>NW_027454407.1:0-600000 GCF_040206685.1 Ascaphus truei | reverse complement strand
GCGCTCTTTCTCTCTCTCTGCGCTCTTTCTTTCTCTCTTTGCGCTCTTTCTTTCTCTGCACTCTTTCTTTCTCTCTCTGCGCTCTTTATTTCTCTCTCTGCGCTTTTTCTCTCTCTCTGCGCTCTTTCTCTCTCTTTGTGCTCTTTCTTTCTCTCTGCGCTCTTTCTTTCTCTCTCTCTGCGCTCTTTCTTTCTCTCTCTCTGCGCTCTTTCTTCCTCTCTCTCTCTGCGCTCTTTCTCTCTCTCTGCGCTCTTTCTCTCTCTCTGCGCTATTTCTTTCTCTCTCTGCGCTCTTTCTCTCTCTCGGCGCTCTTTCTCTCTCTCTCTCTCTGCGCACTTTCTTTCTCTTTCTCTCTCTGCGCTCTTTCTTTCTCTCTGCGCTCTTTCTTTCTTTCTCTCTGCGCTCTTTTTTTCTCTCTTTGCGCTCTTTTTTTCTCTCTTTGCGCTCTTTCTTTCTCTCTCTGCGCTCTTTCTTTCTCTCTCTCTGCGCTCTTTCTTTCTCTGCGCTCTTTATTTCTCTCTCTGCGCTCTTTATTTCTCTCTCTGCGCTCTTTATTTCTCTCTCTGCGCTCTTTATTTCTCTCTCTGCGCTCTTTATTTCTCTCTCTGCGCTCTTTCTCTCTCTCTCTGCGCTCTCTCTCTGCGCTCTTTCTTTCTCTCTCTCTGCGCTCTTTCTTTCTCTCTCTGCGCTCTTTCTCTCTCTGCGCTCTTTCTTTCTCTCTCTCTGTGCTCTTTCTCTCTCTCTGCGCTCTTTCTCTCTCTCTCTGCGCTCTTTCTTTCTCTCTGCGCTCTTTCTTTCTCTCTCTGCGCTCTTTCTCTCTCTCTCTGCGCTCTTTCTTTCTCTCTCTCTGCGCTCTTTCTCTCTCTCTGCGCTCTTTCTCTCTCTCTGCGCTCTTTCTCTCTCTCTGCGCTCTTTCTTTCTCTTTCTCTCTCTCTGCGCTCTTTCTCTCTCTCTCTGCGCTCTTTCTCTCTCTCTCTGCGCTCTTTCTTTCTCTCTGCGCTCTTTCTTTCTTTCTCTCTGCGCTCTTTTTATCTCTCTTTGCGCTCTTTTTTTCTCTCTTTGCGCTCTTTCTTTCTCTCTTTGCGCTCTTTCTTTCTCTCTTTGCGCTCTTTCTTTCTCTCTCTGCTCTCTTTCTTTCTCTCTCTGCGCTCTTTCTTTCTCTCTCTCTCTGCGCTCTTTCTTTCTCTGCGCTCTTTCTTTCTCTCTCTGCGCTCTTTATTTCTCTCTCTGCGCTTTTTCTCTCTCTCTGCGCTCTTTCTTTCTTTCTCTCTCTGCGCTCTTTCTTTCTCTCTCTGTGCTCTTTCTTTCTCTGCGCTCTTTCTCTCTCTGCGCTCTCTCTTTCTCTCTCTGCGCTCTTTCTTTCTCTGTCTGCGCTCTTTCTTCCTCTCTCTCTCTCTGCGCTCTTTTTTTCTCTACGCTCTTTCTCTCTCTCTGCGCTCTTTCTTTCTTTCTCTCTCATTGCGCTCTCTCTCTTTCTCTCTGCGCTCTCTCTCTCTGCGCTCTCTCTCTGTCTGCGCTCTCTCTCTGTCTGCGCTCTCTCTCTGTGCTCTCTTTTTCTCTCTGCGCTCTTTCTCTCTCTCTCTGCGCTCTTTCTCTCTCTATGTGCTCTTTCTTTCTCTCTGTGCTCTTTCTTTCTCTCTCTCTGCGCTCTTTCTTCCTCTCTCTGCGCTCTTTCTTTCTCTCTCTGCGCTCTTTCTTTCTCTCTCTCTCTGCGCTCTTTCTTTCTCTCTCTCTCTGCGCTCTTTCTTTCTCTCTCTCTCTGCGCTCTTTCTTTCTCTCTGCGCTCTTTCTCTCTCACTCTCTGCGCTCTATCTTTCTCTCTCTGCGCTTTTTCTTTCTCTCTCTCCGCGCTCTTTGTCTCTCTCTGCGCTTTTTCTTTCTCTCTCTCTGCGCTCTTTTTTTTCTCTCTCTCTGCGCTCTTTCTCTCTCTCTGCGCTCTTTCTCTCTCTCTGTGCTCTTTCTCTCTCTCTGTGCTCTTTCTCTCTCTCTCTCTGCACTCTTTCTTTCTCTCTGCGCTCTTTCTCTTTCTGCGCTCTTTCTCTCTCTGCGCTCTTTCTTTCTCTTTCTCTCTCTGCGCTCTTTCTTTCTCTCTCTGTGCTCTTTCTTTCTCTGCGCTCTTTCTCTCTCTGCGCTCTCTCTTTCTCTCTCTGCGCTCTTTCTTTCTCTTTCTCTCTCTGCGCTCTTTCTTTCTCTCTCTCTGTGCTCTTTCTCTCTCTCTGCGCTCTTTCTCTCTCTCTCTGCGCTCTTTCTTTCTCTCTGCGCTCTTTCTTTCTCTCTCTGCGCTTTTTCTCTCTCTCTGCGCTCTTTCTTTCTCTTTCTCTCTCTCTGCGCTCTTTCTCTCTCTCTCTGCGCTCTTTCTCTCTCTCTCTGCGCTCTTTCTTTCTCTTTCTCTCTCTGCGCTCTTTCTTTCTCTTTCTCTCTCTGCGCTCTCTCTCTCTGCGCTCTTTCTTTCTCTCTGCGCTCTTTCTTTCTTTCTCTCTGCGCTCTTTTTATCTCTCTTTGCGCTCTTTTTTTCTCTCTTTGCGCTCTTTCTTTCTCTCTTTGCGCTCTTTCTTTCTCTCTTTGCGCTCTTTCTTTCTCTCTCTGCTCTCTTTCTTTCTCTCTCTGCGCTCTTTCTTTCTCTCACTCTCTGCGCTCTTTCTTTCTCTGCGCTCTTTCTTTCTCTCTCTGCGCTCTTTATTTCTCTCTCTGCGCTTTTTCTCTCTCTCTGCGCTCTTTCTTTCTTTCTCTCTCTGCGCTCTTTCTTTCTCTCTCTGTGCTCTTTCTTTCTCTGCGCTCTTTCTCTCTCTGCGCTCTCTCTTTCTCTCTCTGCGCTCTTTCTTTCTCTGTCTGCGCTCTTTCTCTCTCTCTGCGCTCTTTCTTTCTCTCTTTGCGCTCTTTCTTTCTCTGCACTCTTTCTTTCTCTCTCTGCGCTCTTTATTTCTCTCTCTGCGCTTTTTCTCTCTCTCTGCGCTCTTTCTCTCTCTTTGTGCTCTTTCTTTCTCTCTGCGCTCTTTCTTTCTCTCTCTCTGCGCTCTTTCTTTCTCTCTCTCTGCGCTCTTTCTTCCTCTCTCTCTCTGCGCTCTTTCTCTCTCTCTGCGCTCTTTCTCTCTCTCTGCGCTATTTCTTTCTCTCTCTGCGCTCTTTCTCTCTCTCGGCGCTCTTTCTCTCTCTCTCTCTCTGCGCACTTTCTTTCTCTTTCTCTCTCTGCGCTCTTTCTTTCTCTCTGCGCTCTTTCTTTCTTTCTCTCTGCGCTCTTTTTTTCTCTCTTTGCGCTCTTTTTTTCTCTCTTTGCGCTCTTTCTTTCTCTCTCTGCGCTCTTTCTTTCTCTCTCTCTGCGCTCTTTCTTTCTCTGCGCTCTTTATTTCTCTCTCTGCGCTCTTTATTTCTCTCTCTGCGCTCTTTATTTCTCTCTCTGCGCTCTTTATTTCTCTCTCTGCGCTCTTTATTTCTCTCTCTGCGCTCTTTCTCTCTCTCTCTGCGCTCTCTCTCTGCGCTCTTTCTTTCTCTCTCTCTGCGCTCTTTCTTTCTCTCTCTGCGCTCTTTCTCTCTCTGCGCTCTTTCTTTCTCTCTCTCTGTGCTCTTTCTCTCTCTCTGCGCTCTTTCTCTCTCTCTCTGCGCTCTTTCTTTCTCTCTGCGCTCTTTCTTTCTCTCTCTGCGCTCTTTCTCTCTCTCTCTGCGCTCTTTCTTTCTCTCTCTCTGCGCTCTTTCTCTCTCTCTGCGCTCTTTCTCTCTCTCTGCGCTCTTTCTCTCTCTCTGCGCTCTTTCTCTCTCTCTGCGCTCTTTCTTTCTCTTTCTCTCTCTCTGCGCTCTTTCTCTCTCTCTCTGCGCTCTTTCTCTCTCTCTCTGCGCTCTTTCTTTCTCTCTGCGCTCTTTCTTTCTTTCTCTCTGCGCTCTTTTTATCTCTCTTTGCGCTCTTTTTTTCTCTCTTTGCGCTCTTTCTTTCTCTCTTTGCGCTCTTTCTTTCTCTCTTTGCGCTCTTTCTTTCTCTCTCTGCTCTCTTTCTTTCTCTCTCTGCGCTCTTTCTTTCTCTCTCTCTCTGCGCTCTTTCTTTCTCTGCGCTCTTTCTTTCTCTCTCTGCGCTCTTTATTTCTCTCTCTGCGCTTTTTCTCTCTCTCTGCGCTCTTTCTTTCTTTCTCTCTCTGCGCTCTTTCTTTCTCTCTCTGTGCTCTTTCTTTCTCTGCGCTCTTTCTCTCTCTGCGCTCTCTCTTTCTCTCTCTGCGCTCTTTCTTTCTCTGTCTGCGCTCTTTCTTCCTCTCTCTCTCTCTGCGCTCTTTTTTTCTCTACGCTCTTTCTCTCTCTCTGCGCTCTTTCTTTCTTTCTCTCTCATTGCGCTCTCTCTCTTTCTCTCTGCGCTCTCTCTCTCTGCGCTCTCTCTCTGTCTGCGCTCTCTCTCTGTCTGCGCTCTCTCTCTGTGCTCTCTTTTTCTCTCTGCGCTCTTTCTCTCTCTCTCTGCGCTCTTTCTCTCTCTATGTGCTCTTTCTTTCTCTCTGTGCTCTTTCTTTCTCTCTCTCTGCGCTCTTTCTTCCTCTCTCTGCGCTCTTTCTTTCTCTCTCTGCGCTCTTTCTTTCTCTCTCTCTCTGCGCTCTTTCTTTCTCTCTCTCTCTGCGCTCTTTCTTTCTCTCTCTCTCTGCGCTCTTTCTTTCTCTCTGCGCTCTTTCTCTCTCACTCTCTGCGCTCTATCTTTCTCTCTCTGCGCTTTTTCTTTCTCTCTCTCCGCGCTCTTTGTCTCTCTCTGCGCTTTTTCTTTCTCTCTCTCTGCGCTCTTTTTTTTCTCTCTCTCTGCGCTCTTTCTCTCTCTCTGCGCTCTTTCTCTCTCTCTGTGCTCTTTCTCTCTCTCTGTGCTCTTTCTCTCTCTCTCTCTGCACTCTTTCTTTCTCTCTGCGCTCTTTCTCTTTCTGCGCTCTTTCTCTCTCTGCGCTCTTTCTTTCTCTTTCTCTCTCTGCGCTCTTTCTTTCTCTCTCTGTGCTCTTTCTTTCTCTGCGCTCTTTCTCTCTCTGCGCTCTCTCTTTCTCTCTCTGCGCTCTTTCTTTCTCTGTCTGCGCTCTTTCTTCCTCTCTCTCTCTCTGCGCTCTTTTTTTCTCTACGCTCTTTCTCTCTCTCTGCGCTCTTTCTTTCTTTCTCTCTCTCTGCGCTCTCTCTCTTTCTCTCTGCGCTCTCTCTCTCTGCGCTCTCTCTCTGCCTGCGCTCTCTCTCTGTCTGCGCTCTCTCTCTGTGCTCTCTTTTTCTCTCTGCGCTCTTTCTCTCTCTCTCTGCGCTCTTTCTCTCTCTATGTGCTCTTTCTTTCTCTCTGTGCTCTTTCTTTCTCTCTCTCTGCGCTCTTTCTTCCTCTCTCTGCGCTCTTTCTTTCTCTCTCTGCGCTCTTTCTTTCTCTCTCTCTCTGCGCTCTTTCTTTCTCTCTCTCTCTGCGCTCTTTCTTTCTCTCTCTCTCTGCGCTCTTTCTTTCTCTCTGCGCTCTTTCTCTCTCACTCTCTGCGCTCTATCTTTCTCTCTCTGCGCTTTTTCTTTCTCTCTCTCCGCGCTCTTTGTCTCTCTCTGCGCTTTTTCTTTCTCTCTCTCTGCGCTCTTTTTTTTCTCTCTCTCTGCGCTCTTTCTCTCTCTCTGCGCTCTTTCTCTCTCTCTGCGCTCTTTCTCTCTCTCTGTGCTCTTTCTCTCTCTCTCTCTGCACTCTTTCTTTCTCTCTGCGCTCTTTCTCTTTCTGCGCTCTTTCTCTCTCTGCGCTCTTTCTTTCTCTTTCTCTCTCTGCGCTCTTTCTTTCTCTCTCTGTGCTCTTTCTTTCTCTGCGCTCTTTCTCTCTCTGCGCTCTCTCTTTCTCTCTCTGCGCTCTTTCTTTCTCTGTCTGCGCTCTTTCTTCCTCTCTCTCTCTCTGCGCTCTTTTTTTCTCTACGCTCTTTCTCTCTCTCTGCGCTCTTTCTTTCTTTCTCTCTCTCTGCGCTCTCTCTCTTTCTCTCTGCGCTCTCTCTCTCTGCGCTCTCTCTCTGTCTGCGCTCTTTTTTTCTCTACGCTCTTTCTCTCTCTCTGCGCTCTTTCTTTCTCTCTCTCTCTGTGCTCTTTCTCTCTCTCTGTGCTCTTTCTCTCTCTCTGTGCTCTTTCTCTCTCTCTGTGCTCTTTCTCTCTCTCTATGCTCTTTCTCTCTCTCTGTGCTCTTTCTCTCTCTCTGTGCTCTTTCTCTCTCTCTGTGCTCTTTCTCTCTCTCTGCGCTCTTTCTCTCTCTCTGCGCTCTTTCTCTCTCTCTGCGCTCTTTCTCTCTCTCTGCGCTCTTTCTCTCTCTCTGTGCTCTTTCTCTCTCTCTCTCTGCACTCTTTCTTTCTCTCTGCGCTCTTTCTCTTTCTGCGCTCTTTCTCTCTCTGCGCTCTTTCTTTCTCTTTCTCTCTCTGCGCTCTTTCTCTTTCTCTGCGCTCTTTCTCTCTCTCTCTGCGCTCTTTCTCTCTCTCTCTGCGCTCTTTCTTCCTCTCTCTCTGCGCTCTCTCTCTCTCTGCGCTCTTTCTTTCTCTCTCTGCGCTCTTTCTTTCTCTCTCTCTCTGCGCTCTTTCTTTCTTTCTCTCCGCGCTCTTTCTCTCTCTCTCTGCGCTCTTTCTCTCTCTGCGCTCTTTCTTTCTCTCTCTCTGCGCTCTTTCTCTCTCTCTGCGCTCTTTCTTTCTCTCTGCGCACTTTCTTTCTCTCTGCGCACTTTCTTTCTCTCTGCTCTCTTTCTCTCTGTCTGCACTCTTTCTCTCTCTCTGCACTCTTTCTCTCTCTCTGCACTCTTTCTCTCTCTCTGCGCTCTCTCTCTCTCTGCGCAATCTCTCTCTCTGCGCTCTCTCACTCTCTGCGCTCTCTCACTCTCTGCGCTCTCTCTCTTTCTGCGCTCTCTCTCTCTCTGCGCTCTCTCTCTCTCTGCGCTCTCTCTCTCTCTGTGCTCTCTCTCTCTCTGCGCTCTCTCTCTCTCTCTGCGCTCTCTCTCTGCGCTCTCTCTCTCTCTGCGCTCTCTCTCTCTCTCTCTGCGCTCTTTCTTTCTCTCTCTCTCTCTGCGCTCTTTCTTCCTCTCTCTGCGCTCTTTCTTTCTCTGCGCTTTTTCTTTCTCTCTCTCTCTGCGCTCTTTCTTTCTCTCTCTCTGCGCTCTTTCTCTCTCTCTGCGCTCTTTCTCTCTCTCTGCGCTCTTTCTTTCTCTTTCTCTCTCTCTGCTCTCTTTCTCTCTCTCTCTGCGCTCTTTCTTTCTCTTTCTCTCTCTGCGCTCTTTCTCTCTGTGCTCTTTCTTTCTCTCTCTCTCTGCGCTCTTTCTTTCTCTCTCTCTGCGCTCTTTCTCTCTCTCTGCGCTCTTTCTCTCTCTCTGCGCTCTTTCTTTCTCTTTCTCTCTCTCTGCGCTCTTTCTCTCTCTCTCTGCGCTCTTTCTTTCTCTTTCTCTCTCTGCGCTCTTTCTTTCTCTGCGCTTTTTCTTTCTCTCTCTCTCTGCGCTCTTTCTTTCTCTCTCTCTGCGCTCTTTCTCTCTCTCTGCGCTCTTTCTCTCTCTCTGCGCTCTTTCTTTCTCTTTCTCTCTCTCTGCGCTCTTTCTCTCTCTCTCTGCGCTCTTTCTTTCTCTTTCTCTCTCTGCGCTCTTTCTCTCTGTGCTCTTTCTTTCTCTCTGCGCACTTTCTTTCTCTCTCTCTGCGCTCTTTCTCTCTCTCTGCGCTCTTTCTTTCTCTCTGCGCTCTTTCTTTCTCTCTGCGCTCTTTCTTTCTCTCTGCGCTCTCTCTCTCTGCGCTCTTTCTTTCTCTCTCTGCGCTCTTTCTCTCTCTCTCTGTGCGCTCTTTCTCTCTCTCTTTGCGCTCTTTCTTTCTCTTTCTCTCTCTGTGCTCTTTCTTTCTCTTTCTCTCTCTCTGCGCTCTTTCTCTCTCTCTGCGCTCTTTCTTTCTCTCTGCGCTCTCTCTCTGCGCTCTTTCTTTCTCTCTCTGCGCTCTTTCTTTCTCTCTCTCTGCGCTCTTTCTCTCTCTCTCTGCGCTCTTTCTTTCTCTCTCTGCGCTCTCTCTCTCTGCGCTCTTTCTTTCTCTCTGCGCTCTTTTTTTCTCTCTTCGCGCTCTTTTTTTCTCTCTGCGCTCTTTCTTTCTCTCTCTCTGCGCTCTTTCTTTCTCTGCGCTCTTTCTTTCTCTCTCTGCGCTCTTTCTTTCTCTCTCTGCGCTCTTTATTTCTCTCTCTGCGCTCTCTCTCTCTCTGCGCTCTCTCTCTGCGCTCTTTCTCTCTCTCTCTCTGCGCTCTTTCTTTCTCTTTCTCTCTCTCTGCGCTCTTTCTCTCTCTCGGCGCTCTTTCTCTTTCTCTCTCTCGGCGCTCTTTCTCTCTCTCTCTCTCTGCGCTCTTTCTTTCTCTTTCTCTCTCTGCGCTCTCTCTCTGCGCTCTTTATTTCTCTCTCTGCGCTCTTTATTTCTCTCTCTGCGCTCTATTTCTCTCTCTGCGCTCTTTCTCTCTCTCTCTGCGCTCTTTCTTTCACTCTCTGCGCTCTTTCCCTCTCTGCGCTCTTTCTCTCTCTCTCTGCGCTCTTTCTTTCTCTTTCTCTCTCTGCGCTCTCTCTCTCTGCGCTCTTTCTTTCTCTCTGCGCTCTTTCTTTCTTTCTTTCTTTCTGCGCTCTTTTTTTCTCTCTTTGCGCTCTTTTTTTCTCTCTTTGCGCTCTTTCTTTCTCTCTCTGCTCTCTTTCTTTCTCTCTCTGCGCTCTTTCTTTCTCTCTCTCTGCGCTCTTTCTTTCTCTCTCTCTGCGCTCTTTCTTTCTCTGCGCTCTTTATTTCTCTCTCTGCGCTTTTTCTCTCTCTCTGCGCTCTTTCTTTCTCTCTCTCTGTGCTCTTTCTTTCTCTTTCTTTCTCTCTGCGCTCTTTCTTTCTCTCTCTCTGCGCTCTTTCTTCCTCTCTCTCTCTGCGCTCTTTCTCTCTCTCTGCGCTATTTCTTTCTCTCTCTGCGCTCTTTCTTTCTCTCTCTCTCTGCACTCTTTCTTTCTCTCTCTCTCTGCGCTCTTTCTTTCTCTCTCTCTCTGCGCTCTTTCTTTCTCTCTGCGCTCTTTCTCTCTCACTCTCTGCTCTCTTTCTTTCTCTCTCTGCGCTCTTTCTTTCTCTCTCTGCGCTCTTTCTTTCTCTCTCTGCGCTCTTTCTTTCTCTCTCTGCGCTCTTTCTTTCTCTCTCTCTGCGCTTTTTCTTTCTCTCTCTTTGCGCTCTTTTTTTCTCTCTCTCTGCGCTCTTTCTCTCTCTCTGCGCTCTTTCTCTCTCTGCGCTCTTTCTCTCTCTCTGCGCTCTTTCTCTCTCTCTGCGCTCTTTCTCTCTCTGCGCTCTTTCTTTCTCTCTCTGCGCTTTTTCTTTCTCTCTCTCTGCGCTCTTTTTTTCTCTCTCTCTGCGCTCTTTCTCTCTCTCTGCGCTCTTTCTCTCTCTCTGCGCTCTTTCTCTCTCTCTGCGCTCTTTCTTTCTCTCTCTCTGTGCTTTCTCTCTCTCTGGGCTCTTTCTCTCTCTGCGCTATTTCTCTCTCTCTGCGCTCTTTCTTTCTCTCTCTGCGCTCTTTCTTTCTCTCTCTGCGCTCTTTCTTTCTCTTTCTCTCTCTCTGCGCTCTTTCTCTCTCTCTCTGCGCTCTTTCTCTCTCTCTCTCTGCGCTCTTTCTTTCTCTTTCTCTCTCTGCGCTCTTTCTTTCTCTTTCTCTCTCTGCGCTCTCTCTCTCTGCGCTCTTTCTTTCTCTCTGCGCTCTTTCTTTCTCTCTGCGCTCTTTTTTTCTCTATTTGCACTCTTTCTTTCTCTCTTTGCGCTCTTTCTTTCTCTGTGCTCTTTCTTTCTCTCTCTGCGCTCTTTATTTCTCTCTCTGCGCTTTTTCTATCTCTCTGCGCTTTTTCTCTCTCTATGTGCTCTTTCTTTCTCTCTGCGCTCTTTCTTTCTCTCTCTCTGCGCTCTTTCTTCCTCTCTCTCTCTGCGCTCTTTCTCTCTCTCTGCGCTCTTTCTCTCTCTCTGCTCTATTTCTTTCTCTCTCTGCGCTCTTTCTCTCTCTCGGCGCTCTTTCTCTCTCTCTCTCTCTGCGCACTTTCTTTCTCTTTCTCTCTCTGCGCTCTTTCTTTCTCTCTGCGCTCTTTCTTTCTCTCTGCGCTCTTTTTTTCTCTCTTTGCGCTCTTTTTTTCTCTCTTTGCGCTCTTTCTTTCTCTCTCTGCGCTCTTTCTTTCTCTCTCTCTGAGCTCTTTCTTTCTCTGCGCTCTTTATTTCTCTCTCTGCGCTCTTTATTTCTCTCTCTGCGCTCTTTATTTCTCTCTCTGCGCTCTTTATTTCTCTCTCTGCGCTCTTTATTTCTCTCTCTGCGCTCTTTATTTCTCTCTCTGCGCTCTTTCTTTCTCTTTCTGCGCTCTCTCTCTGCGCTCTTTCTTTCTCTCTCTGCGCTCTTTCTCTCTCTGCGCTCTTTCTCTCTCTCTGCGCTCTTTCTCTCTCTCTCTGCGCTCTCTCTCTGCGCTCTTTCTTTCTCTCTGCGCTCTTTCTTTCTCTCTCTGCGCTCTTTCTCTCTCTCTGCGCTCTTTCTTTCTCTCTCTCTGCGCTCTCTCTCTCTCTGTGCTCTTTCTCTCTCTCTGCGATCTTTCTCTCTCTCTGCGCTCTTTCTCTCTCTCTGCGCTCTTTCTTTCTCTCTCTGCGCTCTTTCTTTCTCTTTCTCTCTCTCTGCGCTCTTTCTCTCTCTCTCTGCGCTCTTTCTCTCTCTCTCTCTGCGCTCTTTCTTTCTCTTTCTCTCTCTGCGCTCTTTCTTTCTCTTTCTCTCTCTGCGCTCTCTCTCTCTGCGCTCTTTCTTTCTCTCTGCGCTCTTTCTTTCTCTCTGCGCTCTTTTTTTCTCTCTTTGCGCTCTTTCTTTCTCTCTTTGCGCTCTTTCTTTCTCTGCGCTCTTTCTTTCTCTCTCTGCGCTCTTTATTTCTCTCTCTGTGCTTTTTCTCTCTCTCTGCGCTCTTTCTCTCTCTATGTGCTCTTTCTTTCTCTCTGCGCTCTTTCTTTCTCTCTCTCTGCGCTCTTTCTTTCTCTCTCTCTGCGCTCTTTCTTCCTCTCTGCGCTCTTTCTCTCTCTCTGCGCTCTTTCTTTCTCTTTCTCTCTCTGCGCTCTTTCTTTCTCTTTCTCTCTCTGCGCTCTCTCTCTCTGCGCTCTTTCTTTCTCTCTGCGCTCTTTCTTTCTCTCTGCGCTCTTTTTTTCTCTCTTTGCGCTCTTTCTTTCTCTCTTTGCGCTCTTTCTTTCTCTGCGCTCTTTCTTTCTCTCTCTGCGCTCTTTATTTCTCTCTCTGCGCTTTTTATCTCTCTCTGCGCTCTTTCTCTCTCTTTGCGCTCTTTCTTTCTCTGCGCTCTTTCTTTCTCTCTCTGCGCTCTTTATTTCTCTCTCTGCGCTTTTTCTCTCTCTCTGCGCTCTTTCTCTCTCTATGTGCTCTTTCTTTCTCTCTGCGCTCTTTCTTTCTCTCTCTCTGCGCTCTTTCTTTCTCTCTCTCTGCGCTCTTTCTTCCTCTCTCTCTCTGCGCTCTTTCTCTCTCTCTGCGCTCTTTCTCTCTCTCTGCGCTATTTCTTTCTCTCTCTGCGCTCTTTCTCTCTCTCGGCGCTCTTTCTCTCTCTCTCTCTGCGCACTTTCTTTCTCTTTCTCTCTCTGCGCTCTTTCTTTCTCTCTGCGCTCTTTCTTTCTTTCTCTCTGCGCTCTTTTTCTCTCTCTTTGCGCTCTTTTTTTCTCTCTTTGCGCTCTTTCTTTCTCTCTCTGCGCGCTTTCTTTCTCTCTCTCTGCGCTCTTTCTTTCTCTGCGCTCTTTATTTCTCTCTCTGCGCTCTTTATTTCTCTCTGCGCTCTTTATTTCTCTCTCTGCGCTCTTTATTTCTCTCTCTGCGCTCTTTATTTCTCTCTCTGCGCTCTTTCTCTCTCTCTCTGCACTCTCTCTCTGCGCTCTTTCTTTCTCTCTCTCTGCGCTCTTTCTTTCTCTCTCTGCGCTCTTTCTTTCTCTCTCTCTGTGCTCTTTCTCTCTCTCTGCGCTCTTTCTCTCTCTCTCTGCGCTCTCTCTCTCTCTGCGCTCTTTCTCTCTCTCTCTGCGCTCTTTGTTCCTCTCTCTCTGCGCTCTCTCTCTCTCTCTCCGCTCTTTCTTTCTCTCTCTCTCTGCGCTCTTTCTCTCTCTCTGCGCTCTTTCTCTCTCTCTCTGCGCTCTTTCTCTCTCTCTCTCTGCGCTCTTTCTTTCTCTTTCTCTCTCTGCGCTCTTTCTTTCTCTTTCTCTCTCTGCGCTCTCTCTCTCTGCGCTCTTTCTTTCTCTCTGCGCTCTTTCTTTCTTTCTCTCTGCGCTCTTTTTATCTCTCTTTGCGCTCTTTTTTTCTCTCTTTGCGCTCTTTCTTTCTCTCTTTGCGCTCTTTCTTTCTCTCTCTGCTCTCTTTCTTTCTCTCTCTGCGCTCTTTCTTTCTCTCTCTCTCTGCGCTCTTTCTTTCTCTGCGCTCTTTCTTTCTCTCTCTGCGCTCTTTATTTCTCTCTCTGCGCTTTTTCTCTCTCTCTGCGCTCTTTCTTTCTTTCTCTCTCTGCGCTCTTTCTTTCTCTCTCTGTGCTCTTTCTTTCTCTGCGCTCTTTCTCTCTCTGCGCTCTCTCTCTCTGCGCTCTTTCTTTCTCTGTCTGCGCTCTTTCTTCCTCTCTCTCTCTGCGCTCTTTTTTTCTCTACGCTCTTTCTCTCTCTCTGCGCTCTTTCTTTCTTTCTCTCTCTCTGCGCTCTCTCTCTTTCTCTCTGCGCTCTCTCTCTCTGCGCTCTCTCTCTGTCTGCGCTCTCTCTCTGTGCTCTCTTTTTCTCTCTGCGCTCTTTCTCTCTCTCTCTGCGCTCTTTCTCTCTCTATGTGCTCTTTCTTTCTCTCTGTGCTCTTTCTTTCTCTCTCTCTGCGCTCTTTCTTCCTCTCTCTGCGCTCTTTCTTTCTCTCTCTGCGCTCTTTCTTTCTCTCTCTCTCTGCGCTCTTTCTTTCTCTCTCTCTCTGCGCTCTTTCTTTCTCTCTCTCTCTGCGCTCTTTCTTTCTCTCTGCGCTCTTTCTCTCTCACTCTCTGCGCTCTATCTTTCTCTCTCTGCGCTTTTTCTTTCTCTCTCTGCGCTCTTTCTTTCTCTCTCTCCGCGCTCTTTGTCTCTCTCTGCGCTTTTTCTTTCTCTCTCTCTGCGCTCTTTTTTTTCTCTCTCTCTGCGCTCTTTCTCTCTCTCTGAGCTCTTTCTCTCTCTCTGCGCTCTTTCTCTCTCTCTGTGCTCTTTCTCTCTCTGCGCTCTTTCTTTCTCTCTGCGCTCTTTCTCTTTCTGCGCTCTTTCTCTCTCTGCGCTCTTTCTTTCTCTTTCTCTCTCTGCGCTCTTTCTCTTTCTCTGCGCTCTTTCTCTCTCTCTCTGCGCTCTTTCTCTCTCTCTCTGCGCTCTTTCTTCCTCTCTCTCTGCGCTCTCTCTCTCTGCGCTCTTTCTTTCTCTCTCTGCGCTCTTTCTTTCTCTCTCTCTCTGCGCACTTTCTTTCTTTCTCTCCGCGCTCTTTCTCTCTCTCTCTGCGCTCTTTCTCTCTCTGCGCTCTTTCTTTCTCTCTCTCTGCGCTCTTTCTTTCTCTCTCTCTGCGCTCTTTCTTCCTCTCTCTCTCTGCGCTCTTTCTCTCTCTCTGCGCTCTTTCTCTCTCTCTCTGCGCTCTTTCTTCCTCTCTCTCTGCGCTCTCTCTCTCTGCGCTCTTTCTTTCTCTCTCTGCGCTCTTTCTTTCTCTCTCTCTCTGCGCACTTTCTTTCTTTCTCTCCGCGCTCTTTCTCTCTCTCTCTGCGCTCTTTCTCTCTCTGCGCTCTTTCTTTCTCTCTCTCTGCGCTCTTTCTTTCTCTCTCTCTGCGCTCTTTCTTCCTCTCTCTCTCTGCGCTCTTTCTCTCTCTCTGCGCTCTTTCTCTCTCTCTGTGCTATTTCTTTCTCTCTCTGCGCTCTTTCTCTCTCTCGGCGCTCTTTCTCTCTCTCTCTCTCTGCGCACTTTCTTTCTCTTTCTCTCTCTGCGCTCTTTCTTTCTCTCTGCGCTCTTTCTTTCTTTCTCTCTGCGCTCTTTTTTTCTCTCTTTGCGCTCTTTTTTTCTCTCTTTGCGCTCTTTCTTTCTCTCTCTGCGCTCTTTCTTTCTCTCTCTCTGCGCTCTTTCTTTCTCTGCGCTCTTTATTTCTCTCTCTGCGCTCTTTATTTCTCTCTCTGCGCTCTTTCTTTCTCTCTCTGCGCTCTTTATTTCTCTCTCTGCGCTCTTTCTCTCTCTCTCTGCGCTCTCTCTCTGCGCTCTTTCTTTCTCTCTCTCTGCGCTCTTTCTTTCTCTCTCTGCGCTCTTTCTCTCTCTGCGCTCTTTCTTTCTCTCTCTCTGTGCTCTTTCTCTCTCTCTGCGCTCTTTCTTTCTCTCTGCGCTCTTTCTTTCTCTCTCTGCGCTCTTTCTCTCTCTCTGCGCTCTTTCTTTCTCTCTCTCTGCGCTCTTTCTCTCTCTCTGTGCTCTTTCTCTCTCTCTGCGCTCTTTCTCTCTCTCTGTGCTCTTTCTCTCTCTCTGCGCTCTTTCTCTCTCTCTGCGCTCTTTCTCTCTCTGCGCTCTTTCTTTCTCTCTCTGCTCTCTTTCTTTCTCTCTCTGCGCTCTTTCTTTCTCTCTCTCTCTGCGCTCTTTCTTTCTCTGCGCTCTTTCTTTCTCTCTCTGCGCTCTTTATTTCTCTCTCTGCGCTTTTTCTCTCTCTCTGCGCTCTTTCTTTCTTTCTCTCTCTGCGCTCTTTCTTTCTCTCTCTGTGCTCTTTCTTTCTCTGCGCTCTTTCTCTCTCTGCGCTCTCTCTCTCTGCGCTCTTTCTTTCTCTGTCTGCGCTCTTTCTTCCTCTCTCTCTCTCTGCGCTCTTTTTTTCTCTACGCTCTTTCTCTCTCTCTGCGCTCTTTCTTTCTTTCTCTCTCTCTGCGCTCTCTCTCTTTCTCTCTGCGCTCTCTCTCTCTGCGCTCTCTCTCTGTCTGCGCTCTCTCTCTGTCTGCGCTCTCTCTCTGTGCTCTCTTTTTCTCTCTGCGCTCTTTCTCTCTCTCTCTGCGCTCTTTCTCTCTCTATGTGCTCTTTCTTTCTCTCTGTGCTCTTTCTTTCTCTCTCTCTGCGCTCTTTCTTCCTCTCTCTGCGCTCTTTCTTTCTCTCTCTGCGCTCTTTCTTTCTCTCTCTCTCTGCGCTCTTTCTTTCTCTCTCTCTCTGCGCTCTTTCTTTCTCTCTCTCTCTGCGCTCTTTCTTTCTCTCTGCGCTCTTTCTCTCTCACTCTCTGCGCTCTATCTTTCTCTCTCTGCGCTTTTTCTTTCTCTCTCTGCGCTCTTTCTTTCTCTCTCTCCGCGCTCTTTGTCTCTCTCTGCGCTTTTTCTTTCTCTCTCTCTGCGCTCTTTTTTTTCTCTCTCTCTGCGCTCTTTCTCTCTCTCTGCGCTCTTTCTCTCTCTCTGCGCTCTTTCTCTCTCTCTGTGCTCTTTCTCTCTCTCTCTCTGCGCTCTTTCTTTCTCTCTGCGCTCTTTCTCTTTCTGCGCTCTTTCTCTCTCTGCGCTCTATCTTTCTCTTTCTCTCTCTGCGCTCTTTCTCTTTCTCTGCGCTCTTTCTCTCTCTCTCTGCGCTCTTTCTCTCTCTCTCTGCGCTCTTTCTTCCTCTCTCTCTGCGCTCTCTCTCTCTGCGCTCTTTCTTTCTCTCTCTGCGCTCTTTCTTTCTCTCTCTCTCTGCGCTCTTTCTTTCTTTCTCTCCGCGCTCTTTCTCTCTCTCTCTGCGCTCTTTCTCTCTCTGCGCTCTTTCTTTCTCTCTCTCTGCGCTCTTTCTTCCTCTCTCTCTGCGCTCTCTCTCTCTCTCTGCGCTCTTTCTTTCTCTCTCTGCGCTCTTTCTTTCTCTCTCTCTGCGCTCTTTCTTTCTCTCTCTCTGCGCTCTTTCTTTCTCTGCGCTCTTTATTTCTCTCTCTGCGCTTTATCTCTCTCTCTGCGCTCTTTCTTTCTCTCTCTCTGTGCTCTTTCTTTCTCTTTCTTTCTCTCTGCGCTCTTTCTTTCTCTCTCTCTGCGCTCTTTCTTCCTCTCTCTCTCTGCGCTCTTTCTCTCTCTCTGCGCTCTTTCTCTCTCTCTGCGCTATTTCTTTCTCTCTCTGCGCTCTTTCTTTCTCTCTCTCTCTGCGCTCTTTCTTTCTCTCTCTCTCTGCGCTCTTTCTTTCTCTCTCTCTCTGCGCTCTTTCTTTCTCTCTGCGCTCTTTCTCTCTCACTCTCTGCGCTCTTTCTTTCTCTCTCTGCGCTCTTTCTTTCTCTCTCTGCGCTCTTTCTTTCTCTCTCTGCGCTCTTTCTTTCTCTCTCTGCGCTCTTTCTTTCTCTCTCTGCGCTCTTTCTTTCTCTATATCTGCGCTTTTTCTTTCTCTCTCTTTGCGCTCTTTTTTTCTCTCTCTCTGCGCTCTTTCTCTCTCTCTGCGCTCTTTCTCTCTCTGCGCTCTTTCTCTCTCTCTGCGCTCTTTCTCTCTCTCTGCGCTCTTTCTCTCTCTGCGCTCTTTCTTTCTCTCTCTGCGCTTTTTCTTTCTCTCTCTCTGCGCTCTTTTTTTCTCTCTCTCTGCGCTCTTTCTCTCTCTCTGCGCTCTTTCTCTCTCTCTGCGCTCTTTCTCTCTCTCTGCGCTCTTTCTTTCTCTCTCTCTGTGCTCTTTCTCTCTCTCTGTGCTCTTTCTCTCTCTGCGCTCTTTCTCTCTCTCTGCGCTCTTTCTTTCTCTCTCTGCGCTCTTTCTTTCTCTCTCTGCGCTCTTTATTTCTCTCTCTGCGCTTTTTCTCTCTCTCTGCGCTCTTTCTCTCTCTATGTGCTCTTTCTTTCTCTCTGCGCTCTTTCTTTCTCTCTCTCTGCGCTCTTTCTTTCTCTCTCTCTGCGCTCTTTCTTCCTCTCTCTCTCTGCGCTCTTTCTCTCTCTCTGCGCTCTTTCTCTCTCTCTGCGCTCTTTCTCTCTCTCTGCGCTATTTCTTTCTCTCTCTGCGCTCTTTCTCTCTCTCGGCGCTCTTTCTCTCTCTCTCTCTGCGCTCTTTTTTTCTCTCTTTGCGCTCTTTTTTTCTCTCTTTGCGCTCTTTCTTTCTCTCTCTGCGCTCTTTCTTTCTCTCTCTCTGCGCTCTTTCTTTCTCTGCGCTCTTTCTTTCTCTCTCTGCGCTCTTTATTTCTCTCTCTGCGCTTTTTCTCTCTCTCTGCGCTCTTTCTTTCTTTCTCTCTCTGCGCTCTTTCTTTCTCTCTCTGTGCTCTTTCTTTCTCTGCGCTCTTTCTCTCTCTGCGCTCTCTCTTTCTCTCTCTGCGCTCTTTCTTTCTCTGTCTGCGCTCTTTCTTTCTCTCTCTGCGCTCTTTCTTTCTCTCTGTGCTCTTTCTTTCTCTCTCTCTGCGCTCTTTCTTTCTCTCTCTGCGCTCTTTCTTTCTCTTTCTCTCTGCGCTCTTTCTTTCTCTCTCTCTCTGCGCTCTTTCTTTCTCTCTCTCTCTGCGCTCTTTCTTTCTCTCTGCGCTCTTTCTCTCTCACTCTCTGCGCTCTATCTTTCTCTCTCTGCGCTTTTTCTTTCTCTCTCTCCGCGCTCTTTGTCTCTCTCTGCGCTTTTTCTTTCTCTCTCTCTGCGCTCTTTTTTTCTCTCTCTCTGCGCTCTATCTCTCTCTCTGCGCTCTTTCTCTCTCTCTGCGCTCTTTCTCTCTCTCTGTGCTCTTTCTCTCTCTCTCTCTGCGCTCTTTCTTTCTCTCTGCGCTCTTTCTCTTTCTGCGCTCTTTCTCTCTCTGCGCTCTTTCTTTCTCTTTCTCTCTCTGCGCTCTTTCTCTTTCTCTGCGCTCTTTCTCTCTCTCTCTGCGCTCTTTCTCTCTCTCTCTGCGCTCTTTCTTCCTCTCTCTCTGCGCTCTCTCTCTCTCTGCGCTCTTTCTTTCTCTCTCTGCGCTCTTTCTTTCTCTCTCTCTCTGCGCTCTTTCTTTCTTTCTCTCCGCGCTCTTTCTCTCTCTCTCTGCGCTCTTTCTCTCTCTGCGCTCTTTCTTTCTCTCTCTCTGCGCTCTTTCTTTCTCTCTGCGCTCTTTCTTTCTCTCTGCGCACTTTCTTTCTCTCTGCTCTCTTTCTCTCTGTCTGCACTCTTTCTCTCTCTCTGCACTCTTTCTCTCTCTCTGCACTCTTTCTCTCTCTCTGCGCTCTCTCTCTCTCTGCGCAATCTCTCTCTCTGCGCTCTCTCACTCTCTGCGCTCTCTCACTCTCTGCGCTCTCTCTCTTTCTGCGCTCTCTCTCTCTCTGCGCTCTCTCTCTCTCTGCGCTCTCTCTCTCTCTGCGCTCTCTCTCTCTCTGTGCTCTCTCTCTCTCTCTGCGCTCTCTCTCTGCGCTCTCTCTCTCTCTGCGCTCTCTCTCTCTCTGCGCTCTTTCTTTCTCTCTCTCTCTCTGCGCTCTTTCTTCCTCTCTCTGCGCTCTTTCTTTCTCTGCGCTTTTTCTTTCTCTCTCTCTCTGCGCTCTTTCTTTCTCTCTCTCTGCGCTCTTTCTCTCTCTCTGCGCTCTTTCTCTCTCTCTGCGCTCTTTCTTTCTCTTTCTCTCTCTCTGCGCTCTTTCTCTCTCTCTCTGCGCTCTTTCTCTCTCTCTCTGCGCTCTTTCTTTCTCTTTCTCTCTCTGCGCTCTTTCTCTCTGTGCTCTTTCTTTCTCTCTGCGCACTTTCTT
This sequence comes from Ascaphus truei, assembly GCF_040206685.1. Taxonomy (NCBI): domain Eukaryota; kingdom Metazoa; phylum Chordata; class Amphibia; order Anura; family Ascaphidae; genus Ascaphus; species Ascaphus truei. The sequence continues at coordinate 581,470 of NW_027454407.1, read as the reverse complement.
TCTCTCTCTCTGCGCTCTTTCTCTCTCTCTGCGCTCTTTCTTTCTCTCTGCGCTCTTTCTTTCTCTCTGCGCTCTTTCTTTCTCTCTGCGCTCTCTCTCTCTGCGCTCTTTCTTTCTCTCTCTGCGCTCTTTCTCTCTCTCTCTGTGCGCTCTTTCTCTCTCTCTTTGCGCTCTTTCTTTCTCTTTCTCTCTCTGTGCTCTTTCTTTCTCTTTCTCTCTCTGCGCTCTTTCTCTCTGCGCTCTTTCTTTCTCTCTGCGCACTTTCTTTCTCTCTCTCTGCGCTCTTTCTCTCTCTCTGCGCTCTTTCTTTCTCTCTGCGCTCTCTCTCTGCGCTCTTTCTTTCTCTCTCTGCGCTCTTTCTTTCTCTCTCTCTGCGCTCTTTCTCTCTCTCTCTGCGCTCTTTCTTTCTCTCTCTGCGCTCTCTCTCTCTGCGCTCTTTCTTTCTCTCTGCGCTCTTTTTTTCTCTCTTCGCGCTCTTTTTCTCTCTCTGCGCTCTTTCTTTCTCTCTCTCTGCGCTCTTTCTTTCTCTCTCTCTGCGCTCTTTCTTTCTCTCTCTGCGCTCTTTCTTTCTCTCTCTGCGCTCTTTATTTCTCTCTCTGCGCTCTCTCTCTCTCTGCGCTCTCTCTCTCTCTGCGCTCTCTCTCTGCGCTCTTTCTCTCTCTCTCTCTGCGCTCTTTCTTTCTCTTTCTCTCTCTCTGCGCTCTTTCTCTCTCTCGGCGCTCTTTCTCTTTCTCTCTCTCGGCGCTCTTTCTCTCTCTCTCTCTCTGCGCTCTTTCTTTCTCTTTCTCTCTCTGCGCTCTCTCTCTGCGCTCTTTATTTCTCTCTCTGCGCTCTTTATTTCTCTCTCTGCGCTCTATTTCTCTCTCTGCGCTCTTTCTCTCTCTCTCTGCGCTCTCTCTCTGCGCTCTTTCTTTCTCTCTCTCTGCGCTCTTTCTTTCACTCTCTGCGCTCTTTCTCTCTCTGCGCTCTTTCTCTCTCTCTCTGCGCTCTTTCTCTTTCTCTCTCTGCGCTCTCTCTCTGCGCTCTTTCTTTCTCTCTGCGCTCTTTCTTTCTTTCTTTCTTTCTGCGCTCTTTTTTTCTCTCTTTGCGCTCTTTTTTTCTCTCTTTGCGCTCTTTCTTTCTCTCTCTGCTCTCTTTCTTTCTCTCTCTGCGCTCTTTCTTTCTCTCTCTCTGCGCTCTTTCTTTCTCTCTCTCTGCGCTCTTTCTTTCTCTGCGCTCTTTATTTCTCTCTCTGCGCTTTTTCTCTCTCTCTGCGCTCTTTCTTTCTCTCTCTCTGTGCTCTTTCTTTCTCTTTCTTTCTCTCTGCGCTCTTTCTTTCTCTCTCTCTGCGCTCTTTCTTCCTCTCTCTCTCTGCGCTCTTTCTCTCTCTCTGCGCTCTTTCTCTCTCTCTGTGCTATTTCTTTCTCTCTCTGCGCTCTTTCTTTCTCTCTCTCTCTGCACTCTTTCTTTCTCTCTCTCTCTGCGCTCTTTCTTTCTCTCTCTCTCTGCGCTCTTTCTTTCTCTCTGCGCTCTTTCTCTCTCACTCTCTCTGCACTCTTTCTTTCTCTCTCTCTCTGCGCTCTTTCTTTCTCTCTCTCTCTGCGCTCTTTCTTTCTCTCTCTGCGCTCTTTCTTTCTCTCTCTGCGCTCTTTCTTTCTCTCTCTGCGCTCTTTCTTTCTCTCTCTGCGCTCTTTCTTTCTCTCTCTCTGCGCTTTTTCTTTCTCTCTCTTTGCGCTCTTTTTTTCTCTCTCTCTGCGCTCTTTCTCTCTCTCTGCGCTCTTTCTCTCTCTGCGCTCTTTCTCTCTCTCTGCGCTCTTTCTCTCTCTCTGCGCTCTTTCTCTCTCTGCGCTCTTTCTTTCTCTCTCTGCGCTTTTTCTTTCTCTCTCTCTGCGCTCTTTCTTTCTCTCTCTCTGTGCTTTCTCTCTCTCTGGGCTCTTTCTCTCTCTGCGCTCTTTCTCTCTCTCTGCGCTCTTTCTTTCTCTCTCTGCGCTCTTTCTTTCTCTCTCTGCGCTCTTTCTTTCTCTTTCTCTCTCTCTGCGCTCTTTCTCTCTCTCTCTGCGCTCTTTCTCTCTCTCTCTCTGCGCTCTTTCTTTCTCTTTCTCTCTCTGCGCTCTTTCTTTCTCTTTCTCTCTCTGCGCTCTCTCTCTCTGCGCTCTTTCTTTCTCTCTGCGCTCTTTCTTTCTCTCTGCGCTCTTTTTTTCTCTATTTGCGCTCTTTCTTTCTCTCTTTGCGCTCTTTCTTTCTCTGCGCTCTTTCTTTCTCTCTCTGCGCTCTTTATTTCTCTCTCTGCGCTTTTTCTATCTCTCTGCGCTTTTTCTCTCTCTATGTGCTCTTTCTTTCTCTCTGCGCTCTTTCTTTCTCTCTCTCTGCGCTCTTTCTTCCTCTCTCTCTCTGCGCTCTTTCTCTCTCTCTGCGCTCTTTCTCTCTCTCTGCGCTATTTCTTTCTCTCTCTGCGCTCTTTCTCTCTCTCGGCGCTCTTTCTCTCTCTCTCTCTCTGCGCACTTTCTTTCTCTTTCTCTCTCTGCGCTCTTTCTTTCTCTCTGCGCTCTTTCTTTCTCTCTGCGCTCTTTTTTTCTCTCTTTGCGCTCTTTTTCTCTCTCTCTGAGCTCTTTCTTTCTCTGCGCTCTTTATTTCTCTCTCTGCGCTCTTTATTTCTCTCTCTGCGCTCTTTATTTCTCTCTCTGCGCTCTTTATTTCTCTCTCTGCGCTCTTTATTTCTCTCTCTGCGCTCTTTATTTCTCTCTCTGCGCTCTTTCTTTCTCTCTCTGCGCTCTCTCTCTGCGCTCTTTCTTTCTCTCTCTGCGCTCTTTCTCTCTCTGCGCTCTTTCTCTCTCTCTGCGCTCTTTCTCTCTCTCTCTGCGCTCTCTCTCTGCGCTCTTTCTTTCTCTCTGCGCTCTTTCTTTCTCTCTCTGCGCTCTTTCTCTCTCTCTGCGCTCTTTCTTTCTCTCTCTCTGCGCTCTTTCTCTCTCTCTGTGCTCTTTCTCTCTCTCTGCGATCTTTCTCTCTCTCTGCGCTCTTTCTCTCTCTCTGCGCTCTTTCTTTCTCTCTCTGCGCTCTTTCTTTCTCTTTCTCTCTCTCTGCGCTCTTTCTCTCTCTCTCTGCGCTCTTTCTCTCTCTCTCTCTGCGCTCTTTCTTTCTCTTTCTCTCTCTGCGCTCTTTCTTTCTCTTTCTCTCTCTACGCTCTCTCTCTCTGTGCTCTTTCTCTCTCTCTGCGCTCTTTCTCTCTCTCTGCGCTCTTTCTCTCTCTCTGCGCTCTTTCTCTCTCTCTCTGCGCTCTTTCTCTCTCTCTCTCTGCGCTCTTTCTTTCTCTTTCTCTCTCTGCGCTCTTTCTTTCTCTTTCTCTCTCTGCGCTCTCTCTCTCTGCGCTCTTTCTTTCTCTCTGCGCTCTTTCTTTCTTTCTCTCTGCGCTCTTTTTATCTCTCTTTGCGCTCTTTTTTTCTCTCTTTGCGCTCTTTCTTTCTCTCTTTGCGCTCTTTCTTTCTCTCTCTGCTCTCTTTCTTTCTCTCTCTGCGCTCTTTCTTTCTCTCTCTCTCTGCGCTCTTTCTTTCTCTGCGCTCTTTCTTTCTCTCTCTGCGCTCTTTATTTCTCTCTCTGCACTTTTTCTCTCTCTGCGCTCTTTCTTTCTTTCTCTCTCTGCGCTCTTTCTTTCTCTCTCTGTGCTCTTTCTTTCTCTGCGCTCTTTCTCTCTCTGCGCTCTCTCTCTCTGCGCTCTTTCTTTCTCTGTCTGCGCTCTTTCTTCCTCTCTCTCTCTCTGCGCTCTTTTTTTCTCTACGCTCTTTCTCTCTCTCTGCGCTCTTTCTTTCTTTCTCTCTCTCTGTCTGCGCTCTCTCTCTGTCTGCGCTCTCTCTCTGTGCTCTCTTTTTCTCTCTGCGCTCTTTCTCTCTCTCTCTGCGCTCTTTCTCTCTCTATGTGCTCTTTCTTTCTCTCTGTGCTCTTTCTTTCTCTCTCTCTGCGCTCTTTCTTCCTCTCTCTGCGCTCTTTCTTTCTCTCTCTGCGCTCTTTCTTTCTCTCTCTCTCTGCGCTCTTTCTTTCTCTCTCTCTCTGCGCTCTTTCTTTCTCTCTCTCTCTGCGCTCTTTCTTTCTCTCTGCGCTCTTTCTCTCTCACTCTCTGCGCTCTATCTTTCTCTCTCTGCGCTTTTTCTTTTTCTCTCTGCGCTCTTTCTTTCTCTCTCTCCGCGCTCTTTGTCTCTCTCTGCGCTTTTTCTTTCTCTCTCTCTGCGCTCTTTTTTTTTCTCTCTCTCTGCGCTCTTTCTCTCTCTCTGCGCTCTTTCTCTCTCTCTGCGCTCTTTCTCTCTCTCTGCGCTCTTTCTCTCTCTCTGTGCTCTTTCTCTCTCTCTCTCTGCGCTCTTTCTTTCTCTCTGCGCTCTTTCTCTTTCTGCGCTCTTTCTCTCTCTGCGCTCTTTCTTTCTCTTTCTCTCTCTGCGCTCTTTCTCTTTCTCTGCGCTCTTTCTCTCTCTCTCTGCGCTCTTTCTTCCTCTCTCTCTGCGCTCTCTCTCTCTGCGCTCTTTCTTTCTCTCTCTGCGCTCTTTCTTTCTCTCTCTCTCTGCGCTCTTTCTTTCTTTCTCTCCGCGCTCTTTCTCTCTCTCTCTGCGCTCTTTCTCTCTCTGCGCTCTTTCTTTCTCTCTCTCTGCGCTCTTTCTTTCTCTCTCTCTGCGCTCTTTCTTCCTCTCTCTCTCTGCGCTCTTTCTCTCTCTCTGCGCTCTTTCTCTCTCTCTGTGCTATTTCTTTCTCTCTCTGCGCTCTTTCTCTCTCTCGGCGCTCTTTCTCTCTCTCTCTCTCTGCGCACTTTCTTTCTCTTTCTCTCTCTGCGCTCTTTCTTTCTCTCTGCGCTCTTTCTTTCTTTCTCTCTGCGCTCTTTTTTTCTCTCTTTGCGCTCTTTTTTTCTCTCTTTGCGCTCTTTCTTTCTCTCTCTGCGCTCTTTCTTTCTCTCTCTCTGCGCTCTTTCTTTCTCTGCGCTCTTTATTTCTCTCTCTGCACTCTTTATTTCTCTCTCTGCGCTCTTTATTTCTCTCTCTGCTCTCTTTATTTCTCTCTCTGCGCTCTTTATTTCTCTCTCTGCGCTCTTTCTCTCTCTCTCTGCGCTCTCTCTCTGCGCTCTTTCTTTCTCTCTCTCTGCGCTCTTTCTTTCTCTCTCTGCGCTCTTTCTATCTCTGCGCTCTTTCTTTCTCTCTCTCTGTGCTCTTTCTCTCTCTCTGCGCTCTTTCTCTCTCTCTCTGCGCTCTTTCTTTCTCTCTGCGCTCTTTCTTTCTCTCTCTGCGCTCTTTCTCTCTCTCTGCGCTCTTTCTTTCTCTCTCTCTGCGCTCTTTCTCTCTCTCTGTGCTCTTTCTCTCTCTCTGCGCTCTTTCTCTCTCTCTGCGCTCTTTCTCTCTCTCTGCGCTCTTTCTCTCTCTCTGCGCTCTTTCTTTCTCTCTCTCTGCGCTCTTTCTTTCTCTTTCTCTCTCTCTGCGCTCTTTCTCTCTCTCTCTGCGCTCTTTCTCTCTCTCTCTCTGCGCTCTTTCTTTCTCTTTCTCTCTCTGCGCTCTTTCTTTCTCTTTCTCTCTCTGCGCTCTCTCTCTCTGCGCTCTTTCTTTCTCTCTGCGCTCTTTCTTTCTTTCTCTCTGCGCTCTTTTTATCTCTCTTTGCGCTCTTTTTTTCTCTCTTTGCGCTCTTTCTTTCTCTCTTTGCGCTCTTTCTTTCTCTCTCTGCTCTCTTTCTTTCTCTCTCTGCGCTCTTTCTTTCTCTCTCTCTCTGCGCTCTTTCTTTCTCTGCGCTCTTTCTTTCTCTCTCTGCGCTCTTTATTTCTCTCTCTGCGCTTTTTCTCTCTCTCTGCGCTCTTTCTTTCTTTCTCTCTCTGCGCTCTTTCTTTCTCTCTCTGTGCTCTTTCTTTCTCTGCGCTCTTTCTCTCTCTGCGCTCTCTCTCTCTGCGCTCTTTCTTTCTCTGTCTGCGCTCTTTCTTCCTCTCTCTCTCTCTGCGCTCTTTTTTTCTCTACGCTCTTTCTCTCTCTCTGCGCTCTTTCTTTCTTTCTCTCTCTCTGCGCTCTCTCTCTTTCTCTCTGCGCTCTCTCTCTCTGCGCTCTCTCTCTGTCTGCGCTCTCTCTCTGTCTGCGCTCTCTCTCTCTGCTCTCTTTTTCTCTCTGCGCTCTTTCTCTCTCTCTCTGCGCTCTTTCTCTCTCTATGTGCTCTTTCTTTCTCTCTGTGCTCTTTCTTTCTCTCTCTCTGCGCTCTTTCTTCCTCTCTCTGCGCTCTTTCTTTCTCTCTCTGCGCTCTTTCTCTCTCTCTCTGCGCTCTTTCTTTCTCTCTCTCTCTGCGCTCTTTCTTTCTCTCTCTCTCTGCGCTCTTTCTTTCTCTCTGCGCTCTTTCTCTCTCACTCTCTGCGCTCTATCTTTCTCTCTCTGCGCTTTTTCTTTCTCTCTCTGCGCTCTTTCTTTCTCTCTCTCCGCGCTCTTTGTCTCTCTCTGCGCTTTTTCTTTCTCTCTCTCTGCGCTCTTTTTTTTCTCTCTCTCTGCGCTCTTTCTCTCTCTCTGCGCTCTTTCTCTCTCTCTGCGCTCTTTCTCTCTCTCTGTGCTCTTTCTCTCTCTCTCTCTGCGCTCTTTCTTTCTCTCTGCGCTCTTTCTCTTTCTGCGCTCTTTCTCTCTCTGCGCTCTTTCTTTCTCTTTCTCTCTCTGCGCTCTTTCTCTTTCTCTGCGCTCTTTCTCTCTCTCTCTGCGCTCTTTCTCTCTCTCTCTGTGCTCTTTCTTCCTCTCTCTCTGCGCTCTCTCTCTCTGCGCTCTTTCTTTCTCTCTCTGCGCTCTTTCTTTCTCTCTCTCTCTGCGCTCTTTCTTTCTTTCTCTCCGCGCTCTTTCTCTCTCTCTCTGCGCTCTTTCTCTCTCTGCGCTCTTTCTTTCTCTCTCTCTGCGCTCTTTCTTCCTCTCTCTCTGCGCTCTCTCTCTCTCTCTGCGCTCTTTCTTTCTCTCTCTGCGCTCTTTCTTTCTCTCTCTCTGCGCTCTTTCTTTCTCTCTCTCTGCGCTCTTTCTTTCTCTGCGCTCTTTATTTCTCTCTCTGCGCTTTTTCTCTCTCTCTGCGCTCTTTCTTTCTCTCTCTCTGTGCTCTTTCTTTCTCTTTCTTTCTCTCTGCGCTCTTTCTTTCTCTCTCTCTGCGCTCTTTCTTCCTCTCTCTCTCTGCGCTCTTTCTCTCTCTCTGCGCTCTTTCTCTCTCTCTGCGCTATTTCTTTCTCTCTCTGCGCTCTTTCTTTCTCTCTCTCTCTGCGCTCTTTCTTTCTCTCTCTCTCTGCGCTCTTTCTTTCTCTCTCTCTCTGCGCTCTTTCTTTCTCTCTGCGCTCTTTCTCTCTCACTCTCTGCGCTCTTTCTTTCTCTCTCTGCGCTCTTTCTTTCTCTCTCTGCGCTCTTTCTTTCTCTCTCTGCGCTCTTTCTTTCTCTCTCTGCGCTCTTTCTTTCTCTCTCTGCGCTCTTTCTTTCTCTCTCTCTGCGCTTTTTCTTTCTCTCTCTTTGCGCTCTTTTTTCTCTCTCTCTGCGCTCTTTCTCTCTCTCTGCGCTCTTTCTCTCTGCGCTCTTTCTCTCTCTCTGCGCTCTTTCTCTCTCTCTGCGCTCTTTCTCTCTCTGCGCTCTTTCTTTCTCTCTCTGCGCTTTTTCTTTCTCTCTCTCTGCGCTCTTTTTTTCTCTCTCTCTGCGCTCTTTCTCTCTCTCTGCGCTCTTTCTCTCTCTCTGCGCTCTTTCTCTCTCTCTGCGCTCTTTCTTTCTCTCTCTCTGTGCTCTTTCTCTCTCTCTGTGCTCTTTCTCTCTCTGCGCTCTTTCTCTCTCTCTGCGCTCTTTCTTTCTCTTTCTCTCTCTCTGCGCTCTTTCTCTCTCTCTCTGCGCTCTTTCTCTCTCTCTCTCTGCGCTCTTTCTTTCTCTTTCTCTCTCTGCGCTCTTTCTTTCTCTTTCTCTCTCTGCGCTCTCTCTCTCTGCGCTCTTTCTTTCTCTCTGCGCTCTTTCTTTCTCTCTGCGCTCTTTTTTTCTCTATTTGCGCTCTTTCTTTCTCTCTTTGCGCTCTTTCTTTCTCTGCGCTCTTTCTTTCTCTCTCTGCGCTCTTTATTTCTCTCTCTGCGCTTTTTCTTTCTCTCTGCGCTTTTTCTCTCTCTATGTGCTCTTTCTATCTCTCTGCGCTCTTTCTTTCTCTCTCTCTGCGCTCTTTCTCTCTCTCTGCGCTCTTTCTCTCTCTCTGCGCTATTTCTTTCTCTCTCTGCGCTCTTTCACTCTCTCGGCGCTCTTTCTCTCTCTCTCTCTCTGCGCACTTTCTTTCTCTTTCTCTCTCTGCGCTCTTTCTTTCTCTCTGCGCTCTTTTTTTCTCTCTTTGCGCTCTTTTTTTCTCTCTTTGCGCTCTTTCTTTCTCTCTCTGCGCTCTTTCTTTCTCTCTCTCTGAGCTCTTTCTTTCTCTGCGCTCTTTATTTCTCTCTCTGCGCTCTTTATTTCTCTCTCTGCGCTCTTTATTTCTCTCTCTGCGCTCTTTATTTCTCTCTCTGCGCTCTTTATTTCTCTCTCTGCGCTCTTTATTTCTCTCTCTGCGCTCTTTCTTTCTCTCTCTGCGCTCTCTCTCTGCGCTCTTTCTTTCTCTCTCTGTGCTCTTTCTCTCTCTGCGCTCTTTCTCTCTCTCTGCGCTCTTTCTCTCTCTCTCTGCGCTCTCTCTCTGCGCTCTTTCTTTCTCTCTGCGCTCTTTCTTTCTCTCTCTGCGCTCTTTCTCTCTCTCTGCGCTCTTTCTTTCTCTCTCTCTGCGCTCTTTCTCTCTCTCTGTGCTCTTTCTTTCTCTCTGCGCTCTTTCTTTCTCTCTCTCTGCGCTCTTTCTTTCTCTCTCTCTGCGCTCTTTCTTCCTCTCTCTCTCTGCGCTCTTTCTCTCTCTCTGCGCTCTTTCTCTCTCTCTGCGCTCTTTCTTTCTCTTTCTCTCTCTGCGCTCTTTCTTTCTCTTTCTCTCTCTGCGCTCTCTCTCTCTGCGCTCTTTCTTTCTCTCTGCGCTCTTTCTTTCTCTCTGCGCTCTTTTTTTCTCTCTTTGCGCTCTTTCTTTCTCTCTTTGCGCTCTTTCTTTCTCTGCGCTCTTTCTTTCTCTCTCTGCGCTCTTTATTTCTCTCTCTGCGCTCTTTCTCTCTCTCTGCGCTCTTTCTCTCTCTTTGCGCTCTTTCTTCCTCTGCGCTCTTTCTTTCTCTCTCTGCGCTCTTTATTTCTCTCTCTGCGCTTTTTCTCTCTCTCTGCGCTCTTTCTCTCTCTATGTGCTCTTTCTTTCTCTCTGCGCTCTTTCTTTCTCTCTCTCTGCGCTCTTTCTTTCTCTCTCTCTGCGCTCTTTCTTCCTCTCTCTCTCTGCGCTCTTTCTCTCTCTCTGCGCTCTTTCTATCTCTCTGCGCTATTTCTTTCTCTCTCTGCGCTCTTTCTCTCTCTCGGCGCTCTTTCTCTCTCTCTCTCTCTGCGCACTTTCTTTCTCTTTCTCTCTCTGCGCTCTTTCTTTCTCTCTGCGCTCTTTCTTTCTTTCTCTCTGCGCTCTTTTTTTCTCTCTTTGCGCTCTTTTTTTCTCTCTTTGCGCTCTTTCTTTCTCTCTCTGCGCGCTTTCTTTCTCTCTCTCTGCGCTCTTTCTTTCTCTGCGCTCTTTATTTCTCTCTCTGCGCTCTTTATTTCTCTCTCTGCGCTCTTTATTTCTCTCTCTGCGCTCTTTATTTCTCTCTCTGCGCTCTTTCTCTCTCTCTCTGCGCTCTCTCTCTGCGCTCTTTCTTTCTCTCTCTCTGCGCTCTTTCTCTCTCTCTCTGCGCTCTTTCTTTCTCTCTCTCTGTGCTCTTTCTCTCTCTCTGCGCTCTTTCTCTCTCTCTCTGCGCTCTTTCTTTCTCTCTGCGCTCTTTCTTTCTCTCTCTGCGCTCTTTCTCTCTCTCTGCGCTCTTTCTTTCTCTCTCTCTGCGCTCTTTCTCTCTCTCTGTGCTCTTTCTCTCTCTGCGCTCTTTCTCTCTCTCTGCGCTCTTTCTCTCTCTCTGCGCTCTTTCTCTCTCTCTCTGCGCTCTTTCTCTCTCTCTCTCTGCGCTCTTTCTTTCTCTTTCTCTCTCTGCGCTCTATCTTTCTCTTTCTCTCTCTGCGCTCTCTCTCTCTGCGCTCTTTCTTTCTCTCTGCGCTCTTTCTTTCTTTCTCTCTGCGCTCTTTTTATCTCTCTTTGCGCTCTTTTTTTCTCTCTTTGCGCTCTTTCTTTCTCTCTTTGCGCTCTTTCTTTCTCTCTCTGCTCTCTTTCTTTCTCTCTCTGCGCTCTTTCTTTCTCTCTCTCTCTGCGCTCTTTCTTTCTCTGCGCTCTTTCTTTCTCTCTCTGCGCTCTTTATTTCTCTCTCTGCACTTTTTCTCTCTCTCTGCGCTCTTTCTTTCTTTCTCTCTCTGCGCTCTTTCTTTCTCTCTCTGTGCTCTTTCTTTCTCTGCGCTCTTTCTCTCTCTGCGCTCTCTCTCTCTGCGCTCTTTCTTTCTCTGTCTGCGCTCTTTCTTCCTCTCTCTCTCTCTGCGCTCTTTTTTTCTCTACGCTCTTTCTCTCTCTCTGCGCTCTTTCTTTCTTTCTCTCTCTCTGCGCTCTCTCTCTTTCTCTCTGCGCTCTCTCTCTCTGCGCTCTCTCTCTGTCTGCGCTCTCTCTCTGTCTGCGCTCTCTCTCTGTGCTCTCTTTTTCTCTCTGCGCTCTTTCTCTCTCTCTCTGCGCTCTTTCTCTCTCTATGTGCTCTTTCTTTCTCTCTGTGCTCTTTCTTTCTCTCTCTCTGCGCTCTTTCTTCCTCTCTCTGCGCTCTTTCTTTCTCTCTCTGCGCTCTTTCTTTCTCTCTCTCTCTGCGCTCTTTCTTTCTCTCTCTCTCTGCGCTCTTTCTTTCTCTCTCTCTCTGCGCTCTTTCTTTCTCTCTGCGCTCTTTCTCTCTCACTCTCTGCGCTCTATCTTTCTCTCTCTGCGCTTTTTCTTTCTCTCTCTGCGCTCTTTCTTTCTCTCTCTCCGCGCTCTTTGTCTCTCTCTGCGCTTTTTCTTTCTCTCTCTCTGCGCTCTTTTTTCTCTCTCTCTCTGCGCTCTTTCTCTCTCTCTGCGCTCTTTCTCTCTCTCTGCGCTCTTTCTCTCTCTCTGCGCTCTTTCTCTCTCTCTGTGCTCTTTCTCTCTCTCTCTCTGCGCTCTTTCTTTCTCTCTGCGCTCTTTCTCTTTCTGCGCTCTTTCTCTCTCTGCGCTCTTTCTTTCTCTTTCTCTCTCTGCGCTCTTTCTCTTTCTCTGCGCTCTTTCTCTCTCTCTCTGCGCTCTTTCTCTCTCTCTCTGCGCTCTTTCTTCCTCTCTCTCTGCGCTCTCTCTCTCTGCGCTCTTTCTTTCTCTCTCTGCGCTCTTCCTTTCTCTCTCTCTCTGCGCTCTTTCTTTCTTTCTCTCCGCGCTCTTTCTCTCTCTCTCTGCGCTCTTTCTCTCTCTGCGCTCTTTCTTTCTCTCTCTCTGCGCTCTTTCTTTCTCTCTCTCTGCGCTCTTTCTTCCTCTCTCTCTCTGCGCTCTTTCTCTCTCTCTGCGCTCTTTCTCTCTCTCTGTGCTATTTCTTTCTCTCTCTGCGCTCTTTCTCTCTCTCGGCGCTCTTTCTCTCTCTCTCTCTCTCTGCGCACTTTCTTTCTCTTTCTCTCTCTGCGCTCTTTCTTTTTCTCTGCGCTCTTTCTTTCTTTCTCTCTGCGCTCTTTTTTTCTCTCTTTGCGCTCTTTTTTTCTCTCTTTGCGCTCTTTCTTTCTCTCTCTGCGCTCTTTCTTTCTCTCTCTCTGCGCTCTTTCTTTCTCTGCGCTCTTTATTTCTCTCTCTGCACTCTTTATTTCTCTCTCTGCGCTCTTTATTTCTCTCTCTGCTCTCTTTATTTCTCTCTCTGCGCTCTTTATTTCTCTCTCTGCGCTCTTTCTCTCTCTCTCTGCGCTCTCTCTCTGCGCTCTTTCTTTCTCTCTCTCTGCGCTCTTTCTTTCTCTCTCTGCGCTCTTTCTATCTCTGCGCTCTTTCTTTCTCTCTCTCTGTGCTCTTTCTCTCTCTCTGCGCTCTTTCTCTCTCTCTCTGCGCTCTTTCTTTCTCTCTGCGCTCTTTCTTTCTCTCTCTGCGCTCTTTCTCTCTCTCTGCGCTCTTTCTTTCTCTCTCTCTGCGCTCTTTCTCTCTCTCTGTGCTCTTTCTCTCTCTCTGCGCTCTTTCTCTCTCTCTGCGCTCTTTCTCTCTCTCTGCGCTCTTTCTCTCTCTCTGCGCTCTTTCTTTCTCTCTCTCTGCGCTCTTTCTTTCTCTTTCTCTCTCTCTGCGCTCTTTCTCTCTCTCTCTGCGCTCTTTCTCTCTCTCTCTCTGCGCTCTTTCTTTCTCTTTCTCTCTCTGCGCTCTTTCTTTCTCTTTCTCTCTCTGCGCTCTCTCTCTCTGCGCTCTTTCTTTCTCTCTGCGCTCTTTCTTTCTTTCTCTCTGCGCTCTTTTTATCTCTCTTTGCGCTCTTTTTTTCTCTCTTTGCGCTCTTTCTTTCTCTCTTTGCGCTCTTTCTTTCTCTCTCTGCTCTCTTTCTTTCTCTCTCTGCGCTCTTTCTTTCTCTCTCTCTCTGCGCTCTTTCTTTCTCTGCGCTCTTTCTTTCTCTCTCTGCGCTCTTTATTTCTCTCTCTGCGCTTTTTCTCTCTCTCTGCGCTCTTTCTTTCTTTCTCTCTCTGCGCTCTTTCTTTCTCTCTCTGTGCTCTTTCTTTCTCTGCGCTCTTTCTCTCTCTGCGCTCTCTCTCTCTGCGCTCTTTCTTTCTCTGTCTGCGCTCTTTCTTCCTCTCTCTCTCTCTGCGCTCTTTTTTTCTCTACGCTCTTTCTCTCTCTCTGCGCTCTTTCTTTCTTTCTCTCTCTCTGCGCTCTCTCTCTTTCTCTCTGCGCTCTCTCTCTCTGCGCTCTCTCTGTCTGCGCTCTCTCTCTGTCTGCGCTCTCTCTCTCTGCTCTCTTTTTCTCTCTGCGCTCTTTCTCTCTCTCTCTGCGCTCTTTCTCTCTCTATGTGCTCTTTCTTTCTCTCTGTGCTCTTTCTTTCTCTCTCTCTGCGCTCTTTCTTCCTCTCTCTGCGCTCTTTCTTTCTCTCTCTGCGCTCTTTCTCTCTCTCTCTGCGCTCTTTCTTTCTCTCTCTCTCTGCGCTCTTTCTTTCTCTCTCTCTCTGCACTCTTTCTTTCTCTCTGCGCTCTTTCTCTCTCACTCTCTGCGCTCTATCTTTCTCTCTCTGCGCTTTTTCTTTCTCTCTCTGCGCTCTTTCTTTCTCTCTCTCCGCGCTCTTTGTCTCTCTCTGCGCTTTTTCTTTCTCTCTCTCTGCGCTCTTTTTTTTCTCTCTCTCTGCGCTCTTTCTCTCTCTCTGCGCTCTTTCTCTCTCTCTGCGCTCTTTCTCTCTCTCTGTGCTCTTTCTCTCTCTCTCTCTGCGCTCTTTCTTTCTCTCTGCGCTCTTTCTCTTTCTGCGCTCTTTCTCTCTCTGCGCTCTTTCTTTCTCTTTCTCTCTCTGCGCTCTTTCTCTTTCTCTGCGCTCTTTCTCTCTCTCTCTGCGCTCTTTCTCTCTCTCTCTGCGCTCTTTCTTCCTCTCTCTCTGCGCTCTCTCTCTCTGCGCTCTTTCTTTCTCTCTCTGCGCTCTTTCTTTCTCTCTCTCTCTGCGCTCTTTCTTTCTTTCTCTCCGCGCTCTTTCTCTCTCTCTCTGCGCTCTTTCTCTCTCTGCGCTCTTTCTTTCTCTCTCTCTGCGCTCTTTCTTCCTCTCTCTCTGCGCTCTCTCTCTCTCTCTGCGCTCTTTCTTTCTCTCTCTGCGCTCTTTCTTTCTCTCTCTCTGCGCTCTTTCTTTCTCTCTCTCTGCGCTCTTTCTTTCTCTGCGCTCTTTATTTCTCTCTCTGCGCTTTTTCTCTCTCTCTGCGCTCTTTCTTTCTCTCTCTCTGTGCTCTTTCTTTCTCTTTCTTTCTCTCTGCGCTCTTTCTTTCTCTCTCTCTGCGCTCTTTCTTCCTCTCTCTCTCTGCGCTCTTTCTCTCTCTCTGCGCTCTTTCTCTCTCTCTGCGCTATTTCTTTCTCTCTCTGCGCTCTTTCTTTCTCTCTCTCTCTGCGCTCTTTCTTTCTCTCTCTCTCTGCGCTCTTTCTTTCTCTCTCTCTCTGCGCTCTTTCTTTCTCTCTGCGCTCTTTCTCTCTCACTCTCTGCGCTCTTTCTTTCTCTCTCTGCGCTCTTTCTTTCTCTCTCTGCGCTCTTTCTTTCTCTCTCTGCGCTCTTTCTTTCTCTCTCTGCGCTCTTTCTTTCTCTCTCTGCGCTCTTTCTTTCTCTCTCTCTGCGCTTTTTCTTTCTCTCTCTTTGCGCTCTTTTTTTCTCTCTCTCTGCGCTCTTTCTCTCTCTCTGCGCTCTTTCTCTCTCTGCGCTCTTTCTCTCTCTCTGCGCTCTTTCTCTCTCTCTGCGCTCTTTCTCTCTCTGCGCTCTTTCTTTCTCTCTCTGCGCTTTTTCTTTCTCTCTCTCTGCGCTCTTTTTTTCTCTCTCTCTGCGCTCTTTCTCTCTCTCTGCGCTCTTTCTCTCTCTCTGCGCTCTTTCTCTCTCTCTGCGCTCTTTCTTTCTCTCTCTCTGTGCTCTTTCTCTCTCTCTGTGCTCTTTCTCTCTCTCTGCGCTCTTTCTTTCTCTCTCTGCGCTCTTTCTTTCTCTCTCTGCGCTCTTTCTTTCTCTTTCTCTCTCTCTGCGCTCTTTCTCTCTCTCTCTGCGCTCTTTCTCTCTCTCTCTCTGCGCTCTTTCTTTCTCTTTCTCTCTCTGCGCTCTTTCTTTCTCTTTCTCTCTCTGCGCTCTCTCTCTCTGCGGTCTTTCTTTCTCTCTGCGCTCTTTCTTTCTCTCTGCGCTCTTTTTTTCTCTATTTGCGCTCTTTCTTTCTCTCTTTGCGCTCTTTCTTTCTCTGCGCTCTTTCTTTCTCTCTCTGCGCTCTTTATTTCTCTCTCTGCGCTTTTTCTATCTCTCTGCGCTTTTTCTCTCTCTATGTGCTCTTTCTATCTCTCTGCGCTCTTTCTTTCTCTCTCTCTGCGCTCTTTCTCTCTCTCTGCGCTCTTTCTCTCTCTCTGCGCTATTTCTTTCTCTCTCTGCGCTGTTTCACTCTCTCGGCGCTCTTTCTCTCTCTCTCTCTCTGCGCACTTTCTTTCTCTTTCTCTCTCTGCGCTCTTTCTTTCTCTCTGCGCTCTTTTTTTCTCTCTTTGCGCTCTTTTTTTCTCTCTTTGCGCTCTTTCTTTCTCTCTCTGCGCTCTTTCTTTCTCTCTCTCTGAGCTCTTTCTTTCTCTGCGCTCTTTATTTCTCTCTCTGCGCTCTTTATTTCTCTCTCTGCGCTCTTTATTTCTCTCTCTGCGCTCTTTATTTCTCTCTCTGCGCTCTTTATTTCTCTCTCTGCGCTCTTTATTTCTCTCTCTGCGCTCTTTCTTTCTCTCTCTGCGCTCTCTCTCTGCGCTCTTTCTTTCTCTCTCTGTGCTCTTTCTCTCTCTGCGCTCTTTCTCTCTCTCTGCGCTCTTTCTCTCTCTCTCTGCGCTCTCTCTCTGCGCTCTTTCTTTCTCTCTGCGCTCTTTCTTTCTCTCTCTGCGCTCTTTCTCTCTCTCTGCGCTCTTTCTTTCTCTCTCTCTGCGCTCTTTCTCTCTCTCTGTGCTCTTTCTTTCTCTCTGCGCTCTTTCTTTCTCTCTCTCTGCGCTCTTTCTTTCTCTCTCTCTGCGCTCTTTCTTCCTCTCTCTCTCTGCGCTCTTTCTCTCTCTCTGCGCTCTTTCTCTCTCTCTGCGCTCTTTCTTTCTCTTTCTCTCTCTGCGCTCTTTCTTTCTCTTTCTCTCTCTGCGCTCTCTCTCTCTGCGCTCTTTCTTTCTCTCTGCGCTCTTTCTTTCTCTCTGCGCTCTTTTTTTCTCTCTTTGCGCTCTTTCTTTCTCTCTTTGCGCTCTTTCTTTCTCTGCGCTCTTTCTTTCTCTCTCTGCGCTCTTTATTTCTCTCTCTGCGCTTTTTCTCTCTCTCTGCGCTCTTTCTCTCTCTTTGCGCTCTTTCTTCCTCTGCGCTCTTTCTTTCTCTCTCTGCGCTCTTTATTTCTCTCTCTGCGCTTTTTCTCTCTCTCTGCGCTCTTTCTCTCTCTATGTGCTCTTTCTTTCTCTCTGCGCTCTTTCTTTCTCTCTCTCTGCGCTCTTTTTTCTCTATCTCTGCGCTCTTTCTTCCTCTCTCTCTCTGCGCTCTTTCTCTCTCTCTGCGCTATTTCTATCTCTCTGCGCTATTTCTTTCTCTCTCTGCGCTCTTTCTCTCTCTCGGCGCTCTTTCTCTCTCTTTCTCTCTGCGCACTTTCTTTCTCTTTCTCTCTCTGCGCTCTTTCTTTCTCTCTGCGCTCTTTCTTTCTTTCTCTCTGTGCTCTTTTTTTCTCTCTTTGCGCTCTTTTTTTCTCTCTTTGCGCTCTTTCTTTCTCTCTCTGCGCTCTTTCTTTCTCTCTCTCTGCGCTCTTTCTTTCTCTGCGCTCTTTATTTCTCTCTCTGCGCTCTTTATTTCTCTCTCTGCGCTCTTTATTTCTCTCTCTGCGCTCTTTATTTCTCTCTCTGCGCTCTTTATTTCTCTCTCTGCGCTCTTTCTCTCTCTCTATGCGCTCTCTCTCTGCGCTCTTTCTTTCTCTCTCTCTGCGCTCTTTCTTTCTCTCTCTCTGCGCTCTTTCTCTCTCTCTGCTCTCTTTCTCTCTCTCTGCGCTATTTCTTTCTCTCTCTGCGCTCTTTCACTCTCTCGGCGCTCTTTCTCTCTCTCTCTCTCTGCGCACTTTCTTTCTCTTTCTCTCTCTGCGCTCTTTCTTTCTCTCTGCGCTCTTTTTTTCTCTCTTTGCGCTCTTTTTTTCTCTCTTTGCGCTCTTTCTTTCTCTCTCTGCGCGCTTTCTTTCTCTCTCTCTGCGCTCTTTCTTTCTCTGCGCTCTTTATTTCTCTCTCTGCGCTCTTTATTTCTCTCTCTGCGCTCTTTATTTCTCTCTCTGCGCTCTTTATTTCTCTCTCTGCGCTCTTTCTCTCTCTCTCTGCGCTCTCTCTCTGCGCTCTTTCTTTCTCTCTCTCTGCGCTCTTTCTCTCTCTCTCTGCGCTCTTTCTTTCTCTCTCTCTGTGCTCTTTCTCTCTCTCTGCGCTCTTTCTCTCTCTCTCTCTGCGCTCTTTCTTTCTCTCTGCGCTCTTTCTTTCTCTCTCTGCGCTCTTTCTCTCTCTCTGCGCTCTTTCTTTCTCTCTCTCTGCGCTCTTTCTCTCTCTCTGTGCTCTTTCTCTCTCTGCGCTCTTTCTCTCTCTCTGCGCTCTTTCTCTCTCTCTGCGCTCTTTCTCTCTCTCTCTGCGCTCTTTCTCTCTCTCTCTCTGCGCTCTTTCTTTCTCTTTCTCTCTCTGCGCTCTATCTTTCTCTTTCTCTCTCTGCGCTCTCTCTCTCTGCGCTCTTTCTTTCTCTCTGCGCTCTTTCTTTCTTTCTCTCTGCGCTCTTTTTATCTCTCTTTGCGCTCTTTTTTTCTCTCTTTGCGCTCTTTCTTTCTCTCTTTGCGCTCTTTCTTTCTCTCTCTGCTCTCTTTCTTTCTCTCTCTGCGCTCTTTCTTTCTCTCTCTCTCTGCGCTCTTTCTTTCTCTGCGCTCTTTCTTTCTCTCTCTGCGCTCTTTATTTCTCTCTCTGCACTTTTTCTCTCTCTCTGCGCTCTTTCTTTCTTTCTCTCTCTGCGCTCTTTCTTTCTCTCTCTGTGCTCTTTCTTTCTCTGCGCTCTTTCTCTCTCTGCGCTCTCTCTCTCTGCGCTCTTTCTTTCTCTGTCTGCGCTCTTTCTTCCTCTCTCTCTCTCTGCGCTCTTTTTTTCTCTACGCTCTTTCTCTCTCTCTGCGCTCTTTCTTTCTTTCTCTCTCTCTGCGCTCTCTCTCTTTCTCTCTGCGCTCTCTCTCTCTGCGCTCTCTCTCTGTCTGCGCTCTCTCTCTGTCTGCGCTCTCTCTCTGTGCTCTCTTTTTCTCTCTGCGCTCTTTCTCTCTCTTTCTGCGCTCTTTCTCTCTCTATGTGCTCTTTCTTTCTCTCTGTGCTCTTTCTTTCTCTCTCTCTGCGCTCTTTCTTCCTCTCTCTGCGCTCTTTCTTTCTCTCTCTGCGCTCTTTCTTTCTCTCTCTCTCTGCGCTCTTTCTTTCTCTCTCTCTCTGCGCTCTTTCTTTCTCTCTCTCTCTGCGCTCTTTCTTTCTCTCTGCGCTCTTTCTCTCTCACTCTCTGCGCTCTATCTTTCTCTCTCTGCGCTTTTTCTTTCTCTCTCTGCGCTCTTTCTTTCTCTCTCTCCGCGCTCTTTGTCTCTCTCTGCGCTTTTTCTTTCTCTCTCTCTGCGCTCTTTTTTTTCTCTCTCTCTGCGCTCTTTCTCTCTCTCTGCGCTCTTTCTCTCTCTCTGCGCTCTTTCTCTCTCTCTGCGCTCTTTCTCTCTCTCTGTGCTCTTTCTCTCTCTCTCTCTGCGCTCTTTCTTTCTCTCTGCGCTCTTTCTCTTTCTGCGCTCTTTCTCTCTCTGCGCTCTTTCTTTCTCTTTCTCTCTCTGCGCTCTTTCTCTTTCTCTGCGCTCTTTCTCTCTCTCTCTGCGCTCTTTCTCTCTCTCTCTGCGCTCTTTCTTCCTCTCTCTCTGCGCTCTCTCTCTCTGCGCTCTTTCTTTCTCTCTCTGCGCTCTTCCTTTCTCTCTCTCTCTGCGCTCTTTCTTTCTTTCTCTCCGCGCTCTTTCTCTCTCTCTCTGCGCTCTTTCTCTCTCTGCGCTCTTTCTTTCTCTCTCTCTGCGCTCTTTCTTTCTCTCTCTCTGCGCTCTTTCTTCCTCTCTCTCTCTGCGCTCTTTCTCTCTCTCTGCGCTCTTTCTCTCTCTCTGTGCTATTTCTTTCTCTCTCTGCGCTCTTTCTCTCTCTCGGCGCTCTTTCTCTCTCTCTCTCTCTGCGCACTTTCTTTCTCTTTCTCTCTCTGCGCTCTTTCTTTTTCTCTGCGCTCTTTCTTTCTTTCTCTCTGCGCTCTTTTTTTCTCTCTTTGCGCTCTTTTTTTCTCTCTTTGCGCTCTTTCTTTCTCTCTCTGCGCTCTTTCTTTCTCTCTCTCTGCGCTCTTTCTTTCTCTGCGCTCTTTATTTCTCTCTCTGCACTCTTTATTTCTCTCTCTGCGCTCTTTATTTCTCTCTCTGCTCTCTTTATTTCTCTCTCTGCGCTCTTTATTTCTCTCTCTGCGCTCTTTCTCTCTCTCTCTGCGCTCTCTCTCTGCGCTCTTTCTTTCTCTCTCTCTGCGCTCTTTCTTTCTCTCTCTGCGCTCTTTCTATCTCTGCGCTCTTTCTTTCTCTCTCTCTGTGCTCTTTCTCTCTCTCTGCGCTCTTTCTCTCTCTCTCTGCGCTCTTTCTTTCTCTCTGCGCTCTTTCTTTCTCTCTCTGCGCTCTTTCTCTCTCTCTGCGCTCTTTCTTTCTCTCTCTCTGCGCTCTTTCTCTCTCTCTGTGCTCTTTCTCTCTCTCTGCGCTCTTTCTCTCTCTCTGCGCTCTTTCTCTCTCTCTGCGCTCTTTCTCTCTCTCTGCGCTCTTTCTTTCTCTCTCTCTGCGCTCTTTCTTTCTCTTTCTCTCTCTCTGCGCTCTTTCTCTCTCTCTCTGCGCTCTTTCTCTCTCTCTCTCTGCGCTCTTTCTTTCTCTTTCTCTCTCTGCGCTCTTTCTTTCTCTTTCTCTCTCTGCGCTCTCTCTCTCTGCGCTCTTTCTTTCTCTCTGCGCTCTTTCTTTCTTTCTCTCTGCGCTCTTTTTATCTCTCTTTGCGCTCTTTTTTTCTCTCTTTGCGCTCTTTCTTTCTCTCTTTGCGCTCTTTCTTTCTCTCTCTGCTCTCTTTCTTTCTCTCTCTGCGCTCTTTCTTTCTCTCTCTCTGTGCTCTTTCTCTCTCTCTGTGCTCTTTCTCTCTCTCTGCGCTCTTTCTTTCTCTCTCTGCGCTCTTTCTTTCTCTCTCTGCGCTCTTTCTTTCTCTTTCTCTCTCTCTGCGCTCTTTCTCTCTCTCTCTGCGCTCTTTCTCTCTCTCTCTCTGCGCTCTTTCTTTCTCTTTCTCTCTCTGCGCTCTTTCTTTCTCTTTCTCTCTCTGCGCTCTCTCTCTCTGCGCTCTTTCTTTCTCTCTGCGCTCTTTCTTTCTCTCTGCGCTCTTTTTTTCTCTATTTGCGCTCTTTCTTTCTCTCTTTGCGCTCTTTCTTTCTCTGCGCTCTTTCTTTCTCTCTCTGCGCTCTTTATTTCTCTCTCTGCGCTTTTTCTATCTCTCTGCGCTTTTTCTCTCTCTATGTGCTCTTTCTATCTCTCTGCGCTCTTTCTTTCTCTCTCTCTGCGCTCTTTCTCTCTCTCTGCGCTCTTTCTCTCTCTCTGCGCTATTTCTTTCTCTCTCTGCGCTGTTTCACTCTCTCGGCGCTCTTTCTCTCTCTCTCTCTCTGCGCACTTTCTTTCTCTTTCTCTCTCTGCGCTCTTTCTTTCTCTCTGCGCTCTTTTTTTCTCTCTTTGCGCTCTTTTTTTCTCTCTTTGCGCTCTTTCTTTCTCTCTCTGCGCTCTTTCTTTCTCTCTCTCTGAGCTCTTTCTTTCTCTGCGCTCTTTATTTCTCTCTCTGCGCTCTTTATTTCTCTCTCTGCGCTCTTTATTTCTCTCTCTGCGCTCTTTATTTCTCTCTCTGCGCTCTTTATTTCTCTCTCTGCGCTCTTTATTTCTCTCTCTGCGCTCTTTCTTTCTCTCTCTGCGCTCTCTCTCTGCGCTCTTTCTTTCTCTCTCTGTGCTCTTTCTCTCTCTGCGCTCTTTCTCTCTCTCTGCGCTCTTTCTCTCTCTCTCTGCGCTCTCTCTCTGCGCTCTTTCTTTCTCTCTGCGCTCTTTCTTTCTCTCTCTGCGCTCTTTCTCTCTCTCTGCGCTCTTTCTTTCTCTCTCTCTGCGCTCTTTCTCTCTCTCTGTGCTCTTTCTTTCTCTCTGCGCTCTTTCTTTCTCTCTCTCTGCGCTCTTTCTTTCTCTCTCTCTGCGCTCTTTCTTCCTCTCTCTCTCTGCGCTCTTTCTCTCTCTCTGCGCTCTTTCTCTCTCTCTGCGCTCTTTCTTTCTCTTTCTCTCTCTGCGCTCTTTCTTTCTCTTTCTCTCTCTGCGCTCTCTCTCTCTGCGCTCTTTCTTTCTCTCTGCGCTCTTTCTTTCTCTCTGCGCTCTTTTTTTCTCTCTTTGCGCTCTTTCTTTCTCTCTTTGCGCTCTTTCTTTCTCTGCGCTCTTTCTTTCTCTCTCTGCGCTCTTTATTTCTCTCTCTGCGCTTTTTCTCTCTCTCTGCGCTCTTTCTCTCTCTTTGCGCTCTTTCTTCCTCTGCGCTCTTTCTTTCTCTCTCTGCGCTCTTTATTTCTCTCTCTGCGCTTTTTCTCTCTCTCTGCGCTCTTTCTCTCTCTATGTGCTCTTTCTTTCTCTCTGCGCTCTTTCTTTCTCTCTCTCTGCGCTCTTTTTTCTCTCTCTCTGCGCTCTTTCTTCCTCTCTCTCTCTGCGCTCTTTCTCTCTCTCTGCGCTCTTTCTATCTCTCTGCGCTATTTCTTTCTCTCTCTGCGCTCTTTCTCTCTCTCGGCGCTCTTTCTCTCTCTTTCTCTCTGCGCACTTTCTTTCTCTTTCTCTCTCTGCGCTCTTTCTTTCTCTCTGCGCTCTTTCTTTCTTTCTCTCTGTGCTCTTTTTTTCTCTCTTTGCGCTCTTTTTTTCTCTCTTTGCGCTCTTTCTTTCTCTCTCTGCGCTCTTTCTTTCTCTCTCTCTGCGCTCTTTCTTTCTCTGCGCTCTTTATTTCTCTCTCTGCGCTCTTTATTTCTCTCTCTGCGCTCTTTATTTCTCTCTCTGCGCTCTTTATTTCTCTCTCTGCGCTCTTTATTTCTCTCTCTGCGCTCTTTCTCTCTCTCTATGCGCTCTCTCTCTGCGCTCTTTCTTTCTCTCTCTCTGCGCTCTTTCTTTCTCTCTCTCTGCGCTCTTTCTCTCTCTCTGCTCTCTTTCTCTCTCTCTGCGCTATTTCTTTCTCTCTCTGCGCTCTTTCACTCTCTCGGCGCTCTTTCTCTCTCTCTCTCTCTGCGCACTTTCTTTCTCTTTCTCTCTCTGCGCTCTTTCTTTCTCTCTGCGCTCTTTTTTTCTCTCTTTGCGCTCTTTTTTTCTCTCTTTGCGCTCTTTCTTTCTCTCTCTGCGCGCTTTCTTTCTCTCTCTCTGCGCTCTTTCTTTCTCTGCGCTCTTTATTTCTCTCTCTGCGCTCTTTATTTCTCTCTCTGCGCTCTTTATTTCTCTCTCTGCGCTCTTTATTTCTCTCTCTGCGCTCTTTCTCTCTCTCTCTGCGCTCTCTCTCTGCGCTCTTTCTTTCTCTCTCTCTGCGCTCTTTCTCTCTCTCTCTGCGCTCTTTCTTTCTCTCT
Organism: Ascaphus truei; assembly: GCF_040206685.1. Lineage (NCBI taxonomy): Eukaryota > Metazoa > Chordata > Amphibia > Anura > Ascaphidae > Ascaphus > Ascaphus truei. The sequence continues at coordinate 559,236 of NW_027454407.1, read as the reverse complement.
CTCTGTGCTCTTTCTCTCTCTCTGCGCTCTTTCTCTCTCTCTCTGCGCTCTTTCTTTCTCTCTGCGCTCTTTCTTTCTCTCTCTGCGCTCTTTCTCTCTCTCTGCGCTCTTTCTTTCTCTCTCTCTGCGCTCTTTCTCTCTCTCTGTGCTCTTTCTCTCTCTGCGCTCTTTCTCTCTCTCTGCGCTCTTTCTCTCTCTCTGCGCTCTTTCTCTCTCTCTCTGCGCTCTTTCTCTCTCTCTCTCTGCGCTCTTTCTTTCTCTTTCTCTCTCTGCGCTCTATCTTTCTCTTTCTCTCTCTGCGCTCTCTCTCTCTGCGCTCTTTCTTTCTCTCTGCGCTCTTTCTTTCTTTCTCTCTGCGCTCTTTTTATCTCTCTTTGCGCTCTTTTTTTCTCTCTTTGCGCTCTTTCTTTCTCTCTTTGCGCTCTTTCTTTCTCTCTCTGCTCTCTTTCTTTCTCTCTCTGCGCTCTTTCTTTCTCTCTCTCTCTCTGCGCTCTTTCTTTCTCTGCGCTCTTTCTTTCTCTCTCTGCGCTCTTTATTTCTCTCTCTGCACTTTTTCTCTCTCTCTGCGCTCTTTCTTTCTTTCTCTCTCTGCGCTCTTTCTTTCTCTCTCTGTGCTCTTTCTTTCTCTGCGCTCTTTCTCTCTCTGCGCTCTCTCTCTCTGCGCTCTTTCTTTCTCTGTCTGCGCTCTTTCTTCCTCTCTCTCTCTCTGCGCTCTTTTTTTCTCTACGCTCTTTCTCTCTCTCTGCGCTCTTTCTTTCTTTCTCTCTCTCTGCGCTCTCTCTCTTTCTCTCTGCGCTCTCTCTCTCTGCGCTCTCTCTCTGTCTGCGCTCTCTCTCTGTCTGCGCTCTCTCTCTGTGCTCTCTTTTTCTCTCTGCGCTCTTTCTCTCTCTCTCTGCGCTCTTTCTCTCTCTATGTGCTCTTTCTTTCTCTCTGTGCTCTTTCTTTCTCTCTCTCTGCGCTCTTTCTTCCTCTCTCTGCGCTCTTTCTTTCTCTCTCTGCGCTCTTTCTTTCTCTCTCTGCGCTCTTTCTTTCTCTCTCTCTCTGCGCTCTTTCTTTCTCTCTCTCTCTGCGCTCTTTCTTTCTCTCTCTCTCTGCGCTCTTTCTTTCTCTCTGCGCTCTTTCTCTCTCACTCTCTGCGCTCTATCTTTCTCTCTCTGCGCTTTTTCTTTCTCTCTCTGCGCTCTTTCTTTCTCTCTCTCCGCGCTCTTTGTCTCTCTCTGCGCTTTTTCTTTCTCTCTCTCTGCGCTCTTTTTTTTCTCTCTCTCTGCGCTCTTTCTCTCTCTCTGCGCTCTTTCTCTCTCTCTGCGCTCTTTCTCTCTCTCTGCGCTCTTTCTCTCTCTCTGTGCTCTTTCTCTCTCTCTCTCTGCGCTCTTTCTTTCTCTCTGCGCTCTTTCTCTTTCTGCGCTCTTTCTCTCTCTGCGCTCTTTCTTTCTCTTTCTCTCTCTGCGCTCTTTCTCTTTCTCTGCGCTCTTTCTCTCTCTCTCTGCGCTCTTTCTCTCTCTCTCTGCGCTCTTTCTTCCTCTCTCTCTGCGCTCTCTCTCTCTGCGCTCTTTCTTTCTCTCTCTGCGCTCTTCCTTTCTCTCTCTCTCTGCGCTCTTTCTTTCTTTCTCTCCGCGCTCTTTCTCTCTCTCTCTGCGCTCTTTCTCTCTCTGCGCTCTTTCTTTCTCTCTCTCTGCGCTCTTTCTTTCTCTCTCTCTGCGCTCTTTCTTCCTCTCTCTCTCTGCGCTCTTTCTCTCTCTCTGCGCTCTTTCTCTCTCTCTGTGCTATTTCTTTCTCTCTCTGCGCTCTTTCTCTCTCTCGGCGCTCTTTCTCTCTCTCTCTCTCTGCGCACTTTCTTTCTCTTTCTCTCTCTGCGCTCTTTCTTTTTCTCTGCGCTCTTTCTTTCTTTCTCTCTGCGCTCTTTTTTTCTCTCTTTGCGCTCTTTTTTTCTCTCTTTGCGCTCTTTCTTTCTCTCTCTGCGCTCTTTCTTTCTCTCTCTCTGCGCTCTTTCTTTCTCTGCGCTCTTTATTTCTCTCTCTGCACTCTTTATTTCTCTCTCTGCGCTCTTTATTTCTCTCTCTGCTCTCTTTATTTCTCTCTCTGCGCTCTTTATTTCTCTCTCTGCGCTCTTTCTCTCTCTCTCTGCGCTCTCTCTCTGCGCTCTTTCTTTCTCTCTCTCTGCGCTCTTTCTTTCTCTCTCTGCGCTCTTTCTATCTCTGCGCTCTTTCTTTCTCTCTCTCTGTGCTCTTTCTCTCTCTCTGCGCTCTTTCTCTCTCTCTCTGCGCTCTTTCTTTCTCTCTGCGCTCTTTCTTTCTCTCTCTGCGCTCTTTCTCTCTCTCTGCGCTCTTTCTTTCTCTCTCTCTGCGCTCTTTCTCTCTCTCTGTGCTCTTTCTCTCTCTCTGCGCTCTTTCTCTCTCTCTGCGCTCTTTCTCTCTCTCTGCGCTCTTTCTCTCTCTCTGCGCTCTTTCTTTCTCTCTCTCTGCGCTCTTTCTTTCTCTTTCTCTCTCTCTGCGCTCTTTCTCTCTCTCTCTGCGCTCTTTCTCTCTCTCTCTCTGCGCTCTTTCTTTCTCTTTCTCTCTCTGCGCTCTTTCTTTCTCTTTCTCTCTCTGCGCTCTCTCTCTCTGCGCTCTTTCTTTCTCTCTGCGCTCTTTCTTTCTTTCTCTCTGCGCTCTTTTTATCTCTCTTTGCGCTCTTTTTTTCTCTCTTTGCGCTCTTTCTTTCTCTCTTTGCGCTCTTTCTTTCTCTCTCTGCTCTCTTTCTTTCTCTCTCTGCGCTCTTTCTTTCTCTCTCTCTCTGCGCTCTTTCTTTCTCTGCGCTCTTTCTTTCTCTCTCTGCGCTCTTTATTTCTCTCTCTGCGCTTTTTCTCTCTCTCTGCGCTCTTTCTTTCTTTCTCTCTCTGCGCTCTTTCTTTCTCTCTCTGTGCTCTTTCTTTCTCTGCGCTCTTTCTCTCTCTGCGCTCTCTCTCTCTGCGCTCTTTCTTTCTCTGTCTGCGCTCTTTCTTCCTCTCTCTCTCTCTGCGCTCTTTTTTTCTCTACGCTCTTTCTCTCTCTCTGCGCTCTTTCTTTCTTTCTCTCTCTCTGCGCTCTCTCTCTTTCTCTCTGCGCTCTCTCTCTCTGCGCTCTCTCTGTCTGCGCTCTCTCTCTGTCTGCGCTCTCTCTCTCTGCTCTCTTTTTCTCTCTGCGCTCTTTCTCTCTCTCTCTGCGCTCTTTCTCTCTCTATGTGCTCTTTCTTTCTCTCTGTGCTCTTTCTTTCTCTCTCTCTGCGCTCTTTCTTCCTCTCTCTGCGCTCTTTCTTTCTCTCTCTGCGCTCTTTCTCTCTCTCTCTGCGCTCATTCTTTCTCTCTCTCTCTGCGCTCTTTCTTTCTCTCTCTCTCTGCGCTCTTTCTTTCTCTCTGCGCTCTTTCTCTCTCACTCTCTGCGCTCTATCTTTCTCTCTCTGCGCTTTTTCTTTCTCTCTCTGCGCTCTTTCTTTCTCTCTCTCCGCGCTCTTTGTCTCTCTCTGCGCTTTTTCTTTCTCTCTCTCTGCGCTCTTTTTTTTCTCTCTCTCTGCGCTCTTTCTCTCTCTCTGCGCTCTTTCTCTCTCTCTGCGCTCTTTCTCTCTCTCTGTGCTCTTTCTCTCTCTCTCTCTGCGCTCTTTCTTTCTCTCTGCGCTCTTTCTCTTTCTGCGCTCTTTCTCTCTCTGCGCTCTTTCTTTCTCTTTCTCTCTCTGCGCTCTTTCTCTTTCTCTGCGCTCTTTCTCTCTCTCTCTGCGCTCTTTCTCTCTCTCTCTGCGCTCTTTCTTCCTCTCTCTCTGCGCTCTCTCTCTCTGCGCTCTTTCTTTCTCTCTCTGCGCTCTTTCTTTCTCTCTCTCTCTGCGCTCTTTCTTTCTTTCTCTCCGCGCTCTTTCTCTCTCTCTCTGCGCTCTTTCTCTCTCTGCGCTCTTTCTTTCTCTCTCTCTGCGCTCTTTCTTCCTCTCTCTCTGCGCTCTCTCTCTCTCTCTGCGCTCTTTCTTTCTCTCTCTGCGCTCTTTCTTTCTCTCTCTCTGCGCTCTTTCTTTCTCTCTCTCTGCGCTCTTTCTTTCTCTGCGCTCTTTATTTCTCTCTCTGCGCTCTTTCTTTCTCTCTCTCTCTGCGCTCTTTCTTTCTCTCTCTCTCTGCGCTCTTTCTTTCTCTCTCTCTCTGCGCTCTTTCTTTCTCTCTGCGCTCTTTCTCTCTCACTCTCTGCGCTCTTTCTTTCTCTCTCTGCGCTCTTTCTTTCTCTCTCTGCGCTCTTTCTTTCTCTCTCTGCGCTCTTTCTTTCTCTCTCTGCGCTCTTTCTTTCTCTCTCTCTGCGCTTTTTCTTTCTCTCTCTTTGCGCTCTTTTTTTCTCTCTCTCTGCGCTCTTTCTCTCTCTCTGCGCTCTTTCTCTCTCTGCGCTCTTTCTCTCTCTCTGCGCTCTTTCTCTCTCTCTGCGCTCTTTCTCTCTCTGCGCTCTTTCTTTCTCTCTCTGCGCTTTTTCTTTCTCTCTCTCTGCGCTCTTTTTTTCTCTCTCTCTGCGCTCTTTCTCTCTCTCTGCGCTCTTTCTCTCTCTCTGCGCTCTTTCTCTCTCTCTGCGCTCTTTCTTTCTCTCTCTCTGTGCTCTTTCTCTCTCTCTGTGCTCTTTCTCTCTCTCTGCGCTCTTTCTTTCTTTCTCTCTCTGCGCTCTTTCTTTCTCTCTCTGCGCTCTTTCTTTCTCTTTCTCTCTCTCTGCGCTCTTTCTCTCTCTCTCTGCGCTCTTTCTCTCTCTCTCTCTGCGCTCTTTCTTTCTCTTTCTCTCTCTGCGCTCTTTCTTTCTCTTTCTCTCTCTGCGCTCTCTCTCTCTGCGCTCTTTCTTTCTCTCTGCGCTCTTTCTTTCTCTCTGCGCTCTTTTTTTCTCTATTTGCGCTCTTTCTTTCTCTCTTTGCGCTCTTTCTTTCTCTGCGCTCTTTCTTTCTCTCTCTGCGCTCTTTATTTCTCTCTCTGCGCTTTTTCTATCTCTCTGCGCTTTTTCTCTCTCTATGTGCTCTTTCTATCTCTCTGCGCTCTTTCTTTCTCTCTCTCTGCGCTCTTTCTCTCTCTCTGCGCTCTTTCTCTCTCTCTGCGCTATTTCTTTCTCTCTCTGCGCTGTTTCACTCTCTCGGCGCTCTTTCTCTCTCTCTCTCTCTGCGCACTTTCTTTCTCTTTCTCTCTCTGCGCTCTTTCTTTCTCTCTGCGCTCTTTTTTTCTCTCTTTGCGCTCTTTTTTTCTCTCTTTGCGCTCTTTCTTTCTCTCTCTGCGCTCTTTCTTTCTCTCTCTCTGAGCTCTTTCTTTCTCTGCGCTCTTTATTTCTCTCTCTGCGCTCTTTATTTCTCTCTCTGCGCTCTTTATTTCTCTCTCTGCGCTCTTTATTTCTCTCTCTGCGCTCTTTATTTCTCTCTCTGCGCTCTTTATTTCTCTCTCTGCGCTCTTTCTTTCTCTCTCTGCGCTCTCTCTCTGCGCTCTTTCTTTCTCTCTCTGTGCTCTTTCTCTCTCTGCGCTCTTTCTCTCTCTCTGCGCTCTTTCTCTCTCTCTCTGCGCTCTCTCTCTGCGCTCTTTCTTTCTCTCTGCGCTCTTTCTTTCTCTCTCTGCGCTCTTTCTCTCTCTCTGCGCTCTTTCTTTCTCTCTCTCTGCGCTCTTTCTCTCTCTCTGTGCTCTTTCTTTCTCTCTGCGCTCTTTCTTTCTCTCTCTCTGCGCTCTTTCTTTCTCTCTCTCTGCGCTCTTTCTTCCTCTCTCTCTCTGCGCTCTTTCTCTCTCTCTGCGCTCTTTCTCTCTCTCTGCGCTCTTTCTTTCTCTTTCTCTCTCTGCGCTCTTTCTTTCTCTTTCTCTCTCTGCGCTCTCTCTCTCTGCGCTCTTTCTTTCTCTCTGCGCTCTTTCTTTCTCTCTGCGCTCTTTTTTTCTCTCTTTGCGCTCTTTCTTTCTCTCTTTGCGCTCTTTCTTTCTCTGCGCTCTTTCTTTCTCTCTCTGCGCTCTTTATTTCTCTCTCTGCGCTTTTTCTCTCTCTCTGCGCTCTTTCTCTCTCTTTGCGCTCTTTCTTCCTCTGCGCTCTTTCTTTCTCTCTCTGCGCTCTTTATTTCTCTCTCTGCGCTTTTTCTCTCTCTCTGCGCTCTTTCTCTCTCTATGTGCTCTTTCTTTCTCTCTGCGCTCTTTCTTTCTCTCTCTCTGCGCTCTTTTTTCTCTCTCTCTGCGCTCTTTCTTCCTCTCTCTCTCTGCGCTCTTTCTCTCTCTCTGCGCTCTTTCTATCTCTCTGCGCTATTTCTTTCTCTCTCTGCGCTCTTTCTCTCTCTCGGCGCTCTTTCTCTCTCTTTCTCTCTGCGCACTTTCTTTCTCTTTCTCTCTCTGCGCTCTTTCTTTCTCTCTGCGCTCTTTCTTTCTTTCTCTCTGTGCTCTTTTTTTCTCTCTTTGCGCTCTTTTTTTCTCTCTTTGCGCTCTTTCTTTCTCTCTCTGCGCTCTTTCTTTCTCTCTCTCTGCGCTCTTTCTTTCTCTGCGCTCTTTATTTCTCTCTCTGCGCTCTTTATTTCTCTCTCTGCGCTCTTTATTTCTCTCTCTGCGCTCTTTATTTCTCTCTCTGCGCTCTTTATTTCTCTCTCTGCGCTCTTTCTCTCTCTCTCTGCGCTCTCTCTCTGCGCTCTTTCTTTCTCTCTCTCTGTGCTCTTTCTCTCTCTCTGCGCTGTTTCTCTCTCTCTCTGCGCTCTTTCTTTCTCTCTGCGCTCTTTCTTTCTCTCTCTGCGCTCTTTCTCTCTCTCTGCGCTCTTTCTTTCTCTCTCTCTGCGCTCTTTCTCTCTCTCTGTGCTCTTTCTCTCTCTCTGCGCTCTTTCTCTCTCTCTGCGCTCTTTCTCACTCTCTGCGCTCTTTCTCTCTCTCTGCGCTCTTTCTTTCTCTCTCTCTGCGCTCTTTCTTTCTCTTTCTCTCTCTCTGCGCTCTTTCTCTCTCTCTCTGCGCTCTTTCTCTCTCTCTCTCTGCGCTCTTTCTTTCTCTTTCTCTCTCTGTGCTCTTTCTTTCTCTTTCTCTCTCTGCGCTCTCTCTCTCTGCGCTCTTTCTTTCTCTCTGCGCTCTTTCTTTCTTTCTCTCTGCGCTCTTTTTATCTCTCTTTGCGCTCTTTTTTTCTCTCTTTGCGCTCTTTCTTTCTCTCTTTGCGCTTTTTCTTTCTCTCTCTGCTCTCTTTCTTTCTCTCTCTGCGCTCTTTCTTTCTCTCTCTCTCTGCGCTCTTTCTTTCTCTGCGCTCTTTCTTTCTCTCTCTGCGCTCTTTATTTCTCTCTCTGCGCTCTTTCTTTCTCTCTCTGCGCTCTTTCTTTCTCTCTCTCTCTGCGCTCTTTCTTTCTCTCTCTCTCTGCGCTCTTTCTTTCTCTCTCTCTCTGCGCTCTTTCTTTCTCTCTGCGCTCTTTCTCTCTCACTCTCTGCGCTCTATCTTTCTCTCTCTGCGCTTTTTCTTTCTCTCTCTGCGCTCTTTCTTTCTCTCTCTCCGCGCTCTTTGTCTCTCTCTGCGCTTTTTCTTTCTCTCTCTCTGCGCTCTTTTTTTTCTCTCTCTCTGCGCTCTTTCTCTCTCTCTGCGCTCTTTCTCTCTCTCTGCGCTCTTTCTCTCTCTCTGTGCGCTCTTTCTTTCTCTCTGCGCTCTTTCTCTTTCTGCGCTCTTTCTCTCTCTGCGCTCTTTCTTTCTCTTTCTCTCTCTGCGCTCTTTCTCTTTCTCTGCGCTCTTTCTCTCTCTCTCTGCGCTCTTTCTCTCTCTCTCTGCGCTCTTTCTTCCTCTCTCTCTGCGCTCTCTCTCTCTCTCTGCGCTCTTTCTTTCTCTCTCTGCGCTCTTTCTTTCTCTTTCTCTCTCTCTGCGCTCTTTCTCTCTCTCTCTGCGCTCTTTCTCTCTCTCTCTCTGCGCTCTTTCTTTCTCTTTCTCTCTCTGCGCTCTTTCTTTCTCTTTCTCTCTCTGCGCTCTCTCTCTCTGCGCTCTTTCTTTCTCTCTGCGCTCTTTCTTTCTCTCTGCGCTCTTTTTTTCTCTATTTGCGCTCTTTCTTTCTCTCTTTGCGCTCTTTCTTTCTCTGCGCTCTTTCTTTCTCTCTCTGCGCTCTTTATTTCTCTCTCTGCGCTTTTTCTATCTCTCTGCGCTTTTTCTCTCTCTATGTGCTCTTTCTATCTCTCTGCGCTCTTTCTTTCTCTCTCTCTGCGCTCTTTCTCTCTCTCTGCTCTCTTTCTCTCTCTCTGCGCTATTTCTTTCTCTCTCTGCGCTCTTTAACTCTCTCGGCGCTCTTTCTCTCTCTCTCTCTCTGCGCACTTTCTTTCTCTTTCTCTCTCTGCGCTCTTTCTTTCTCTCTGCGCTCTTTTTTTCTCTCTTTGCGCTCTTTTTTTCTCTCTTTGCGCTCTTTCTTTCTCTCTCTGCGCTCTTTCTTTCTCTCTCTCTGAGCTCTTTCTTTCTCTGCGCTCTTTATTTCTCTCTCTGCGCTCTTTATTTCTCTCTCTGCGCTCTTTATTTCTCTCTCTGCGCTCTTTATTTCTCTCTCTGCGCTCTTTATTTCTCTCTCTGCGCTCTTTATTTCTCTCTCTGCGCTCTTTCTTTCTCTCTCTGCGCTCTCTCTCTGCGCTCTTTCTTTCTCTCTCTGTGCTCTTTCTCTCTCTGCGCTCTTTCTCTCTCTCTGCGCTCTTTCTCTCTCTCTCTGCGCTCTCTCTCTGCGCTCTTTCTTTCTCTCTGCGCTCTTTCTTTCTCTCTCTGCGCTCTTTCTCTCTCTCTGCGCTCTTTCTTTCTCTCTCTCTGCGCTCTTTCTCTCTCTCTGTGCTCTTTCTCTCTCTCTGCGATCTTTCTCTCTCTCTGCGCTCTTTCTCTCTCTCTGCGCTCTTTCTTTCTCTTTCTCTCTCTCTGCGCTCTTTCTCTCTCTCTCTGCGCTCTTTCTCTCTCTCTCTCTGCGCTCTTTCTTTCTCTTTCTCTCTCTGCGCTCTTTCTTTCTCTTTCTCTCTCTGCGCTCTCTCTCTCTGCGCTCTTTCTTTCTCTCTGCGCTCTTTCTTTCTCTCTGCGCTCTTTTTTTCTCTCTTTGCGCTCTTTCTTTCTCTCTTTGCGCTCTTTCTTTCTCTGCGCTCTTTCTTTCTCTCTCTGCGCTCTTTATTTCTCTCTCTGCGCTTTTTCTCTCTCTCTGCGCTCTTTCTCTCTCTATGTGCTCTTTCTTTCTCTCTGCGCTCTTTCTTTCTCTCTCTCTGCGCTCTTTCTTTCTCTCTCTCTGCGCTCTTTCTTCCTCTCTCTCTCTGCGCTCTTTCTCTCTCTCTGCGCTCTTTCTCTCTCTCTGCGCTCTTTCTTTCTCTTTCTCTCTCTGCGCTCTTTCTTTCTCTTTCTCTCTCTGCGCTCTCTCTCTCTGCGCTCTTTCTTTCTCTCTGCGCTCTTTCTTTCTCTCTGCGCTCTTTTTTTCTCTCTTTGCGCTCTTTCTTTCTCTCTTTGCGCTCTTTCTTTCTCTGCGCTCTTTCTTTCTCTCTCTGCGCTCTTTATTTCTCTCTCTGCGCTTTTTCTCTCTCTCTGCGCTCTTTCTCTCTCTTTGCGCTCTTTCTTCCTCTGCGCTCTTTCTTTCTCTCTCTGCGCTCTTTCTTTCTCTCTCTGCGTTTTTTCTCTCTCTCTGCGCTCTTTCTCTCTCTATGTGCTCTTTCTTTCTCTCTGCGCTCTTTCTTTCTCTCTCTCTGCGCTCTTTCTTTCTCTCTCTCTGCGCTCTTTCTTCCTCTCTCTCTCTGCGCTCTTTCTCTCTCTCTGCGCTCTTTCTATCTCTCTGCGCTCTTTCTTTCTCTCTCTCTGCGCTCTTTCTTCCTCTCTCTCTCTGGGCTCTTTCTCTCTCTGCGCTCTTTCTCTCTCTCGGCGCTCTTTCTCTCTCTTTCTCTCTGCGCACTTTCTTTCTCTTTCTCTCTCTGCGCTCTTTCTTTCTCTCTGCGCTCTTTCTTTCTTTCTCTCTGTGCTCTTTTTTTCTCTCTTTGCGCTCTTTTTTTCTCTCTTTGCGCTCTTTCTTTCTCTCTCTGCGCTCTTTCTTTCTCTCTCTCTGCGCTCTTTCTTTCTCTGCGCTCTTTATTTCTCTCTCTGCGCTCTTTATTTCTCTCTCTGCGCTCTTTATTTCTCTCTCTGCGCTCTTTATTTCTCTCTCTGCGCTCTTTATTTCTCTCTCTGCGCTCTTTCTCTCTCTCTCTGCGCTCTCTCTCTGCGCTCTTTCTTTCTCTCTCTCTGCGCTCTTTCTTTCTCTCTCTGCGCTCTTTCTCTCTCTGCGCTCTTTCTTTCTCTCTCTCTGTGCTCTTTCTCTCTCTCTGCGCTGTTTCTCTCTCTCTCTGCGCTCTTTCTTTCTCTCTGCGCTCTTTCTTTCTCTCTCTGCGCTCTTTCTCTCTCTCTGCGCTCTTTCTTTCTCTCTCTCTGCGCTCTTTCTCTCTCTCTGTGCTCTTTCTCTCTCTCTGCGCTCTTTCTCTCTCTCTGCGCTCTTTCACTCTCTCTGCGCTCTTTCTCTCTCTCTGCGCTCTTTCTCTCTCTCTGCGCTCTTTCTTTCTCTTTCTCTCTCTCTGCGCTCTTTCTCTCTCTCTCTGCGCTCTTTCTCTCTCTCTCTCTGCGCTCTTTCTTTCTCTTTCTCTCTCTGCGCTCTTTCTTTCTCTTTCTCTCTCTGCGCTCTCTCTCTCTGCGCTCTTTCTTTCTCTCTGCGCTCTTTCTTTCTCTCTGCGCTCTTTTTTTCTCTCTTTGCGCTCTTTCTTTCTCTCTTTGCGCTCTTTCTTTCTCTGCGCTCTTTCTTTCTCTCTCTGCGCTCTTTATTTCTCTCTCTGCGCTTTTTCTCTCTCTCTGCGCTCTTTCTCTCTCTATGTGCTCTTTCTTTCTCTCTGCGCTCTTTCTTTCTCTCTCTCTGCGCTCTTTCTTTCTCTCTCTCTGCGCTCTTTCTTCCTCTCTCTCTCTGCGCTCTTTCTCTCTCTCTGCGCTCTTTCTCTCTCTCTGCGCTCTTTCTTTCTCTTTCTCTCTCTGCGCTCTTTCTTTCTCTTTCTCTCTCTGCGCTCTCTCTCTCTGCGCTCTTTCTTTCTCTCTGCGCTCTTTCTTTCTCTCTGCGCTCTTTTTTTCTCTCTTTGCGCTCTTTCTTTCTCTCTTTGCGCTCTTTCTTTCTCTGCGCTCTTTCTTTCTCTCTCTGCGCTCTTTATTTCTCTCTCTGCGCTTTTTCTCTCTCTCTGCGCTCTTTCTCTCTCTTTGCGCTCTTTCTTCCTCTGCGCTCTTTCTTTCTCTCTCTGCGCTCTTTCTTTCTCTCTCTGCGTTTTTTCTCTCTCTCTGCGCTCTTTCTCTCTCTATGTGCTCTTTCTTTCTCTCTGCGCTCTTTCTTTCTCTCTCTCTGCGCTCTTTCTTTCTCTCTCTCTGCGCTCTTTCTTCCTCTCTCTCTCTGCGCTCTTTCTCTCTCTCTGCGCTCTTTCTATCTCTCTGCGCTCTTTCTTTCTCTCTCTCTGCGCTCTTTCTTCCTCTCTCTCTCTGGGCTCTTTCTCTCTCTGCGCTCTTTCTCTCTCTCGGCGCTCTTTCTCTCTCTTTCTCTCTGCGCACTTTCTTTCTCTTTCTCTCTCTGCGCTCTTTCTTTCTCTCTGCGCTCTTTCTTTCTTTCTCTCTGTGCTCTTTTTTTCTCTCTTTGCGCTCTTTTTTTCTCTCTTTGCGCTCTTTCTTTCTCTCTCTGCGCTCTTTCTTTCTCTCTCTCTGCGCTCTTTCTTTCTCTGCGCTCTTTATTTCTCTCTCTGCGCTCTTTATTTCTCTCTCTGCGCTCTTTATTTCTCTCTCTGCGCTCTTTATTTCTCTCTCTGCGCTCTTTATTTCTCTCTCTGCGCTCTTTCTCTCTCTCTCTGCGCTCTCTCTCTGCGCTCTTTCTTTCTCTCTCTCTGCGCTCTTTCTTTCTCTCTCTGCGCTCTTTCTCTCTCTGCGCTCTTTCTTTCTCTCTCTCTGTGCTCTTTCTCTCTCTCTGCGCTGTTTCTCTCTCTCTCTGCGCTCTTTCTTTCTCTCTGCGCTCTTTCTTTCTCTCTCTGCGCTCTTTCTCTCTCTCTGCGCTCTTTCTTTCTCTCTCTCTGCGCTCTTTCTCTCTCTCTGTGCTCTTTCTCTCTCTCTGCGCTCTTTCTCTCTCTCTGCGCTCTTTCACTCTCTCTGCGCTCTTTCTCTCTCTCTGCGCTCTTTCTTTCTCTCTCTCTGCGCTCTTTCTTTCTCTTTCTCTCTCTCTGCGCTCTTTCTCTCTCTCTCTGCGCTCTTTCTCTCTCTCTCTCTGCGCTCTTTCTTTCTCTTTCTCTCTCTGCGCTCTTTCTTTCTCTTTCTCTCTCTGCGCTCTCTCTCTCTGCGCTCTTTCTTTCTATCTGCGCTCTTTCTTTCTTTCTCTCTGCGCTCTTTTTATCTCTCTTTGCGCTCTTTTTTTCTCTCTTTGCGCTCTTTCTTTCTCTCTTTGCGCTCTTTCTTTCTCTCTCTGCTCTCTTTCTTTCTCTCTCTGCGCTCTTTCTTTCTCTCTCTCTCTGCGCTCTTTCTTTCTCTGCGCTCTTTCTTTCTCTCTCTGCGCTCTTTATTTCTCTCTCTGCGCTCTTTCTTTCTCTCTCTGCGCTCTTTCTTTCTCTCTCTCTCTGCGCTCTTTCTTTCTCTCTCTCTCTGCGCTCTTTCTTTCTCTCTCTGCGCTCTTTCTTTCTCTCTGCGCTCTTTCTCTCTCACTCTCTGCGCTCTATCTTTCTCTCTCTGCGCTTTTTCTTTCTCTCTCTGCGCTCTTTCTTTCTCTCTCTCCGCGCTCTTTGTCTCTCTCTGCGCTTTTTCTTTCTCTCTCTCTGCGCTCTTTTTTTTCTCTCTCTCTGCGCTCTTTCTCTCTCTCTGCGCTCTTTCTCTCTCTCTGCGCTCTTTCTCTCTCTCTGTGCTCTTTCTCTCTCTCTCTCTGCGCTCTTTCTTTCTCTCTGCGCTCTTTCTCTTTCTGCGCTCTTTCTCTCTCTGCGCTCTTTCTTTCTCTTTCTCTCTCTGCGCTCTTTCTCTTTCTCTGCGCTCTTTCTCTCTCTCTCTGCGCTCTTTCTCTCTCTCTCTGCGCTCTTTCTTCCTCTCTCTCTGCGCTCTCTCTCTCTCTCTGCGCTCTTTCTTTCTCTCTCTGCGCTCTTTCTTTCTCTCTCTCTCTGCGCTCTTTCTTTCTTTCTCTCCGCGCTCTTTCTCTCTCTCTCTGCGCTCTTTCTCTCTCTGCGCTCTTTCTTTCTCTCTCTCTGCGCTCTTTCTTTCTCTCTGCGCTCTTTCTTTCTCTCTGCGCACTTTCTTTCTCTCTGCTCTCTTTCTCTCTCTCTGCACTCTTTCTCTCTCTCTGCACTCTTTCTCTCTCTCTGCACTCTTTCTCTCTCTCTGCGCTCTCTCTCTCTCTGCGCAATCTCTCTCTCTGCGCAATCTCTCTCTCTGCGCTCTCTCACTCTCTGCGCTCTCTCTTTCTGCGCTCTCTCTCTCTCTGCGCTCTCTCTCTCTCTGCGCTCTCTCTCTCTGCGCTCTCTCTCTCTCTCTGCGCTCTCTCTCTCTTTGCGCTCTCTCTCTCTCTGCGCTCTCTCTCTCTCTCTCTGCGCTCTTTCTTTCTCTCTCTCTCTCTGCGCTCTTTCTTCCTCTCTCTGCGCTCTTTCTTTCTCTGCGCTTTTTCTTTCTCTCTCTCTCTGCGCTCTTTCTTTCTCTCTCTCTGCGCTCTTTCTCTCTCTCTGCGCTCTTTCTCTCTCTCTGCGCTCTTTCTTTCTCTTTCTCTCTCTCTGCGCTCTTTCTCTCTCTCTCTGCGCTCTTTCTCTCTCTCTCTCTCTGCGCTCTTTCTTTCTCTTTCTCTCTCTGCGCTCTTTCTCTCTGTGCTCTTTCTTTCTCTCTGCGCACTTTCTTTCTCTCTCTCTGCGCTCTTTCTCTCTCTCTGCGCTCTTTCTTTCTCTCTGCGCTCTTTCTTTCTCTCTGCGCTCTTTCTTTCTCTCTGCGCTCTCTCTCTCTGCGCTCTTTCTTTCTCTCTCTGCGCTCTTTCTCTCTCTCTCTGTGCGCTCTTTCTCTCTCTCTTTGCGCTCTTTCTTTCTCTTTCTCTCTCTGTGCTCTTTCTTTCTCTTTCTCTCTCTGCGCTCTTTCTCTCTGCGCTCTTTCTTTCTCTCTGCGCACTTTCTTTCTCTCTCTCTCTGCGCTCTTTCTCTCTCTCTGCGCTCTTTCTTTCTCTCTGCGCTCTCTCTCTGCGCTCTTTCTTTCTCTCTCTGCGCTCTTTCTTTCTCTCTCTGCGCTCTCTCTCTCTGCGCTCTTTCTTTCTCTCTGCGCTCTTTTTTTCTCTCTTCGCGCTCTTTTTTTCTCTCTTTGCGCTCTTTCTTTCTCTCTCTGCGCTCTTTCTTTCTCTCTCTCTGCGCTCTTTCTTTCTCTGCGCTCTTTCTTTCTCTCTCTGCGCTCTTTCTTTCTCTCTCTGCGCTCTTTCTTTCTCTCTCTGCGCTCTTTATTTCTCTCTCTGCGCTCTCTCTCTCTCTGCGCTCTCTCTCTGCGCTCTTTCTTTCTCTCTCTCTGCGCTCTTTCTTTCTCTCTCTGCGCTCTTTCTTTCTCTCTCTGCGTTCTTTCTCTCTCTCTGCGCTCTTTCTCTCTCTCTGTGCTCTTTCTCTCTCTGCGCTCTTTCTCTCTCTGCGCTCTTTCTCTCTCTGCGCTCTTTCTTTCTCTCTCTCTGCACTCTTTCTTTCTTTCTCTCTGTGCTCTTTCTTTCTCTCTGCACTCTTACTTTCTCTCTCTCTGCGCTCTTTCTCTCTCTCTGCGCTCTTTCTTTCTCTTTCTCTCTCTGCGCTCTTTCTTTCTCTCTCTGCGCTCTTTCTCTCTCTCTCTCTGTGCTCTTTCTTTCTCTCTCTCTGTTCTCTTTCTCTCTCTCTCTGTGCTCTTTCTCTCTCTCTGCTCTTTCTCTCTCTGCGCTCTTTCTCTCTCTCTCTGCGCTCTTTCTCTCTCTCTGCGCTCTTTCTTCCTCTCTCTCTCTGCGCTCTTTCTTTCTCTCTCTGCGCTCTTTCTTTCTCTCTCTCTCTGCGCTCTTTCTTTCTCTCTGCGCTCTTTCTTTCTCACTCTCTGCGCTCTTTCTCTCTCTCTCTGCGCTCTTTCTTTCTCTCTCTGCACTTTTTCTTTCTCTCTCTCTGCGCTCTTTTTTTCTCTCTCTCTGCGCTCTTTTTTTCTCTCTCTCTGAGCTCTCTCTCTCTCTCTGCGCTCTTTCTTTCTCTCTGCGCTCTTTCTCTCTCTGCGCTCTTTCTCTCTCTCTGCGCTCTTTCTCTCTCTCTGCGCTCTTTCTTTCTCTCTCTGCGCTCTTTCTTTCTCTCTCTCTCTGCGCTCTTTCTTTCTCTCTCTCTGCGCTCTCTCTCTCTCTCGCTGCGCTCTTTCTCTCTCTCTCTGCGCTCTTTCTTTCTCTCTCTGCGCTCTTTCTTTCTCTCTCTCTGCGCTCTTTCTTTCTCTCTGCGCACTTTCTTTCTCTCTGCTCTCTTTCTCTCTCTCTGCGCTCTTTCTTTCTCTCTGCGCTCATTCTCTCTCTCTGCGCTCTCTCTCTCTCTGCACTCTCTCTCTTTCTGCGCTCTCTCTCTCTCTGCGCTCTCTCTCTCTCTGCACTCTCTCTCTTTCTGCGCTCTCTCTCTCTCTCTGCGCTCTCTCTCTCCGCTCTCTCTCTGCGCTCTTTCTTTCTCTCTCTCTGCGCTCTTTCTCTCTCTCTGCGATCTTTCTTTCTCTCTTTCTCTGCGCTCTTTCTTCCTCTCTCTGCGCTCTTTCTTTCTCTGCGCTTTTTCTTTCTCTCTCTCTCTCTGCGCTCTTTCTTTCTTTCTCTCTGCGCTCTTTCTTTCTCTCTGCACTCTTACTTTCTCTCTCTCTGCGCTCTTTCTTTCTCTCCCTCTGCGCTCTTTCTCTCTCTCTCTCTGCGCTCTTTCTCTCTCTCTGCGCTCTTTCTTTCTCTTTCTCTCTCTCTGCGCTCTTTCTCTCTCTCACTCTGCGCTCTTTCTCTCTCTCTCTCTGCGCTCTTTCTTTCTCTTTCTCTCTCTGCGCTCTCTCTCTGCGCTCTTTCTTTCTCTCTGCGCACTTTCTTTCTCTCTCTCTGCGCTCTTTCTTTCTTTCTGCGCTCTTTCTCTCTCTCTGCGCTCTTTCTCTCTCTCTCTCTGCGCTCTTTCTCTCTCTCTCTCTGCGCTCTTTCTTTCTCTCTGCGCTCTTTCTCTCTTTGCGCTCTTTCTCTCTCTGCGTTCTTTCTTTCTCTTTCTCTCTCTGCGCTCTTTCTCTTTCTCTGCGCTCTTTCTCTCTCTCTGCGCTCTTTCTCTCTCTCTCTGCGCTCTTTCTTCCTCTCTCTCTGCGCTCTCTCTCTCTCTGCGCTCTTTCTTTCTCTCTCTGCGCTCTTTCTTTCTCTCTCTCTCTGCGCTCTTTCTTTCTTTCTCTCTGCGCTCTTTCTCTCTCTCTCTGCGCTCTTTCTTTCTCTCTCTCTGCGCTCTTTCTTTCTCTCTGCGCTCTTTCTTTCTCTCTGCGCACTTTCTTTCTCTCTGCTCTCTTTCTCTCTCTCTGCGCTCTTTCTTTCTCTCTCTGCGCTCTTTCTTTCTCTTTCTCTCTCTGCGCTCTTTCTCTCTCTCTCTGCGCTCTTTCTCTATCTCTCTCTGCGCTCTTACTTTCTCTTTCTCTCTCTGCGCTCTTTCTTTCTCTTTCTCTCTCTGCGCTCTTTCTTTCTCTCTGCGCTCTTTCTTTCTTTCTTTCTCTCTGCGCTCTTTTTTTCTCTCTTTGCGCTCTTTCTTTCTCTCTCTGCGCTCTTTCTTTCTCTCTCTCTGCGCTCTTTCTTTCTCTGCGCTCTTTCTTTCTCTCTCTCTGCGCTCTTTCTTTCTCTGCGCTCTTTCTTTCTCTCTCTGCGCTCTTTATTTCTCTCTCTGCGCTTTTTCTCTCTCTCTGCGCTCTTTCTTTCTCTCTCTCTGCGCTCTTTCTTTCTTTCTCTCTCTGCGCTCTTTTTTTCTCTCTCTGTGCTCTTTCTTTCTCTGCGCTCTTTCTCTCTCTGCGCTCTCTCTCTCTGCGCTCTTTTTTTCTCTACGCTCTTTCTCTCTCTCTGCGCTCTTTCTTTCTTTCTCTCTCTCTCTCTGCGCTCTCTTTCTCTCTGCGCTCTCTCTCTGCGCTCTCTCTCTCTGCGCTCTCTCTCTCTGCGCTCTCTCTCTCTGCGCTCTCTCTCTGCGCTCTCTCTCTCTGTCTGCGTCTCTCTCTCTGTCTGCGTCTCTCTCTCTGTCTGCGCTCTCTCTCTGTGCTCTCTTTTTCTCTCTGCGCTCTTTCTCTCTCTCTCTGCGCTCTTTCTCTCTCTATGTGCTCTTTCTTTCTCTGCGCTCTTTCTTTCTCTCTCTCTGCGCTCTTTCTTTCTCTGCGCTCTTTCTTTCTCTCTCTGCGCTCTTTATTTCTCTCTCTGCGCTTTTTCTCTCTCTCTGCGCTCTTTCTTTCTCTCTCTCTGCGCTCTTTCTTTCTTTCTCTCTCTGCGCTCTTTCTTTCTCTCTCTGTGCTCTTTCTTTCTCTGCGCTCTTTCTCTCTCTGCGCTCTCTCTCTCTGCGCTCTTTCTTTCTCTCTCTGCGCTCTCTCTCTCTGCGCTCTTTTTTTCTCTACGCTCTTTCTCTCTCTCTGCGCTCTTTCTTTCTTTCTCTCTCTCTCTCTGCGCTCTCTTTCTCTCTGCGCTCTCTCTCTCTGCGCTCTCTCTCTCTGCGCTCTCTCTCTCTGCGCTCTCTCTCTGCGCTCTCTCTCTCTGTCTGCGTCTCTCTCTCTGTCTGCGTCTCTCTCTCTGTCTGCGCTCTCTCTCTGTGCTCTCTTTTTCTCTCTGCGCTCTTTCTCTCTCTCTCTGCGCTCTTTCTCTCTCTATGTGCTCTTTCTTTCTCTCTGTGCTCTTTCTTTCTCTCTCTCTGCGCTCTTTCTTCCTCTCTCTGTCTGCGCTCTTTCTATCTCTCTCTCTCTGCGCTCTTTCTTTCTCTCTCTCTCTGCGCTCTTTCTTTCTCTCTGCGCTCTTTCTCTCTCACTCTCTGCGCTCTTTCTTTCTCTCTCTGCGCTCTTTCTTTCTCTCTCTGCGCTCTTTCTTTCTCTCTCTGCGCTTTTTCTTTCTCTCTCTCTGCGCTCTTTCTCTCTCTCTGCGCTCTTTCTCTCTCTCTGCGCTTTTTCTTTCTCTCTCTCTGCGCTCTTTCTCTCTCTCTGCGCTCTTTCTCTCTCTCTGCGCACTTTCTCTCTCTCTCTCTGCGCTCTTTCCTTCTCTCTGCGCTATTTCTCTCTCTGCGCTCTTTCTCTCTCTGCGCTCTTTCTTTCTCTTTCTCTCTCTGCGCTCTTTCTCTTTCTCTGCGCTCTTTCTCTCTCTCTGCGCTCTTTCTCTCTCTCTCTGCGCTCTTTCTTCCTCTCTCTCCGCGCTCTTTGTCTCTCTCTGCGCTTTTTCTTTCTCTCTCTCTGCGCTCTTTTTTTCTCTCTCTCTGCGCTCTTTTTTTCTCTCTCTCTGTGCTCTTTCTATCTCTCTGCGCTCTCTCTCTCTCTGCGCTCTCTCTCTCTCTGCGCTCTCTCTCTCTCTGCGCTCTCTCTCTCTGCGCTCTCTCTCTCTCTGCTCTCTCTCTCTCTGCGCTCTCTCTCTCTCTGCGCTCTCTCTCTCTGCGCTCTCTCTCTCTGCGCTCTCTCTCTCTGCGCTCTCTCTCTCTGCGCTCTTTCTTTCTCTCTCTCTGCGCTCTTTCTTTCTCTCTCTCTCTGCGCTCTTTCTTCCTCTCTCTGCGCTCTTTCTTTCTCTGCGCTTTTTCTTTCTCTCTCTCTCTCTGCGCTCTTTCTTTCTTTCTCTCTGCGCTCTTTCTTTCTCTCTGCACTCTTACTTTCTCTCTCTCTGCGCTCTTTCTTTCTCTCTCTGCGCTCTTTCTCTCTCTCTGCGCTCTTTCTCTCTCTCTGCGCTCTTTCTCTCTCTCTGCGCTCTTTCTCTCTCTCTGCGCTCTTTCTTTCTCTTTCTCTCTCTCTGCGCTCATTCTCTCTCTCTCTCTGCGCTCTTTCTCTCTCTCTCTCTCTGCGCTCTTTCTTTCTCTTTCTCTCTCTGCGCTCTTTCTCTCTGTGCTCTTTCTTTCTCTCATCGCACTTTCTTTCTCTCTCTCTGCGCTCTTTCTCTCTCTCTCTGCGCTCTTTCTTTCTCTCTGCGCTCTTTCTTTCTCTCTGCGCTCTTTCTTTCTCTCTGCGCTCTTTCTTTCTCTCTGCGCTCTTTCTTTCTCTCTGCGCTCTCTCTCTCTCTGCGCTCTTTCTTTCTCTCTCTGCGCTCTTTCTTTCTCTTTCTCTCTCTGTGCTCTTTCTTTCTCTTTCTCTCTCTGCGCTCTTTCTCTCTGTGCTCTTTCTTTCTCTCTCTCTGCGCTCTTTCTCTCTCTCTGCGCTCTTTCTTTCTCTCTGCGCTCTCTCTCTGCGCTCTTTCTTTCTCTCTCTGCGCTCTTTCTTTCTCTCTCTCTGCGCTCTTTCTCTCTCTCTCTCTGCGCTCTTTCTTTCTCTTTCTCTCTCTGTGCTCTTTCTTTCTCTTTCTCTCTCTGCGCTCTCTCTCTCTGCGCTCTTTTTTTCTCTCTTTGCGCTCTTTTTTTCTCTCTTTGCGCTCTTTCTTTCTCTCTCTGCGCTCTTTCTTTCTCTCTCTCTGCGCTCTTTCTTTCTCTGCGCTCTTTCTTTC
This sequence comes from Ascaphus truei, assembly GCF_040206685.1. NCBI lineage: Eukaryota > Metazoa > Chordata > Amphibia > Anura > Ascaphidae > Ascaphus > Ascaphus truei. The sequence goes on along the minus strand of NW_027454407.1, from coordinate 539,709 downwards.
TCTCTCTGCGCTCTTTATTTCTCTCTCTGCGCTCTCTCTCTCTGCGCTCTCTCTCTGTGCTCTTTGTCTCTCTATGCTCTTTTTCTTTCTCTCTCTGCGCTCTTTCTTTCTCTCTGCGCTCTTTCTCTCTCACTCTCTGCGCTCTTTCTCTCTCACTCTCTGCGCTCTTTCTTTCTCTCTCTGCGCTCTTTCTTTCTCTCTCTGCGCTCTTTCTTTCTCTCTCTGCGCTCTTTCTTTCTCTCTCTGCGCTCTTTCTTTCTCTCTCTGCGCTTTTTCTTTCTCTCTCTCTGCGCTCTTTCTTTCTCTCTCTCTGCGCTCTTTCTCTCGCTCTCTGCGCTCTTCTCTCTCTGCGCTCTTTCTTTCTCTCTGCACTCTTTCTCTCTCTGCGCTCTTTCTCTCTCTGCGCTCTTTCTCTCTCTGCGCTCTTTCTCTCTCTGCGCTCTTTCTCTCTCTGCGCTCTTTCTCTCTCTGCGCTCTTTCTCTCTCTGCGCTCTTTCTCTCTCTGCGCTCTTTCTCTCTCTGCGCTCTTTCTCTCTCTGCGCTCTTTCTCTCTCTTTCTCTCTCTGCGCCCTCTCTCTCTCTCTGCGCTCTTTCTTTCTCTTTCTCTCTCTGCGCTCTTTCTCTCTCTCTGCGCTCTTTCTTTCTTTCTCTCTGCGCTCTTTCTTTCTTTCTGCGCTCTTTTTTTCTCTCTTTGCGCTCTTTCTTTCTCTCTCTGCGCTCTTTCTCTCTCTCTCTCTCTGCGCTCTTTCTTTCTCTCTGCGCTCTTTCTCTCTCTGCGCACTTTCTCTCTCTGCGCTCTTTCTTTTTCTTTCTCTCTCTCTGCGCTCTTTCTCTCTCTCTCTCGGCGCTCTTTCTCTCTCTCTCTCTCTCTGCGCTCTTTCTTTCTCTTTCTCTCTCTGCGCTCTCTCTCTCTGCGCTCTTTCTTTCTCTCTGCACTCTTTCTTTCTTTCTCTCTGCGCTCTTTTTTTCTCTCTTTGCGCTCTTTTTCTCTCTCTCTGCGCTCTTTATTTCTCTCTCTGCGCTCTTTATTTCTCTCTCTGCGCTCTTTCTTTCTCTCTCTCTGTGCTCTTTCTCTCTCTCTGTGCTCTTTCTCTCTCTCTCTGCGCTCTTTCTTTCTCTCTCTGCGCTCTTTCTTTCTCTCTCTGCGCTTTTTCTTTCTCTCTCTCTGCGCTCTTTCTTTCTCTCTCTCTGCGCTCTTTCTCTCGCTCTCTGCGCTCTTCTCTCTCTGCGCTCTTTCTCTCTCTCTGCACTCTTTCTCTCTCTGCGCTCTTTCACTCTCTGCGCTCTTTCTCTCTCTGCGCTCTTTCTCTCTCTGCGCTCTTTCTCTCTCTGCGCTCTTTCTCTCTCTGCGCTCTTTCTCTCTCTGCGCTCTTTCTCTCTCTGCGCTCTTTCTCTCTCTGCGCTCTTTCTCTCTCTGCGCTCTTTCTCTCTCTGCGCTCTTTCTCTCTCTTTCTCTCTCTGCGCCCTCTCTCTCTCTCTGCGCTCTTTCTTTCTCTTTCTCTCTCTGCGCTCTTTCTCTCTCTCTGCGCTCTTTCTTTCTTTCTCTCTGCGCTCTTTCTTTCTTTCTGCGCTCTTTTTTTCTCTCTTTGCGCTCTTTCTTTCTCTCTCTGCGCTCTTTCTCTCTCTCTCTCTCTGCGCTCTTTCTTTCTCTCTGCGCTCTTTCTCTCTCTGCGCACTTTCTCTCTCTGCGCTCTTTCTTTTTCTTTCTCTCTCTCTGCGCTCTTTCTCTCTCTCTCTCGGCGCTCTTTCTCTCTCTCTCTCTCTCTGCGCTCTTTCTTTCTCTTTCTCTCTCTGCGCTCTCTCTCTCTGCGCTCTTTCTTTCTCTCTGCACTCTTTCTTTCTTTCTCTCTGCGCTCTTTTTTTCTCTCTTTGCGCTCTTTTTCTCTCTCTCTGCGCTCTTTATTTCTCTCTCTGCGCTCTTTATTTCTCTCTCTGCGCTCTTTCTTTCTCTCTCTCTGTGCTCTTTCTCTCTCTCTGTGCTCTTTCTCTCTCTCTGCTCTTTCTCTCTCTGCGCTCTTTCTCTCTCTCTGCGCTCTTTCTCTCTCTCTGCGCTCTTTCTTCCTCTCTCTCTCTGCGCTCTTTCTTTCTCTCTGCGCTCTTTCTTTCTCAATATCTGCGCTCTTTCTCTCTCTCTCTGCGCTCTTTCTTTCTCTCTCTGCGCTTTTTCTTTCTCTCTCTCTGCGCTCTTTTTTTCTCTCTCTGCGCTCTTTTTTTCTCTCTCTCTGAGCTCTCTCTCTCTCTCTCTGCGCTCTTTCTTTCTCTCTGCGCTCTTTCTCTCTCTGCGCTCTTTCTCTCTCTGCGCTCTTTCTCTCTCTGCGCTCTTTCTCTCTCTGCGCTCTTTCTCTCTCTGCGCTCTTTCTCTCTCTGCGCTCTTTCTCTCTCTGCGCTTTTTCTCTCTCTCTGCGCTCTTTCTCTCTCTCTGCGCTCTTTCTTTCTCTCTCTGCGCTCTTTCTTTCTCTCTCTCTCTGCGCTCTTTCTTTCTCTCTCTCTGCGCTCTCTCTCTCTCTCGCTGCGCTCTTTCTCTCTCTCTCTGCGCTCTTTCTTTCTCTCTCTGTGCTCTTTCTTTCTCTCTCTCTGCGCTCTTTCTTTCTCTCTGCGCACTTTCTTTCTCTCTGCTCTCTTTCTCTCTCTCTGCGCTCTTTCTTTCTCTCTGCGCTCTTTCTCTCTCTCTGCGCTCTCTCTCTCTCTCTGCACTCTCTCTCTCTCTGCACTCTCTCTCTTTCTGCGCTCTCTCTCTCTGCGCTCTCTCTCTCTCTGCGCTCTCTCTCTGCGCTCTCTCTCTGCGCTCTTTCTTTCTCTCTCTGCGCTCTTTCTTTCTCTCTCTCTGCGCTCTTTCTTTCTCTCTGCGCACTTTCTTTCTCTCTGCTCTCTTTCTCTCTCTCTGCGCTCTTTCTCTCTCTCTGCGCTCTCTCTCTCTGCACTCTCTCACTCTCTGCGCTCTCTCTCTCTCTGCGCTCTCTCTCTCTCTGCGCTCTCTCCCTCTCTGCGCTCTCTCTCTCTCTGCGCTCTCTCTCTCTCTCTCTCTGCGCTCTCTCTCTCTCTGCGCTCTCTCTCTGCGCTCTCTCTCTCTGCGCTCTCTCTCTGCGCTCTCTCTCTCTCTGCGCTCTCTCTCTCTCTCTCTGCGCTCTTTCTTTCTCTCTCTCTGTGCTCTTTCTCTCTCTCTGCGCTCTTTCTTTCTCTCTCTCTCTGCGCTCTTTCTTCCTCTCTCTGCGCTCTTTCTTTCTCTGCGCTTTTTCTTTCTCTCTCTCTCTCTCTGCGCTCTTTCTTTCTTTCTCTCTGCACTCTTTCTTTCTCTCTGCACTCTTACTTTCTCTCTCTCTGCGCTCTTTCTTTCTCTCTGCGCTCTTTCTCTCTCTCTGCGCTCTTTCTCTCTCTCTGCGCTCTTTCTTTCTCTTTCTCTCTCTCTGCGCTCTTTCTCTCTCTCTCTCGGCGCTCTTTCTCTCTCTCTCTCTCTGCGCTCTTTCTTTCTCTTTCTCTCTCTGCGCTCTTTCTCTCTGTGCTCTTTCTTTCTCTCTGCGCACTTTCTTTCTCTCTCTCTGCGCTCTTTCTCTCTCTCTGCGCTCTTTCTCTCTGCGCTCTTTCTTTCTCTCTGCGCTCTTTCTTTCTCTCTGCGCTCTTTCTTTCTCTCTGCGCTCTTTCTTTCTCTCTGCGCTCTCTCTCTCTGCGCTCTTTCTTTCTCTCTCTGCGCTCTTTCTCTCTCTGTGCGCTCTTTCTCTCTCTCTCTGCGCTCTTTCTTTCTCTTTCTCTCTCTGCGCTCTTTCTTTCTCTTTCTCTCTCTGCGCTCTTTCTCTCTGCGCTCTTTCTTTCTCTCTGCGCTCTCTCTCTGCGCTCTTTCTTTCTCTCTCTGCGCTTTTTCTCTCTCTCTCTGCGCTCTTTCTCTCTCTCTCTCTGCGCTCTTTCTTTCTCTTTCTCTCTCTGCGCTCTCTCTCTCTGCGCTCTTTCTTTCTCTCTGCGCTCTTTTTTTCTCTCTTTGCGCTCTTTTTTTCTCTCTTTGCGCTCTTTCTTTCTCTCTTTGCGCTCTTTCTTTCTCTTTCTCTCTCTGCGCTCTCTCTCTCTGCGCTCTTTCTTTCTCTATGCGCTCTTTCTTTCTCTGCGCTCTTTCTTTCTCTCTGCGCTCTTTATTTCTCTCTCTGCGCTCTCTCTCTCTCTCTGCGCTCTCTCTGCGCTCTTTCATTCTCTCTCTCTGCGCTCTTTCTTTCTCTCTGCGCTCTTTCTTTCTCTTTCTCTCTCTCTGCGCTCTTTCTCTTTCTCTCTCTGCGCTCTTTCTCTCTCTCTCTCTGCGCTCTTTCTTTCTCTTTCTCTCTCTGCGCTCTTTCTCTCTGCGCTCTTTCTTTCTCTCTGCGCACTTTCTTTCTCTCTCTCTGCGCTCTTTCTCTCTCTCTGCGCTCTTTCTTTCTCTCTGCGCTCTTTCTTTCTCTCTCTGCGCTCTTTCTTTCTCTCTTTCTGCGCTCTTTCTCTCTCTCTCTGCGCTCTTTCTCTCTCTCTCTCTCTGTGCTCTTTCTCTCTCTCTCTCTGCGCTCTTTCTTTCACTTTCTCTCTCTGCGCTCTTTCTTTCTCTTTCTCTCTCTGCGCTCTTTCTCTCTGCGCTCTTTCTTTCTCTCTGCGCACTTTCTTTCTCTCTCTTTGCGCTCTTTCTCTCTCTCTGCGCACTTTCTTTCTCTCTCTCTGCGCTCTTTCTTTCTCTCTGCGCTCTTTCTCTCTCTGCGCGCTCTCTCTCTCTGCGCTCTTTCTTTCTCTTTCTCTCTCTGCGCTCTTTCTTTCTCTTTCTCTCTCTGCGCTCTCTCTCTCTGTGCTCTTTCTCTCTCTCTCTGCGCTCTTTCTTCCTCTCTCTGCGCTCTTTCTTTCTCTGCGCTTTTTCTTTCTCTCTCTCTCTCTCTGCGCTCTTTCTTTCTTTCTCTCTGCACTCTTTCTTTCTCTCTGCACTCTTACTTTCTCTCTCTCTGCGCTCTTTCTTTCTCTCTGTGCTCTTTCTCTCTCTCTGCGCTCTTTCTCTCTCTCTGCGCTCTTTCTTTCTCTTTCTCTCTCTCTGCGCTCTTTCTCTCTCTCTCTCGGCGCTCTTTCTCTCTCTCTCTCTCTGCGCTCTTTCTTTCTCTTTCTCTCTCTGCGCTCTTTCTCTCTGTGCTCTTTCTTTCTCTCTGCGCACTTTCTTTCTCTCTCTCTGCGCTCTTTCTCTCTCTCTGCGCTCTTTCTCTCTGCGCTCTTTCTTTCTCTCTGCGCTCTTTCTTTCTCTCTGCGCTCTCTCTCTCTGCGCTCTTTCTTTCTCTCTCTGCGCTCTTTCTCTCTCTCTCTGTGCGCTCTTTCTCTCTCTCTCTGCGCTCTTTCTTTCTCTTTCTCTCTCTGCGCTCTTTCTTTCTCTTTCTCTCTCTGCGCTCTTTCTCTCTGCGCTCTTTCTTTCTCTCTGCGCACTTTCTTTCTCTCTCTCTGCGCTCTTTCTCTCTCTCTGCGCTCTTTCTTTCTCTCTGCGCTCTCTCTCTGCGCTCTTTCTTTCTCTCTCTGCGCTCTTTCTCTCTCTCTCTGCGCTCTTTCTCTCTCTCTCTCTCTGCGCTCTTTCTTTCTCTTTCTCTCTCTGCGCTCTCTCTCTCTGCGCTCTTTCTTTCTCTCTGCGCTCTTTTTTTCTCTCTTTGCGCTCTTTTTTTCTCTCTTTGCGCTCTTTCTTTCTCTCTCTGCGCTCTTTCTTTCTCTATGCGCTCTTTCTTTCTCTGCGCTCTTTCTTTCTCTCTGCGCTCTTTATTTCTCTCTCTGCGCTCTCTCTCTCTCTCTGCGCTCTCTCTGCGCTCTCTCTGCGCTCTTTCTTTCTCTCTCTCTGCGCTCTTTCTTTCTCTCTGCGCTCTTTCTTTCTCTTTCTCTCTCTCTGCGCTCTTTCTCTTTCTCTCTCTGCGCTCTTTCTCTCTCTCTCTCTGCGCTCTTTCTTTCTCTTTCTCTCTCTGCGCTCTTTCTCTCTGCGCTCTTTCTTTCTCTCTGCGCACTTTCTTTCTCTCTCTCTGCGCTCTTTCTCTCTCTCTGCGCTCTTTCTTTCTCTCTGCGCTCTTTCTTTCTCTCTCTGCGCTCTTTCTTTCTCTCTTTCTGTGCTCTTTCTCTCACTCTCTCTGCGCTCTTTCTCTCTCTCTCTCTGCGCTCTTTCTCTCTCTCTCTCTGCGCTCTTTCTTTCTCTTTCTCTCTCTGCGCTCTTTCTTTCTCTTTCTCTCTCTGCGCTCTTTCTCTCTGCGCTCTTTCTTTCTCTCTGCGCACTTTCTTTCTCTCTCTCTGCGCTCTTTCTTTCTCTCTGCGCTCTCTCTCTCTGCGCTCTTTCTTTCTCTCTCTGCGCTCTTTCTTTCTCTCTCTCTGCGCTCTTTCTCTCTCTCTTTCTGCGCTCTTTCTTTCTCTTTCTCTCTCTGCGCTCCCTCTCTCTGCGCTCTCTCTCTCTGCGCTCTTTCTTTCTCGCTGCACTCTTTCTTTCTCTCTGCGCTCTTTTTTTCTCTCTTTGCACTCTTTTTTTCTCTCTTTGCGCTCTTTCTTTCTCTCTCTGCGCTCTTTGTTTCTCTGCGCTCTTCTTTCTCTCTCTGCGCTCTTTATTTCTCTCTCTGCGCTCTCTCTCTCTCTCTGCGCTCTCTCTCTACGCTCTCTCTCTGCGCTCTTTCTTTCTCTCTCTGCGCTGTTTCTTTCTCTCGCTGCGCTCTTTCTCTCTCTCTGCGCTCTTTCTCTCTCTCTGCGCTCTTTCTCTCTCTCTGTGCTCTTTCTCTCTCTGCGCTCTTTCTCTCTCTGCGCTCTTTCTCTCTCTGCGCTCTTTCTCTCTCTCTGCGTTCTTTCTCTCTCTCTGCGTTCTTTCTCTCTCTGCGCTCTTTCTCTCTCTGCGCTCTTTCTCTCTCTGCGCTCTTTCTCTCTCTGCGCTCTTTCTCTCTCTCTGCGCTCTTTCTCTCTCTCTGCGTTCTTTCTCTCTCTCTGCGCTCTTTCTCTCTCTGCGCTCTTTCTCTCTCTGCGCTCCTTCTCTCTCTGCGCTCTTTCTCTCTCTCTGCGCTCTTTCTCTCTCTCTGCGTTCTTTCTCTCTCTCTGCGTTCTTTCTCTCTCTCTGTGCTCTTTCTCTCTCTGCGCTCTTTCTCTCTCTGCGCTCTTTCTCTCTCTGCGCTCTTTCTCTCTCTCTGCGCTCTTTCTCTCTCTCTGCGTTCTTTCTCTCTCTCTGCGCTCTTTCTCTCTCTGCGCTCTTTCTCTCTCTGCGCTCCTTCTCTCTCTGCGCTCTTTCTCTCTCTGCGCTCTTTCTCTCTCTGCGCTCTTTCTTTCTCTCTCTCTGCGCTCTCTCTCTCTGCGCTCTCTCTCTCTGCGCTCTCTCTCTGTCTGTGCTCTCTCTCTCTGCGCTCTTTCTCTCTCTCTCTGCGCTCTTTCTCTCTCTATGTGCTCTTTCTTTCTCTCTGCGCTCTTTCTTTCTCTCTCTCTGCGCTCTTTCTTTCTCTCTCTCTCTGCGCTCTTTCTTTCTCTCTCTCTCTGCGCTCTTTCTTTCTCTCTGCGCTCTTTCTCTCTCACTCTCTGCGCTCTTTCTTTCTCTCTCTGCGCTCTTTCTTTCTCTCTCTGCGCTCTTTATTTCTCTCTCTCTGCGCTCTTTGTCTCTCTCTGCGCTCTTTCTTTCTCTCTGCGCTCTTTCTTTCTCTCTGCGCTCTTCTCTCACTGCGCTCTTTCTTTCTCTCTGCGCTCTTTCTTTCTCTCTGCGCTCTTTCTTTCTCTCTGCGCTCTTTCTTTCTCTCTGCGCTCTTTCTCTCTCTGCGCTCTTTCTCTCTCTGCGCTCTTTCTCTCTCTGCGCTCCTTCTCTCTCTGCGCTCTTTCTCTCTCTGCGCTCTTTCTCTCGCTGCGCTCTTACTTTCTCTTTCTCTCTCTGCGCTCTCTCTCTCTGCGCTCTTTCTCTCTCTCTCTGCACTCTCTCTCTCTCTCTCTGCGCTCTTTCTTTCTCTCTCTGCGCTCTTTCTCTCTCTCGGCGCTCTTTCTTTCTTTCTCTCTGCGCTCTTTCTTTCTTTCTGCGCTCTTTTTTTCTCTCTTTGCGCTCTTTCTTTCTCTCTCTGCGCTCTTTCTTTCTCTCTCTCTGCGCTCTTTCTTTCTCTCTCTGCGCTCTTTCTCTCTGTGCTCTTTCTTTCTCTCTGCGCACTTTCTTTCTCTCTCTCTGCGCTCTTTCTCTCTCTCTGCGCTCTTTCTCTCTGCACTCTTTCTTTCTCTCTGTGCTCTTTCTTTCTCTCTGCGCACTTTCTTTCTCTCTCTCTGCGCTCTTTCTCTCTCTCTGCGCTCTTTCTCTCTGCGCTCTTTCTTTCTCTCTGCGCTCTTTCTTTCTCTCTGCGCTCTCTCTCTCTGCGCTCTTTCTTTCTCTCTCTGCGCTCTTTCTCTCTCTCTCTGTGCGCTCTTTCTCTGTCTCTCTGCGCTCTTTCTTTCTCTTTCTCTCTCTGCGCTCTTTCTTTCTCTTTCTCTCTCTGAGCTCTTTCTCTCTGCGCTCTTTCTTTCTCTCTGCGCACTTTCTTTCTCTCTCTCTGCGCTCTTTCTCTCTCTCTGCGCTCTTTCTTTCTCTCTGCGCTCTTTCTTTCTCTCTGCGCTCTCTCTCTCTGCGCTCTTTCTTTCTCTCTCTGCGCTCTTTCTCTCTCTCTCTGTGCGCTCTTTCTCTCTCTCTCTGCGCTCTTTCTTTCTCTTTCTCTCTCTGCGCTCTTTCTTTCTCTTTCTCTCTCTGCGCTCTTTCTCTCTGCGCTCTTTCTTTCTCTCTGCGCACTTTCTTTCTCTCTCTCTGCGCTCTTTCTCTCTCTCTGCGCTCTTTCTCTCTCTCTCTCTGCGCTCTTTCTTTCTCTTTCTCTCTCTGCGCTCTCTCTCTCTGCGCTCTTTCTTTCTCTCTGCGCTCTTTTTTTCTCTCTTTGCGCTCTTTTTTTCTCTCTTTGCGCTCTTTCTTTCTCTCTCTGCGCTCTTTCTTTCTCTATGCGCTCTTTCTTTCTCTGCGCTCTTTCTTTCTCTCTGCGCTCTTTATTTCTCTCTCTGCGCTCTCTCTCTCTCTCTGCGCTCTCTCTGCGCTCTTTCTTTCTCTCTCTCTGCGCTCTTTCTTTCTCTCTGCGCTCTTTCTTTCTCTTTCTCTCTCTCTGCGCTCTTTCTTTCTCTCTCTCTGCGCTCTTTCTCTCTCTCTTTCTGCGCTCTTTCTTTCTCTTTCTCTCTCTGCGCTCCCTCTCTCTGCGCTCTTTCTCTCTGCGCTCTTTCTTTCTCTCTGCGCACTTTCTTTCTCTCTCTCTGCGCTCTTTCTCTCTCTCTGCGCTCTTTCTTTCTCTCTGCGCTCTTTCTTTCTCTCTCTGCGCTCTTTCTTTCTCTCTTTCTGTGCTCTTTCTCTCACTCTCTCTGCGCTCTTTCTCTCTCTCTCTCTGCGCTCTTTCTCTCTCTCTCTCTGCGCTCTTTCTTTCTCTTTCTCTCTCTGCGCTCTTTCTTTCTCTTTCTCTCTCTGCGCTCTTTCTCTCTGCGCTCTTTCTTTCTCTCTGCGCACTTTCTTTCTCTCTCTCTGCGCTCTTTCTTTCTCTCTGCACTCTCTCTCTCTGCGCTCTTTCTTTCTCTCTCTGCGCTCTTTCTTTCTCTCTCTCTGCGCTCTTTCTCTCTCTCTTTCTGCGCTCTTTCTTTCTCTTTCTCTCTCTGCGCTCCCTCTCTCTGCGCTCTCTCTCTCTGCGCTCTTTCTTTCTCGCTGCACTCTTTCTTTCTCTCTGCGCTCTTTTTTTCTCTCTTTGCACTCTTTTTTTCTCTCTTTGCGCTCTTTCTTTCTCTCTCTGCGCTCTTTGTTTCTCTGCGCTCTTCTTTCTCTCTCTGCGCTCTTTATTTCTCTCTCTGCGCTCTCTCTCTCTCTCTGCGCTCTCTCTCTGTGCTCTCTCTCTGCGCTCTTTCTTTCTCTCTCTGCGCTGTTTCTTTCTCTCGCTGCGCTCTTTCTCTCTCTCTGCGCTCTTTCTCTCTCTCTGCGCTCTTTCTCTCTCTCTGTGCTCTTTCTCTCTCTCTGTGCTCTTTCTCTCTCTGCGCTCTTTCTCTCTCTGCGCTCTTTCTCTCTCTGCGCTCTTTCTCTCTCTGCGCTCTTTCTCTCTCTCTGCGTTCTTTCTCTCTCTCTGCGTTCTTTCTCTCTCTGCGCTCTTTCTCTCTCTGCGCTCTTTCTCTCTCTGCGCTCTTTCTCTCTCTCTGCGCTCTTTCTCTCTCTCTGCGTTCTTTCTCTCTCTCTGCGCTCTTTCTCTCTCTGCGCTCTTTCTCTCTCTGCGCTCCTTCTCTCTCTGCGCTCTTTCTCTCTCTCTGCGCTCTTTCTCTCTCTCTGCGTTCTTTCTCTCTCTCTGCGCTCTTTCTCTCTCTCTGCGCTCTTTCTCTCTCTGCGCTCTTTCTCTCTCTGCGCTCTTTCTCTCTCTCTGCGCTCTTTCTCTCTCTCTGCGTTCTTTCTCTCTCTCTGCGCTCTTTCTCTCTCTGCGCTCTTTCTCTCTCTGCGCTCCTTCTCTCTCTGCGCTCTTTCTCTCTCTGCGCTCTTTCTTTCTCTCTCTCTGCGCTCTCTCTCTCTGCGCTCTCTCTCTCTGCGCTCTCTCTCTGTCTGTGCTCTCTCTCTCTGCGCTCTTTCTCTCTCTCTCTGCGCTCTTTCTCTCTCTATGTGCTCTTTCTTTCTCTCTGCGCTCTTTCTTTCTCTCTCTCTGCGCTCTTTCTTTCTCTCTCTCTCTGCGCTCTTTCTTTCTCTCTCTCTCTGCGCTCTTTCTTTCTCTCTGCGCTCTTTCTCTCTCACTCTCTGCGCTCTTTCTTTCTCTCTCTGCGCTCTTTCTTTCTCTCTCTGCGCTCTTTATTTCTCTCTCTCTGCGCTCTTTGTCTCTCTCTGCGCTCTTTCTTTCTCTCTGCGCTCTTTCTTTCTCTCTGCGCTCTTCTCTCACTGCGCTCTTTCTTTCTCTCTGCGCTCTTTCTTTCTCTCTGCGCTCTTTCTTTCTCTCTGCGCTCTTTCTCTCTCTGCGCTCTTTCTCTCTCTGCGCTCTTTCTCTCTCTGCGCTCCTTCTCTCTCTGCGCTCTTTCTCTCTCTGCGCTCTTTCTCTCACTGCGCTCTTTCTTTCTCTTTCTCTCTCTGCGCTCTCTCTCTCTGCGCTCTTTCTCTCTCTCTCTGCACTCTCTCTCTCTCTCTCTGCGCTCTTTCTTTCTCTTTCTCTCTCTGCGCTCTTTCTCTCTCTCGGCGCTCTTTCTTTCTTTCTCTCTGCGCTCTTTCTTTCTTTCTGCGCTCTTTTTTTCTCTCTTTGCGCTCTTTCTTTCTCTCTCTGCGCTCTTTCTTTCTCTCTCTCTGCGCTCTTTCTTTCTCTGCGCTCTTTCTTTCTCTCTGCGCTCTTTCTTTCTCTCTCTCTGCGCTCTTTCTTTCTCTCTGCGCTCTTTCTTTCTCTTTCTCTCTCTCTGCGCTCTTTCTCTCTCTCTCTCTCTGCGCTCTTTCTCTCTCTCTCTCTGCGCTCTTTCTTTCTCTTTCTCTCTCTGCGCTCTTTCTCTCTGCGCTCTTTCTTTCTCTCTGCGCACTTTCTTTCTCTCTCTCTGCGCTCTTTCTCTCTCTCTGCGCTCTTTCTTTCTCTCTGCGCTCTTTCTTTCTCTCTCTGCGCTCTTTCTTTCTCTCTTTCTGCGCTCTTTCTCTCTCTCTCTCTGCGCTCTTTCTCTCTCTCTCTCTGCGCTCTTTCTCTCTCTCTCTCTGCGCTCTTTCTTTCTCTTTCTCTCTCTGCGCTCTTTCTTTCTCTTTCTCTCTCTGCGCTCTTTCTCTCTGCGCTCTTTCTTTCTCTCTGCGCACTTTCTTTCTCTCTCTCTGCGCTCTTTCTTTCTCTCTGCGCTCTCTCTCTCTGCGCTCTTTCATTCTCTCTCTGCGCTCTTTCTTTCTCTCTCTCTGCGCTCTTTCTCTCTCTCTTTCTGCGCTCTTTCTTTCTCTTTCTCTCTCTGCGCTCTCTCTCTCTGCGCTCTCTCTCTCTGCGCTCTTTCTTTCTCGCTGCACTCTTTCTTTCTCTCTGCGCTCTTTCTTTCTCTCTGCGCTCTTTCTTTCTCTCTCTGCCCTCTTTCTTTCTCTGCGCTCTTTCTTTCTCTCTCTGCGCTCTTTATTTCTTTCTCTGCGCTCTCTCTCTCTGCGCTCTCTCTCTGCGCGCTCTCTCTGCGCTCTCTCTCTGCGCTCTTTCTTTCTCTCTCTGCGCTGTTTCTTTCTCTCTCTGCGCTCTTTCTCTCTCTCTGCGCTCTTTCTCTCTCTCTGCGCTCTTTCTCTCTCTGCGCTCTTTCTCTCTCTGCGCTCTTTCTCTCTCTGCGCTCTTTCTCTCTCTCTGCGCTCTTTCTCTCTCTCTGCGCTCTTTCTCTCTCTCTGCGTTCTTTCTCTCTCTCTGCGCTCTTTCTTTCTCTGTCTGCGCTCTTTCTTTCTCTGTCTGCGCTCTTTCTTCCTCTCTCTCTCTCTGCGCTCTTTTTTTCTCTACGCTCTTTCTCTCTCTCTGCGCTCTTTCTCTCTCTCTCTCTGCGCTCTTTCTTTCTCTTTCTCTATCTGCGCTCTTTCTTTCTCTTTCTCTCTCTGCGCTCTTTCTCTCTGCGCTCTTTCTTTCTCTCTGCGCACTTTCTTTCTCTCTCTTTGCGCTCTTTCTCTCTCTCTGCGCTCTTTCTTTCTCTCTGCGCACTTTCTTTCTCTCTCTCTGCGCTCTTTCTTTCTCTCTGCGCTCTTTCTTTCTCTCTCTGCGCTCTTTCTTTCTCTCTCTCTGCGCTCTTTCTCTCTCTCTTTCTGCGCTCTTTCTTTCTCTTTCTCTCTCTGCGCTCTCTCTCTCTCTGCGCTCTCTCTCTCTGCGCTCTTTATTTCTCGCTGCACTCTTTCTTTCTCTCTGCGCTCTTTCTTTCTCTCTCTGCGCTCTTTCTTTCTCTGCGCTCTTTCTTTCTCTCTCTGCGCTCTTTATTTCTTTCTCTGCGCTCTCTCTCTCTCTGCGCTCTCTCTCTGCGCTCTCTCTCTGCGCTGTTTCTTTCGATCTCTGCGCTCTTTCTCTCTCTCTGCGCTCTTTCTCTCTCTCTGCGCTCTTTCTCTCTCTCTGCGCTCTTTCTCTCTCTCTGCGCTCTTTCTCTCTCTGCGCTCTTTCTCTCTCTCTGCGCTCTTTCTCTCTCTCTGCGCTCTTTCTCTCTCTGCGTTCTTTCTCTCTCTCTGCGCTCTTTCTTTCTCTGTCTGCGCTCTTTCTTTCTCTGTCTGCGCTCTTTCTTCCTCTCTCTCTCTCTGCGCTCTTTTTTTCTCTACGCTCTTTCTCTCTCTCTGCGCTCTTTCTTTCTCTCTCTCTGCGCTCTCTCTCTCTGCGCTCTCTCTCTGTCTGCGCTCTCTCTCTCTGCGCTCTTTCTCTCTCTCTCTGCACTCTTTCTCTCTCTATGTGCTCTTTCTTTCTCTCTGCGCTCTTTCTTTCTCTCTCTCTGCACTCTTTCTTTCTCTCTCTCTCTGCGCTCTTTCTTTCTCTCTCTCTCTGCGCTCTTTCTTTCTCTCTGCGCTCTTTCTCTCTCTCTGCGCTCTTTCTCTCTCTCTGCGCTCTTTCTCTCTCTCTGCGTTCTTTCTCTCTCTCTGCGCTCTTTCTTTCTCTGTCTGCGCTCTTTCTTTCTCTGTCTGCGCTCTTTCTTCCTCTCTCTCTCTCTGCGCTCTTTTTTTCTCTACGCTCTTTCTCTCTCTCTGCGCTCTTTCTTTCTCTCTCTGCGCTCTTTCTTTCTCTCTCTGCGCTCTTTATTTCTCTCTCTCTGCGCTCTTTCTTTCTCTCTGCGCTCTTTCTTTCTCTCTCTCTGCGCTCTTTCTTTCTCTCTCTCTCTGCGCTCTTTCTTTCTCTCTCTCTCTGCGCTCTTTCTTTCTCTCTGCGCTCTTTCTCTCTCACTCTCTGCGCTCTTTCTTTCTCTCTCTGCGCTCTTTCTTTCTCTCTCTGCGCTCTTTCTTTCTCTCTTTCTGCGCTCTTTCTCTCTCTCTCTCTGCGCTCTTTCTCTCTCTCTCTCTGCGCTCTTTCTCTCTCTCTCTCTCTGCGCTCTTTCTTTCTCTTTCTCTCTCTGCGCTCTTTCTTTCTCTTTCTCTCTCTGCGCTCTTTCTTTCTCTTTCTCTCTCTGCGCTCTTTCTCTCTGCGCTCTTTCTTTCTCTCTGCGCACTTTCTTTCTCTCTCTCTGCGCTCTTTCTTTCTCTCTGCGCTCTCTCTCTCTGCGCTCTTTCATTCTCTCTCTGCGCTCTTTCTTTCTCTCTCTCTGCGCTCTTTCTCTCTCTCTTTCTGCGCTCTTTCTTTCTCTTTCTCTCTCTGCGCTCTCTCTCTCTGCGCTCTCTCTCTCTGCGCTCTTTCTTTCTCGCTGCACTCTTTCTTTCTCTCTGCGCTCTTTCTTTCTCTCTGCGCTCTTTCTTTCTCTCTCTGCGCTCTTTCTTTCTCTGCGCTCTTTCTTTCTCTCTCTGCGCTCTTTATTTCTTTCTCTGCGCTCTCTCTCTCTCTCTCTGCGCTCTCTCTCTGCGCGCTCTCTCTGCGCTCTCTCTCTGCGCTCTTTCTTTCTCTCTCTGCGCTGTTTCTTTCTCTCTCTGCGCTCTTTCTCTCTCTCTGCGCTCTTTCTCTCTCTCTGCGCTCTTTCTCTCTCTCTGCGCTCTTTCTCTCTCTGCGCTCTTTCTCTCTCTGCGCTCTTTCTCTCTCTGCGCTCTTTCTCTCTCTCTGCGCTCTTTCTCTCTCTCTGCGCTCTTTCTCTCTCTCTGCGTTCTTTCTCTCTCTCTGCGCTCTTTCTTTCTCTGTCTGCGCTCTTTCTTTCTCTGTCTGCGCTCTTTCTTCCTCTCTCTCTCTCTGCGCTCTTTTTTTCTCTACGCTCTTTCTCTCTCTGCGCTCTTTCTTTCTCTCTCTCTGCGCTCTCTCTCTCTGCGCTCTCTCTCTCTGCGCTCTCTCTCTGTCTGCGCTCTCTCTCTCGGCGCTCTTTCTTTCTTTCTCTCTGTGCTCTTTCTTTCTTTCTGCGCTCTTTTTTTCTCTCTTTGCGCTCTTTCTTTCTCTCTCTGCGCTCTTTCTTTCTCTCTCTCTGTGCTCTTTCTTTCTCTGCGCTCTTTCTTTCTCTCTGCGCTCTTTATTTCTCTCTGTGCGCTCTCTCTCTCTGCGCTCTCTCTGCGCTCTTTCTTTCTCTCTCTTTGCGCTCTTTCTTTCTCTCTGCGCTCTTTCTTTCTCTTTCTCTCTCTCTGCGCTCTTTCTCTCTCTCTCTTTGCGCTCTTTCTCTCTCTCTCTCTGCGCTCTTTCTCTCTCTGCGCTCTTTCTTTCTCTCTGCGCTCTTTCTCTCTCTCTCTCTGCGCTCTTTCTCTCTCTCTCTCTGCGCTCTTTCTCTCTCTGCGCTCTTTCTTTCTCTCTGCGCTCTTTCTTTCTCTCTGCGCACTTTCTTTCTCTCTCTCTGCGCTCTTTCTCTCTCTCTGCGCTCTTTCTTTCTCTCTGCGCTCTTTCTTTCTCTCTCTGCGCTCTTTCTTTCTCTCTTTCTGCGCTCTTTCTCTCTCTCTCTGCGCTCTTTCTCTCTCTCTTTCTGCGCTCTTTCTCTCTCTCTCTCTGCGCTCTTTCTTTCTCTTTCTCTCTCTGCGCTCTTTCTTTCTCTTTCTCTCTCTGCGCTCTTTCTCTCTGCGCTCTTTCTTTCTCTCTGCGCACTTTCTTTCTCTCTCTTTGCGCTCTTTCTCTCTCTCTGCGCTCTTTCTTTCTCTCTGCGCACTTTCTTTCTCTCTCTCTGCGCTCTTTCTTTCTCTCTGCGCTCTCTCTCTCTGCGCTCTTTCTTTCTCTCTCTGCGCTCTTTCTTTCTCTCTCTCTGCGCTCTTTCTCTCTCTCTTTCTGCGCTCTTTCTTTCTCTTTCTCTCTCTGCGCTCTCTCTCTCTCTGCGCTCTCTCTCTCTGCGCTCTTTATTTCTCGCTGCACTCTTTCTTTCTCTCTGCGCTCTTTCTTTCTCTCTCTGCGCTCTTTCTTTCTCTGCGCTCTTTCTTTCTCTCTCTGCGCTCTTTATTTCTTTCTCTGCGCTCTCTCTCTCTCTCTGCGCTCTCTCTCTGCGCTCTCTCTCTGCGCTCTTTCTTTCTCTCTCTGCGCTGTTTCTTTCGATCTCTGCGCTCTTTCTCTCTCTCTGTGCTCTTTCTCTCTCTCTGCGCTCTTTCTCTCTCTCTGCGCTCTTTCTCTCTCTCTGCGCTCTTTCTCTCTCTGCGCTCTTTCTCTCTCTGCGCTCTTTCTCTCTCTCTGCGCTCTTTCTCTCTCTCTGCGCTCTTTTTTTCTCTACGCTCTTTCTCTCTCTCTGCGCTCTTTCTTTCTCTCTCTCTGCGCTCTCTCTCTCTGCGCTCTCTCTCTGTCTGCGCTCTCTCTCTCTGCGCTCTTTCTCTCTCTCTCTGCACTCTTTCTCTCTCTATGTGCTCTTTCTTTCTCTCTGCGCTCTTTCTTTCTCTCTCTCTGCACTCTTTCTTTCTCTCTCTCTCTGCGCTCTTTCTTTCTCTCTCTCTCTGCGCTCTTTCTTTCTCTCTGCGCTCTTTCTCTCTCTCTGCGCTCTTTCTCTCTCTCTGCGCTCTTTCTCTCTCTCTGCGTTCTTTCTCTCTCTCTGCGCTCTTTCTTTCTCTGTCTGCGCTCTTTCTTTCTCTGTCTGCGCTCTTTCTTCCTCTCTCTCTCTCTGCGCTCTTTTTTTCTCTACGCTCTTTCTCTCTCTCTGCGCTCTTTCTTTCTCTCTCTGCGCTCTTTCTTTCTCTCTCTGCGCTCTTTATTTCTCTCTCTCTGCGCTCTTTCTTTCTCTCTGCGCTCTTTCTTTCTCTCTCTCTGCGCTCTTTCTTTCTCTCTCTCTCTGCGCTCTTTCTTTCTCTCTCTCTCTGCGCTCTTTCTTTCTCTCTGCGCTCTTTCTCTCTCACTCTCTGCGCTCTTTCTTTCTCTCTCTGCGCTCTTTCTTTCTCTCTCTGCGCTCTTTATTTCTCTCTCTCTGCGCTCTTTGTCTCTCTCTGCGCTTTTTCTTTCTCTCTCTGCACTCTTTTTTTCTCTCTCTCTGTGCTCTTTCTCTCTCTCTGCGCTCTTTCTCTCTCTCTGCGCTCTTTCTCTCTCTCTGCGCTCTTTCTTTCTCTCTGCGCTCTTCTCTCTCTGCGCTCTTTCTTTCTCTCTGCGCTCTTTCTTTCTCTCTGCGCTCTTTCTTTCTCTCTGCGCTCTTTCTTTCTATCTGCGCTCTTTCTCTCTCTGCGCTCTTTCTCTCTCTGCACTCTTTCTCTCTCTGCGCTCTTTCTTTCTCTTTCTCTCTCTGCGCTCTCTCTCTCTCTCTCTGCGCTCTTTCTCTCTCTCTCTGCACTCTCTCTCTCTCTCTGCGCTCTTTCTTTCTCTCTGCGCTCTTTCTTTCTCTCTCTGCGCTCTTTCTTTCTCTCTTTCTGCGCTCTTTCTCTCTCTCTCTCTGCGCTCTTTCTCTCTCTCTCTCTCTGCGCTCTTTCTTTCTCTTTCTCTCTCTGCGCTCTTTCTTTCTCTTTCTCTCTCTGCGCTCTTTCTTTCTCTTTCTCTCTCTGCGCTCTTTCTCTCTGCGCTCTTTCTTTCTCTCTGCGCACTTTCTTTCTCTCTCTCTGCGCTCTTTCTTTCTCTCTGCGCTCTCTCTCTCTGCGCTCTTTCTCTCTCTCTTTCTGCGCTCTTTCTTTCTCTTTCTCTCTCTGCGCTCTCTCTCTCTGCGCTCTCTCTCTCTGCGCTCTTTCTTTCTCGCTGCACTCTTTCTTTCTCTCTGCGCTCTTTCTTTCTCTCTGCGCTCTTTCTTTCTCTCTCTGCGCTCTTTCTTTCTCTGCGCTCTTTCTTTCTCTCTCTGCGCTCTTTATTTCTTTCTCTGCGCTCTCTCTCTCTCTCTGCGCTCTCTCTCTGCGCGCTCTCTCTGCGCTCTCTCTCTGCGCGCTCTCTCTGCGCTCTCTCTCTGCGCTCTTTCTTTCTCTCTCTGCGCTGTTTCTTTCTCTCTCTGCGCTCTTTCTCTCTCTCTGCGCTCTTTCTCTCTCTCTGCGCTCTTTCTCTCTCTCTGCGCTCTTTCTCTCTGTGCGCTCTTTCTCTCTCTGCGCTCTTTCTCTCTCTCTGCGCTCTTTCTCTCTCTCTGCGTTCTTTCTCTCTCTCTGCACTCTTTCTTTCTCTGTCTGCGCTCTTTCTTTCTCTGTCTGCGCTCTTTCTTCCTCTCTCTCTCTCTGCGCTCTTTTTTTCTCTACGCTCTTTCTCTCTCTCTGCGCTCTTTCTTTCTCTCTCTCTGCGCTCTCTCTCTCGGCGCTCTTTCTTTCTTTCTCTCTGCGCTCTTTCTTTCTTTCTGCGCTCTTTTTTTCTCTCTTTGCGCTCTTTCTTTCTCTCTCTGCGCTCTTTCTCTCTCTCTCTCTCTCTGCGCTCTTTCATTCTCTCTGCGCTCTTTCTCTCTCTGCGCACTTTCTCTCTCTGCGCTCTTTCTTTCTCTTTCTCTCTCTCTGCGCTCTTTCTCTCTCTCTCTCGGCGCTCTTTCTCTCTCTCTCTCTCTCTGCGCTCTTTCTTTTTCTTTCTCTATCTCTCTCTGCGCTCTCTCTCTCTGCGCTCTTTCTTTCTCTCTGCGCTCTTTCTTTCTTTCTCTCTGCGCTCTTTTTTTCTCTCTTTGCGCTCTTTTTCTCTCTCTCTGCGCTCTTTCTTTCTCTCTCTCTGCGCTCTTTCTTTCTCTGCGCTCTTTATTTCTCTCTCTGCGCTTTTTATTTCTCTCTCTGCGCTCTTTATTTCTCTCTCTGCGCTCTTTATTTCTCTCTCTGCGCTTTTTATTTCTCTCTCTGCGCTCTATATTTCTCTCTCTGCGCTCTTTATTTCTCTCTCTGCGCTCTTTCTTTCTCTCTCTCTGCGCTCTTTCTTTCTCTCTGTGCTCTTTCTCTCTCTCTGTGCTCTTTCTCTCTCTCTGTGCTCTTTCTCTCTCTCTGTGCTCTTTCTCTCTCTCTGTGCTCTTTCTCTCTCTCTGTGCTCTTTCTCTCTCTCTGCGCTCTTTCTCTCTCTCTGCGCTCTTTCTTCCTCTCTCTCTCTGCGGTCTTTCTTTCTCTCTCTGCGCTCTTTCTTTCTCTCTCTCTCTGCGCTCTTTCTTTCTCTCTGCACTCTTTCTTTCTCACTCTCTGCGCTCTTTCTCTCTCTCTCTGCGCTTTTTCTTTCTCTCTCTCTGCGCTCTTTTTTTCTCTCTCTCTGCGCTCTTTTTTTCTCTCTCTCTGCGCTCTTTTTTTCTCTCTCTCTGCGCTCTCTCTCTCTCTGCGCTCTTTCTTTCTCTCTGCGCTCTTTCTTTCTCTCTCTGCGCTCTTTCTTTCTCTCTTTCTGCGCTCTTTCTCTCTCTCTCTCTGCGCTCTTTCTCTCTCTCTCTCTGCGCTCTTTCTCTCTCTCTCTCTCTGCGCTCTTTCTCTCTCTCTCTCTCTGCGCTCTTTCTTTCTCTTTCTCTCTCTGCGCTCTTTCTTTCTCTTTCTCTCTCTGCGCTCTTTCTTTCTCTTTCTCTCTCTGCGCTCTTTCTCTCTGCGCTCTTTCTTTCTCTCTGCGCACTTTCTTTCTCTCTCTCTGCGCTCTTTCTTTCTCTCTGCGCTCTCTCTCTCTGCGCTCTTTCATTCTCTCTCTGCGCTCTTTCTTTCTCTCTCTCTGCGCTCTTTCTCTCTCTCTTTCTGCGCTCTTTCTTTCTCTTTCTCTCTCTGCGCTCTCTCTCTCTGCGCTCTCTCTCTCTGCGCTCTCTCTCTCTGCGCTCTTTCTTTCTCGCTGCACTCTTTCTTTCTCTCTGCGCTCTTTCTTTCTCTCTGCGCTCTTTCTTTCTCTCTCTGCGCTCTTTCTTTCTCTGCGCTCTTTCTTTCTCTCTCTGCGCTCTTTATTTCTTTCTCTGCGCTCTCTCTCTCTCTCTCTGCGCTCTCTCTCTGCGCGCTCTCTCTGCGCTCTCTCTCTGCGCTCTTTCTTTCTCTCTCTGCGCTGTTTCTTTCTCTCTCTGCGCTCTTTCTCTCTCTCTGCGCTCTTTCTCTCTCTCTGCGCTCTTTCTCTCTCTGCGCTCTTTCTCTCTCTGCGCTCTTTCTCTCTCTGCGCTCTTTCTCTCTCTCTGCGCTCTTTCTCTCTCTCTGCGCTCTTTCTCTCTCTCTGCGTTCTTTCTCTCTCTGCGCTCTTTCTTTCTCTGTCTGCGCTCTTTCTTTCTCTGTCTGCGCTCTTTCTTCCTCTCTCTCTCTCTGCGCTCTTTTTTTCTCTACGCTCTTTCTCTCTCTCTGCGCTCTTTCTTTCTCTCTCTCTGCGCTCTCTCTCTCTGCGCTCTCTCACTCTGCGCTCTCTCTCTGTCTGCGCTCTCTCTCTCTGCGCTCTTTCTCTCTCTCTCTGCACTCTTTCTCTCTCTATCTGCTCTTTCTTTCTCTCTGCGCTCTTTCTTTCTCTCTCTCTGCGCTCTTTCTTTCTCTCTGTGCTCTTTCTCTCTCACTCTCTGCGCTCTTTCTTTCTCTCTCTGCGCTCTTTCTTTCTCTCTCTGCGCTCTTTATTTCTCTCTCTCTGCGCTCTTTCTTTCTCTCTGCGCTCTTTCTTTCTCTCTCTCTGCGCTCTTTCTTTCTCTCTCTCTGCGCTCTTTCTTTCTCTCTCTCTCTCTGCGCTCTTTCTTTCTCTCTCTGCGCTCTTTCTTTCTCTCTGCGCTCTTTCTCTCTCACTCTCTGCGCTCTTTCTTTCTCTCTCTGCGCTCTTTCTTTCTCTCTCTGCGCTCTTTTTTTCTCTCTCTCTGTGCTCTTTCTCTCTCTCTGCGCTCTTTCTCTCTCTCTGCGCTCTTTCTTTCTCTCTGCGCTGTTCTCTCTCTGCGCTCTTTCTTTCTCTCTGCGCTCTTTCTTTCTCTCTGCGCTCTTTCTTTCTCTCTGCGCTCTTTCTCTCTCTGCGCTTTTTCTCTCTCTGCGCTCTTTCTCTCTCTGCGCTCCTTCTCTCTCTGCGCTCTTTCTCTCTCTGCGCTCTTTCTCTCTCTGCGCTCTTTCTTTCTCTTTCTCTCTCTGGGCTCTCTCTCTCTCTGCGCTCTTTCTCTCTCTCTCTGCACGTTCTCTCTCTCTCTCTGCGCTCTTTCTTTCTCTTTCTCTCTCTGCGCTCTTTCTCTCTCTCGGCGCTCTTTCTTTCTTTCTCTCTGCGCTCTTTCTTTCTTTCTGCGCTCTTTTTTTCTCTCTTTGCGCTCTTTCTTTCTCTCTCTGCGCTCTTTCTTTCTCTCTCTCTGCGCTCTTTCTTTCTCTGCGCTCTTTCTTTCTCTCTGCGCTCTTTATTTCTCTCTCTGTGCTCTTTATTTCTCTCTCTGCGCTCTCTCTCTCTGCGCTCTCTCTGCGCTCTTTCTTTCTCTCTCTCTGCGCTCTTTCTTTCTCTCTGCGCTCTTTCTTTCTCTTTCTCTCTCTCTGCGCTCTTTCTCTCTCTCTCTCTGCGCTCTTTCTTTCTCTTTCTCTCTCTGCGCTCTTTCTCTCTGCGCTCTTTCTTTCTCTCTGCGCACTTTCTTTCTCTCTCTCTGCGCTCTTTCTCTCTCTCTGCGCTCTTTCTTTCTCTCTGCGCTCTTTCTTTCTCTCTTTCTGCGCTCTTTCTCTCTCTCTCTCTGCGCTCTTTCTCTCTCTCTCTCTGTGCTCTTTCTCTCTCTCTCTCTGCGCTCTTTCTTTCTCTTTCTCTCTCTGCGCTCTTTCTTTCTCTTTCTCTCTCTGCGCTCTTTCTTTCTCTTTCTCTCTCTGCGCTCTTTCTTTCTCTTTCTCTCTCTGCGCTCTTTCTCTCTGCGCTCTTTCTTTCTCTCTGCGCACTTTCTTTCTCTCTCTCTGCGCTCTTTCTTTCTCTCTGCGCTCTCTCTCTCTGCGCTCTTTCATTCTCTCTCTGCGCTCTTTCTTTCTCTCTCTCTGCGCTCTTTCTCTCTCTCTTTCTGCGCTCTTTCTTTCTCTTTCTCTCTCTGCGCTCTCTCTCTCTGCGCTCTCTCTCTCTGCGCTCTTTCTTTCTCGCTGCACTCTTTCTTTCTCTCTGCGCTCTTTCTTTCTCTCTGCGCTCTTTCTTTCTCTCTCTGCGCTCTTTCTTTCTCTGCGCTCTTTCTTTCTCTCTCTGCGCTCTTTATTTCTTTCTCTGCGCTCTCTCTCTCTCTCTCTGCGCTCTCTCTCTGCGCGCTCTTTCTGCGCTCTCTCTCTGCGCTCTTTCTTTCTCTCTCTGCGCTGTTTCTTTCTCTCTCTGCGCTCTTTCTCTCTCTCTGCGCTCTTTCTCTCTCTCTGCGCTCTTTCTCTCTCTCTGCGCTCTTTCTCTCTCTGCGCTCTTTCTCTCTCTGCGCTCTTTCTCTCTCTCTGCGCTCTTTCTCTCTCTCTGCGCTCTTTCTCTCTCTCTGCGTTCTTTCTCTCTCTCTGCGCTCTTTCTTTCTCTGTCTGCGCTCTTTCTTTCTCTGTCTGCGCTCTTTCTTCCTCTCTCTCTCTCTGCGCTCTTTTTTTCTCAACGCTCTTTCTCTCTCTCTGCGCTCTTTCTTTCTCTCTCTCTGCGCTCTCTCTCTCTGCGCTCTCTCTCTCTGCGCTCTCTCTCTCTGCGCTCTCTGTCTGCGCTCTCTCTCTCGGCGCTCTTTCTTTCTTTCTCTCTGCGCTCTTTCTTTCTTTCTGCGCTCTTTTTTTCTCTCTTTGCGCTTTTTCTTTCTCTCTCTGCGCTCTTTCTCTCTCTCTCTCTCTCTGCGCTCTTTCTTTCTCTCTGCGCTCTTTCTCTCTCTGCGCACTTTCTCTCTCTGCGCTCTTTCTTTCTCTTTCTCTCTCTCTGCGCTCTTTCTCTCTCTCTCTCGGCGCTCTTTCTCTCTCTCTCTCTCTCTGCGCTCTTTCTTTTTCTTTCTCTATCTCTCTCTGCGCTCTCTCTCTCTGCGCTCTTTCTTTCTCTCTGCGCTCTTTCTTTCTTTCTCTCTGCGCTCTTTTTTTCTCTCTTTGCGCTCTTTTTCTCTCTCTCTGTGCTCTTTCTTTCTCTCTCTCTGCGCTCTTTCTTTCTCTGCGCTCTTTATTTCTCTCTCTGCGCTTTTTATTTCTCTCTCTGCGCTCTTTATTTCTCTCTCTGCGCTCTTTATTTCTCTCTCTGCGCTCTTTATTTCTCTCTCTGCGCTTTTTATTTCTCTCTCTGCGCTCTATATTTCTCTCTCTGTGCTCTTTCTCTCTCTCTGTGCTCTTTCTCTCTCTCTGTGCTCTTTCTCTCTCTCTGTGCTCTTTCTCTCTCTCTGCGCTCTTTCTCTCTCTCTGCGCTCTTTCTCTCTCTCTGCGCTCTTTCTCTCTCTCTGCGCTCTTTCTTCCTCTCTCTCTCTGCGGTCTTTCTTTCTCTCTCTGCGCTTTTTCTTTCTCTCTCTCTCTGCGCTCTTTCTTTCTCTCTGCACTCTTTCTTTCTCACTCTCTGCGCTCTTTCTCTCTCTCTCTGCGCTTTTTCTTTCTCTCTCTCTGCGCTCTTTTTTTCTCTCTCTCTGCGCTCTTTTTTTCTCTCTCTCTGCGCTCTTTTTTTCTCTCTCTCTGCGCTCTCTCTCTCTCTGCGCTCTTTCTTTCTCTCTGCGCTCTTTCTTTCTCTCTCTGCGCTCTTTCTTTCTCTCTTTCTGCGCTCTTTCTCTCTCTCTCTCTGCACTCTTTCTCTCTCTCTCTCTGCGCTCTTTCTCTCTCTCTCTCTCTGCGCTCTTTCTTTCTCTTTCTCTCTCTGCGCTCTTTCTTTCTCTTTCTCTCTCTGCGCTCTTTCTTTCTCTTTCTCTCTCTGCGCTCTTTCTCTCTGCGCTCTTTCTTTCTCTCTGCGCACTTTCTTTCTCTCTCTCTGCGCTCTTTCTTTCTCTCTGCGCTCTCTCTCTCTGCGCTCTTTCATTCTCTCTCTGCGCTCTTTCTTTCTCTCTCTCTGCGCTCTTTCTCTCTCTCTTTCTGCGCTCTTTCTTTCTCTTTCTCTCTCTGCGCTCTCTCTCTCTGCGCTCTCTCTCTCTGCGCTCTTTCTTTCTCGCTGCACTCTTTCTTTCTCTCTGCGCTCTTTCTTTCTCTCTGCGCTCTTTCTTTCTCTCTCTGCGCTCTTTCTTTCTCTGCGCTCTTTCTTTCTCTCTCTGCGCTCTTTATTTCTTTCTCTGCGCGCTCTCTCTGCGCTCTCTCTCTGCGCTCTTTCTTTCTCTCTCTGCGCTGTTTCTTTCTCTCTCTGCGCTCTTTCTCTCTCTCTCTGCGCTCTTTCTCTCTCTCTGCGCTCTTTCTCTCTCTGCGCTCTTTCTCTCTCTGCGCTCTTTCTCTCTCTGCGCTCTTTCTCTCTCTCTGCGCTCTTTCTCTCTCTCTGCGCTCTTTCTCTCTCTCTGCGTTCTTTCTCTCTCTCTGCGCTCTTTCTTTCTCTGTCTGCGCTCTTTCTTTCTCTGTCTGCGCTCTTTCTTCCTCTCTCTCTCTCTGCGCTCTTTTTTTCTCTACGCTCTTTCTCTCTCTCTGCGCTCTTTCTTTCTCTCTCTCTGCGCTCTCTCTCTCTGCGCTCTCTCACTCTGCGCTCTCTCTCTGTCTGCGCTCTCTCTCTCTGCGCTCTTTCTCTCTCTCTCTGCACTCTTTCTCTCTCTATCTGCTCTTTCTTTCTCTCTGCGCTCTTTCTTTCTCTCTCTCTGCGCTCTTTCTTTCTCTCTCTCTCTGCGCTCTTTCTTTCTCTCTCTCTCTGCGCTCTTTCTTTCTCTCTGTGCTCTTTCTCTCTCACTCTCTGCGCTCTTTCTTTCTCTCTCTGCGCTCTTTCTTTCTCTCTCTGCGCTCTTTATTTCTCTCTCTCTGCGCTCTTTCTTTCTCTCTGCGCTCTTTCTTTCTCTCTCTCTGCGCTCTTTCTTTCTCTCTCTCTGCGCTCTTTCTTTCTCTCTCTCTCTCTGCGCTCTTTCTTTCTCTCTCTCTCTGCGCTCTTTCTTTCTCTCTGCGCTCTTTCTCTCTCACTCTCTGCGCTCTTTCTTTCTCTCTCTGCGCTCTTTCTTTCTCTCTCTGCGCTCTTTTTTTCTCTCTCTCTGTGCTCTTTCTCTCTCTCTGCGCTCTTTCTCTCTCTCTGCGCTCTTTCTTTCTCTCTGCGCTCTTCTCTCTCTGCGCTCTTTCTTTCTCTCTGCGCTCTTTCTTTCTCTCTGCACTCTTTCTTTCTCTCTGCGCTCTTTCTCTCTCTGCGCTCTTTCTCTCTCTGCGCTCTTTCTCTCTCTGCGCTCTTTCTCTCTCTGCGCTCCTTCTCTCTCTGCGCTCTTTCTCTCTCTGCGCTCTTTCTCTCTCTGCGCTCTTTCTTTCTCTTTCTCTCTCTGCGCTCTCTCTCTCTCTCTGCGCTCTTTCTCTCTCTCTCTGCACGCTCTCTCTCTCTCTCTGCGCTCTTTCTTTCTCTTTCTCTCTCTGCGCTCTTTCTCTCTCTCGGCGCTCTTTCTTTCTTTCTCTCTGCGCTCTTTCTTTCTCTCTTTGCGCTCTTTTTCTCTCTCTCTGCGCTCTTTCTTTCTCTCTCTCTGCGCTCTTTCTTTCTCTGCGCTCTTTATTTCTCTCTCTGCGCTCTTTCTCTCTCTCTTTCTGCGCTCTTTCTTTCTCTTTCTCTCTCTGCGCTCTCTCTCTCTCTGCGCTCTCTCTCTCTGCGCTCTTTATTTCTCGCTGCACTCTTTCTTTCTCTCTGCGCTCTTTCTTTCTCTCTCTGCGCTCTTTCTTTCTCTGCGCTCTTTCTTTCTCTCTCTGCGCTCTTTATTTCTTTCTCTGCGCTCTCTCTCTCTCTCTGCGCTCTCTCTCTGCGCTCTCTCTCTGCGCTCTTTCTTTCTCTCTCTGCGCTGTTTCTTTCGATCTCTGCGCTCTTTCTCTCTCTCTGCGCTCTTTCTCTCTCTCTGCGCTCTTTCTCTCTCTCTGCGCTCTTTCTCTCTCTCTGCGCTCTTTCTCTCTCTGCGCTCTTTCTCTCTCTCTGCGCATTTCTCTCTCTCTGCGCTCTTTCTCTCTCTCTGCGTTCTTTCTCTCTCTCTGCGCTCTTTCTTTCTCTGTCTGCGCTCTTTCTTTCTCTGTCTGCGCTCTTTCTTCCTCTCTCTCTCTCTGCGCTCTTTTTTTCTCTACGCTCTTTCTCTCTCTCTGCGCTCTTTCTTTCTCTCTCTCTGCGCTCTCTCTCTCTGCGCTCTCTCTCTGTCTGCGCTCTCTCTCTCTGCGCTCTTTCTCTCTCTCTCTGCACTCTTTCTCTCTCTATGTGCTCTTTCTTTCTCTCGGCGCTCTTTCTTTCTCTCTCTCTGCGCTCTTTCTTTCTCTCTCTCTCTGCGCTCTTTCTTTCTCTCTCTCTCTGCGCTCTTTCTTTCTCTCTGCGCTCTTTCTCTCTCACTCTCTGCGCTCTTTCTTTCTCTCTCTGCGCTCTTTCTTTCTCTCTCTGCGCTCTTTATTTCTCTCTCTCTGCGCTCTTTCTTTCTCTCTGCGCTCTTTCTTTCTCTCTCTCTGCGCTCTTTCTTTCTCTCTCTCTCTGCGCTCTTTCTTTCTCTCTCTCTGCGCTCTTTCTTTCTCTCTCTGCGCTCTTTCTTTCTCTCTCTGCGCTCTTTATTTCTCTCTCTCTGCGCTCTTTGTCTCTCTCTGCGCTTTTTCTTTCTCTCTCTGCACTCTTTTTTTCTCTCTCTCTGTGCTCTTTCTCTCTCTCTGCGCTCTTTCTCTCTCTCTGCGCTCTTTCTCTCTCTCTGCGCTCTTTCTTTCTCTCTGCGCTCTTCTCTCTCTGCGCTCTTTCTTTCTCTCTGCGCTCTTTCTTTCTCTCTGCGCTCTTTCTTTCTCTCTGCGCTCTTTCTTTCTCTCTGCGCTCTTTCTCTCTCTGCGCTCTTTCTCTCTCTGCACTCTTTCTCTCTCTGCACTCTTTCTCTCTCTGCGCTCTTTCTTTCTCTTTCTCTCTCTGCGCTCTCTCTCTCTCTCTGCGCTCTTTCTCTCTCTCTCTGCACTCTCTCTCTCTCTCTCTGCGCTCTTTCTTTCTCTTTCTCTCTCTGTGCTCTCTCTCTCTCTCGGCGCTCTTTCTTTCTTTCTCTCTGCGCTCTTTCTTTCTTTCTGCGCTCTTTTTTTCTCTCTTTGCGCTCTTTCTTTCTCTCTCTGCGCTCTTTCTCTCTCTCTCTCTCTGCGCTCTTTCTTTCTCTCTGCGCTCTTTCTCTCTCTGCGCACTTTCTCTCTCTGCGCTCTTTCTTTCTCTCTCTGCGCTCTTTATTTATTTCTCTGCGCTCTCTCTCTCTCTCTCTGCGCTCTCTCTCTGCGCGCTCTCTCTGCGCTCTCTCTCTGCGCTCTTTCTTTCTCTCTCTGCGCTGTTTCTTTCTCTCTCTGCGCTCTTTCTCTCTCTCTGTGCTCTTTCTCTCTCTCTGCGCTCTTTCTCTCTCTCTGCGCTCTTTCTCTCTCTGCGCTCTTTCTCTCTCTGCGCTCTTTCTCTCTCTCTGCGCTCTTTCTCTCTCTCTGCGCTCTTTCTCTCTCTCTGCGTTCTTTCTCTCTCTCTGCGCTCTTTCTTTCTCTGTCTGCGCTCTTTCTTTCTCTGTCTGCGCTCTTTCTTCCTCTCTCTCTGCGCTCTTTTTTTCTCTACGCTCTTTCTCTCTCTCTGCGCTCTTTCTTTCTCTCTCTCTGCGCTCTCTCTCTCTGCGCTCTTTCTTTCTCTCTGCGCTCTTTCTTTCTCTCTTTCTGCGCTCTTTCTCTCTCTCTCTCTGCGCTCTTTCTCTCTCTCTCTCTGCGCTCTTTCTCTCTCTCTCTCTGCGCTCTTTCTTTCTCTTTCTCTCTCTGCGCTCTTTCTTTCTCTTTCTCTCTCTGCGCTCTTTCTCTCTGCGCTCTTTCTTTCTCTCTGCGCACTTTCTTTCTCTCTCTTTGCGCTCTTTCTCTCTCTGCGCTCTTTCTTTCTCTCTGCGCACTTTCTTTCTCTCTCTGCGCTCTTTCTTTCTCTCTGTGCTCTCTCTCTCTGCGCTCTTTCTTTCTCTCTCTGCGCTTTTTCTTTCTCTCTCTCTGCGCTCTTTCTCTCTCTCTTTCTGCGCTCTTTCTTTCTCTTTCTCTCTCTGCGCTCTCTCTCTCTCTGCGCTCTCTCTCTCTCTGCGCTCTTTATTTCTCGCTGCACTCTTTCTTTCTCTCTGCGCTCTTTCTTTCTCTCTCTGCGCTCTTTCTTTCTCTGCGCTCTTTCTTTCTCTCTCTGCGCTCTTTATTTCTTTCTCTGCGCTCTCTCTCTCTCTCTGCGCTCTCTCTCTGCGCTCTCTCTCTGCGCTCTTTCTTTCTCTCTCTGCGCTGTTTCTTTCGATCTCTGCGCTCTTTCTCTCTCTCTGCGCTCTTTCTCTCTCTCTGCGCTCTTTCTCTCTCTCTGCGCTCTTTCTCTCTCTCTGCGCTCTTTCTCTCTCTGCGCTCTTTCTCTCTCTCTGCGCATTTCTCTCTCTCTGCGCTCTTTCTCTCTCTCTGCGTTCTTTCTCTCTCTCTGCGCTCTTTCTTTCTCTGTCTGCGCTCTTTCTTTCTCTGTCTGCGCTCTTTCTTCCTCTCTCTCTCTCTGCGCTCTTTTTTTCTCTACGCTCTTTCTCTCTCTCTGCGCTCTTTCTTTCTCTCTCTCTGCGCTCTCTCTCTCTGCGCTCTCTCTCTGTCTGCGCTCTCTCTCTCTGCGCTCTTTCTCTCTCTCTCTGCACTCTTTCTCTCTCTATGTGCTCTTTCTTTCTCTCGGCGCTCTTTCTTTCTCTCTCTCTGCGCTCTTTCTTTCTCTCTCTCTCTGCGCTCTTTCTTTCTCTCTGCGCTCTTTCTCTCTCACTCTCTGCGCTCTTTCTTTCTCTCTCTGCGCTCTTTCTTTCTCTCTCTGCGCTCTTTATTTCTCTCTCTCTGCGCTCTTTCTTTCTCTCTGCGCAATTTCTTTCTCTCTCTCTGCGCTCTTTCTTTCTCTCTCTCTCTGCGCTCTTTCTTTCTCTCTCTCTGCGCTCTTTCTTTCTCTCTCTGCGCTCTTTCTTTCTCTCTCTGCGCTCTTTATTTCTCTCTCTCTGCGCTCTTTGTCTCTCTCTGCGCTTTTTCTTTCTCTCTCTGCACTCTTTTTTTCTCTCTCTCTGTGCTCTTTCTCTCTCTCTGCGCTCTTTCTCTCTCTCTGCGCTCTTTCTCTCTCTCTGCGCTCTTTCTTTCTCTCTGCGCTCTTCTCTCTCTGCGCTCTTTCTTTCTCTCTGCGCTCTTTCTTTCTCTCTGCGCTCTTTCTTTCTCTCTGCGCTCTTTCTTTCTCTCTGCGCTCTTTCTCTCTCTGCGCTCTTTCTCTCTCTGCACTCTTTCTCTCTCTGCGCTCTTTCTTTCTCTTTCTCTCTCTGCGCTCTCTCTCTCTCTCTGCGCTCTTTCTCTCTCTCTCTGCACTCTCTCTCTCTCTCTCTGCGCTCTTTCTTTCTCTTTCTCTCTCTGTGCTCTTTCTCTCTCTCGGCGCTCTTTCTTTCTTTCTCTCTGCGCTCTTTCTTTCTTTCTGCGCTCTTTTTTTCTCTCTTTGCGCTCTTTCTTTCTCTCTCTGCGCTCTTTCTCTCTCTCTCTCTCTGCGCTCTTTCTTTCTCTCTGCGCTCTTTCTCTCTCTGCGCACTTTCTCTCTCTGCACTCTTTCTTTCTCTCTCTGCGCTCTTTATTTATTTCTCTGCGCTCTCTCTCTCTCTCTCTGCGCTCTCTCTCTGCGCGCTCTCTCTGCGCTCTCTCTCTCTGCGCTCTTTCTTTCTCTCTCTGCGCTGTTTCTTTCTCTCTCTGCGCTCTTTCTCTCTCTCTGTGCTCTTTCTCTCTCTCTGCGCTCTTTCTCTCTCTCTGCGCTCTTTCTCTCTCTGCGCTCTTTCTCTCTCTGCGCTCTTTCTCTCTCTCTGCGCTCTTTCTCTCTCTCTGCGCTCTTTCTCTCTCTCTGCGTTCTTTCTCTCTCTCTGCGCTCTTTCTTTCTCTGTCTGCGCTCTTTCTTTCTCTGTCTGCGCTCTTTCTTCCTCTCTCTCTGCGCTCTTTTTTTCTCTACGCTCTTTCTCTCTCTCTGCGCTCTTTCTTTCTCTCTCTCTGCGCTCTCTCTCTCTCTGCGCTCTCTCTCTGCGCTCTCTGTCTGCGCTCTCTCTCTCGGCGCTCTTTCTTTCTTTCTCTCTGCGCTCTTTCTTTCTTTCTGCGCTCTTTTTTTCTCTCTTTGCGCTCTTTCTTTCTCTCTCTGCGCTCTTTCTCTCTCTCTCTCTCTCTGCGCTCTTTCTTTCTCTCTGCGCTCTTTCTTTCTCTCTGCGCACTTTCTCTCTCTGCGCTCTTTCTTTCTCTTTCTCTCTCTCTGCGCTCTTTCTCTCTCTCTCTCGGCGCTCTTTCTCTCTCTCTCTCTCTCTCTGCGCTCTTTCTTTTTCTTTCTCTATCTCTCTCTGCGCTCTCTCTCTCTGCGCTCTTCCTTTCTCTCTGCGCTCTTTCTTTCTTTCTCTCTGCGCTCTTTTTTTCTCTCTTTGCGCTCTTTTTCTCTCTCTCTGCGCTCTTTCTTTCTCTCTCTCTGCGCTCTTTCTTTCTCTGCGCTCTTTATTTCTCTCTCTGCGCTTTTTATTTCTCTCTCTGCGCTCTTTATTTCTCTCTCTGCGCTCTTTATTTCTCTCTCTGCGCTTTTTATTTCTCTCTCTGCGCTCTATATTTCTCTCTCTGCGCTCTTTATTTCTCTCTCTGCGCTCTTTCTTTCTCTCTCTCTGCGCTCTTTCTTTCTCTCTCTCTGCGCTCTTTCTCTCTCTCTGTGCTCTTTCTCTCTCTCTGTGCTCTTTCTCTCTCTCTGCGCTCTTTCTCTCTCTCTGCGCTCTTTCTCTCTCTCTGCGCTCTTTCTCTCTCTAGGCGCTCTTTCTCTCTCTCTCTGCGCTCTTTCTTCCTCTCTCTCTCTGCGGTCTTTCTTTCTCTCTCTGCGCTCTTTCTTTCTCTCTCTCTCTGCGCTCTTTCTTTCTCTCTGCACTCTTTCTTTCTCACTCTCTGCGCTCTTTCTCTCTCTCTCTGCGCTTTTTCTTTCTCTCTCTCTGCGCTCTTTTTTTCTCTCTCTCTGCGCTCTTTTTTTCTCTCTCTCTGCGCTCTTTTTTTCTCTCTCTCTGCGCTCTCTCTCTCTCTGCGCTCTTTCTTTCTCTCTGCGCTCTTTCTTTCTCTCTCTGCGCTCTTTCTTTCTCTCTTTCTGCGCTCTTTCTCTCTCTCTCTCTGCGCTCTTTCTCTCTCTCTCTCTGCGCTCTTTCTCTCTCTCTCTCTCTGCGCTCTTTCTTTCTCTTTCTCTCTCTGCGCTCTTTCTTTCTCTTTCTCTCTCTGCGCTCTTTCTTTCTCTTTCTCTCTCTGCGCTCTTTCTCTCTGCGCTCTTTCTTTCTCTCTGCGCACTTTCTTTCTCTCTCTCTGCGCTCTTTCTTTCTCTCTGCGCTCTCTCTCTCTGCGCTCTTTCTTTCTCTCTCTCTGCGCTCTTTCTCTCTCTCTTTCTGCGCTCTTTCTTTCTCTTTCTCTCTCTGCGCTCTCTCTCTCTCTGCGCTCTCTCTCTCTGCGCTCTTTCTTTCTCGCTGCACTCTTTCTTTCTCTCTGCGCTCTTTCTTTCTCTCTGCGCTCTTTCTTTCTCTCTCTGCGCTCTTTCTTTCTCTGCGCTCTATCTTTCTCTCTCTGCGCTCTTTATTTCTTTCTCTGCGCTCTCTCTCTCTCTCTCTGCGCTCTCTCTCTGCGCGCTCTCTCTGCGCTCTCTCTCTTCGCTCTTTCTTTCTCTCTCTGCGCTGTTTCTTTCTCTCTCTGCGCTCTTTCTCTCTCTCTGTGCTCTTTCTCTCTCTCTGCGCTCTTTCTCTCTCTGCGCTCTTTCTCTCTCTGCGCTCTTTCTCTCTCTGCGCTCTTTCTCTCTCTGCGCTCTTTCTCTCTCTCTGCGCTCTTTCTCTCTCTCTGCGCTCTTTCTCTCTCTCTGCGTTCTTTCTCTCTCTCTGCGCTCTTTCTTTCTCTGTCTGCGCTCTTTCTTCCTCTCTCTCTCTCTGCGCTCTTTTTTTCTCTACGCTCTTTCTCTCTCTCTGCGCTCTTTCTTTCTCTCTCTCTGCGCTCTCTCTCTCTGCGCTCTCTCTCTCTGCGCTCTCTCTCTGTCTGCGCTCTCTCTCTCTGCGCTCTTTCTCTCTCTCTCTGCACTCTTTCTCTCTCTATCTGCTCTTTCTTTCTCTCTGCGCTCTTTCTTTCTCTCTCTCTGCGCTCTTTCTTTCTCTCTCTCTCAGCGCTCTTTCTTTCTCTCTCTCTCTGCGCTCTTTCTTTCTCTCTGTGCTCTTTCTCTCTCACTCTCTGCGCTCTTTCTTTCTCTCTCTGCGCTCTTTCTTTCTCTCTCTGCGCTCTTTATTTCTCTCTCTCTGCGCTCTTTCTTTCTCTCTGCGCTCTTTCTTTCTCTCTCTCTGCGCTCTTTCTTTCTCTCTCTCTCTCTGCGCTCTTTCTTTCTCTCTCTCTCTGCGCTCTTTCTTTCTCTCTGCGCTCTTTCTCTCTCACTCTCTGCGCTCTTTCTTTCTCTCTCTGCGCTCTTTCTTTCTCTCTCTGCGCTCTTTATTTCTCTCTCTCTGCGCTCTTTCTTTCTCTCTGCGCTCTTTCTTTCTCTCTCTCTGCGCTCTTTCTTTCTCTCTCTCTCTCTGCGCTCTTTCTTTCTCTCTCTCTCTGCGCTCTTTCTCTCTCTCTGCGCTCTTTCTCTCTCTCTGCGCTCTTTCTTTCTCTCTGCGCTCTTCTCTCTCTGCGCTCTTTCTTTCTCTCTGCGCTCTTTCTTTCTCTCTGCACTCTTTCTTTCTCTCTGCGCTCTTTCTCTCTCTGCGCTCTTTCTCTCTCTGCGCTCTTTCTCTCTCTGCGCTCTTTCTCTCTCTGCGCTCCTTCTCTCTCTGCGCTCTTTCTCTCTCTGCGCTCTTTCTCTCTCTGCGCTCTTTCTTTCTCTTTCTCTCTCTGCGCTCTCTCTCTCTCTCTGCGCTCTTTCTCTCTCTCTCTGCACTCTCTCTCTCTCTCTCTGCGCTCTTTCTTTCTCTTTCTCTCTCTGCGCTCTTTCTCTCTCTCGGCGCTCTTTCTTTCTTTCTCTCTGCGCTCTTTCTTTCTTTCTGCGCTCTTTTTCTCTCTCTTTGCGCTCTTTCTTTCTCTCTCTGCGCTCTTTCTTTCTCTCTCTCTGCGCTCTTTCTTTCTCTGCGCTCTTTCTTTCTCTCTGCGCTCTTTATTTCTCTCTCTGCGCTCTTTATTTCTCTCTCTGCGCTCTCTCTCTCTGCGCTCTCTCTGCGCTCTTTCTTTCTCTCTCTCTGCGCTCTTTCTTTCTCTCTGCGCTCTTTCTTTCTCTTTCTCTCTCTCTGCGCTCTTTCTCTCTCTCTCTCTGCGCTCTTTCTCTCTCTCTCTCTGCGCTCTTTCTTTCTCTTTCTCTCTCTGCGCTCTTTCTCTCTGCGCTCTTTCTTTCTCTCTGCGCACTTTCTTTCTCTCTCTCTGCGCTCTTTCTCTCTCTCTGCGCTCTTTCTTTCTCTCTGCGCTCTTTCTTTCTCTCTCTGCACTCTTTCTATCTCTCTTTCTGCGCTCTTTCTCTCTCTCTCTCTGCGCTCTTTCTCTCTCTCTCTCTGCGCTCTTTCTCTCTCTCTCTCTGCGCTCTTTCTTTCTCTTTCTCTCTCTGCGCTCTTTCTTTCTCTTTCTCTCTCTGCGCTCTTTCTCTCTGCGCTCTTTCTTTCTCTCTGCGCACTTTCTTTCTCTCTCTTTGCGCTCTTTCTCTCTCTCTGCGCTCTTTCTTTCTCTCTGCGCACTTTCTTTCTCTCTCTCTGCGCTCTTTCTTTCTCTCTGCGCTCTCTCTCTCTGCGCTCTTTCTTTCTCTCTCTGCGTTCTTTCTTTCTCTCTCTCTGCGCTCTTTCTCTCTCTCTTTCTGCGCTCTTTCTTTCTCTTTCTCTCTCTGCGCTCTCTCTCTCTCTGCGCTCTCTCTCTCTGCGCTCTTTATTTCTCGCTGCACTCTTTCTTTCTCTCTGCGCTCTTTCTTTCTCTCTCTGCGCTCTTTCTTTCTCTGCGCTCTTTCTTTCTCTCTCTGCGCTCTTTATTTCTTTCTCTGCGCTCTCTCTCTCTCTCTGCGCTCTCTCTCTGCGCTCTCTCTCTGCGCTCTTTCTTTCTCTCTCTGCGCTGTTTCTTTCGATCTCTGCGCTCTTTCTCTCTCTCTGCGCTCTTTCTCTCTCTCTGCGCTCTCTCTCTCTCTCTGCGCTCTTTCTCTCTCTCTGCGCTCTTTCTCTCTCTGCGCTCTTTCTCTCTCTCTGCGCTCTTTCTCTCTCTCTGCGCTCTTTCTCTCTCTCCGCGCTCTTTCTCTCTCTCTGCGTTCTTTCTCTCTCTCAGCGCTCTTTCTTTCTCTGTCTGCGCTCTTTCTTTCTCTGTCTGCGCTCTTTCTTCCTCTCTCTCTCTCTGCGCTCTTTTTTTCTCTACGCTCTTTCTCTCTCTCTGCGCTCTTTCTTTCTCTCTCTGCGCTCTTTCTTTCTCTCTCTGCGCTCTTTATTTCTCTCTCTCTGCGCTCTTTCTTTCTCTCTGCGCTCTTTCTTTCTCTCTCTCTGCGCTCTTTCTTTCTCTCTCTCTCTGCGCTCTTTCTTTCTCTCTCTCTCTGTGCTCTTTCTTTCTCTCTGCGCTCTTTCTCTCTCACTCTCTGCGCTCTTTCTTTCTCTCTCTGCGCTCTTTCTTTCTCTCTCTGCGCTCTTTCTCTCTCTCTGCGCTCTTTCTCTCTCTCTGCGCTCTTTCTCTCTCTCTGCGCTCTTTCTCTCTCTCTGCGCTCTTTCTTTCTCTGTCTGCGCTCTTTCTTTCTCTGTCTGCGCTCTTTCTTCCTCTCTCTCTCTCTGCGCTCTTTTTTTCTCTACGCTCTTTCTCTCTCTCTGCGCTCTTTCTTTCTCTCTCTCTGCGCTCTCTCTCTCTGCGCTCTCTCTCTGTCTGCGCTCTCTCTCTCTGCGCTCTTTCTCTCTCTCTCTGCACTCTTTCTCTCTCTATGTGCTCTTTCTTTCTCTCTGCGCTCTTTCTTTCTCTCTCTCTGCGCTCTTTCTTTCTCTCTCTCTCTGCGCTCTTTCTTTCTCTCTCTCTCTGCGCTCTTTCTTTCTCTCTGCGCTCTTTCTCTCTCTCTGCGCTCTTTCTCTCTCTCTGCGCTCTTTCTCTCTCTCTGCGTTCTTTCTCTCTCTCTGCGCTCTTTCTTTCTCTGTCTGCGCTCTTTCTTTCTCTGTCTGCGCTCTTTCTTCCTCTCTCTCTCTCTGGGCTCTTTTTTTCTCTACGCTCTTTCTCTCTCTCTGCGCTCTTTCTTTCTCTCTCTGCGCTCTTTCTTTCTCTCTCTGCGCTCTTTATTTCTCTCTCTCTGCGCTCTTTCTTTCTCTCTGCGCTCTTTCTTTCTCTCTCTCTGCGCTCTTTCTTTCTCTCTCTCTCTGCGCTCTTTCTTTCTCTCTCTCTCTGCGCTCTTTCTTTCTCTCTCTCTCTGCGCTCTTTCTTTCTCTCTGCGCTCTTTCGCTCTCACTCTCTGCGCTCTTTCTTTCTCTCTCTGCGCTCTTTCTTTCTCTCTCTCTGTGCTCTTTCTCTCTCTCTGCGCTCTTTCTCTCTCTCTGCGCTCTTTCTTTCTCTCTGCGCTCTTCTCTCTCTGCGCTCTTTCTTTCTCTCTGCGCTCTTTCTTTCTCTCTGCGCTCTTTCTTTCTCTCTGCGCTCTTTCTCTCTCTGCGCTCTTTCTCTCTCTGCACTCTTTCTCTCTCTGCGCTCTTTCTTTCTCTTTCTCTCTCTGCGCTCTCTCTCTCTCTCTCTGCGCTCTTTCTCTCTCTCTCTGCACTCTCTCTCTCTCTCTCTGCGCTCTTTCTTTCTCTTTCTCTCTCTGCGCTCTTTCTCTCTCTCGGCGCTCTTTCTTTCTTTCTCTCTGCGCTCTTTCTTTCTTTCTGCGCTCTTTTTTTCTCTCTTTGCGCTCTTTCTTTCTCTCTCTGCGCTCTTTCTCTCTCTCTCTCTCTCTGCGCTCTTTCTTTCTCTCTGCGCTCTTTCTCTCTCTGCGCACTTTCTCTCTCTGCGCTCTTTCTTTCTCTTTCTCTCTCTCTGCGCTCTTTCTCTCTCTCTCTCGGCGCTCTTTCTCTCTCTCTCTCTCTCTGCGCTCTTTCTTTTTCTTTCTCTATCTCTCTCTGCGCTCTCTCTCTCTGCGCTCTTTTTTTCTCTCTGCGCTCTTTCTTTCTTTCTCTCTGCGCTCTTTTTTTCTCTCTTTGCGCTCTTTTTCTCTCTCTCTGCGCTCTTTCTTTCTCTCTCTCTGCGCTCTTTCTTTCTCTGCGCTCTTTATTTCTCTCTCTGCGCTTTTTATTTCTCTCTCTGCGCTCTTTATTTCTCTCTCTGCGCTCTTTATTTCTCTCTCTGCGCTTTTTATTTCTCTCTCTGCGCTCTATATTTCTCTCTCTGCGCTCTTTATTTCTCTCTCTGCGCTCTTTCTTTCTCTCTCTCTGCGCTCTTTCTTTCTCTCTGTGCTCTTTCTCTCTCTCTGTGCTCTTTCTCTCTCTCTGTGCTCTTTCTCTCTCTCTGCGCTCTTTCTCTCTCTCTGCGCTCTTTCTCTCTCTCTGCGCTCTTTCTCTCTCTCTGCGCTCTTTCTCTCTCTCTGCGCTCTTTCTTCCTCTCTCTCTCTGCGGTCTTTCTTTCTCTCTCTGCGCTCTTTCTTTCTCTCTCTCTCTGCGCTCTTTCTTTCTCTCTGCACTCTTTCTTTCTCACTCTCTGCGCTCTTTCTCTCTCTCTCTGCGCTTTTTCTTTCTCTCTCTCTGCGCTCTTTTTTTCTCTCTCTCTGCGCTCTTTTTTTCTCTCTCTGCGCTCTTTCTTTCTCTCTTTCTGCGCTCTTTCTTTCTCTCTTTCTGCGCTCTTTCTCTCTCTCTCTCTGCGCTCTTTCTTTCTCTCTCTGCGCTCTTTCTTTCTCTCTCTCTCTGCGCTCTTTCTTTCTCTCTGCACTCTTTCTTTCTCACTCTC
Source organism: Ascaphus truei (assembly GCF_040206685.1). Classification (NCBI taxonomy): domain Eukaryota; kingdom Metazoa; phylum Chordata; class Amphibia; order Anura; family Ascaphidae; genus Ascaphus; species Ascaphus truei. Next base: position 503,096 of record NW_027454407.1, on the reverse strand, counting down.
TGCGCTCTTTCTCTCTCTCTCTGCGCTTTTTCTTTCTCTCTCTCTGCGCTCTTTTTTTCTCTCTCTCTGCGCTCTTTCTTTCTCTCTCTGCGCTCTTTCTTTCTCTCTTTCTGCGCTCTTTCTCTCTCTCTCTCTGCGCTCTTTCTCTCTCTCTCTCTGCGCTCTTTCTCTCTCTCTCTCTCTGCGCTCTTTCTTTCTCTTTCTCTCTCTGCGCTCTTTCTTTCTCTTTCTCTCTCTGCGCTCTTTCTTTCTCTTTCTCTCTCTGCGCACTTTCTCTCTGCGCTCTTTCTTTCTCTCTGCGCACTTTCTTTCTCTCTCTCTGCGCTCTTTCTTTCTCTCTGCGCTCTCTCTCTCTGCGCTCTTTCATTCTCTCTCTGCGCTCTTTCTTTCTCTCTCTCTGCGCTCTTTCTCTCTCTCTTTCTGCGCTCTTTCTTTCTCTTTCTCTCTCTGCGCTCTCTCTCTCTGCGCTCTCTCTCTCTGCGCTCTTTCTTTCTCGCTGCACTCTTTCTTTCTCTCTGCGCTCTTTCTTTCTCTCTGCGCTCTTTCTTTCTCTCTCTGCGCTCTTTCTTTCTCTGCGCTCTTTCTTTCTCTCTCTGCGCTCTTTATTTATTTCTCTGCGCTCTCTCTCTCTCTCTCTGCGCTCTCTCTCTGCGCGCTCTCTCTGCGCTCTCTCTCTGCGCTCTTTCTTTCTCTCTCTGCGCTGTTTCTTTCTCTCTCTGCGCTCTTTCTCTCTCTCTGCGCTCTTTCTCTCTCTCTGCGCTCTTTCTCTCTCTGCGCTCTTTCTCTCTCTGCGCTCTTTCTCTCTCTCTGCGCTCTTTCTCTCTCTCTGCGCTCTTTCTCTCTCTCTGCGTTCTTTCTCTCTCTCTGCGCTCTTTCTTTCTCTGTCTGCGCTCTTTCTTTCTCTGTCTGCGCTCTTTCTTCCTCTCTCTCTGCGCTCTTTTTTTCTCTACGCTCTTTCTCTCTCTCTGCGCTCTTTCTTTCTCTCTCTCTGCGCTCTCTCTCTCTGCGCTCTCTCTCTCTGCGCTCTCTGTCTGCGCTCTCTCTCTCGGCGCTCTTTCTTTCTTTCTCTCTGCGCTCTTTCTTTCTTTCTGCGCTCTTTTTTTCTCTCTTTGCGCTTTTTCTTTCTCTCTCTGCGCTCTTTCTCTCTCTCTCTCTCTCTGCGCTCTTTCTTTCTCTCTGCGCTCTTTCTCTCTCTGCGCACTTTCTCTCTCTGCGCTCTTTCTTTCTCTTTCTCTCTCTCTGTGCTCTTTCTCTCTCTCTGCGCTCTTTCTCTCTCTCTGCGCTCTTTCTCTCTCTCTGCGCTCTTTCTCTCTCTAGGCGCTCTTTCTCTCTCTCTGCGCTCTTTCTTCCTCTCTCTCTCTGCGGTCTTTCTTTCTCTCTCTGCGCTCTTTCTTTCTCTCTCTCTCTGCGCTCTTTCTTTCTCTCTGCACTCTTTCTTTCTCACTCTCTGCGCTCTTTCTCTCTCTCTCTGCGCTTTTTCTTTCTCTCTCTCTGCGCTCTTTTTTTCTCTCTCTCTGCGCTCTTTTTTTCTCTCTCTCTGCGCTCTTTTTTTCTCTCTCTCTGCGCTCTCTCTCTCTCTGCGCTCTTTCTTTCTCTCTGCGCTCTTTCTTTCTCTCTCTGCGCTCTTTCTTTCTCTCTTTCTGCGCACTTTCTCTCTCTCTCTCTGCGCTCTTTCTCTCTCTCTCTCTGCGCTCTTTCTCTCTCTCTCTCTCTGCGCTCTTTCTTTCTCTTTCTCTCTCTGCGCTCTTTCTCTCTGCGCTCTTTCTTTCTCTCTGCGCACTTTCTTTCTCTCTCTCTGCGCTCTTTCTTTCTCTCTGCGCTCTCTCTCTCTGCGCTCTTTCTTTCTCTCTCTCTGCGCTCTTTCTCTCTCTCTTTCTGCGCTCTTTCTTTCTCTTTCTCTCTCTGCGCTCTCTCTCTCTCTGCGCTCTCTCTCTCTCTGCGCTCTTTCTTTCTCGCTGCACTCTTTCTTTCTCTCTGCGCTCTTTCTTTCTCTCTGCGCTCTTTCTTTCTCTCTCTGCGCTCTTTCTTTCTCTGCGCTCTTTCTTTCTCTCTCTGCGCTCTTTATTTCTTTCTCTGCGCTCTCTCTCTCTCTCTGCGCGCTCTCTCTGCGCTCTCTCTCTTCGCTCTTTCTTTCTCTCTCTGCGCTGTTTCTTTCTCTCTCTGCGCTCTTTCTCTCTCTGTGCTCTTTCTCTCTCTCTGCGCTCTTTCTCTCTCTGCGCTCTTTCTCTCTCTGCGCTCTTTCTCTCTCTGCGCTCTTTCTCTCTCTCTGCGCTCTTTCTCTCTCTCTGCGCTCTTTCTCTCTCTCTGCGTTGTTTCTCTCTCTCTGCGCTCTTTCTTTCTCTGTCTGCGCTCTTTCTTCCTCTCTCTCTCTCTGCGCTCTTTTTTTCTCTACGCTCTTTCTCTCTCTCTGCGCTCTTTCTTTCTCTCTCTCTGCGCTCTCTCTCTCTGCGCTCTCTCTCTCTGCGCTCTCTCTCTTTCTGCGCTCTCTCTCTCTGCGCTCTTTCTCTCTCTCTCTGCACTCTTTCTCTCTCTATCTGCTCTTTCTTTCTCTCTGCGCTCTTTCTTTCTCTCTCTCTGCGCTCTTTCTTTCTCTCTCTCTCTGCGCTCTTTCTTTCTCTCTGTGCTCTTTCTCTCTCACTCTCTGCGCTCTTTCTTTCTCTCTCTGCGCTCTTTCTTTCTCTCTCTGCGCTCTTTATTTCTCTCTCTCTGCGCTCTTTCTTTCTCTCTGCGCTCTTTCTTTCTCTCTCTCTGCGCTCTTTCTTTCTCTCTCTCTCTCTGCGCTCTTTCTTTCTCTCTCTCTCTGCGCTCTTTCTTTCTCTCTGCGCTCTTTCTCTCTCACTCTCTGCGCTCTTTCTTTCTCTCTCTGCGCTCTTTCTTTCTCTCTCTGCGCTCTTTTTTTCTCTCTCTCTGTGCTCTTTCTCTCTCTCTGCGCTCTTTCTCTCTCTCTGCGCTCTTTCTTTCTCTCTGCGCTCTTCTCTCTCTGCGCTCTTTCTTTCTCTCTGCGCTCTTTCTTTCTCTCTGCGCTCTTTCTCTCTCTGCGCTCTTTCTCTCTCTGCGCTCCTTCTCTCTCTGCGCTCTTTCTCTCTCTGCGCTCTTTCTCTCTCTGCGCTCTTTCTTTCTCTTTCTCTCTCTGCGCTCTCTCTCTCTCTCTGCGCTCTTTCTCTCTCTCTCTGCACTCTCTCTCTCTCTCTCTGCGCTCTTTCTTTCTCTTTCTCTCTCTGCGCTCTTTCTCTCTCTCGGCGCTCTTTCTTTCTTTCTCTCTGCGCTCTTTCTTTCTTTATGCGCTCTTTTTTTCTCTCTTTGCGCTCTTTCTTTCTCTCTCTGCGCTCTTTCTTTCTCTCTCTCTGCGCTCTTTCTTTCTCTGCGCTCTTTCTTTCTCTCTGCGCTCTTTTTTTCTCTCTTTGCGCTCTTTCTTTCTCTCTCTGCGCTCTTTCTTTCTCTCTCTCTGCGCTCTTTCTTTCTCTCTGCGCTCTTTCTTTCTCTCTCTCTGCGCTCTTTCTTTCTCTCTCTCTCTCTGCGCTCTTTCTTTCTCTCTCTCTCTGCGCTCTTTCTTTCTCTCTGCGCTCTTTCTCTCTCACTCTCTGCGCTCTTTCTTTCTCTCTCTGCGCTCTTTCTTTCTCTCTCTGCGCTCTTTTTTTCTCTCTCTCTGTGCTCTTTCTCTCTCTCTGCGCTCTTTCTCTCTCTCTGCGCTCTTTCTTTCTCTCTGCGCTCTTCTCTCTCTGCGCTCTTTCTTTCTCTCTGCGCTCTTTCTTTCTCTCTGCGCTCTTTCTTTCTCTCTGCGCTCTTTCTTTCTCTCTGCGCTCTTTCTTTCTCTCTGCGCTCTTTCTTTCTCTCTGCGCTCTTTCTCTCTCTGCGCTCTTTCTCTCTCTGCGCTCTTTCTCTCTCTGCGCTCCTTCTCTCTCTGCGCTCTTTCTCTCTCTGCGCTCTTTCTCTCTCTGCGCTCTTTCTTTCTCTTTCTCTCTCTGCGCTCTCTCTCTCTCTCTGCGCTCTTTCTCTCTCTCTCTGCACTCTCTCTCTCTCTCTCTGCGCTCTTTCTTTCTCTTTCTCTCTCTGCGCTCTTTCTCTCTCTCGGCGCTCTTTCTTTCTTTCTCTCTGCGCTCTTTCTTTCTTTCTGCGCTCTTTTTTCTCTCTTTGCGCTCTTTCTTTCTCTCTCTGCGCTCTTTCTTTCTCTCTCTCTGCGCTCTTTCTTTCTCTGCGCTCTTTCTTTCTCTCTGCGCTCTTTATTTCTCTCTCTGCGCTCTTTATTTCTCTCTCTGCGCTCTCTCTCTCTGCGCTCTCTCTGCGCTCTTTCTTTCTCTCTCTCTGCGCTCTTTCTTTCTCTCTGCGCTCTTTCTTTCTCTTTCTCTCTCTCTGCGCTCTTTCTCTCTCTCTCTCTCTGCGCTCTTTCTCTCTCTCTCTCTGCGCTCTTTCTTTCTCTTTCTCTCTCTGCGCTCTTTCTCTCTGCGCTCTTTCTTTCTCTCTGCGCACTTTCTTTCTCTCTCTCTGCGCTCTTTCTCTCTCTCTGCGCTCTTTCTTTCTCTCTGCGCTCTTTCTTTCTCTCTCTGCGCTCTTTCTTTCTCTCTTTCTGCGCTCTTTCTCTCTCTCTCTCTGCGCTCTTTCTCTCTCTCTCTCTGCGCTCTTTCTCTCTCTCTCTCTGCGCTCTTTCTTTCTCTTTCTCTCTCTGCGCTCTTTCTTTCTCTTTCTCTCTCTGCGCTCTTTCTCTCTGCGCTCTTTCTTTCTCTCTGCGCACTTTCTTTCTCTCTCTTTGCGCTCTTTCTCTCTCTCTGCGCTCTTTCTTTCTCTCTGCGCACTTTCTTTCTCTCTCTCTGCGCTCTTTCTTTCTCTCTGCGCTCTCTCTCTCTGCGCTCTTTCTTTCTCTCTCTGCGCTCTTTCTTTCTCTCTCTCTGCGCTCTTTCTCTCTCTCTTTCTGTGCTCTTTCTTTCTCTTTCTCTCTCTGCGCTCTCTCTCTCTCTGCGCTCTCTCTCTCTGCGCTCTTTATTTCTCGCTGCACTCTTTCTTTCTCTCTGCGCTCTTTCTTTCTCTCTCTGCGCTCTTTCTTTCTCTGCGCTCTTTCTTTCTCTCTCTGCGCTCTTTATTTCTTTCTCTGCGCTCTCTCTCTCTCTCTGCGCTCTCTCTCTGCGCTCTCTCTCTGCGCTCTTTCTTTCTCTCTCTGCGCTGTTTCTTTCGATCTCTGCGCTCTTTCTCTCTCTCTGCGCTCTTTCTCTCTCTCTGCGCTCTCTCTCTCTCTCTGCGCTCTCTCTCTCTCTCTGCGCTCTTTCTCTCTCTCTGCGCTCTTTCTCTCTCTGCGCTCTTTCTCTCTCTCTGCGCTCTTTCTCTCTCTCTGCGCTCTTTCTCTCTCTCTGCGCTCTTTCTCTCTCTCTGCGTTCTTTCTCTCTCTCTGCGCTCTTTCTTTCTCTGTCTGCGCTCTTTCTTTCTCTGTCTGCGCTCTTTCTTCCTCTCTCTCTCTCTGCGCTCTTTTTTTCTCTACGCTCTTTCTCTCTCTCTGCGCTCTTTCTTTCTCTCTCTCTCTGCGCTCTCTCTCTCTGCGCTCTCTCTCTGTCTGCGCTCTCTCTCTCTGCGCTCTTTCTCTCTCTCTCTGCACTCTTTCTCTCTCTATGTGCTCTTTCTTTCTCTCTGCGCTCTTTCTTTCTCTCTCTCTGCGCTCTTTCTTTCTCTCTCTCTCTGCGCTCTTTCTTTCTCTCTCTCTCTGCGCTCTTTCTTTCTCTCTGCGCTCTTTCTCTCTCACTCTCTGCGCTCTTTCTTTCTCTCTCTGCGCTCTTTCTTTCTCTCTCTGCGCTCTTTATTTCTCTCTCTCTGCGCTCTTTCTTTCTCTCTGCGCTCTTTCTTTCTCTCTGCGCTCTTTCTTTCTCTCTCTCTCTGCGCTCTTTCTTTCTCTCTCTCTCTGCGCTCTTTCTTTCTTTCTGCGCTCTTTCTCTCTCACTCTCTGCGCTCTTTCTTTCTCTCTCTGCGCTCTTTCTTTCTCTCTCTGCGCTCTTTATTTCTCTCTCTCTGCGCTCTTTGTCTCTCTCTGCGCTTTTTCTTTCTCTCTCTGCACTCTTTTTTTCTCTCTCTCTGTGCTCTTTCTCTCTCTCTGCGCTCTTTCTCTCTCTCTGCGCTCTTTCTTTCTCTCTGCGCTCTTCTCTCTCTGCGCTCTTTCTTTCTCTCTGCGCTCTTTCTTTCTCTCTGCGCTCTTTCTTTCTCTCTGCGCTCTTTCTTTCTCTCTGCGCTCTTTCTCTCTCTGCGCTCTTTCTCTCTCTGCACTCTTTCTCTCTCTGCGCTCTTTCTTTCTCTTTCTCTCTCTGCGCTCTCTCTCTCTCTCTGCGCTCTTTCTCTCTCTCTCTGCACTCTCTCTCTCTCTCTGCGCTCTTTCTTTCTCTTTCTCTCTCTGCGCTCTTTCTCTCTCTCGGCGCTCTTTCTTTCTTTCTGCGCTCTTTTTTTCTCTCTTTGCGCTCTTTCTTTCTCTCTCTGCGCTCTTTCTCTCTCTCTCTCTCTCTGCGCTCTTTCTTTCTCTCTGCGCTCTTTCTCTCTCTGCGCACTTTCTCTCTCTGCGCTCTTTCTTTCTCTTTCTATCTCTCTGCGCTCTTTCTCTCTCTCTCTCGGCGCTCTTTCTCTCTCTCTCTCTCTCTGCGCTCTTTCTTTTTCTTTCTCTATCTCTCTCTGCGCTCTCTCTCTCTGCGCTCTTTCTTTCTCTCTGCGCTCTTTCTTTCTTTCTCTCTGCGCTCTTTTTTTCTCTCTTTGCGCTCTTTTTCTCTCTCTCTGCGCTCTTTCTTTCTCTCTCTCTGCGCTCTTTCTTTCTCTGCGCTCTTTATTTCTCTCTGCGCTTTTTATTTCTCTCTCTGCGCTCTTTATTTCTCTCTCTGCGCTCTTTATTTCTCTCTCTGCGCTTTTTATTTCTCTCTCTGCGCTCTATATTTCTCTCTCTGCGCTCTTTATTTCTCTCTCTGCGCTCTTTCTTTCTCTCTCTCTGCGCTCTTTCTTTCTCTCTGTGCTCTTTCTCTCTCTCTGTGCTCTTTCTCTCTCTCTGTGCTCTTTCTCTCTCTCTGCGCTCTTTCTCTCTCTCTGCGCTCTTTCTCTCTCTCTGCGCTCTTTCTCTCTCTCTGCGCTCTTTCTTCCTCTCTCTCTCTGCGGTCTTTCTTTCTCTCTCTGCGCTCTTTCTTTCTCTCTCTCTCTGCGCTCTTTCTTTCTCTCTGCACTCTTTCTTTCTCACTCTCTGCGCTCTTTCTCTCTCTCTCTGCGCTTTTTCTTTCTCTCTCTCTGCGCTCTTTTTTTCTCTCTCTCTGCGCTCTTTTTTTTCTCTCTCTGCGCTCTTTTTTTCTCTCTCTCTGCGCTCTCTCTCTCTGCGCTCTTTCTTTCTCTCTGCGCTCTTTCTCTCTCTGCGCTCTTTCTCTCTCTGCGCTCTTTCTCTCTCTCTGCGCTATTTCTCTCTCTCTGCGCTATTTCTCTCTCTCTGCGCTCTTTCTCCCTCTTTGCACTCTTTCTTTCTCTCTCTGCGCTCTTTCTTTCTCTCTCTCTCTGCGCTCTTTCTTTCTCTCTCTCTGTGCTCTCTCTCTCTCGCTGCGCTCTCTCTCTCTCTCTCTCTGCGCTCTTTCTTTCTCTCTCTGCGCTCTTTCTTTCTCTCTCTCTGCGCTCTTTCTTTCTCTCTGCGCTCTTTCTTTCTCTCTGCTCTCTTTCTCTCTCTCTGCTCTCTTTCTTTCTCTCTGCGCTCTTTCTTTCTCTCTGCGCTCTCTCTCTCTCTGCGCTCTCTCTCTCTCTGCGCTCTCTCTCTCTCTGCGCTCTCTCTCTCTCTGCGCTCTCTCTCTCTCTGCGCTCTCTCTCTCTGCGCTCTCTCTCTCTGCGCTCTCTCCCTCTGCGCTCTCTCTCTCTCTGCGCTCTCTCTCTGCGCTCTCTCTCTCTCTGCGCTCTTTCTTTCTCTCTCTCTGCGCTCTTTCTCTCTCTCTGCGCTCTTTCTTTCTCTCTCTCTGCGCTCTTTCTTCCTCTCTCTGCGCTCTTTCTTTCTCTGCGCTTTTTCTTTCTCTCTCTCTCTCTGCGCTCTTTCTTTCTTTCTCTCTGCGCTCTTTCTTTCTCTCTGCACTCTTACTTTCTCTCTCTCTGCGCTCTTTCTTTCTCTCTCTCTGCGCTCTTTCTCTCTCTCTGCGCTCTTTCTCTCTCTCTGCGCTCTTTCTTTCTATTTCTCTCTCTCTGCGCTCTTTTTCTCTCTCTCTCTGCGCTCTTTCTCTCTCTCTCTGCGCTCTTTCTTTCTCTTTCTCTCTCTGCGCTCTCTCTCTGCGCTCTTTCTTTCTCTCTGCGCACTTTCTTTCTCTCTCTCTGCGCTCTTTCTCTCTCTCTGCGCTCTTTCTTTCTCTCTGCGCTCTCTCTCTCTGCGCTCTTTCTTTCTCTCTCTGTGCTCTTTCTTTCTCTCTCTCTGCGCTCTTTCTTTCTCTCTCTCTGCGCTCTTTCTCTCTCTCTCTCTCTCTCTCTGCGCTCTTTCTTTCTCTTTCTCTCTATGCGCTCTTTCTTTCTCTTTCTCTCTCTGCGCTCTTTCTTTCTCTCTGCGCACTTTCTTTCTCTCTCTCTGCGCTCTTTCTTTCTCTCTCTCTGCGCTCTTTCTCTCTCTCTGCGCTCTTTCTCTCTCTCTGCGCTCTTTCTTTCTCTTTCTCTCTCTGCGCTCTTTCTTTCTCTTTCTCTCTCTGCGCTCTTTCTTTCTCTTTCTCTCTCTGCGCTCTTTCTCTCTGCTCTCTTTCTCTCTCTCTGCGCTCTTTCTTTCTCTCTGCGCTCTTTCTCTCTCTGCGCACTTTCTCTCTCTGCGCTCTTTCTTTCTCTTTCTCTCTCTCTGCGCTCTTTCTCTCTCTCTCTCGGCGCTCTTTCTCTCTCTCTCTCTCTCTGCGCTCTTTCTTTTTCTTTCTCTATCTCTCTCTGCGCTCTCTCTCTCTGCGCTCTTTCTTTCTCTCTGCGCTCTTTCTTTCTTTCTCTCTGCGCTCTTTTTTTCTCTCTTTGCGCTCTTTTTCTCTCTCTCTGCGCTCTTTCTTTCTCTCTCTCTGCGCTCTTTCTTTCTCTCTCTCTCTGCGCTTTTTATTTCTCTCTCTGCGCTCTTTATTTCTCTCTCTGCGCTCTTTATTTCTCTCTCTGCGCTTTTTATTTCTCTCTCTGCGCTCTATATTTCTCTCTCTGCGCTCTATATTTCTCTCTCTGCGCTCTTTCTTTCTCTCTGCGCACTTTCTTTCTCTCTCTCTGCGCTCTTTCTCTCTCTCTGCGCTCTTTCTTTCTCTCTGCGCTCTCTCTCTCTGCGCTCTTTCTTTCTCTCTCTGTGCTCTTTCTTTCTCTCTCTCTGCCCTCTTTCTTTCTCTTTCTCTCTATGCGCTCTTTCTTTCTCTTTCTCTCTCTGCGCTCTTTCTTTCTCTCTGCGCACTTTCTTTCTCTCTCTCTGCGCTCTTTCTTTCTCTTTCTCTCTCTGCGCTCTTTCTTTCTCTTTCTCTCTCTGTGCTCTTTCTTTCTCTTTCTCTCTCTGCGCTCTTTCTCTCTGCTCTCTTTCTTTCTCTCTGCGCTCTTTCTTTCTCTCTGCGCTCTTTTTTTCTCTCTTTGCGCTCTTTTTTTCTCTTTTTGCGCTCTTTCTTTCTCTCTCTGCGCTCTTTCTTTCTCTCTCTGCGCTCTTTATTTCTCTCTCTGCGCTCTCTCTCTCTGCGCTCTCTCTCTGCGCTCTTTCTTTCTCTCTCTCTGCGCTCTTTCTTTCTCTCTCTCTGCGCTCTTTCTTTCTCTCTCTGCGCTTTCTTTCTCTCTCTGCGCTCTTTCTTTCTCTCTCTGCGCTCTTTCTCTCTCTGCGCTCTTTCTCTCTCTGCGCTCTTTCTCTCTCTGCGCTCTTTCTCTCTCTGCGCTCTTTCTTTCTCTCTCTCTGCGCTCTTTCTTTCTTTCTGCGCTCTTTTTTTCTCTCTGCACTCTTACTTTCTCTCTCTCTGCGCTCTCTCTCTGCGCTCTTTCTTTCTCTTTCTCTGCGCTCTTTCTCTCTCTCTCTCTGCGCTCTTTCTCTCTCTCTCTGCGCTCTTTCTTTCTCTTTCTCTCTCTGCGCTCTTTCTCTCTGCGCTCTTTCTTTCTCTCTGCGCACTTTCTTTCTCTCTCTCTGCGCTCTTTCTCTCTCTCTGCGCTCTTTCTTTCTCTCTGCGCTCTCTCTCTCTGCGCTCTTTCTTTCTCTCTCTGCGCTCTTTCTTTCTCTCTCTCTGCGCTCTTTCTCTCTCTCTCTCTGCGCTCTCTCTCTCTCTCTCTCTGCGCTCTTTCTTTCTCTTTCTCTCTCTGCGCTCTCTCTCTCCGTGCTCTTTCTTTCTCTCTGCGCTCTTTTTTTCTCTCTTTGCGCTCTTTTTTTCTCTCTTTGCGCTCTTTCTTTCTCTCTCTGCGCTTTTTCTTTCTCTCTCTCTGCGCTCTTTCTTTCTCTCTCTGCGCTCTTTCTTTCTCTCTGTGCTCTTACTTTCTCTCTCTCTGCGCTCTTTCTCTCTTTCTGCGCTCTTTCTTTCTCTCTGCGCTCTCTCTCTTTGCACTCTCTCTCTCTGCACTCTCTCTCTCTCTCTGCGCTCTCTCTCTCTCTGCGCTCTCTCTCTCTCTCTCTGCGCTCTCTCTCTGCGCTCTTTCTTTCTCTCTCTCTGCGCTCTTTCTTTCTCTCTCTGCGCTCTTTCTTTCTCTCTCTGCGCTCTTTCTCTCTCTCTGCGCTCTTTCTCTCTCTCTGCGCTCTTTCTCTCTCTCTGCGCTCTTTCTCTCTCTGCGCTCTTTCTCTCTCTGCGCTCTCTCTCTCTGCGCTTTTTCTCTCTCTGCGCTCTTTCTTTCTCTTTCTCTCTCTGCGCTCTTTCTCTCTGCACTCTTTCTTTCTCTCTGCGCACTTTCTTTCTCTCTCTCTGCGCTCTTTCTCTCTGCGCTCTTTCTTTCTCTCTGCGCTCTCTCTTTCTCTCTCTGCGCTCTTTCTTTCTCTCTCTCTGTGTTCTTTCTCTCTCTCTTTCTGTGCTCTTTCTTTCTCTTTCTCTCTCTGCGATCTCTCTCTCTGTGCTCTTTCTTTCTCTCTGCACTCTTTCTTTCTCGCTGCACTCTTTCTTTCTCTCTGCGCTCTTTTTTTCTCTCTTTGCACTCTTTTTTTCTCTCTTTGCGCTCTTTCTTTCTCTCTCTCTGCGCTCTCTCTCTCTGCGCTCTCTCTCTGTCTGCGCTCTCTCTCTGTCTGCGCTCTCTCTCTCTGCGCTCTTTCTCTCTCTCTCTGCGCTCTTTCTCTCTCTATGTGCTCTTTCTTTCTCTCTGCGCTCTTTCTTTCTCTCTCTCTGCGCTCTTTCTTTCTCTCTCTCTCTGCGCTCTTTCTTTCTCTCTCTCTCTGCGCTCTTTCTTTCTCTTTGCGCTCTTTCTCTCTCACTCTCTGCGCTCTTTCTTTCTCTCTCTGCGCTCTTTCTTTCTCTCTCTGCGCTCTTTATTTCTCTCTCTCTGCGCTCTTTGTCTCTCTGCGCTTTTTCTTTCTCTCTCTGCACTCTTTTTTTCTCTCTCTCTGCGCTCTTTCTCTCTCTCTGCGCTCTTTCTCTCTCTCTGCGCTCTTTCTCTCTCTCTGTGCTCTTTCTTTCTCTCTGCGCTCTTTCTTTCTTTCTCTCTGCGCTCTTTCTTTCTTTCTGCGCTCTTTTTTTCTCTCTTTGCGCTCTTTCTTTCTCTCTCTGCGCTCTTTCTCTCTCTCTCTCTCTGCGCTCTTTCTTTCTCTTTCTCTCTCTGCGCTCTTTCTCTCTCTCTGCGCTCTTTCTTTCTTTCTCTCTGCGCTCTTTTTTTCTCTCTTTGCGCTCTTTCTTTCTCTCTCTGCGCTCTTTCTCTCTCTCTCTCTCTGCGCTCTTTCTTTCTCTCTGTGCTCTTTCTCTCTCTGCGCACTTTCTCTCTCTGCGCTCTTTCTCTCTCTCTGCGCTCTTTCTTTCTCTGTCTGCGCTCTTTCTTTCTCTGTCTGCGCTCTTTCTTCCTCTCTCTCTGCGCTCTTTTTTTCTCTACGCTCTTTCTCTCTCTCTGCGCTCTTTCTTTCTCTCTCTCTGCGCTCTCTCTCTGTCTGCGCTCTCTCTCTCTGCGCTCTTTCTCTCTCTCTCTGCGCTCTTTCTCTCTCTATGTGCTCTTTCTTTCTCTCTGCGCTCTTTCTTTCTCTCTCTCTGCGCTCTTTCTTTCTCTCTCTCTCTGCGCTCTTTCTTTCTCTCTCTCTCTGCGCTCTTTCTTTCTCTTTGCGCTCTTTCTCTCTCACTCTCTGCGCTCTTTCTTTCTCTCTCTGCGCTCTTTCTTTCTCTCTCTGCGCTCTTTATTTCTCTCTCTCTGCGCTCTTTGTCTCTCTGCGCTTTTTCTTTCTCTCTCTGCACTCTTTTTTTCTCTCTCTCTGCGCTCTTTCTCTCTCTCTGCGCTCTTTCTCTCTCTCTGCGCTCTTTCTCTCTCTCTGTGCTCTTTCTTTCTCTCTGCGCTCTTTCTTTCTTTCTCTCTGCGCTCTTTCTTTCTTTCTGCGCTCTTTTTTTCTCTCTTTGCGCTCTTTCTTTCTCTCTCTGCGCTCTTTCTCTCTCTCTCTCTCTCTGCGCTCTTTCTTTCTCTTTGTCTCTCTGCGCTCTTTCTCTCTCTCTGCGCTCTTTCTTTCTTTCTCTCTGCGCTCTTTCTTTCTTTCTGCGCTCTTTTTTTCTCTCTTTGCGCTCTTTCTTTCTCTCTCTGCGCTCTTTCTCTCTCTCTCTCTCTGCGCTCTTTCTTTCTCTCTGCGCTCTTTCTCTCTCTGCGCACTTTCTCTCTCTGCGCTCTTTCTCTCTCTCTGCGCTCTTTCTTTCTCTGTCTGCGCTCTTTCTTTCTCTGTCTGCGCTCTTTCTTCCTCTCTCTCTGCGCTCTTTTTTTCTCTACGCTCTTTCTCTCTCTCTGCGCTCTTTCTTTCTCTCTCTCTGCGCTCTCTCTCTCTGCGCTCTCTCTCTGTCTGCGCTCTCTCTCTGTCTGCGCTCTTTCTCTCTCTCTCTGCGCTCTTTCTCTCTCTATGTGCTCTTTCTTTCTCTCTGCGCTCTTTCTTTCTCTCTCTCTGCGCTCTTTCTTTCTCTCTCTCTCTGCGCTCTTTCTTTCTCTCTCTCTCTGCGCTCTTTCTTTCTCTTTGCGCTCTTTCTCTCTCACTCTCTGCGCTCTTTCTTTCTCTCTCTGCGCTCTTTCTTTCTCTCTCTGCGCTCTTTATTTCTCTCTCTCTGCGCTCTTTGTCTCTCTGCGCTTTTTCTTTCTCTCTCTGCGCTCTTTCTCTCTCTCTGCGCTCTTTCTCTCTCTCTGCGCTCTTTCTTTCTCTCTGCGCTCTTTCTTTCTCTCTGCGCTCTTTCTTTCTCTCTGCGCTCTTTCTTTCTCTCTGCGCTCTATCTTTCTCTCTGCGCTCTTTCTCTCTCTGCGCTCTTTCTCTCTCTGCGCTCCTTCTCTCTCTGCGCTCTTTCTCTCTCTGCGCTCTTTCTCTCTCTGCGCTCTTTCTTTCTCTTTCTCTCTCTGCGCTCTCTCTCTCTCTCTGCGCTCTTTCTCTCTCTCTCTGCACTCTCTCTCTCTCTCTCTGCGCTCTTTCTTTCTCTTTCTCTCTCTGCGCTCTTTCTCTCTCTCTGCGCTCTTTCTTTCTTTCTCTCTGCGCTCTTTCTTTCTTTCTGCGCTCTTTTTTTCTCTCTTTGCGCTCTTTCTTTCTCTCTCTGCGCTCTTTCTCTCTCTCTCTCTCTCTGCGCTCTTTCTTTCTCTCTGCGCTCTTTCTCTCTCTGCGCACTTTCTCTCTCTGCGCTCTTTCTCTCTCTCTCTCTCTCTGCGCTCTTTCTTTTTCTTTCTCTATCTCTCTCTGCGCTCTCTCTCTCTGCGCTCTTTCTCTCTCTCTGCGCTCTTTCTCTCTCGGCGCTCTTTCTCTCTCTCTCTCTATCTGCGCTCTTTCTTTTTCTTTCTCTATCTCTCTCTGCGCTCTCTCTCTCTGCGCTCTTTCTTTCTCTCTGCGCTCTTTCTTTCTTTCTGCGCTCTTTTTTTCTCTCGTTGCGCTCTTTATTTCTCTCTCTGCGCTTTTTATTTCTCTCTCTGCGCTCTTTATTTCTCTCTCTGCGCTTTTTATTTCTCTCTCTGCGCTCTTTATTTCTCTCTCTGCGCTCTTTATTTCTCTCTCTGCACTCTTTATTTCTCTCTCTGCGCTCTCTCTCTCTCTGCGCTCTCTTTCTGCGCTCTTTCTTTCTCTCTCTATGCGCTCTTTCTTTCTCTCTCTCTGCGCTCTTTCTCTCTCTCTGCGCTCTTTCTCTCTCTCTGTGCTCTTTCTCTCTCTCTGTGCTCTTTCTCTCTCTCTGCGCTCTTTCTCTCTCTCTGCGCTCTTTCTCTCTCTCTGCGCTCTTTCTCTCTCTCTGCGCTCTTTCTTCCTCTCTCTCTCTGCGGTCTTTCATTCTCTCTCTGCGCTCTTTCTTTCTCTCTCTCTCTGCGCTCTTTCTTTGTCTCTCTGCGCTCTTTCTTTCTCTCTCTGCGCTTTTTCTTTCTCTCTCTCTGCGCTCTTTTTTTCTCTCTCTCTGCGCTCTTTTTTTCTTCTCTCTGCGCTCTTTTTTTCTCTCTCTGCGCTCTTTTTTACTCTCTCTCTGCGCTCTCTCTCTCTGCGCTCTTTCTTTCTCTCTGCGCTCTTTCTCTCTCTGCGCTCTTTCTCTCTCTGCGCTCTTTCTCTCTCTCTGCGCTCTTTCTCTCTCTCTGCGCTCTTTCTCTCTCTCTGCGCTCTTTCTCTCTCTCTGCGTTCTTTCTCTCTCTCTGCGCTCTTTCTCCCTCTTTGCACTCTTTCTTTCTCTCTCTGCGCTCTTTCTTTATCTCTCTCTCTGCACTCTTTCTTTCTCTCTCTCTGTGCTCTCTCTCTCTCTCGCTGCGCTCTTTCTCTCTCTCTCTGCGCTCTTTCTTTCTCTCTGCGCTCTTTCTTTCTCTCTCTCTGCGCTCTTTCTTTCTCTCTCTCTGCTCTCTTTCTCTCTCTCTGCGCACTTTCTTTCTCTCTGCTCTCTTTCTCTCTCTCTGCTCTCTTTCTTTCTCTCTGCGCTCTTTCTTTCTCTCTGCGCTCTCTCTCTCTCTCTGCACTCTCTCTCTCTGCACTCTCTCTCTCTCTGCGCTCTCTCTCTCTCTGCGCTCTCTCTCTGCGCTCTCTCTCTCTCTGCGCTCTTTCTTTCTCTCTCTCTGCGCTCTTTCTCTCTCTCTGCGCTCTTTCTTTCTCTCTCTCTCTCTGCGCTCTTTCTTCCTCTCTCTGCGCTCTTTCTTTCTCTGCGCTTTTTCTTTCTCTCTCTCTCTCTCTGCGCTCTTTCTTTCTTTCTCTCTGCGCTCTTTCTTTCTCTCTGCACTCTTACTTTCTCTCTCTCTGCGCTCTTTCTTTCTCTCTCTCTCTGCGCTCTTTCTCTCTCTCTCTCTGCGCTCTTTCTCTCTCTCTGCGCTCTTTCTTTCTCTCTCTCTCTTCGCTCTTTCTCTATCTCTCTCTGCGCTCTCTCTCTCTGCGCTCTTTCTCTCTCTCTGCGCTCTTTCTCTCTCGGCGCTCTTTCTCTCTCTCTCTCTATCTGCGCTCTTTCTTTTTCTTTCTCTATCTCTCTCTGCGCTCTCTCTCTCTGCGCTCTTTCTTTCTCTCTGCGCTCTTTCTTTCTTTCTGCGCTCTTTTTTTCTCTCTTTGCGCTCTTTATTTCTCTCTCTGCGCTTTTTATTTCTCTCTCTGCGCTCTTTATTTCTCTCTCTGCGCTTTTTATTTCTCTCTCTGCGCTCTTTATTTCTCTCTCTGCGCTCTTTATTTCTCTCTCTGCACTCTTTATTTCTCTCTCTGCGCTCTCTCTCTCTCTGCGCTCTCTTTCTGCGCTCTTTCTTTCTCTCTCTATGCGCTCTTTCTTTCTCTCTCTCTGCGCTCTTTCTCTCTCTCTGCGCTCTTTCTCTCTCTCTGTGCTCTTTCTCTCTCTCTGTGCTCTTTCTCTCTCTCTGCGCTCTTTCTCTCTCTCTGCGCTCTTTCTCTCTCTCTGCGCTCTTTCTCTCTCTCTGCGCTCTTTCTTCCTCTCTCTCTCTGCGGTCTTTCATTCTCTCTCTGCGCTCTTTCTTTCTCTCTCTCTCTGCGCTCTTTCTTTGTCTCTCTGCGCTCTTTCTTTCTCTCTCTGCGCTTTTTCTTTCTCTCTCTCTGCGCTCTTTTTTTCTCTCTCTCTGCGCTCTTTTTTTCTTCTCTCTGCGCTCTTTTTTTCTCTCTCTGCGCTCTTTTTTACTCTCTCTCTGCGCTCTCTCTCTCTGCGCTCTTTCTTTCTCTCTGCGCTCTTTCTCTCTCTGTGCTCTTTCTCTCTCTGCGCTCTTTCTCTCTCTCTGCGCTCTTTCTCTCTCTCTGCGCTCTTTCTCTCTCTCTGCGCTCTTTCTCTCTCTCTGCGTTCTTTCTCTCTCTCTGCGCTCTTTCTTTCTCTCTCTCTGTGCTCTCTCTCTCTCTCGCTGCGCTCTTTCTCTCTCTCTCTGCGCTCTTTCTTTCTCTCTGCGCTCTTTCTTTCTCTCTCTCTGCGCTCTTTCTTTCTCTCTCTCTGCTCTCTTTCTCTCTCTCTGCGCACTTTCTTTCTCTCTGCTCTCTTTCTCTCTCTCTGCTCTCTTTCTTTCTCTCTGCGCTCTTTCTTTCTCTCTGCGCTCTCTCTCTCTCTCTGCACTCTCTCTCTCTGCACTCTCTCTCTCTCTGCGCTCTCTCTCTCTCTGCGCTCTCTCTCTGCGCTCTCTCTCTCTCTGCGCTCTTTCTTTCTCTCTCTCTGCGCTCTTTCTCTCTCTCTGCGCTCTTTCTTTCTCTCTCTCTCTCTGCGCTCTTTCTTCCTCTCTCTGCGCTCTTTCTTTCTCTGCGCTTTTTCTTTCTCTCTCTCTCTCTCTGCGCTCTTTCTTTCTTTCTCTCTGCGCTCTTTCTTTCTCTCTGCACTCTTACTTTCTCTCTCTCTGCACTCTTTCTTTCTCTCTCTCTCTGCGCTCTTTCTCTCTCTCTCTCTGCGCTCTTTCTCTCTCTGCGCTCTTTCTCTCTCTCTCTGTGCTCTTTCTTTCTCTTTCTCTCTCTGCGCTCTCTCTCTGCGCTCTTTCTTTCTCTCTGCGCACTTTTTTTCTCTCTCTCTGCGCTCTTTCTTTCTCTCTGCGCTCTCTCTCTGCGCTCTTTCTTTCTCTCTCTGTGCTCTTTCTTTCTCTCTCTCTGCGCTCTTTCTCTCTCTCTCTCTCTCTCTCTGCGCTCTTTCTTTCTCTTTCTCTCTATGCTCTCTTTCTTTCTCTTTCTCTCTCTGCGCTCTCTCTCTGCGCTCTTTCTTTCTCTCTGCGCACTTTCTTTCTCTCTCTCTGCGCTCTTTCTTTCTCTCTCTGCGCTGTTTCTTTCTCTCGCTGCGCTCTTTCTCTCTCTCTGCGCTCTTTCTCTCTCTGCGCTCTTTCTCTCTCTGCGCGCTCTTTCTCTCTCTCTGCGCTCTTTCTCTCTCTCTGCGCTCTTTCTCTCTCTCTGCACTCTTTCTCTCTCTCTGCGCTCTTTCTTTCTCTGTCTGCGCTCTTTCATTCTCTGTCTGCGCTCTTTCTTCCTCTCTCTCTGCGCTCTTTTTTTCTCTACGCTCTTTCTCTCTCTCTGCGCTCTTTCTTTCTCTCTCTCTGCGCTCTCTCTCTCTGCGCTCTCTCTCTGTCTGCGCTCTCTCTCTGTCTGCGCTCTCTCTCTCTGCGCTCTTTCTCTCTCTCTCTGCGCTCTTTCTCTCTCTATGTGCTCTTTCTTTCTCTCTGCGCTCTTTCTTTCTCTCTCTCTGCGCTCTTTCTTTCTCTCTCTCTCTGCGCTCTTTCTTTCTCTCTCTCTCTGCGCTCTTTCTTTCTCTTTGCGCTCTTTCTCTCTCACTCTCTGCGCTCTTTCTTTCTCTCTCTGCGCTCTTTCTTTCTCTCTCTGCGCTCTTTATTTCTCTCTCTCTGCGCTCTTTGTCTCTCTGCGCTTTTTCTTTCTCTCTCTGCACTCTTTTTTTCTCTCTCTCTGCGCTCTTTCTCTCTCTCTGCGCTCTTTCTCTCTCTCTGCGCTCTTTCTCTCTCTCTGTGCTCTTTCTTTCTCTCTGCGCTCTTTCTTTCTTTCTCTCTGCGCTCTTTCTTTCTTTCTGCGCTCTTTTTTTCTCTCTTTGCGCTCTTTCTTTCTCTCTCTGCGCTCTTTCTCTCTCTCTCTCTCTGCGCTCTTTCTTTCTCTTTCTCTCTCTGCGCTCTTTCTCTCTCTCTGCGCTCTTTCTTTCTTTCTCTCTGCGCTCTTTCTTTCTTTCTGCGCTCTTTTTTTCTCTCTTTGCGCTCTTTCTTTCTCTCTCTGCGCTCTTTCTCTCTCTCTCTCTCTGCGCTCTTTCTTTCTCTCTGCGCTCTTTCTCTCTCTGCGCACTTTCTCTCTCTGCGCTCTTTCTCTCTCTCTGCGCTCTTTCTTTCTCTGTCTGCGCTCTTTCTTTCTCTGTCTGCGCTCTTTCTTCCTCTCTCTCTGCGCTCTTTTTTTCTCTACGCTCTTTCTCTCTCTCTGCGCTCTTTCTTTCTCTCTCTCTGCGCTCTCTCTCTCTGCGCTCTCTCTCTGTCTGCGCTCTCTCTCTGTCTGCGCTCTCTCTCTCTGCGCTCTTTCTCTCTCTCTCTGCGCTCTTTCTCTCTCTATGTGCTCTTTCTTTCTCTCTGCGCTCTTTCTTTCTCTCTCTCTGCGCTCTTTCTTTCTCTCTCTCTCTGCGCTCTTTCTTTCTCTCTCTCTCTGCGCTCTTTCTTTCTCTTTGCGCTCTTTCTCTCTCACTCTCTGCGCTCTTTCTTTCTCTCTCTGCGCTCTTTCTTTCTCTCTCTGCGCTCTTTATTTCTCTCTCTCTGCGCTCTTTGTCTCTCTGCGCTTTTTCTTTCTCTCTCTGCGCTCTTTCTCTCTCTCTGCGCTCTTTCTCTCTCTCTGCGCTCTTTCTTTCTCTCTGCGCTCTTTCTTTCTCTCTGCGCTCTTTCTTTCTCTCTGCGCTCTTTCTTTCTCTCTGCGCTCTATCTTTCTCTCTGCGCTCTTTCTCTCTCTGCGCTCTTTCTTTCTCTCTCTCTCTGCGCTTTTTCTTTCTCTCTCTGCGCTCTTTCTCTCTCTCTGCGCTCTTTCTCTCTCTCTGCGCTTTTTCTTTCTCTCTCTGCGCTCTTTCTCTCTCTGCGCTCTTTCTCTCTCTGCGCTCTTTCTTTCTCTTTCTCTCTCTGCGCTCTCTCTCTCTCTCTGCGCTCTTTCTCTCTCTCTCTGCACTCTCTCTCTCTCTCTCTGCGCTCTTTCTTTCTCTTTCTCTCTCTGCGCTCTTTCTCTCTCTCTGCGCTCTTTCTTTCTTTCTCTCTGCGCTCTTTCTTTCTTTCTGCGCTCTTTTTTTCTCTCTTTGCGCTCTTTCTTTCTCTCTCTGCGCTCTTTCTCTCTCTCTCTCTCTGCGCTCTTTCTTTCTCTCTGCGCTCTTTCTCTCTCTGCGCACTTTCTCTCTCTGCGCTCTTTCTCTCTCTCTCTCTCTCTGCGCTCTTTCTTTTTCTTTCTCTATCTCTCTCTGCGCTCTCTCTCTCTGCGCTCTTTCTCTCTCGGCGCTCTTTCTCTCTCTCTCTCTCTATCTGCGCTCTTTCTTTTTCTTTCTCTATCTCTCTCTGCGCTCTCTCTCTCTGCGCTCTTTCTTTCTCTCTGCGCTCTTTCTTTCTTTCTGCGCTCTTTTTTTCTCTCTTTGCGCTCTTTATTTCTCTCTCTGCGCTTTTTATTTCTCTCTCTGCGCTCTTTATTTCTCTCTCTGCGCTTTTTATTTCTCTCTCTGCGCTCTTTATTTCTCTCTCTGCGCTCTTTATTTCTCTCTCTGCACTCTTTATTTCTCTCTCTGCGCTCTCTCTCTCTCTGCGCTCTCTTTCTGCGCTCTTTCTTTCTCTCTCTATGCGCTCTTTCTTTCTCTCTCTCTGCGCTCTTTCTCTCTCTCTGCGCTCTTTCTCTCTCTCTGTGCTCTTTCTCTCTCTCTGTGCTCTTTCTCTCTCTCTGCGCTCTTTCTCTCTCTCTGCGCTCTTTCTCTCTCTCTGCGCTCTTTCTCTCTCTCTGCGCTCTTTCTTCCTCTCTCTCTCTGCGGTCTTTCATTCTCTCTCTGCGCTCTTTCTTTCTCTCTCTCTCTGCGCTCTTTCTTTGTCTCTCTGCGCTCTTTCTTTCTCTCTCTGCGCTTTTTCTTTCTCTCTCTCTGCGCTCTTTTTTTCTCTCTCTCTGCGCTCTTTTTTTCTTCTCTCTGCGCTCTTTTTTACTCTCTCTCTGCGCTCTCTCTCTCTGCGCTCTTTCTTTCTCTCTGCGCTCTTTCTTTCTCTCTGCGCTCTTTCTCTCTCTGCGCTCTTTCTCTCTCTGCGCTCTTTCTCTCTCTCTGCGCTCTTTCTCTCTCTCTGCGCTCTTTCTCTCTCTCTGCGCTCTTTCTCTCTCTCTGCGCTCTTTCTCTCTCTCTGCGTTCTTTCTCTCTCTCTGCGCTCTTTCTTTCTCTCTCTCTGTGCTCTCTCTCTCTCTCGCTGCGCTCTTTCTCTCTCTCTCTGCGCTCTTTCTTTCTCTCTGCGCTCTTTCTTTCTCTCTCTCTGCGCTCTTTCTTTCTCTCTCTCTGCTCTCTTTCTCTCTCTCTGCGCACTTTCTTTCTCTCTGCTCTCTTTCTCTCTCTCTGCTCTCTTTCTTTCTCTCTGCGCTCTTTCTTTCTCTCTGCGCTCTCTCTCTCTCTCTGCACTCTCTCTCTCTGCACTCTCTCTCTCTCTGCGCTCTCTCTCTCTCTGCGCTCTCTCTCTGCGCTCTCTCTCTCTCTGCGCTCTTTCTTTCTCTCTCTCTGCGCTCTTTCTCTCTCTCTGCGCTCTTTCTTTCTCTCTCTCTCTCTGCGCTCTTTCTTCCTCTCTCTGCGCTCTTTCTTTCTCTGCGCTTTTTCTTTCTCTCTCTCTCTCTCTGCGCTCTTTCTTTCTTTCTCTCTGCGCTCTTTCTTTCTCTCTGCACTCTTACTTTCTCTCTCTCTGCGCTCTTTCTTTCTCTCTCTCTCTGCGCTCTTTCTCTCTCTCTCTCTGCGCTCTTTCTCTCTCTGCGCTCTTTCTCTCTCTCTCTGCGCTCTTTCTTTCTCTTTCTCTCTCTGCGCTCTCTCTCTGCGCTCTTTCTTTCTCTCTGCGCACTTTTTTTCTCTCTCTCTGCGCTCTTTCTTTCTCTCTGCGCTCTCTCTCTGCGCTCTTTCTTTCTCTCTCTGTGCTCTTTCTTTCTCTCTCTCTGCGCTCTTTCTCTCTCTCTCTCTCTGCGCTCTTTCTTTCTCTTTCTCTCTATGCTCTCTTTCTTTCTCTTTCTCTCTCTGCGCTCTTTCTCTCTGCGCTCTTTCTTTCTCTCTGCGCACTTTCTTTCTCTCTCTCTGCGCTCTTTCTTTCTCTCTCTCTGCGCTCTCTCTCTGCGCTCTTTCTTTCTCTCTCTGCGCTGTTTCTTTCTCTCGCTGCGCTCTTTCTCTCTCTCTGCGCTCTTTCTCTCTCTGCGCTCTTTCTCTCTCTGCGCTCTTTCTCTCTCTCTGCGCTCTTTCTCTCTCTCTGCACTCTTTCTCTCTCTCTGCGCTCTTTCTTTCTCTGTCTGCGCTCTTTCTTTCTCTGTCTGCGCTCTTTCTTCCTCTCTCTCTGCGCTCTTTTTTTCTCTACGCTCTTTCTCTCTCTCTGCGCTCTTTCTTTCTCTCTCTCTGCGCTCTCTCTCTCTGCGCTCTCTCTCTGTCTGCGCTCTCTCTCTGTCTGCGCTCTCTCTCTCTGCGCTCTTTCTCTCTCTCTCTGCGCTCTTTCTCTCTCTATGTGCTCTTTCTTTCTCTCTGCGCTCTTTCTTTCTCTCTCTCTGCGCTCTTTCTTTCTCTCTCTCTCTGCGCTCTTTCTTTCTCTCTCTCTCTGCGCTCTTTCTTTCTCTTTGCGCTCTTTCTCTCTCACTCTCTGCGCTCTTTCTTTCTCTCTCTGCGCTCTTTCTTTCTCTCTCTGCGCTCTTTATTTCTCTCTCTCTGCGCTCTTTGTCTCTCTGCGCTTTTTCTTTCTCTCTCTGCACTCTTTTTTTCTCTCTCTCTGCGCTCTTTCTCTCTCTCTGCGCTCTTTCTCTCTCTCTGCGCTCTTTCTCTCTCTCTGTGCTCTTTCTTTCTCTCTGCGCTCTTTCTTTCTTTCTCTCTGCGCTCTTTCTTTCTTTCTGCGCTCTTTTTTTCTCTCTTTGCGCTCTTTCTTTCTCTCTCTGCGCTCTTTCTCTCTCTCTCTCTCTGCGCTCTTTCTTTCTCTTTCTCTCTCTGCGCTCTTTCTCTCTCTCTGCGCTCTTTCTTTCTTTCTCTCTGCGCTCTTTCTTTCTTTCTGCGCTCTTTTTTTCTCTCTTTGCGCTCTTTCTTTCTCTCTCTGCGCTCTTTCTCTCTCTCTCTCTCTGCGCTCTTTCTTTCTCTCTGCGCTCTTTCTCTCTCTGCGCACTTTCTCTCTCTGCGCTCTTTCTCTCTCTCTGCGCTCTTTCTTTCTCTGTCTGCGCTCTTTCTTTCTCTGTCTGCGCTCTTTCTTCCTCTCTCTCTGCGCTCTTTTTTTCTCTACGCTCTTTCTCTCTCTCTGCGCTCTTTCTTTCTCTCTCTCTGCGCTCTCTCTCTCTCTGCGCTCTCTCTCTGTCTGCGCTCTCTCTCTGTCTGCGCTCTCTCTCTCTGCGCTCTTTCTCTCTCTCTCTGCGCTCTTTCTCTCTCTATGTGCTCTTTCTTTCTCTCTGCGCTCTTTCTTTCTCTCTCTCTGCGCTCTTTCTTTCTCTCTCTCTCTGCGCTCTTTCTTTCTCTCTCTCTGCGCTCTTTCTTTCTCTTTGCGCTCTTTCTCTCTCACTCTCTGCGCTCTTTCTTTCTCTCTCTGCGCTCTTTCTTTCTCTCTCTGCGCTCTTTATTTCTCTCTCTCTGCGCTCTTTGTCTCTCTGCGCTTTTTCTTTCTCTCTCTGCGCTCTTTCTCTCTCTCTGCGCTCTTTCTCTCTCTCTGCGCTCTTTCTTTCTCTCTGCGCTCTTTCTTTCTCTCTGCGCTCTTTCTTTCTCTCTGCGCTCTGTCTTTCTCTCTGCGCTCTATCTTTCTCTCTGCGCTCTTTCTCTCTCTGCGCTCTTTCTCTCTCTGCGCTCCTTCTCTCTCTGCGCTCTTTCTCTCTCTGCGCTCTTTCTCTCTCTGCGCTCTTTCTTTCTCTTTCTCTCTCTGCGCTCTCTCTCTCTCTCTGCGCTCTTTCTCTCTCTCTCTGCACTCTCTCTCTCTCTCTCTGCGCTCTTTCTTTCTCTTTCTCTCTCTGCGCTCTTTCTCTCTCTCTGCGCTCTTTCTTTCTTTCTCTCTGCGCTCTTTCTTTCTTTCTGCGCTCTTTTTTTCTCTCTTTGCGCTCTTTCTTTCTCTCTCTGCGCTCTTTCTCTCTCTCTCTCTCTGCGCTCTTTCTTTCTCTCTGCGCTCTCTCTCTGCGCACTTTCTCTCTCTGCGCTCTTTCTCTCTCTCTCTCTCTCTGCGCTCTTTCTTTTTCTTTCTCTATCTCTCTCTGCGCTCTCTCTCTCTGCGCTCTTTCTCTCTCTCTGTGCTCTTTCTCTCTCGGCGCTCTTTCTCTCTCTCTCTCTATCTGCGCTCTTTCTTTTTCTTTCTCTATCTCTCTCTGCGCTCTCTCTCTCTGCGCTCTTTCTTTCTCTCTGCGCTCTTTCTTTCTTTCTGCGCTCTTTTTTTCTCTCTTTGCGCTCTTTATTTCTCTCTCTGCGCTTTTTATTTCTCTCTCTGCGCTCTTTATTTCTCTCTCTGCGCTTTTTATTTCTCTCTCTGCGCTTTTTATTTCTCTCTCTGCGCTCTTTATTTCTCTCTCTGCGCTCTTTATTTCTCTCTCTGCACTCTTTATTTCTCTCTCTGCGCTCTCTCTCTCTCTGCGCTCTCTTTCTGCGCTCTTTCTTTCTCTCTCTATGCGCTCTTTCTTTCTCTCTCTCTGCGCTCTTTCTCTCTCTCTGCGCTCTTTCTCTCTCTCTGTGCTCTTTCTCTCTCTCTGTGCTCTTTCTCTCTCTCTGCGCTCTTTCTCTCTCTCTGCGCTCTTTCTCTCTCTCTGCGCTCTTTCTCTCTCTCTGCGCTCTTTCTTCCTCTCTCTCTCTGCGGTCTTTCATTCTCTCTCTGCGCTCTTTCTTTCTCTCTCTCTCTGCGCTCTTTCTTTGTCTCTCTGCGCTCTTTCTTTCTCTCTCTGCGCTTTTTCTTTCTCTCTCTCTGCGCTCTTTTTTTCTCTCTCTCTGCGCTCTTTTTTTCTTCTCTCTGCGCTCTTTTTTTCTCTCTCTGCGCTCTTTTTTACTCTCTCTCTGCGCTCTCTCTCTCTGCGCTCTTTCTTTCTCTCTGCGCTCTTTCTCTCTCTGCGCTCTTTCTCTCTCTGCGCTCTTTCTCTCTCTGCGCTCTTTCTCTCTCTCTGCGCTCTTTCTCTCTCTCTGCGCTCTTTCTCTCTCTCTGCGCTCTTTCTCTCTCTCTGCGCTCTTTCTCTCTCTCTGCGTTCTTTCTCTCTCTCTGCGCTCTTTCTCCCTCTTTGCACTCTTTCTTTCTCTCTCTGCGCTCTTTCTTTATCTCTCTCTATGCACTCTTTCTTTCTCTCTCTCTGTGCTCTCTCTCTCTCTCGCTGCGCTCTTTCTCTCTCTCTCTGCGCTCTTTCTTTCTCTCTGCGCTCTTTCTTTCTCTCTCTCTGCGCTCTTTCTTTCTCTCTCTCTGCTCTCTTTCTCTCTCTCTGCGCACTTTCTTTCTCTCTGCTCTCTTTCTCTCTCTCTGCTCTCTTTCTTTCTCTCTGTGCTCTTTCTTTCTCTCTGCGCTCTCTCTCTCTCTCTGCACTCTCTCTCTCTGCACTCTCTCTCTCTCTGCGCTCTCTCTCTCTCTGCGCTCTCTCTCTGCGCTCTCTCTCTCTCTGCGCTCTTTCTTTCTCTCTCTCTGCGCTCTTTCTCTCTCTCTGCGCTCTTTCTTTCTCTCTCTCTCTCTGCGCTCTTTCTTCCTCTCTCTGCGCTCTTTCTTTCTCTGCGCTTTTTCTTTCTCTCTCTCTCTCTCTGCGCTCTTTCTTTCTTTCTCTCTGCGCTCTTTCTTTCTCTCTGCACTCTTACTTTCTCTCTCTCTGCGCTCTTTCTTTCTCTCTCTCTCTGCGCTCTTTCTCTCTCTCTCTCTGCGCTCTTTCTCTCTCTCTGCGCTCTTTCTTTCTCTTTCTCTCTCTCTGCGCTCTTTCTCTCTCTGCGCTCTTTCTCTCTCTCTCTGCGCTCTTTCTTTCTCTTTCTCTCTCTGCGCTCTCTCTCTGCGCTCTTTCTTTCTCTCTGCGCACTTTTTTTCTCTCTCTCTGCGCTCTTTCTTTCTCTCTGCGCTCTCTCTCTGCGCTCTTTCTTTCTCTCTCTGTGCTCTTTCTTTCTCTCTCTCTGCGCTCTTTCTCTCTCTCTCTCTCTCTGCGCTCTTTCTTTCTCTTTCTCTCTATGCTCTCTTTCTTTCTCTTTCTCTCTCTGCGCTCTTTCTCTCTGCGCTCTTTCTTTCTCTCTGCGCACTTTCTTTCTCTCTCTCTGCGCTCTTTCTTTCTCTCTCTCTGCGCTCTTTCTCTCTCTCCGCTCTTTCTTTCACTTTCTCTCTCTGCGCTCTTTCTCTCTGCGCTCTTTCTTTCTCTCTGCGCACTTTCTTTCTCTCTCTCTGCGCTCTTTCTTTCTCTCTCTCTGCGCTCTTTCTCTCTCTCTGCGCTCTTTCTCTCTCTCTCTCTCTCTCTGCGCTCTTTCTTTCTCTTTCTCTCTATGCGCTCTTTCTTTCTCTTTCTCTCTCTGCGCTCTTTCTCTCTGCGCTCTTTCTTTCTCTCTGCGCACTTTCTTTCTCTCTCTCTGCGCTCTTTCTTTCTCTCTCTCTGCGCTCTTTCTCTCTCTCTGCGCTCTTTCTTTCTCTTTCTCTCTCTGCGCTCTTTCTTTCTCTTTCTCTCTCTGCGCTCTTTCTTTCTCTTTCTCTCTCTGCGCTCTTTCTCTCTGCGCTCTTTCTTTCTCTCTGCGCTCTTTCTTTCTCTCTGCGCTCTTTTTTTCTTTCTTTGCGCTCTTTTTTTCTCTTTTTGCGCTCTTTCTTTCTCTCTCTGCGCTCTTTCTTTCTCTCTCTGCGCTCTTTCTTTCTCTCTGCGCTCTCTCTCTCTGCGCTCTCTCTCTCTGCGCTCTTTCTTTCTCTCTCTCTGCGCTCTTTCTTTCTCTCTCTGCGCTCTTTCTTTCTCTCTCTGCGCTCTTTCTCTCTCTCTGCGCTCTTTCTCTCTCTCTGCGCTCTTTCTCTCTCTGCGCTCTTTCTCTCTCTGCGCTCTTTCTTTCTCTCTCTCTGCGCTCTTTCTTTCTCTCTGCGCTCTTTTTTTCTCTCTGCACTCTTTCTTTCTCTCTCTCTGCGCTCTCTCTCTGCGCTCTTTCTTTCTCTTTCTCTGCGCTCTTTCTCTCTCTCTCTGCGCTCTTTCTCTCTCTCTCTGCGCTCTTTCTTTCTCTTTCTCTGCGCACTTTCTTTCTCTCTCTCTGCGCTCTTTCTCTCTCTCTGCGCTCTTTCTCTCTCTCTGCGCTCTTTCTCTCTCTCTGCGCTCTCTCTCTCTGCGCTCTTTCTTTCTCTCTCTGCGCTCTTTCTTTCTCTCTCTCTGCGCTCTTTCTCTCTCTCTCTCTGCGCTCTCTCTCTCTCTGCGCTCTTTCTTTCTCTTTCTCTCTCTGCGCTCTTTCTTTCTCTTTCTCTCTCTGCGCTCTCTCTCTCTGTGCTCTTTCTTTCTCTCTGCGCTCTTTCTTTCTCTCTGCACTCTTTTTTTCTCTCTTTGCACTCTTTCTTTCTCTCTTTGCGCTCTTTCTTTCTCTCTCTGCGCTCTTTCTTTCTCTCTCTCTGCGCTCTTTCTTTCTCTGCGCTCTTTCTTTCTCTCTCTGCGCTCTTTATTTCTCTCTCTGCGCTCTCTCTCTCTCTGCGCTCTCTCTCTGCGCTCTTTCTTTCTCTCTCTCTGTGCTCTTTCTTTCTCTCTCTGCGCTCTTTCTTTCTCTCTCTGCGCTCTTTCTCTCTCTCTGCGCTCTTTCTCTCTCTCTGCGCTCTTTCTCTCTCTGCGCTCTTTCTCTCTCTGCGCTCTTTCTCTCTCTGCGCTCTTTCTCTCTCTGCGCTCTTTCTCTCTCTGTGCTCTCTCTCTCTGCGCTCTCTCTCTGCGCTCTTTCTTTCTCTCTCTCTGCGCTCTTTCTTTCTTTCTCTCTGCGCTCTTTCTTTCTCTCTGCACTCTCTTTCTCACTCTCTGCGCTCTTTCTCTCTCTCTCTGCGCTCTTTCTTTCTCTCTCTGCGCTTTTTCTTTCTCTCTCTCTGCGCTCTTTTTTTCTCTCTCTCTGCGCTCTTTTTTTCTCTCTCTCTGCGCTCTTTTTTTCTCTCTCTCTGCGCTCTCTCTCTCTCTGCGCTCTTTCTTTCTCTCTGCGCTCTTTCTCTCTCTGCGCTCTTTCTCTCTCTCTGCGTTCTTTCTCTCTCTCTGCGCTCTTTCTCTCTCTTTGCACTCTTTCTTTCTCTCTCTGCGCTCTTTCTTTCTCTCTCTCTCTGCGCTCTTTCTTTCTCTCTCTCTGCGCTCTCTCTCTCTCGCTGCGCTCTTTCTCTCTCTCTCTGCGCTCTTTCTTTCACTCTCTGCGCTCTTTCTTTCTCTCTCTCTGCGCTCTTTCTTTCTCTCTCTCTGCGCTCTTTCTTTCTCTCTCTCTGCGCTCTTTCTTTCTCTCTGCGCTCTTTCTTTCTCTCTGCGCTCTTTCTTTCTCTCTGCGCTCTTTCTTTCTCTCTGCGCTCTTTCTTTCTCTCTGCTCTCTTTCTCTCTCTCTTTCTTTCTCTCTGCGCTCTTTCTTTCTCTCTGCGCTCTTTCTCTCTCTCTCTCTCTGCACTCTCTCTCTCTCTGCACTCTCTCTCTCTCTGCACTCTCTCTCTCTCTGCACTCTCTCTCTCTCTGCACTCTCTCTCTCTCTGCGCTCTCTCTCTCTGCGCTCTCTCTCTGCGCTCTCTCTCTCTGCGCTCTCTCTCTGCGCTCTCTCTCTCTCTGCGCTCTTTCTTTCTCTCTCTCTCTGCGCTCTTTCTTCCTCTCTCTGCGCTCTTTCTTTCTCTGCGCTTTTTCTTTCTCTCTCTCTCTCTACGCTCTTTCTTTCTTTCTCTCTGCGCTCTTTCTTTCTCTCTGCACTCTTACTTTCTCTCTCTCTGCGCTCTTTCTTTCTCTCTCTCTGCGCTCTTTCTCTCTCTCTGCGCTCTTTCTCTCTCTCTGCGCTCTTTCTCTCTCTCTGCGCTCTTTCTTTCTCTCTTTCTGCGCTCTTTCTCTCTCTCTCTCTGCGCTCTTTCTCTCTCTCTCTCTGCGCTCTTTCTCTCTCTCTCTCAGCGCTCTTTCTTTCTCTTTCTCTCTCTGTGCTCTTTCTTTCTCTTTCTCTCTCTGCGCTCTTTCTTTCTCTTTCTCTCTCTGCGCTCTTTCTCTCTGCGCTCTTTCTTTCTCTCTGCGCACTTTCTCTCTCTCTGCGCTCTTTCTCTCTGCGCTCTTTCTTTCTCTCTGCGCTCTCTCTTTCTCTCTCTGCGCTCTTTCTTTCTCTCTCTCTGTGCTCTTTCTCTCTCTCTTTCTGTGCTCTTTCTTTCTCTTTCTCTCTCTGCGATCTCTCTCTCTGCGCTCTTTCTTTCTCTCTGCACTCTTTCTTTCTCTCTGCACTCTTTCTTTCTCGCTGCACTCTTTCTTTCTCGCTGCGCTCTTTTTTTCTCTCTTTGCACTCTTTTTTTCTCTCTTTGCGCTCTTTCTTTCTCTCTCTCTGCGCTCTTTCTCTCTCTCTGCGCTCTTTCTCTCTCTGCGCTCTTTCTCTCTCTGCGCTCTTTCTCTCTCTGCGCTCTTTCTCTCTCTGCGCTCTTTCTCTCTCTGTGCTCTCTCTCTCTCTGCGCTCTTTCTTTCTCTGTCTGCACTCTTTCTTTCTCTGTCTGCGCTCTTTCTTCCTCTCTCTCTCTCTGCGCTCTTTTATTCTCTGCGCTCTTTCTTTCTCTCTGCGCTCTCTCTTTCTCTCTCTGCGCTCTCTCTCTCTTTCTCTCTGCGCTCTCTCTCTCTGCGCTCTCTCTCTGTCTGCGCTCTCTCTCTCTGCGCTCTTTCTCTCTCTCTCTGCGCTCTTTCTCTCTCTCTGTGCTCTTTCTTTCTCTTTCTCTGTGCTCTTTCTCTCTCTCTCTCTGCGCTCTTTCTCTCTCTCTCTCTGCGCTCTTTCTCTCTCTCTCTGCGCTCTTTCTTTCTCTCTGCGCTCTCTCTTTCTCTCTCTGCGCTCTCTCTCTCTTTCTCTCTGCGCTCTCTCTCTCTGCGCTCTCTCTCTGTCTGCGCTCTCTCTCTCTGCGCTCTTTCTTTCTCTCTTTCTGCACTCTTTCTTTCTCTCTTTCTGCGCTCTTTCTCTCTCTCTCTGCACCCTTTCTCTCTCTCTCTCTGCGCTCTTTCTTTCTCTTTCTCTCTCTGCGCTCTTTCTTTCTCTTTCTCTCTCTGCGCTCTTTCTTTCTCTTTCTCTCTCTGCGCTCTTTCTCTCTGCGCTCTTTCTTTCTCTCTGCGCACTTTCATTCTCTCTGCGCTCTTTCTTTCTCTCTGCGCTCTCTCTCTCTGCGCTCTCTCTTTCTCTCTCTGCGCTCTTTCTTTCTCTCTCTCTGCGCTCTTTCTCTCTCTCTTTCTGCGCTCTTTCTTTCTCTTTCTCTCTCTGCGCTCTCTCTGCGCTCTTTCTTTCTCGCTGCGCTCTTTTTTTCTCTCTTTGCACTCTTTTTTTCTCTCTTTGCGCTCTTTCTTTCTCTCTCTGCGCTCTTTCTTTCGCTCTCTCTGCGCTCTTTCTTTCTCTGCGCTCTTTCTTTCTCTCTCTGCGCTCTTTCTTTCTCTCTCTGCGCTCTTTATTTCTCTCTCTGCGCTCTCTCTCTCTCTATGCGCTCTCTCTCTGCGCTCTTTCTTTCTCTCTCTCTGCGCTCTTTCTTTCTCTCTGCGCTCTCTCTCTCTGCGCTCTTTCTTTCTCTCTCTGCGCTCTTTCTTTCTCTCTCTGCGCTCTTTCTTTCTCTCTCTGCGCTCTTTCTCTCTCTGCGCTCTTTCTCTCTCTCTGTGCTCTTTCTCTCTCTCTGTGCTCTTTCTCTCTCTGCGCTCTTTCTCTCTCTCTGCGCTCTTTCTCTCTCTCTGCGCTCTTTCTCTCTCTCTGCGCTCTTTCTCTCTCTCTGCGCTCTTTCTCTCTCTCTGCGCTCTTTCTCTCTCTCTGCGCTCTTTCTCTCTCTGCGCTCTCTCTCTCTGCGCTCTCTCTCTCTCTGCGCTCTCTCTCTCTCTGCGCTCTTTCTTTCTCTGTCTGCGCTCTTTCTTTCTCTATCTGCGCTCTTTCTTCCTCTCTCTCTCTCTGCGCTCTTTTATTCTCTACGCTCTTTCTCTCTCTCTGCGCTCTTTCTTTCTCTCTCTCTGCGCTCTCTCTCTCTTTCTCTCTGCGCTCTCTCTCTCTGCGCTCTCTCTCTGTCTGCGCTCTCTCTCTCTGTGCTCTTTCTCTCTCTCTCTGCGCTCTCTCTCTCTCTATGTGCTCTTTCTTTCTCTCTGCGCTCTTTCTTCATCTCTCTCTCTGCGCTCTTTCTTTCTCTCTCTCTCTGCGCTCTATCTTTCTCTCTCTCTGCACTCTCTCTGCGCTCTTTCTTTCTCTCTGCGCTTTTTCTTTCTTTCTCTCTGCGCTCTTTTTTTCTCTCTTTGCGCTCTTTTTCTCTCTCTCTGCGCTCTTTCTTTCTCTCTCTGCGCTCTTTCTTTCTCTCTCTCTCTGCGCTCTTTCTTTCTCTCTGCGCTCTTTCTTTCTCACTCTCTGCGCTCTTTCTTTCTCTCTGCGCTCTTTCTTTCTCACTCTCTGCGCTCTTTCTTTCTCTCTGCGCTCTTTCTTTCTCACTCTCTGCGCTCTTTCTTTCTCACTCTCTGCGCTCTTTCTTTCTCACTCTCTGCGCTCTTTCTCTCTCTCTCTCTCTGCGCTCTTTCTTTCTCTGCGCTTTTTCTTTCTCTCTCTCTGCGCTCTTTTTTTCTCTCTCTCTGCGCTCTTTTTTTCTCTCTCTCTGCGCTCTTTTTTTCTCTCTCTCTGTGCTCTCTCTCTCTCTGCGCTCTTTCTCTCTCTGCGCTCTCTCTCTCTCTGCGCTCTTTCTCTCTCTCTGCGCTCTTTCTCTCTCTCTGCGCTCTCTCTCTGCGCTCTCTTTCTCTCTGCGCTCTCTCTTTCTCTCTCTCTGCGCTCTTTCTCTCTCTCTCTGCGCTCTTTCTTTCTATCTCTCTCTGCGCTCTTTCTTCCTCTCTCTGCGCTCTTTCTTTCTCTGCGCTTTTTCTTTCTCTCTCTCTGCGCTCTTTCTTTCTCTCTGCACTCTTACTTTCTCTCTCTCTGCGCTCTTTCTTTCTCTCTCTCTGCGCTCTTTCTCTCTCTCTGCGCTCTTTCTCTCTCTCTCTCTGTGCTCTTTCTTTCTCTTTCTCTCTCTGCGCTCTCTCTCTGCGCTCTTTCTTTCTCTCTCTGTGCTCTTTCTTTCTCTCTCTCTCTCTACGCTCTTTCTTTCTCTCTGCGCACTTTCTTTCTCTCTCTCTGCGCTCTTTCTCTCTCTCTGCGCTCTTTCTTTCTCTCTGCGCTCTCTCTCTGCGCTCTATCTTTCTCTCTCTGCGCTCTTTCTTTCTCTCTCTGCGCTCTTTCTCTCTCTCTCTCTGCGCTCTTTCTCTCTCTCTCTCTCTGCGCTCTTTCTTTCTCTCTCTGCGCTCTTTCTTTCTCTTTCTCTCTCTGCGCTCTTTCTCTCTGCTCTCTTTCTTTCTCTCTGCGCTCTTTCTTTCTCTCTGCGCTCTTTTTTTCTCTCTTTGCGCTCTTTTTTTCTCTCTGCGCTCTTTTTTCTCTCTTTGCGCTCTTTCTTTCTCTCTCTGCGCTCTTTCATTCTCTCTCTCTGCGCTCTTTCTTTCTCTGCGCTCTTTCTTTCTCTCTCTGCGCTCTTTATTTCTCTCTCTGCGCTCTCTCTCTCTGCGCTCTCTCTCTGCGCTCTTTCTTTCTCTCTCTCTGCGCTCTTTCTTTCTCTCTCTGCGCTCTTTCTTTCTCTCTCTGCGCTCTTTCTCTCTCTGCGCTCTTTCTCTCTCTGCGCTCTTTCTTTCTCTGCGCTCTTTCTTTCTCTCTCTCTGCGCTCTTTCTTTCTCTCTGCGCTCTCTCTCTCTGCGCTCTTTCTTTCTCTCTCTGCGCTCTTTCTTTCTCTCTCTGCGCTCTTTCTTTCTCTCTCTGCGCTCTTTCTCTCTCTCTGTGCTCTCTCTCTCTACGCTCTTTCTCTCTCTCTGCGCTCTTTCTCTCTCTGCGCTCTTTCTCTCTCTCTGCGCTCTTTCTCTCTCTCTGCGCTCTTTCTCTCTCACTCTCTGCGCTCTTTCTCTCTCTCTCTCTCTGCGCTCTTTCTTTCTCTGCGCTTTTTCTTTCTCTCTCTCTGCGCTCTTTTTTTCTCTCTCTCTGCGCTCTTTTTTTCTCTCTCTCTGCGCTCTTTTTTTCTCTCTCTCTGTGCTCTCTCTCTCTCTGCGCTCTTTCTCTCTCTGCGCTCTCTCTCTCTCTGCGCTCTTTCTCTCTCTCTGCGCTCTTTCTCTCTCTCTGCGCTCTCTCTCTGCGCTCTCTTTCTCTCTGCGCTCTCTCTTTCTCTCTCTCTGCGCTCTTTCTCTCTCTCTCTGCGCTCTTTCTTTCTATCTCTCTCTGCGCTCTTTCTTCCTCTCTCTGCGCTCTTTCTTTCTCTGCGCTTTTTCTTTCTCTCTCTCTGCGCTCTTTCTTTCTCTCTGCACTCTTACTTTCTCTCTCTCTGCGCTCTTTCTTTCTCTCTCTCTGCGCTCTTTCTCTCTCTCTGCGCTCTTTCTCTCTCTCTCTCTGTGCTCTTTCTTTCTCTTTCTCTCTCTGCGCTCTCTCTCTGCGCTCTTTCTTTCTCTCTCTGTGCTCTTTCTTTCTCTCTCTCTCTCTACGCTCTTTCTTTCTCTCTGCGCACTTTCTTTCTCTCTCTCTGCGCTCTTTCTCTCTCTCTGCGCTCTTTCTTTCTCTCTGCGCTCTCTCTCTGCGCTCTATCTTTCTCTCTCTGCGCTCTTTCTTTCTCTCTCTGCGCTCTTTCTCTCTCTCTCTCTGCGCTCTTTCTCTCTCTCTCTCTCTGCGCTCTTTCTTTCTCTCTCTGCGCTCTTTCTTTCTCTTTCTCTCTCTGCGCTCTTTCTCTCTGCTCTCTTTCTTTCTCTCTGCGCTCTTTCTTTCTCTCTGCGCTCTTTTTTTCTCTCTTTGCGCTCTTTTTTTCTCTCTGCGCTCTTTTTTCTCTCTTTGCGCTCTTTCTTTCTCTCTCTGCGCTCTTTCATTCTCTCTCTCTGCGCTCTTTCTTTCTCTGCGCTCTTTCTTTCTCTCTCTGCGCTCTTTATTTCTCTCTCTGCGCTCTCTCTCTCTGCGCTCTCTCTCTGCGCTCTTTCTTTCTCTCTCTCTGCGCTCTTTCTTTCTCTCTCTGCGCTCTTTCTTTCTCTCTCTGCGCTCTTTCTCTCTCTGCGCTCTTTCTCTCTCTGCGCTCTTTCTTTCTCTGCGCTCTTTCTTTCTCTCTCTCTGCGCTCTTTCTTTCTCTCTGCGCTCTCTCTCTCTGCGCTCTTTCTTTCTCTCTCTGCGCTCTTTCTTTCTCTCTCTGCGCTCTTTCTTTCTCTCTCTGCGCTCTTTCTCTCTCTCTGTGCTCTCTCTCTCTACGCTCTTTCTCTCTCTCTGCGCTCTTTCTCTCTCTGCGCTCTTTCTCTCTCTCTGCGCTCTTTCTCTCTCTCTGCGCTCTTTCTCTCTCTCTGCGCTCTTTCTCTCTCTCTGCGCTCTCTCTCTCTCTGCGCTCTCTCTCTCTCTGCGCTCTCTCTCTCTCTGCGCTCTCTCTCTCTCTGCGCTCTCTCTCTCTCTGCGCTCTCTCTCTCTCTGCGCTCTTTCTTTCTCTGTCTGCGCTCTTTCTTTCTCTGTCTGCGCTCTTTCTTTCTCTATCTGCGCTCTTTCTTCCTCTCTCTCTCTCTGCGCTCTTTTATTCTCTACGCTCTTTCTCTCTCTCTGCGCTCTTTCTTTCTCTCTCTCTGCGCTCTCTCTCTCTTTCTCTCTGCGCTCTTTCTCTCTCTCTCTCTCTCTCTACGCTCTTTCTTTCTCTCTGCGCACTTTCTTTCTCTCTCTCTGCGCTCTTTCTCTCTCTCTGCGCTCTTTCTTTCTCTCTGCGCTCTCTCTCTGCGCTCTATCTTTCTCTCTCTGCGCTCTTTCTTTCTCTCTCTGCGCTCTTTCTCTCTCTCTCTCTGCGCTCTTTCTTTCTCTCTCTCTGCGCTCTTTCTCTCTCTCTGCGCTCTTTCTCTCTCTCTCTCTGTGCTCTTTCTTTCTCTTTCTCTCTCTGCGCTCTCTCTCTGCGCTCTTTCTTTCTCTCTCTGTGCTCTTTCTTTCTCTCTCTCTGCGCTCTTTCTCTCTCTCTCTCTCTCTACGCTCTTTCTTTCTCTCTGCGCACTTTCTTTCACTCTCTCTGCGCTCTTTCTCTCTCTCTGCGCTCTTTCTTTCTCTCTGCGCTCTCTCTCTGCGCTCTATCTTTCTCTCTCTGCGCTCTTTCTTTCTCTCTCTGCGCTCTTTCTCTCTCTCTCTCTGCGCTCTTTCTCTCTCTCTCTCTCTGCGCTCTTTCTTTCTCTCTCTGCGCTCTTTCTTTCTCTTTCTCTCTCTGCGCTCTTTCTCTCTGCTCTCTTTCTTTCTCTCTGCGCTCTTTCTTTCTCTCTGCGCTCTTTTTTTCTCTCTTTGCACTCTTTTTTTCTCTCTGCGCTCTTTTTTCTCTCTTTGCGCTCTTTCTTTCTCTCTCTGCGCTCTTTCTTTCTCTCTCTCTGCGCTCTTTCTTTCTCTGCGCTCTTTCTTTCTCTCTCTGCGCTCTTTATTTCTCTCTCTGCGCTCTCTCTCTCTGCGCTCTCTCTCTGCGCTCTTTCTTTCTCTCTCTCTGCGCTCTTTCTTTCTCTCTCTGCGCTCTTTCTTTCTCTCTCTGCGCTCTTTCTCTCTCTGCGCTCTTTCTCTCTCTGCGCTCTTTCTCTCTCTGCGCTCTTTCTTTCTCTGCGCTCTTTCTTTCTCTCTCTCTGCGCTCTTTCTTTCTCTCTGCGCTCTCTCTCTCTGCGCTCTTTCTTTCTCTCTCTGCGCTCTTTCTTTCTCTCTCTGCGCTCTTTCTCTCTCTCTGCGCTCTTTCTCTCTCTCTGTGCTCTCTCTCTCTACGCTCTTTCTCTCTCTCTGCGCTCTCTCTCTCTCTGCGCTCTCTCTCTCTCTGCGCTCTCTCTCTCTCTGCGCTCTTTCTTTCTCTGTCTGCGCTCTTTCTTTCTCTGTCTGCGCTCTTTCTTTCTCTATCTGCGCTCTTTCTTCCTCTCTCTCTCTCTGCGCTCTTTTATTCTCTACGCTCTTTCTCTCTCTCTGCGCTCTTTCTTTCTCTCTCTCTGCGCTCTCTCTCTCTTTCTCTCTGCGCTCTCTCTCTCTTTCTCTCTGCGCTCTCTCTCTCTGCGCTCTCTCTCTGTCTGCGCTCTCTCTCTCTGTGCTCTTTCTCTCTCTCTGTGCGCTCTTTCTCTCTCTATGTGCTCTTTCTTTCTCTCTGCGCTCTTTCTTCCTCTCTCTCTCTGCGCTCTTTCTTTCTCTCTCTCTCTGCGCTCTTTCTTTCTCTCTCTCTGCACTCTCTCTGCGCTCTTTCTTTCTCTCTGCGCTTTTTCTTTCTTTCTCTCTGCGCTCTTTTTTTCTCTCTTTGCGCTCTTTTTCTCTCTCTCTGCGCTCTTTCTTTCTCTCTCTGCGCTCTTTCTTTCTCTCTCTCTCTGCGCTCTTTCTTTCTCTCTGCGCTCTTTCTTTCTCACTCTCTGCGCTCTTTCTTTCTCTCTGCGCTCTTTCTTTCTCACTCTCTGCGCTCTTTCTTTCTCTCTGCGCTCTTTCTTTCTCACTCTCTGCGCTCTTTCTTTCTCACTCTCTGCGCTCTTTCTCTCTCTCTCTCTGCGCTCTTTCTTTCTCTGCGCTTTTTCTTTCTCTCTCTCTGCGCTCTTTTTTTCTCTCTCTCTGCGCTTTTTCTTTCTCTCTCTCTGCGCTCTTTTTTTCTCTCTCTCTCTGCGCTCTTTCTCTCTCTGCGCTCTTTCTCTCTCTCTGCGCTCTTTCTCTCTCTCTGCGCTCTTTCTCTGCGCTCTCTCTCTCTCTGCGCTCTCTCTTTCTCTCTCTCTGCGCTCTTTCTCTCTCTCTCTGCGCTCTTTCTTTCTCTCTCTGCACTCTTTCTTTCTCTCTCTCTCTGCGCTCTTTCTTCCTCTCTCTGCGCTCTTTCTTTCTCTCTCTCTCTGCGCTCTTTCTTCCTCTCTCTGCGCTCTTTCTTTCTCTGCGCTTTTTCTTTCTCTCTCTCTGCGCTCTTTCTTTCTCTCTGCACTCTTACTTTCTCTCTCTCTGCGCTCTTTCTTTCTCTCTCTCTGCGCTCTTTCTTTCTCTCTCTCTCTGCGCTCTTTCTCTCTCTCTGCGCTCTTTCTCTCTCTCTCTCTGTGCTCTTTCTTTCTCTTTCTCTCTCTGCGCTCTTTCTTTCTCTCTCTGTGCTCTTTCTTTCTCTCTCTCTGCGCTCTTTCTTTCTCTCTCTCTGCTCTCTTTCTCTCTCTCTCTCTCTCTCTACGCTCTTTCTTTCTCTCTGCGCACTTTCTTTCTCTCTCTCTGCGCTCTTTCTCTCTCTCTGCGCTCTTTCTTTCTCTCTGCGCTCTCTCTCTGCGCTCTATCTTTCTCTCTCTGCGCTCTTTCTTTCTCTCTCTGCGCTCTTTCTCTCTCTCTCTCTGCGCTCTTTCTCTCTCTCTCTCTGCGCTCTTTCTCTCTCTCTCTCTGCGCTCTTTCTTTCTCTTTCTCTCTCTGCGCTCTTTCTTTCTCTTTCTCTCTCTGCGCTCTTTCTCTCTGCTCTCTTTCTTTCTCTCTGCGCTCTTTCTTTCTCTCTGCGCTCTTTTTTTCTCTCTTTGCGCTCTTTTTTTCTCTCTTTGGGCTCTTTTTTTCTCTCTTTGCGCTCTTTCTTTCTCTCTCTGCGCTCTTTCTTTCTCTCTCTCTGCGCTCTTTCTTTCTCTGCGCTCTTTCTCTCTGCTCTCTTTCTTTCTCTCTGCGCTCTTTCTTTCTCTCTGCGCTCTTTTTTTCTCTCTTTGCGCTCTTTTTTTCTCTCTTTGGGCTCTTTTTTTCTCTCTTTGCGCTCTTTATTTCTCTCTCTGCGCTCTCTCTCTCTGCGCTCTCTCTCTGCGCTCTTTCTTTCTCTCTCTCTGCGCTCTTTCTTTCTCTTTCTCTCTCTGTGCTCTCTCTCTCTGTGCTCTTTCTTTCTCTCTGCGCTCTTTCTTTCTCTCTGCACTCTTTTTTCTCTCTTTGCGCTCTTTTTTTCTCTCTTCGCACTCTTTCTTTCTCTCTCTGCGCTCTTTATTTCTCTCTCTGCGCTCTTTATTTCTCTCTCTGCGCTCTCTCTCTCTGCGCTCTCTCTCTCTGCGCTCTCTCTCTGCGCTCTTTCTTTCTCTCTCTCTGCGCTCTTTCTTTCTCTCTCTGCGCTCTTTCTTTCTCTCTCTGCGCTCTTTCTCTCTCTGCGCTCTTTCTTTCTCTCTCTCTGCGCTCTTTCTTTCTTTCTCTCTGCACTCTTTCTCTCTCTCTGCGCTCTTTCTTTCTCTTTCTCTGCGCTCTTTCTCTCTCTCTCTCTGCGCTCTTTCTCTCTCTCTCTGCGCTCTTTCTCTCTCTCTCTGCGCTCTTTCTTTCTCTTTCTCTCTCTGCGCTCTTTCTCTCTGCGCTCTTTCTTTCTCTCTGCGCACTTTCTTTCTCTCTCTCTGCACTCTTTCTCTCTCTCTGCGCTCTTTCTTTCTCTCTGCGCTCTCTCTCTCTGCGCTCTTTCTTTCTCTCTCTGCGCTCTTTCTTTCTCTCTCTCTGCGCTCTTTCTCTCTCTCTCTCTGCGCTCTCTCTCTCTCTCTCTCTGCGCTCTTTCTTTCTCTTTCTCTCTCTGCGCTCTTTCTTTCTCTTTCTCTCTCTGCGCTCTCTCTCTCTGTGCTCTTTCTTTCTCTCTGCGCTCTTTCTTTCTCTCTGTTCTCTTTTTTTCTCTCTTTGCGCTCTTTTTTTCTCTCTTTGCGCTCTTTCTTTCTCTCTCTGCGCTCTTTCTTTCTCTCTCTCTGCGCTCTTTCTTTCTCTGCGCTCTTTCTTTCTCTCTCTGCGCTCTTTCTTTCTCTCTCTGCGCTCTCTCTCTCTCTCTGCGCTTTCTCTCTCTCTCTGCGCTCTCTCTATGTGCTCTTTCTTTCTCTCTCTCTGCGCTCTTTCTTTCTCTCTCTGCGCTCTTTCTTTCTCTCTCTGCGCTCTTTCTCTCTCTCTGCGCTCTTTCTCTCTCTCTGTGCTCTTTCTCTCTCTGCGCTCTTTCTCTCTCTGCGCTCTTTCTTTCTCTCTGCGCTCTTTCTTTCTCTCTGCACTCTTACTTTCTCTCTCTCTGCGCTCTTTCTCTCTCTCTGCGCTCTTTCTTTCTCTTTCTCTCTCTGCGCTCTTTCTCTCTGCGCACTTTCTTTCTCTCTCTGCGCTCTTTCTCTCTCTCTGCGCTCTTTCTTTCTCTCTGTGCTCTCTCTCTCTGCGCTCTATCTTTCTCTCTTTCTGCGCTCTTTCTCTCTCTCTCTCTGCGCTCTTTCTCTCTCTCTCTCTGCGCTCTTTCTCTCTCTCTCTCTGCGCTCTTTCTTTCTCTTTCTCTCTCTGCGCTCTTTCTTTCTCTTTCTCTCTCTGCGCTCTTTCTTTCTCTTTCTCTCTCTGCGCTCTTTCTCTCTGCGCTCTTTCTTTCTCTCTGCGCACTTTCTTTCTCTCTCTCTGCGCTCTTTCTCTCTCTCTGCGCTCTTTCTTTCTCTCTGCGCTCTCTCTCTGCGCTCTTTCTTTCTCTCTCTGCGCTCTTTCTTTCTCCCTCTCTGCGCTCTTTCTCTCTCTCTTTCTGCGCTCTTTCTTTCTCTTTCTCTCTCTGCGCTCTCTCTCTCTGCGCTCTTTCTTTCTCGCTGCACTCTTTCTTTCTCTCTGCGCTCTTTTTTTCTCTCTTTGCACTTTTTTTTCTCTCTTTGCGCTCTTTCTTTCTCTCTCTGCGCTCTTTCTTTCTCTCTCTCTGCGCTCTTTCTTTCTCTGCGCTCTTTCTTTCTCTCTCTGCGCTCTTTCTTTCTCTCTCTGCGCTCTTTCTTTCTCTCTCTGCGCTCTCTCTCTCTGCGCTCTCTCTCTGCGCTCTTTCTTTCTCTCTCTCTGCGCTCTTTCTTTCTCTCTCTCTGCGCTCTTTCTTTCTCTCTCTCTGCGCTCTTTCTTTCTCTGCGCTCTTTCTCTCTGCTCTCTTTCTTTCTCTCTGCGCTCTTTCTTTCTCTCTGCGCTCTTTTTTTCTCTCTTTGCGCTCTTTTTTTCTCTCTTTGGGCTCTTTTTTTCTCTCTTTGCGCTCTTTATTTCTCTCTCTGCGCTCTCTCTCTCTGCGCTCTCTCTCTGCGCTCTTTCTTTCTCTCTCTCTGCGCTCTTTCTTTCTCTTTCTCTCTCTGTGCTCTCTCTCTCTGTGCTCTTTCTTTCTCTCTGCGCTCTTTCTTTCTCTCTGCACTCTTTTTTCTCTCTTTGCGCTCTTTTTTTCTCTCTTCGCACTCTTTCTTTCTCTCTCTGCGCTCTTTATTTCTCTCTCTGCGCTCTTTATTTCTCTCTCTGCGCTCTCTCTCTCTGCGCTCTCTCTCTCTGCGCTCTCTCTCTGCGCTCTTTCTTTCTCTCTCTCTGCGCTCTTTCTTTCTCTCTCTGCGCTCTTTCTTTCTCTCTCTGCGCTCTTTCTCTCTCTGCGCTCTTTCTTTCTCTCTCTCTGCGCTCTTTCTTTCTTTCTCTCTGCACTCTTTCTCTCTCTCTGCGCTCTTTCTTTCTCTTTCTCTGCGCTCTTTCTCTCTCTCTCTCTGCGCTCTTTCTCTCTCTCTCTGCGCTCTTTCTCTCTCTCTCTGCGCTCTTTCTTTCTCTTTCTCTCTCTGCGCTCTTTCTCTCTGCGCTCTTTCTTTCTCTCTGCGCACTTTCTTTCTCTCTCTCTGCACTCTTTCTCTCTCTCTGCGCTCTTTCTTTCTCTCTGCGCTCTCTCTCTCTGCGCTCTTTCTTTCTCTCTCTGCGCTCTTTCTTTCTCTCTCTCTGCGCTCTTTCTCTCTCTCTCTCTGCGCTCTCTCTCTCTCTCTCTCTGCGCTCTTTCTTTCTCTTTCTCTCTCTGCGCTCTTTCTTTCTCTTTCTCTCTCTGCGCTCTCTCTCTCTGTGCTCTTTCTTTCTCTCTGCGCTCTTTCTTTCTCTCTGTTCTCTTTTTTTCTCTCTTTGCGCTCTTTTTTTCTCTCTTTGCGCTCTTTCTTTCTCTCTCTGCGCTCTTTCTTTCTCTCTCTCTGCGCTCTTTCTTTCTCTGCGCTCTTTCTTTCTCTCTCTGCGCTCTTTCTTTCTCTCTCTGCGCTCTCTCTCTCTCTCTGCGCTTTCTCTCTCTCTCTGCGCTCTCTCTATGTGCTCTTTCTTTCTCTCTCTCTGCGCTCTTTCTTTCTCTCTCTGCGCTCTTTCTTTCTCTCTCTGCGCTCTTTCTCTCTCTCTGCGCTCTTTCTCTCTCTCTGTGCTCTTTCTCTCTCTGCGCTCTTTCTCTCTCTGCGCTCTTTCTTTCTCTCTGCGCTCTTTCTTTCTCTCTGCACTCTTACTTTCTCTCTCTCTGCGCTCTTTCTCTCTCTCTGCGCTCTTTCTTTCTCTTTCTCTCTCTGCGCTCTTTCTCTCTGCGCACTTTCTTTCTCTCTCTGCGCTCTTTCTCTCTCTCTGCGCTCTTTCTTTCTCTCTGTGCTCTCTCTCTCTGCGCTCTATCTTTCTCTCTTTCTGCGCTCTTTCTCTCTCTCTCTCTGCGCTCTTTCTCTCTCTCTCTCTGCGCTCTTTCTCTCTCTCTCTCTGCGCTCTTTCTTTCTCTTTCTCTCTCTGCGCTCTTTCTTTCTCTTTCTCTCTCTGCGCTCTTTCTCTCTGCGCTCTTTCTTTCTCTCTGCGCACTTTCTTTCTCTCTGTCTGCGCTCTTTCTCTCTCTCTGCGCTCTTTCTTTCTCTCTGCGCTCTCTCTCTGCGCTCTTTCTTTCTCTCTCTGCGCTCTTTCTTTCTCTCTCTCTGCGCTCTTTCTCTCTCTCTTTCTGCGCTCTTTCTTTCTCTTTCTCTCTCTGCGCTCTCTCTCTCTGCGCTCTTTCTTTCTCGCTGCACTCTTTCTTTCTCTCTGCGCTCTTTTTTTCTCTCTTTGCACTTTTTTTTCTCTCTTTGCGCTCTTTCTTTCTCTCTCTGCGCTCTTTCTTTCTCTCTCTCTGCGCTCTTTCTTTCTCTGCGCTCTTTCTTTCTCTCTCTGCGCTCTTTCTTTCTCTCTCTGCGCTCTTTCTTTCTCTCTCTGCGCTCTCTCTCTCTGCGCTCTCTCTCTGCGCTCTTTCTTTCTCTCTCTCTGCGCTCTTTCTTTCTCTCTCTCTGCGCTCTTTCTTTCTCTCTCTGCGCTCTTTCTTTCTCTCTCTGCGCTCTTTCTTTCTCTCTCTGCGCTCTTTCTTTCTCTCTCTGCGCTCTCTCTCTCTCTCTGCGCTCTTTCTCTCTCTCTGCGCTCTTTCTCTCTCTGCGCTCTTTCTCTCTGCGCTCTTTCTCTCTCTCTGTGCTCTTTCTCTCTCTCTGCGCTCTTTCTTTCTCTGTCTGCGCTCTTTCTTTCTCTGTCTGCGCTCTTTCTTTCTCTGTCTGCGCTCTTTCTTCCTCTCTCTCTCTCTGCGCTCTTTTATTCTCTACGCTCTTTCTCTCTCTCTGCGCTCTTTCTTTCTCTCTCTCTGCGCTCTCTCTTTCTCTCTGCGCTCTCTCTCTGCGCTCTTTCTTTCTCTCTCTCTCTGCGCTCTTTCTTTCTCTCTGCGCTCTTTTTTTCTCTCTCACTGCGCTCTTTTTTTCTCTCTCTCTGCGCTCTTTTTTTCTCTCTCTCTGCGCTCTCTCTCTCTCTCTGCGCTCTTTCTTTCTCTCTGCGCTCTTTCTTTCTCTCTGCGCTCTTTCTTTCTCTCTGCGCTCTTTCTTTCTCTCTGCGCTCTTTCTTTCTCTCTGCGCTCTTTCTCTCTCTGCGCTCTTTCTCTCTCTGCGCTCTTTCTCTCTCTGCGCTCTTTCTCTCTCTGCGCTCTTTCTCTCTCTGTGTTCTTTCTCTCTCTGCGTTCTTTCTCTCTCTCTGCGCTCTTTCTCTCTCTTTGCACTCTTTCTTTCTCTCTCTGCGCTCTTTCTTTCTCTCTCTCTCTGCGCTCTTTCTTTCTCTCTCTCTGCGCTCTCTCTCTCTCTCGCTGCGCTCTCTCTCTCTCTCGCTGCGCTCTTTCTCTCTCTCTCTGTGCTCTTTCTTTCTCTCTCTGCGCTCTTTCATTCTCTCTCTCTGCGCTCTTTCTTTCTCTCTCTCTGCTCTCTTTCTTTCTCTCTCTCTGCGCTCTTTCTTTCTCTCTGCGCTCTTTCTTTCTCTCTGCGCACTTTCTTTCTCTCTGCTCTCTTTCTCTCTCTCTGCGATCTTTCTTTCTCTCTGCGCTCTTTCTCTCTCTCTGCGCTCTCTCTCTGCGCTCTCTCTCTCTCTGCGCTCTCTCTCTCTCTGCGCTCTCTCTCTCTCTGCGCTCTCTCTCTCTCTCTGCGCTCTCTCTCTCTCTCTGCGCTCTCTCTCTCTCTGCGCTCTCTCTCTCTCTGCGCTCTTTCTTTCTCTCTCTCTGCGCTCTTTCTCTCTCTCTGCGTTCTTTCTTTCTCTCTCTCTCTGCGCTCTTTCTTCCTCTCTCTGCACTCTTTCTTTCTCTGCGCACTTTCTTTCTCTCTCTCTGCGCTCTTTCTCTCTCTCTGCGCTCTTTCTTTCTCTCTGCGCTCTCTCTCTCTGCGCTCTTTCTTCCTCTCTCTGCACTCTTTCTTTCTCTGCGCTTTTTCTTTCTCTCTCTCTGCGCTCTTTCTTTCTCTCTCTCTGCGCTCTTTCTTTCTCTCTCTCTGCGCTCTTTCTTTCTCTCTCTCTGCGCTCTTTCTCTCTCTCTGCGCTCTTTCTCTCTCTGCCTCTCTCTCTGCGCTCTTTCTCTCTCTCTCTCTGCGCTCTTTCTCTCTCTCTCTGCGCTCTTTCTTTCTCTTTCTCTCTCTGCGCTCTCTCTCTGTGCTCTTTCTTTCTCTCTGCGCACTTTCTTTCTCTCTCTCTGCGCTCTTTCTCTCTCTCTGCGCTCTTTCTTTCTCTCTGCGCTCTCTCTCTCTGCGCTCTTTCTTTCTCTCTCTGTGCTCTTTCTTTCTCTCTCTCTGCGCTCTTTCTCTCTCTCTCTCTCTCTGCGCTCTTTCTTTCTCTTTCTCTCTATGCGCTCTTTCTTTCTCTTTCTCTCTCTGCGCTCTTTCTCTCTGCGCTCTTTCTTTCTCTCTGCGCACTTTCTTTCTCTCTCTCTGCGCTCTTTCTTTCTCTCTGCGCACTTTCTTTCTTTCTCTCTGCGCACTTTCTTTCTCTCTCTCTGCGCTCTTTCTCTCTCTCTGCGCTCTTTCTTTCTCTCTGCGCTCTCTCTCTGCGCTCTTTCTTTCTCTCTCTGCGCTCTTTCTTTCTCTCTCTGCGCTCTTTCTCTCTCTCTCTCTGCGCTCTTTCTCTCTCTCTCTCTGCGCTCTTTCTTTCTCTTTCTCTCTCTGCGCTCTTTCTTTCTCTTTCTCTCTCTGCGCTCTTTCTCTCTGCTCTCTTTCTTTCTCTCT
Source organism: Ascaphus truei (assembly GCF_040206685.1). Taxonomy (NCBI): domain Eukaryota; kingdom Metazoa; phylum Chordata; class Amphibia; order Anura; family Ascaphidae; genus Ascaphus; species Ascaphus truei. The sequence goes on along the minus strand of NW_027454407.1, from coordinate 459,673 downwards.
GCGCTCTTTCTTTCTCTCTGCGCTCTTTCTTTCTCTCTGCGCTCTTTCTTTCTCTCTTTGCGCTCTTTTTTTCTCTCTCTGCGCTCTTTCTTTCTCTCTCTGCGCTCTTTCTTTCTCTCTCTCTGCGCTCTTTCTTTCTCTTTCTCTCTCTGCGCTCTCTCTCTCTGTGCTCTTTCTTTCTCTCTGCGCTCTTTCTTTCTCTCTGCGCTCTTTTTTCTCTCTTTGCGCTCTTTTTTTCTCTCTTTGCGCTCTTTCTTTCTCTCTCTGCGCTCTTTCTTTCTCTCTCTCTGCGCTCTTTCTTTCTCTGCGCTCTTTCTTTCTCTCTCTGCGCTCTTTCTTTCTCTCTCTGCGCTCTTTATTTCTCTCTCTGCGCTCTTTATTTCTCTCTCTGCGCTCTCTCTCTCTCTGCGCTCTCTCTCTGCGCTCTTTCTTTCTCTCTCTGCGCTCTTTCTCTCTCTCTGCGCTCTTTCTCTCTCTCTGTGCTCTTTCTCTCTCTCTGTGCTCTTTCTCTCTCTGCGCTCTTTCTCTCTCTGCGCTCTTTCTCTCTCTGCGCTCTTTCTCTCTCTGCGCTCTTTCTTTCTCTCTCTCTGCGCTCTTTCTTTCTTTCTCTCTGCGCTCTTTCTTTCTCTCTGCACTCTTACTTTCTCTCTCTCTGCGCTCTTTCTCTCTCTCTGCGCTCTTTCTTTCTCTTTCTCTCTCTCTGCGCTCTCTCTCTCTCTGCGCTCTTTCTCTCTCTCTCTCTGCGCTCTTTCTTTCTCTTTCTCTCTCTGCGCTCTTTCTCTCTCTCTGTGCTCTTTCTTTCTCTCTGCGCTCTTTCTTTCTCTCTTTCTGCGCTCTTTCTCTCTCTCTCTCTGCGCTCTTTCTCTCTCTCTCTCTGCGCTCTTTCTCTCTCTCTCTCTGCGCTCTTTCTTTCTCTTTCTCTCTCTGCGCTCTTTCTTTCTCTTTCTCTCTCTGCGCTCTTTCTTTCTCTTTCTCTCTCTGCGCTCTTTCTTTCTCTTTCTCTCTCTGCACTCTTTCTCTCTGAGCTCTTTCTTTCTCTCTGCGCACTTTCTTTCTCTCTCTCTGCGCTCTTTCTCTCTCTGCGCTCTTTCTCTCTCTGCGCTCTTTCTTTCTCTCTGCGCTCTCTCTCTCTGCGCTCTTTCTTTCTCTCTCTGCGCTCTTTCTTTCTCTCTCTGTGCTCTTTCTTTCTCTCTCTCTGCGCTCTTTTTTTCTCTCTTTGCACTCTTTTTTTCTCTCTTTGCGCTCTTTCTTTCTCTCTCTGCGCTCTTTCTTTCTCTCTCTCTGCGCTCTTTCTTTCTCTGCGCTCTTTCTTTCTCTCTCTGCGCTCTTTCTTTCTCTCTCTGCGCTCTTTCTTTCTCTCTCTGCGCTCTTTCTTTCTCTCTCTGCGCTCTTTCTTTCTCTCTCTGCGCTCTTTTTTCTCTCTCTCTGTGCTCTTTCTTTCTCTCTCTCTGCGCTCTTTCTCTCTCTCTGCGCTCTTTCTCTCTCTCTGCGCTCTTTCTCTCTCTCTGCGCTCTTTCTCTCTCGCTGCGCTCTTTCTCTCTCGCTGCGCTCTTTCTCTCTCTCTGCGCTCTTTCTCTCTCTCTGTGCTCTTTCTCTCTCTGCGCTCTCTCTCTCTCTCTGCGCTCTCTCTCTCTGCGCTCTTTCTCTCTCTGCGCTCTTTCTCTCTCTCTGCGCTCTTTCTCTCTCTCTGCGCTCTTTCTCTCTCTCTGCGCTCTTTCTCTCTCTCTGCGCTCTTTCTCTCTCTCTGCGCTCTTTCTCTCTCTCTGCACTCTTTCTCTCTCTCTGCACTCTTTCTCTCTCTCTGCGCTCTCTCTCTGCGCTCTTTTTTTCTCTCTTTGCGCTCTTTCTTTCTCTCTCTGCGCTCTTTCTTTCTCTCTCTGCGCTCTTTATTTCTCTCTCTGCGCTCTCTCTCTCTGCGCTCTCTCTCTGCGCTCTTTCTTTCTCTCTCTCTGCGCTCTTTCTTTCTCTCTCTGCGCTCTTTCTTTCTCTCTCTGCGCTCTTTCTCTCTCTCTGCGCTCTTTCTCTCTCTGCGCTCTTTCTCTCTCTGCGCTCTTTCTCTCTCTGCGCTCTTTCTCTCTCTGCGCTCTTTCTTTCTCTCTGCGCTCTTTCTTTCTCTCTGCACACTTACTTTCTCTCTCTCTGCGCTCTTTCTCTCTCTGCGCTCTTTCTTTCTCTTTCTCTCTCTCTGCACTCTTTCTCTCTCTCTCTCTGCGCTCTTTCTCTCTCTCTCTCTGCGCTCTTTCTTTCTCTTTCTCTCTCTGCGCTCTTTCTCTCTGCGCACTTTCTTTCTCTCTCTCTGCGCTCTTTCTCTCTCTCTGCGCTCTTTCTTTCTCTCTGCGCTCTCTCTCTCTGCGCTCTTTCTTTCTCTCTTTCTGCGCTCTTTCTTTCTCTCTTTCTGCGCTCTTTCTCTCTCTCTCTCTGCGCTCTTTCTCTCTCACTCTCTGCGCTCTTTCTTTCTCTTTCTCTCTCTGCGCTCTTTCTTTCTCTTTCTCTCTCCGCGCTCTTTCTTTCTCTTTCTCTCTCTGCGCTCTTTCTCTCTGCGCTCTTTCTTTCTCTCTGCGCACTTTCTTTCTCTCTCTCTGCGCTCTTTCTCTCTCTCTGCGCTCTTTCTTTCTCTCTGCGCTCTCTCTCTGCGCTCTTTCTTTCTCTCTGCGCTCTTTCTTCCTCTCTCTCTCTGCGCTCATTCTTCCTCTCTCTGCGCTCTTTCTTTCTCTGCGCTTTTTCTTTCTCTCTCTCTGCGCTCTTTCTTTCTCTCTCTCTGCGCTCTTTCTCTCTCTCTGCGCTCTTTCTTTCTCTTTCTCTCTCTCTGCGCTCTTTCTCTCTCTCTCTCTCTGCGCTCTTTCTCTCTCTCTGCGCTCTTTCTTTCTCTTTCTCTCTCTGCGCTCTCTCTCTGCGCTCTTTATTTCTCTCTGCGCTCTTTCTTTCTCTCTCTGTGCTCTTTCTTTCTCTCTCTCTGCGCTCTTTCTCTCTCTCTCTCTCTGTGCTCTTTCTTTCTCTTTCTCTCTATGCGCTCTTTCTTTCTCTTTCTCTCTCTGCGCTCTTTCTCTCTGCGCTCTTTCTTTCTCTCTGCGCACTTTCTTTCTCTCTCTCTGCGCTCTTTCTCTCTGCGCACTTTCTTTCTCTCTCTCTGCGCTCTTTCTTTCTCTCTGTGCTCTCTCTCTGCGCTCTTTCTTTCTCTCTCTGCGCTCTTTCTTTCTCTCTCTGCGCTCTTTCTCTCTCTCTCTCTCTCTCTGCGCTCTTTCTCTCTCTCTCTCTGCGCTCTCTCTCTCTCTGCGCTCTTTCTTTCTCTTTCTCTCTCTGCGCTCTCTCTCTCTCTGCGCTCTCTCTCTCTCTGCGCTCTTTCTTTCTCTTTCTCTGCGCTCTTTCTCTCTCTCTCTCTGCGCTCTTTCTTTCTCTTTCTCTCTCTGCGCTCTTTCTCTCTGCGCACTTTCTTTCTCTCTCTGCGTTCTTTCTCTCTCTCTGCGCTCTTTCTTTCTCTCTCTGCGCTCTTTCTTTCTCTCTCTCTGCGCTCTCTTTCTCTCTGCGCTCTTTCTTTCTTTCTTTCTTTCTCTCTGCGCTCTTTTTTTCTCTCTTTGCGCTCTTTTTTGTCTCTTTGCGCTCTTTCTTTCTCTCTCTGCGCTCTTTCTTTCTCTCTCTGCGCTCTTTCTTTCTCTGCGCTCTTTATTTCTATCTCTGCGCTCTTTATTTCTCTCTCTGCGCTCTTTATTTCTCTCTCTGCGCTCTTTATTTCTCTCTCTGCGCTCTTTATTTCTCTCTGCGCTCTTTCTTTCTCTTTCTCTCTCTGCGCTCTCTCTCTCTGTGCTCTTTCTTTCTCTCTGCGCTCTTTCTTTCTCTCTTTGCGCTCTTTTTTTCTCTCTTTGCGCTCTTTCTTTCTCTCTCTGCGCTCTTTCTTTCTGTCTCTCTGCGCTCTTTCTTTCTCTGCGCTCTTTCTTTCTCTCTCTGCGCTCTTTATTTCTCTCTCTGCGCTCTCTCTCTCTGCGCTCTCTCTCTGCGCTCTTTCTTCCTCTCTCTCTGCGCTCTTTCTTTCTCTCTCTGCGCTCTTTCTTTCTCTCTGCGCTCTTTCTTTCTCTCTGCACTCTTACTTTCTCTCTCTCTGCGCTCTTTCTCTCTCTGCGCTCTTTCTTTCTCTTTCTCTCTCTCTGCACTCTTTCTCTCTCTCTCTCTGCGCTCTTTCTCTCTCTCTCTCTGCGCTCTTTCTTTCTCTTTCTCTCTCTGCGCTCTTTCTCTCTGCGCACTTTCTTTCTCTCTCTCTGCGCTCTTTCTCTCTCTCTGCGCTCTTTCTTTCTCTCTGCGCTCTCTCTCTCTGCGCTCTTTCTTTCTCTCTTTCTGCGCTCTTTCTTTCTCTCTTTCTGCGCTCTTTCTCTCTCTCTCTCTGCGCTCTTTCTCTCTCACTCTCTGCGCTCTTTCTTTCTCTTTCTCTCTCTGCGCTCTTTCTTTCTCTTTCTCTCTCCGCGCTCTTTCTTTCTCTTTCTCTCTCTGCGCTCTTTCTCTCTGCGCTCTTTCTTTCTCTCTGCGCACTTTCTTTCTCTCTCTCTGCGCTCTTTCTCTCTCTCTGCGCTCTTTCTTTCTCTCTGCGCTCTCTCTCTGCGCTCTTTCTTTCTCTCTGCGCTCTTTCTTCCTCTCTCTCTCTGCGCTCATTCTTCCTCTCTCTGCGCTCTTTCTTTCTCTGCGCTTTTTCTTTCTCTCTCTCTGCGCTCTTTCTTTCTCTCTCTCTGCGCTCTTTCTCTCTCTCTGCGCTCTTTCTTTCTCTTTCTCTCTCTCTGCGCTCTTTCTCTCTCTCTCTCTCTGCGCTCTTTCTCTCTCTCTGCGCTCTTTCTTTCTCTTTCTCTCTCTGCGCTCTCTCTCTGCGCTCTTTATTTCTCTCTGCGCTCTTTCTTTCTCTCTCTGTGCTCTTTCTTTCTCTCTCTCTGCGCTCTTTCTCTCTCTCTCTCTCTGTGCTCTTTCTTTCTCTTTCTCTCTATGCGCTCTTTCTTTCTCTTTCTCTCTCTGCGCTCTTTCTCTCTGCGCTCTTTCTTTCTCTCTGCGCACTTTCTTTCTCTCTCTCTGCGCTCTTTCTCTCTGCGCACTTTCTTTCTCTCTCTCTGCGCTCTTTCTTTCTCTCTGTGCTCTCTCTCTGCGCTCTTTCTTTCTCTCTCTGCGCTCTTTCTTTCTCTCTCTGCGCTCTTTCTCTCTCTCTCTCTCTGCGCTCTTTCTCTCTCTCTCTCTGCGCTCTCTCTCTCTCTGCGCTCTTTCTTTCTCTTTCTCTCTCTGCGCTCTCTCTCTCTCTGCGCTCTCTCTCTCTCTGCGCTCTTTCTTTCTCTTTCTCTGCGCTCTTTCTCTCTCTCTCTCTGCGCTCTTTCTTTCTCTTTCTCTCTCTGCGCTCTTTCTCTCTGCGCACTTTCTTTCTCTCTCTGCGTTCTTTCTCTCTCTCTGCGCTCTTTCTTTCTCTCTCTGCGCTCTTTCTTTCTCTCTCTCTGCGCTCTCTTTCTCTCTGCGCTCTTTCTTTCTTTCTTTCTTTCTCTCTGCGCTCTTTTTTTCTCTCTTTGCGCTCTTTTTTGTCTCTTTGCGCTCTTTCTTTCTCTCTCTGCGCTCTTTCTTTCTCTCTCTGCGCTCTTTCTTTCTCTGCGCTCTTTATTTCTCTCTCTGCGCTCTTTATTTCTCTCTCTGCGCTCTTTATTTCTCTCTCTGCGCTCTTTATTTCTCTCTCTGCGCTCTTTATTTCTCTTTCTCTCTCTGCGCTCTCTCTCTCTGTGCTCTTTCTTTCTCTCTGCGCTCTTTCTTTCTCTCTTTGCGCTCTTTTTTTCTCTCTTTGCGCTCTTTCTTTCTCTCTCTGCGCTCTTTCTTTCTGTCTCTCTGCGCTCTTTCTTTCTCTGCGCTCTTTCTTTCTCTCTCTGCGCTCTTTATTTCTCTCTCTGCGCTCTCTCTCTCTGCGCTCTTTCTTTCTCTCTCTCTCTGCGCTCATTCTTTCTCTCTCTCTCTGCGCTCTTTCTCTCTCTCTCTCGGCGCTCTTTCTCTCTCTCTCTCTCTGCGCTCTTTCTTTCTCTTTCTCTCTCTGCGCTCTCTCTCTCTGCGCTCTTTCCTTCTCTCTGCGCTCTTTCTTTCTTTCTCTCTGCGCTCTTTTTTTCTCTCTTTGCGCTCTTTTTCTCTCTCTCTGCGCTCTTTCTTTCTCTCTCTCTGCGCTCTTTATTTCTTTCTCTGCGCTCTTTATTTCTCTCTCTGCGCTCTTTATTTCTCTCTCTGCGCTCTTTATTTCTCTCTCTGCGCTCTTTATTTCTCTCTCTGCGCTCTTTATTTCTCTCTCTGCGCTCTTTATTTCTCTCTCTGCGCTCTTTATTTCTCTCTCTGCGCTCTTTATTTCTCTCTCTCTCTCTGCGCTCTCTCTCTGCGCTCTTTCTCTCTCTCTCTGCGCTCTTTCTTTCTCTTTCTCTCTCTGCGCTCTCTTTCTGTGCTCTTTCTTTCTCTCTGCGCACTTTCTTTCTCTCTCTCTGCGCTCTTTCTCTCTCTCTGCGCTCTTTCTTTCTCTCTGCGCTCTCTCTCTCTGCGCTCTTTCTTTCTCTCTCTGTGCTCTTTCTTTCTCTCTCTCTGCGCTCTTTCTCTCTCTCTCTGCGCTCTTTCTTTCTCTTTCTCTCTCTGCGCTCTGTCTCTCTGTGCTCTTTCTTTCTCTCTGCGCACTTTCTTTCTCTCTCTCTGCGCTCTTTCTTTCTCTCTGCGCACTTTCTTTCTTTCTCTCTGCGCACTTTCTTTCTCTCTCTCTGCGCTCTTTCTCTCTCTCTGCGCTCTTTCTTTCTCTCTGCGCTCTCTCTCTGCGCTCTTTCTTTCTCTCTCTGCGCTCTTTCTTTCTCTCTCTGCGCTCTTTCTCTCTCTCTCTCTGCGCTCTTTCTCTCTCTCTCTCTCTGCGCTCTTTCTTTCTCTTTCTCTCTCTGCGCTCTTTCTTTCTCTTTCTCTCTCTGCGCTCTTTCTCTCTGCTCTCTTTCTTTCTCTCTGCGCTCTTTCTTTCTCTCTGCGCTCTTTCTTTCTCTCTGCGCTATTTCTTTCTCTTTGCGCTCTTTTTTTCTCTCTTTGCGCTCTTTTTTTCTCTCTCTGCGCTCTTTCTTTCTCTCTCTGCGCTCTTTCTTTCTCTCTCTCTGCGCTCTTTCTTTCTCTTTCTCTCTCTGCGCTCTCTCTCTCTGTGCTCTTTCTTTCTCTCTGCGCTCTTTCTTTCTCTCTGCGCTCTTTTTTCTCTCTTTGCGCTCTTGTTTTCTCTCTTTGCGCTCTTTCTTTCTCTCTCTGCGCTCTTTCTTTCTCTCTCTCTGCGCTCTTTCTTTCTCTGCGCTCTTTCTTTCTCTCTCTGCGCTCTTTCTTTCTCTCTCTGCGCTCTTTATTTCTCTCTCTGCGCTCTCTCTCTCTCTGCGCTCTCTCTCTGCGCTCTTTCTTTCTCTCTCTGCGCTCTTTCTCTCTCTCTGCGCTCTTTCTCTCTCTCTGTGCTCTTTCTCTCTCTCTGTGCTCTTTCTCTCTCTCTGTGCTCTTTCTCTCTCTGCGCTCTTTCTCTCTCTGCGCTCTTTCTCTCTCTGCGCTCTTTCTCTCTCTGCGCTCTTTCTCTCTCTGCGCTCTTTCTCTCTCTGCGCTCTTTCTTTCTCTCTGCGCTCTTTCTTTCTTTCTCTCTGCGCTCTTTCTTTCTCTCTGCACTCTTACTTTCTCTCTCTCTGCGCTCTTTCTCTCTCTCTGCGCTCTTTCTTTCTCTTTCTCTCTCTCTGCGCTCTCTCTCTCTCTTTGCGCTCTTTCTCTCTCTCTCCCTGCGCTCTTTCTTTCTCTTTCTCTCTCTGCGCTCTTTCTCTCTCTCTGTGCTCTTTCTTTCTCTCTGCGCTCTTTCTTTCTCTCTTTCTGCGCTCTTTCTCTCTCTCTCTCTGCGCTCTTTCTCTCTCTCTCTCTGCGCTCTTTCTCTCTCTCTGCGCTCTTTCTCTCTCTCTCTCTCTGCGCTCTTTCTTTCTCTTTCTCTCTCTGCGCTCTTTCTTTCTCTTTCTCTCTCTGCGCTCTTTCTTTCTCTTTCTCTCTCTGCGCTCTTTCTCTCTGCGCTCTTTCTTTCTCTCTGCGCACTTTCTTTCTCTCTCTCTGCGCTCTTTCTCTCTCTGCGCTCTTTCTCTCTCTGCGCTCTTTCTTTCTCTCTGCACTCTCTCTCTCTGCGCTCTTTCTTTCTCTCTCTGCGCTCTTTCTTTCTCTCTCTGTGCTCTTTCTTTCTCTCTCTCTGCGCTCTTTTTTTCTCTCTTTGCACTCTTTTTTTCTCTCTTTGCGCTCTTTCTTTCTCTCTCTGCGCTCTTTCTTTCTCTCTCTCTGCGCTCTTTCTTTCTCTGCGCTCTTTCTTTCTCTCTCTGCGCTCTTTCTTTCTCTCTCTGCGCTCTTTATTTCTCTCTCTGCGCTCTTTATTTCTCTCTCTGCGCTCTTTCTTTCTCTTTCTCTGCGCTCTTTCTTTCTCTTTCTCTGCGCTCTTTCTTTCTCTCTCTCTGCGCTCTTTCTCTCTCTCTGCGCTCTTTCTCTCTCTCTGCGCTCTTTCTCTCTCTCTGCGCTCTTTCTCTCTCTCTGCGCTCTTTCTCTCTCTCTGCGCTCTTTCTCTCTCTCTGCGCTCTTTCTCTCTCTCTGCGCTCTTTCTCTCTCGCTGCGCTCTTTCTCTCTCGCTGCGCTCTTTCTCTCTCTCTGCGCTCTTTCTCTCTCTCTGTGCTCTCTCTCTCTCTGCGCTCTCTCTCTCTGCGCTCTTTCTCTCTGCGCTCTTTCTCTCTCTGCGCTCTTTCTCTCTCTCTGCGCTCTTTCTCTCTCTCTGCGCTCTTTCTCTCTCTCTGCGCTCTTTCTTTCTCTTTCTCTGCGCTCTCTCTCTCTCTCTGCGCTCTTTCTTTCTCTTTCTCTCTCTGCGCTCTTTCTCTCTGCGCTCTTTCTTTCTCTCTGCGCACTTTCTTTCTCTCTCTCTGCACTCTTTCTCTCTCTCTGCGCTCTTTCTTTCTCTCTGCGCTCTCTCTCTGCGCTCTTTCTTTCTCTCTCTGCGCTCTTTCTTTCTCTCTCTCTGCGCTCTTTCTCTCTCTCTCTCTGCGCTCTCTCTCTCTCTCTCTCTGCGCTCTTTCTTTCTCTTTCTCTCTCTGCGCTCTTTCTTTCTCTTTCTCTCTCTGCGCTCTCTCTCTCTGTGCTCTTTCTTTCTCTCTGCGCTCTTTTTTTCTCTCTTTGCGCTCTTTTTTTCTCTCTTTGCGCTCTTTCTTTCTCTCTCTGTGCTCTTTCTTTCTCTCTCTCTGCGCTCTTTCTTTCTCTGCGCTCTTTCTTTCTCTCTCTGCGCTCTTTATTTCTCTCTCTGCGCTCTCTCTCTCTCTTTCTTTCTCTCTCTCTGCGCTCTTTCTTTCTCTCTCTCTCTGCGCTCTTTATTTCTCTCTCTGCGCTCTTTCTTTCTCTCTCTGCGCTCTTTCTCTCTCTCTCTGCGCTCTTTCTCTCTCTCTGCGCTCTTTCTCTCTCTGCGCTCTTTCTCTCTCTGTGCTCTTTCTCTCTCTGCGCTCTTTCTTTCTCTCTGCGCTCTTTCTCTCTCTCTGCGCTCTTTCTTTCTCTTTCTCTCTCTCTGCACTCTTTCTCTCTCTCTCTCTGCGCTCTTTCTCTCTCTCTCTCTGCGCTCTTTCTCTCTGCGCACTTTCTTTCTCTCTCTCTGCGCTCTTTCTCTCTCTCTGCGCTCTTTCTTTCTCTCTGCGCTCTCTCTGCGCTCTTTCTTTCTCTCTTTCTGCGCTCTTTCTTTCTCTCTTTCTGCGCTCTTTCTCTCTCTCTCTGCGCTCTTTCTCTCTCACTCTCTGCGCTCTTTCTTTCTCTTTCTCTCTCTGCGCTCTTTCTTTCTCTTTCTCTCTCTGCGCTCTTTCTTTCTCTTTCTCTCTCTGCGCTCTTTCTCTCTGCGCTCTTTCTTTCTTTCTGCTCACTTTCTTTCTCTCTCTCTGCGCTCTTTCTCTCTCTCTGCGCTCTTTCTTTCTCTCTGCGCTCTCTCTCTCTGCGCTCTTTCTTTCTCTCTCTGCGCTCTTTCTTTCTCTCTCTCTGCGCTCTTTCTTCCTCTCTCTCTCTGCGCTCTTTCTTCCTCTCTCTGCGCTCTTTCTTTCTCTGCGCTTTTTCTTTCTCTCTCTCTCTCTGCGCTCTTTCTTTCTCTCTCTCTGCGCTCTTTCTCTCTCTCTGCGCTCTTTCTTTCTCTTTCTCTCTCTCTGCGCTCTTTCTCTCTCTCTCTCTCTGCGCTCTTTCTCTCTCTCTCTCTGCGCTCTTTCTTTCTCTTTCTCTCTCTGCGCTCTTTATTTCTCTCTGCGCTCTTTCTTTCTCTCTCTGTGCTCTTTCTTTCTCTCTCTCTGCGCTCTTTCTCTCTCTCTCTCTCTCTGTGCTCTTTCTTTCTCTTTCTCTCTATGCGCTCTTTCTTTCTCTTTCTCTCTCTGCGCTCTTTCTCTCTGCGCTCTTTCTTTCTCTCTGCGCACTTTCTTTCTCTCTCTCTGCACTCTTTCTCTCTGCGCACTTTCTTTCTCTCTCTCTGCGCTCTTTCTTTCTCTCTGTGCTCTCTCTCTGCGCTCTTTCTTTCTCTCTCTGCGCTCTTTCTTTCTCTCTCTGCGCTCTTTCTCTCTCTCTCTCTCTCTCTGCGCTCTTTCTCTCTCTCTCTCTGCGCTCTCTCTCTCTCTGCGCTCTCTCTCTCTCTGCGCTCTTTCTTTCTCTTTCTCTGCGCTCTTTCTCTCTCTCTCTCTGCGCTCTTTCTTTCTCTTTCTCTCTCTGCGCTCTTTCTCTCTGCGCACTTTCTTTCTCTCTCTGCGTTCTTTCTCTCTCTCTGCGCTCTTTCTTTCTCTCTGCACTCTTACTTTCTCTCTCTCTGCGCTCTTTCTCTCTCTCTGCGCTCTTTCTTTCTCTTTCTCTCTCTCTGCGCTCTTTCTTTCTCTTTCTCTGCGCTCTTTCTCTCTCTCTCTCTGCGCTCTTTCTTTCTCTTTCTCTCTCTGCGCTCTTTCTCTCTGCGCACTTTCTTTCTCTCTCTGCGCTCTATCTTTCTCTCTGCGCTCTTTCTTTCTCTCTGCACTCTTACTTTCTCTCTCTCTGCGCTCTTTCTCTCTCTCTGAGCTCTTTCTTTCTCTTTCTCTCTCTCTGCACTCTTTCTCTCTCTCTCTCTGCGCTCTTTCTCTCTCTCTCTCTGCGCTCTTTCTTTCTCTTTCTCTCTCTGCGCTCTTTCTCTCTGCGCACTTTCTTTCTCTCTCTCTGCGCTCTTTCTCTCTCTCTGCGCTCTTTCTTTCTCTCTGCGCTCTCTCTCTCTGCGCTCTTTCTTTCTCTCTTTCTGCGCTCTTTCTTTCTCTCTTTCTGCGCTCTTTCTCTCTCTCTCTGCGCTCTTTCTCTCTCACTCTCTGCGCTCTTTCTTTCTCTTTCTCTCTCTGCGCTCTTTCTTTCTCTTTCTCTCTCTGCGCTCTTTCTTTCTCTTTCTCTCTCTGCGCTCTTTCTCTCTGCGCTCTTTCTTTCTCTCTGCGCACTTTCTTTCTCTCTCTCTGCGCTCTTTCTCTCTCTCTGCGCTCTTTCTTTCTCTCTGCGCTCTCTCTCTGCGCTCTTTCTTTCTCTCTCTGCGCTCTTTCTTTCTCTCTCTCTGCGCTCTTTCTTCCTCTCTCTCTCTGCGCTCTTTCTTCCTCTCTCTGCGCTCTTTCTTTCTCTGCGCTTTTTCTTTCTCTCTCTCTCTCTGCGCTCTTTCTTTCTCTCTCTCTGCGCTCTTTCTCTCTCTCTGCGCTCTTTCTTTCTCTTTCTCTCTCTCTGCGCTCTTTCTCTCTCTCTCTCTCTGCGCTCTTTCTCTCTCTCTCTCTGCGCTCTTTCTTTCTCTTTCTCTCTCTGCGCTCTCTCTCTGCGCTCTTTATTTCTCTCTGCGCTCTTTCTTTCTCTCTCTGTGCTCTTTCTTTCTCTCTCTCTGCGCTCTTTCTCTCTCTCTCTCTCTCTGTGCTCTTTCTTTCTCTTTCTCTCTATGCGCTCTTTCTTTCTCTTTCTCTCTCTGCGCTCTTTCTCTCTGCGCTCTTTCTTTCTCTCTGCGCACTTTCTTTCTCTCTCTCTGCGCTCTTTCTCTCTGCGCACTTTCTTTCTCTCTCTCTGCGCTCTTTCTTTCTCTCTGTGCTCTCTCTCTGCGCTCTTTCTTTCTCTCTCTGCGCTCTTTCTTTCTCTCTCTGCGCTCTTTCTTTCTCTCTCTGCGCTCTTTCTCTCTCTCTCTCTCTGCGCTCTTTCTCTCTCTCTCTCTGCGCTCTCTCTCTCTCTGCGCTCTTTCTTTCTCTTTCTCTCTCTGCGCTCTCTCTCTCTCTGCGCTCTCTCTCTCTCTGCGCTCTTTCTTTCTCTTTCTCTGCGCTCTTTCTCTCTCTCTCTCTGCGCTCTTTCTTTCTCTTTCTCTCTCTGCGCTCTTTCTCTCTGCGCACTTTCTTTCTCTCTCTGCGTTCTTTCTCTCTCTCTGCGCTCTTTCTTTCTCTCTGCGCTCTCTCTCTGCGCTCTTTCTTTCTCTCTCTGCGCTCTTTCTTTCTCTCTCTCTCTGCGCTCTCTTTCTCTCTGCGCTCTTTCTTTCTCTCTCTGCGCTCTTTCTTTCTCTCTCTGCGCTCTTTCTTTCTCTGCGCTCTTTATTTCTATCTCTGCGCTCTTTATTTCTCTCTCTGCGCTCTTTATTTCTCTCTCTGCGCTCTTTATTTCTCTCTGCGCTCTTTCTTTCTCTTTCTCTCTCTGCGCTCTCTCTCTCTGTGCTCTTTCTTTCTCTCTGCGCTCTTTCTTTCTCTCTTTGCGCTCTTTTTTTCTCTCTTTGCGCTCTTTCTTTCTCTCTCTGCGCTCTTTCTTTCTGTCTCTCTGCGCTCTTTCTTTCTCTGCGCTCTTTCTTTCTCTCTCTGCGCTCTTTATTTCTCTCTCTGCGCTCTCTCTCTCTGCGCTCTTTCTTTCTCTCTCTCTCTGCGCTCATTCTTTCTCTCTGTCTCTGCGCTCTTTCTCTCTCGGCGCTTTCTCTCTCTCTCTCTCTGCGCTCTTTCTTTCTCTTTCTCTCTCTGCGCTCTCTCTCTCTGCGCTCTTTCCTTCTCTCTGCGCTCTTTCTTTCTTTCTCTCTGCGCTCTTTTTTTCTCTCTTTGCGCTCTTTTTCTCTCTCTCTGCGCTCTTTCTTTCTCTCTCTCTGCGCTCTTTATTTCTTTCTCTGCGCTCTTTATTTCTCTCTCTGCGCTCTTTATTTCTCTCTCTGCGCTCTTTATTTCTCTCTCTGCGCTCTTTATTTCTCTCTCTGCGCACTTTATTTCTCTCTCTGCGCTCTTTATTTCTCTCTCTGCGCTCTTTATTTCTCTCTCTGCGCTCTTTATTTCTCTCTCTGCGCTCTTGATTTCTCTCTCTGCACTCTTTATTTCTCTCTCTCTCTCTGCGCTCTCTCTCTGCGCTCTTTCTTTCTCTCTCTCTGCGCTCTTTCTTTCTCTCTCTCTGTGCTCTTTCTCTCTCTCTGTGCTCTTTCTCTCTCTCTGTGCTCTTTCTCTCTCTCTGTGCTCTTTCTTCCTCTCTCTCTCTGCGCTCTTTCTTTCTCTCTGCGCTCTTTCTTTCTGCGCTCTTTCTTTCTCTCTCTCTCTGCGCTCTTTCTTTCTCTCTCTGCGCTTTTTCTTTCTCTCTCTCTGCGCTCTTTTTTTCTCTCTCTGCGCTCTTTTTTTCTCTCTCTCGCTGCGCTCTTTCTCTCTCTCTCTGCGCTCTTTCTTTCTCTCTCTGCGCTCTTTCTTTCTCTCTCTCTGCGCTCTTTCTTTCTCTCTCTCTGCGCTCTTTCTTTCTCTCTCTCTGCGCTCTTTCTTTCTCTCTGCGCTCTTTCTTTCTCTCTGCGCACTTTCTTTCTCTCTGCTCTCTTTCTCTCTCTCTGCGCTCTTTCTTTCTCTCTGCGTCTTTCTCTCTCTCTGCGCTCTCTCTCTCTCTGCACTCTCTCTCTCTCTGCGCTCTCTCTCTCTCTGCGCTCTCTCTCTGCGCGCTCTCTCTGCGCTCTCTCTGCGCTCTCTCTGCGCTCTCTCTGCGCTCTCTCTCTCTCTGCGCTCTTTCTTTCTCTCTCTCTGCACTCTTTCTCTCTCTCTGCGCTCTTTCTTCCTCTCTCTCTCTCTGCGCTCTTTCTTCCTCTCTCTGCGCTCTTTCTTTCTCTGCGCTTTTTCTTTCTCTCTCTCTCTCTGCGCTCTTTCTTTCTCTCTCTCTGCGCTCTTTCTCTCTCTCTGCGCTCTTTCTTTCTCTTTCTCTCTCTCTCTGCGCTCTTTCTCTCTCTCTCTCTCTGCGCTCTTTCTCTCTCTCTCTCTGCGCTCTTTCTTTCTCTTTCTCTCTCTGCGCTCTCTCTCTGCGCTCTTTATTTCTCTCTGCGCACTTTCTTTCTCTCTCTCTGCGCTCTTTCTCTCTCTCTGCGCTCTTTCTCTCTCTCTGCGCTCTCTCTCTCTGCGCTCTTTCTTTCTCTCTCTGTGCTCTTTCTTTCTCTCTCTCTGCGCTCTTTCTCTCTCTCTCTCTCTCTGTGCTCTTTCTTTCTCTTTCTCTCTATGCGCTCTTTCTTTCTCTTTCTCTCTCTGCGCTCTTTCTCTCTGTGCTCTTTCTTTCTCTCTGCGCACTTTCTTTCTCTCTCTCTGCGCTCTTTCTCTCTGCGCACTTTCTTTCTCTCTCTCTGCGCTCTTTCTTTCTCTCTGTGCTCTCTCTCTGCGCTCTTTCTTTCTCTCTCTGCGCTCTTTCTTTCTCTCTCTGCGCTCTTTCTTTCTCTCTCTGCGCTCTTTCTCTCTCTCTCTCTCTCTGCGCTCTTTCTCTCTCTCTCTCTGCGCTCTCTCTCTCTCTGCGCTCTTTCTTTCTCTTTCTCTCTCTGCGCTCTCTCTCTCTCTGCGCTCTCTCTCTCTCTGCGCTCTTTCTTTCTCTTTCTCTGCGCTCTTTCTCTCTCTCTCTGCGCTCTTTCTTTCTCTTTCTCTCTCTGCGCTCTTTCTCTCTGCGCACTTTCTTTCTCTCTCTGCGTTCTTTCTCTCTCTCTGCGCTCTTTCTTTCTCTCTGCGCTCTTTCTTTCTCTCTCTGCGCTCTTTCTTTCTCTCTCTCTCTGCGCTCTTTCTCTCTCTCTCTCTGCGCTCTCTCTCTCTCTGCGCTCTTTCTTTCTCTTTCTCTCTCTGCGCTCTTTCTTTCTCTTTCTCTCTCTGCGCTCTTTCTTTCTCTTTCTCTCTCTGCGCTCTTTCTCTCTGCGCACTTTCTTTCTCTCTCTGCGCTCTATCTTTCTCTCTGCGCTCTTTCTTTCTCTCTGCACTCTTACTTTCTCTCTCTCTGCGCTCTTTCTCTCTCTCTGAGCTCTTTCTTTCTCTTTCTCTCTCTCTGCACTCTTTCTCTCTCTCTCTCTGCGCTCTTTCTCTCTCTCTCTCTGCGCTCTTTCTTTCTCTTTCTCTCTCTGCGCTCTTTCTCTCTGCGCACTTTCTTTCTCTCTCTCTGCGCTCTTTCTCTCTCTCTGCGCTCTTTCTTTCTCTCTGCGCTCTCTCTCTCTGCGCTCTTTCTTTCTCTCTTTCTGCGCTCTTTCTTTCTCTCTCTCTCTGCGCTCTTTCTCTCTCACTCTCTGTGCTCTTTCTTTCTCTTTCTCTCTCTGCGCTCTTTCTTTCTCTTTCTCTCTCTGCGCTCTTTCTTTCTCTTTCTCTCTCTGCGCTCTTTCTCTCTGCGCTCTTTCTTTCTCTCTGCGCACTTTCTTTCTCTCTCTCTGCGCTCTTTCTCTCTGCGCACTTTCTTTCTCTCTCTCTGCGCTCTTTCTTTCTCTCTGTGCTCTCTCTCTGCGCTCTTTCTTTCTCTCTCTGCGCTCTTTCTTTCTCTCTCTGCGCTCTTTCTCTCTCTCTCTCTCTCTCTCTGCGCTCTTTCTCTCTCTCTCTCTGCGCTCTCTCTCTCTCTGCGCTCTTTCTTTCTCTTTCTCTCTCTGCGCTCTCTCTCTCTCTGCGCTCTCTCTCTCTCTGCGCTCTTTCTTTCTCTTTCTCTGCGCTCTTTCTCTCTCTCTCTCTGCGCTCTTTCTTTCTCTTTCTCTCTCTGCGCTCTTTCTCTCTGCGCACTTTCTTTCTCTCTCTGCGTTCTTTCTCTCTCTCTGCGCTCTTTCTTTCTCTCTCTCTGCGCTCTCTTTCTCTCTGCGCTCTTTCTTTCTTTCTTTCTTTCTCTCTGCGCTCTTTTTTTCTCTCTTTGCGCTCTTTTTTGTCTCTTTGCGCTCTTTCTTTCTCTCTCTGCGCTCTTTCTTTCTCTCTCTGCGCTCTTTCTTTCTCTGCGCTCTTTATTTCTATCTCTGCGCTCTTTATATCTCTCTCTGCGCTCTTTATTTCTCTCTCTGCGCTCTTTATTTCTCTCTCTGCGCTCTTTATTTCTCTCTGCGCTCTTTCTTTCTCTTTCTCTCTCTGCGCTCTCTCTCTCTGTGCTCTTTCTTTCTCTCTGCGCTCTTTCTTTCTCTCTTTGCGCTCTTTTTTTCTCTCTTTGCGCTCTTTCTTTCTCTCTCTGCGCTCTTTCTTTCTGTCTCTCTGCGCTCTTTCTTTCTCTGCGCTCTTTCTTTCTCTCTCTGCGCTCTTTATTTCTCTCTCTGCGCTCTCTCTCTCTGCGCTCTCTCTCTGCGCTCTTTCTTCCTCTCTCTCTGCGCTCTTTCTTTCTCTCTCTGCGCTCTTTCTTTCTCTCTGCGCTCTTTCTTTCTCTCTGCACTCTTACTTTCTCTCTCTCTGCGCTCTTTCTCTCTCTGCGCTATTTCTTTCTCTTTCTCTCTCTCTGCACTCTTTCTCTCTCTCTCTCTGCGCTCTTTCTCTCTCTCTCTCTGCGCTCTTTCTTTCTCTTTCTCTCTCTGCGCTCTTTCTCTCTGCGCACTTTCTTTCTCTCTCTCTGCGCTCTTTCTCTCTCTCTGCGCTCTTTCTTTCTCTCTGCGCTCTCTCTCTCTGCGCTCTTTCTTTCTCTCTTTCTGCGCTCTTTCTTTCTCTCTTTCTGCGCTCTTTCTCTCTCTCTCTCTGCACTCTTTCTCTCTCTCTCTGCGCTCTTTCTTTCTCTCTCTCTGCGCTCTTTCTTCCTCTCTCTCTCTGCGCTCTTTCTTCCTCTCTCTGCGCTCTTTCTTTCTCTGCGCTTTTTCTCTCTCTCTCTCTCTGCGCTCTTTCTTTCTCTCTCTCTGCGCTCTTTCTCTCTCTCTGCGCTCTTTCTTTCTCTTTCTCTCTCTCTGCGCTCTTTCTCTCTCTCTCTCTCTGCGCTCTTTCTCTCTCTCTCTCTGTGCTCTTTCTTTCTCTTTCTCTCTCTGCGCTCTCTCTCTGCGCTCTTTATTTCTCTCTGCGCTCTTTCTTTCTCTCTCTGTGCTCTTTCTTTCTCTCTCTCTGCGCTCTTTCTCTCTCTCTCTCTCTCTGTGCTCTTTCTTTCTCTTTCTCTCTATGCGCTCTTTCTTTCTCTTTCTCTCTCTGCGCTCTTTCTCTCTGTGCTCTTTCTTTCTCTCTGCGCACTTTCTTTCTCTCTCTCTGCGCTCTTTCTCTCTGCGCACTTTCTTTCTCTCTCTCTGCGCTCTTTCTTTCTCTCTGTGCTCTCTCTCTGCGCTCTTTCTTTCTCTCTCTGCGCTCTTTCTTTCTCTCTCTGCGCTCTTTCTTTCTCTCTCTGCGCTCTTTCTCTCTCTCTCTCTCTCTCTGCGCTCTTTCTCTCTCTCTCTCTGCGCTCTCTCTCTCTCTGCGCTCTTTCTTTCTCTTTCTCTCTCTGCGCTCTCTCTCTCTCTGCGCTCTCTCTCTCTCTGCGCTCTTTCTTTCTCTTTCTCTGCGCTCTTTCTCTCTCTCTCTCTGCGCTCTTTCTTTCTCTTTCTCTCTCTGCGCTCTTTCTCTCTGCGCACTTTCTTTCTCTCTCTGCGTTCTTTCTCTCTCTCTGCGCTCTTTCTTTCTCTCTGCGCTCTCTCTCTCTGCGCTCTTTCTTTCTCTCTCTGCGCTCTTTCTTTCTCTCTCTCTCTGCGCTCTCTTTCTCTCTGCGCTCTTTCTTTCTTTCTCTCTGCGCTCTTTTTTTCTCTCTTTGCGCTCTTTTTTGTCTCTTTGCGCTCTTTCTTTCTCTCTCTGCGCTCTTTCTTTCTCTCTCTGCGCTCTTTCTTTCTCTGCGCTCTTTATTTCTATCTCTGCGCTCTTTATTTCTCTCTCTGCGCTCTTTATTTCTCTCTCTGCGCTCTTTATTTCTCTCTGCGCTCTTTCTTTCTCTTTCTCTCTCTGCGCTCTCTCTCTCTGTGCTCTTTCTTTCTCTCTGCGCTCTTTCTTTCTCTCTTTGCGCTCTTTTTTTCTCTCTTTGCGCTCTTTCTTTCTCTCTCTGCGCTCTTTCTTTCTGTCTCTCTGCGCTCTTTCTTTCTCTGCGCTCTTTCTTTCTCTCTCTGCGCTCTTTATTTCTCTCTCTGCGCTCTCTCTCTCTGCGCTCTTTCTTTCTCTCTCTCTCTGCGCTCATTCTTTCTCTCTCTCTCTGCGCTCTTTCTCTCTCTCTCTCGGCGCTCTTTCTCTCTCTCTCTCTCTGCGCTCTTTCTTTCTCTTTCTCTCTCTGCGCTCTCTCTCTCTGCGCTCTTTCCTTCTCTCTGCGCTCTTTCTTTCTTTCTCTCTGCGCTCTTTTTTTCTCTCTTTGCGCTCTTTTTCTCTCTCTCTGCGCTCTTTCTTTCTCTCTCTCTGCGCTCTTTATTTCTTTCTCTGCGCTCTTTATTTCTCTCTCTGCGCTCTTTATTTCTCTCTCTGCGCTCTTTATTTCTCTCTCTGCGCTCTTTATTTCTCTCTCTGCGCTCTTTATTTCTCTCTCTGCGCTCTTTATTTCTCTCTCTGCGCTCTTTATTTCTCTCTCTGCGCTCTTTATTTCTCTCTCTGCGCTCTTTATTTCTCTCTCTGCGCTCTTTATTTCTCTCTCTGCGCTCTTTATTTCTCTCTCTCTCTCTGCGCTCTCTCTCTGCGCTCTTTCTTTCTCTCTCTCTGCGCTCTTTCTTTCTCTCTCTCTGTGCTCTTTCTCTCTCTCTGTGCTCTTTCTCTCTCTCTGTGCTCTTTCTCTCTCTCTGTGCTCTTTCTCTCTCTCTGTGCTCTCTCTCTCTCTCTGTGCTCTCTCTCTCTCTGCGCTCTTTCTCTCTCTCTGCGCTCTTTCTTCCTCTCTCTCTCTGCGCTCTTTCTTTCTCTCTGCGCTCTTTCTTTCTGCGCTCTTTCTTTCTCTCTCTCTCTGCGCTCTTTCTTTCTCTCTCTGCGCTTTTTCTTTCTCTCTCTCTGCGCTCTTTTTTTCTCTCTCTGCGCTCTTTTTTTCTCTCTCTCGCTGCGCTCTTTCTCTCTCTCTCTGCGCTCTTTCTTTCTCTCTCTGCGCTCTTTCTTTCTCTCTCTCTGCGCTCTTTCTTTCTCTCTCTCTGCGCTCTTTCTTTCTCTCTGCGCTCTTTCTTTCTCTCTGCGCACTTTCTTCCTCTCTGCTCTCTTTCTCTCTCTCTGCGCTCTTTCTTTCTCTCTCTCTGTGCTCTTTCTCTCTCTCTGTGCTCTTTCTCTCTCTCTGTGCTCTTTCTCTCTCTCTGTGCTCTTTCTTCTTCTCTCTCTCTGCGCTCTTTCTTTCTCTCTGCGCTCTTTCTTTCTGCGCTCTTTCTTTCTCTCTCTCTCTGCGCTCTTTCTTTCTCTCTCTGCGCTTTTTCTTTCTCTCTCTCTGCGCTCTTTTTTTCTCTCTCTGCGCTCTTTTTTTCTCTCTCTCGCTGCGCTCTTTCTCTCTCTCTCTGCGCTCTTTCTTTCTCTCTCTGCGCTCTTTCTTTCTCTCTCTCTGCGCTCTTTCTTTCTCTCTCTCTGCGCTCTTTCTTTCTCTCTCTCTGCGCTCTTTCTTTCTCTCTGCGCTCTTTCTTTCTCTCTGCGCACTTTCTTTCTCTCTGCTCTCTTTCTCTCTCTCTGCGCTCTTTCTTTCTCTCTGCGTCTTTCTCTCTCTCTGCGCTCTCTCTCTCTCTGCACTCTCTCTCTCTCTGCACTCTCTCTCTCTGCGCGCTCTCTCTGCGCTCTCTCTGCGCTCTCTCTGCGCTCTCTCTGCGCTCTCTCTGCGCTCTCTCTCTCTCTGCGCTCTTTCTTTCTCTCTCTCTGCACTCTTTCTCTCTCTCTGCGTTCTTTCTTCCTCTCTCTCTCTCTGCGCTCTTTCTTCCTCTCTCTGCGCTCTTTCTTTCTCTGCGCTTTTTCTTTCTCTCTCTCTCTCTGCGCTCTTTCTTTCTCTCTCTCTGCGCTCTTTCTCTCTCTCTGCGCTCTTTCTTTCTCTTTCTCTCTCTCTCTGCGCTCTTTCTCTCTCTCTCTCTCTGCGCTCTTTCTCTCTCTCTCTCTGCGCTCTTTCTTTCTCTTTCTCTCTCTGCGCTCTCTCTCTGCGCTCTTTATTTCTCTCTGCGCACTTTCTTTCTCTCTCTCTGCGCTCTTTCTCTCTCTCTGCGCTCTTTCTTTCTCTCTGCACTCTCTCTCTCTGCGCTCTTTCTTTCTCTCTCTGTGCTCTTTCTTTCTCTCTCTCTGCGCTCTTTCTCTCTCTCTCTCTCTCTGTGCTCTTTCTTTCTCTTTCTCTCTATGCGCTCTTTCTTTCTCTTTCTCTCTCTGCGCTCTTTCTCTCTGTGCTCTTTCTTTCTCTCTGCGCACTTTCTTTCTCTCTCTCTGCGCTCTTTCTCTCTGCGCACTTTCTTTCTCTCTCTCTGCGCTCTTTCTTTCTCTCTGTGCTCTCTCTCTGCGCTCTTTCTTTCTCTCTCTGCGCTCTTTCTTTCTCTCTCTGCGCTCTTTCTTTCTCTCTCTGCGCTCTTTCTCTCTCTCTCTCTCTCTGCGCTCTTTCTCTCTCTCTCTCTGCGCTCTCTCTCTCTCTGCGCTCTTTCTTTCTCTTTCTCTCTCTGCGCTCTCTCTCTCTCTGCGCTCTCTCTCTCTCTGCGCTCTTTCTTTCTCTTTCTCTGCGCTCTTTCTCTCTCTCTCTCTGCGCTCTTTCTTTCTCTTTCTCTCTCTGCGCTCTTTCTCTCTGCGCACTTTCTTTCTCTCTCTGCGTTCTTTCTCTCTCTCTGCGCTCTTTCTTTCTCTCTGCGCTCTTTCTTTCTCTCTCTGCGCTCTTTCTTTCTCTCTCTCTCTGCGCTCTTTCTCTCTCTCTCTCTGCGCTCTCTCTCTCTCTGCGCTCTTTCTTTCTCTTTCTCTCTCTGCGCTCTTTCTTTCTCTTTCTCTCTCTGCGCTCTTTCTTTCTCTTTCTCTCTCTGCGCTCTTTCTCTCTGCGCACTTTCTTTCTCTCTCTGCGCTCTATCTTTCTCTCTGCGCTCTTTCTTTCTCTCTGCACTCTTACTTTCTCTCTCTCTGCGCTCTTTCTCTCTCTCTGAGCTCTTTCTTTCTCTTTCTCTCTCTCTGCACTCTTTCTCTCTCTCTCTCTGCGCTCTTTCTCTCTCTCTCTCTGCGCTCTTTCTTTCTCTTTCTCTCTCTGCGCTCTTTCTCTCTGCGCACTTTCTTTCTCTCTCTCTGCGCTCTTTCTCTCTCTCTGCGCTCTTTCTTTCTCTCTGCGCTCTCTCTCTCTGCGCTCTTTCTTTCTCTCTTTCTGCGCTCTTTCTTTCTCTCTTTCTGCGCTCTTTCTCTCTCTCTCTGCGCTCTTTCTCTCTCACTCTCTGCGCTCTTTCTTTCTCTTTCTCTCTCTGCGCTCTTTCTTTCTCTTTCTCTCTCTGCGCTCTTTCTTTCTCTTTCTCTCTCTGCGCTCTTTCTCTCTGCGCTCTTTCTTTCTCTCTGCGCACTTTCTTTCTCTCTCTCTGCGCTCTTTCTCTCTCTCTGCGCTCTTTCTTTCTCTCTGCGCTCTCTCTCTGCGCTCTTTCTTTCTCTCTCTGCGCTCTTTCTTTCTCTCTCTCTGCGCTCTTTCTTCCTCTCTCTCTCTGCGCTCTTTCTTCCTCTCTCTGCGCTCTTTCTTTCTCTGCGCTTTTTCTCTCTCTCTCTCTCTGCGCTCTTTCTTTCTCTCTCTCTGCGCTCTTTCTCTCTCTCTGCGCTCTTTCTTTCTCTTTCTCTCTCTCTGCGCTCTTTCTCTCTCTCTCTCTCTGCGCTCTTTCTCTCTCTCTCTCTGTGCTCTTTCTTTCTCTTTCTCTCTCTGCGCTCTCTCTCTGCGCTCTTTATTTCTCTCTGCGCTCTTTCTTTCTCTCTCTGTGCTCTTTCTTTCTCTCTCTCTGCGCTCTTTCTCTCTCTCTCTCTCTCTGTGCTCTTTCTTTCTCTTTCTCTCTATGCGCTCTTTCTTTCTCTTTCTCTCTCTGCGCTCTTTCTCTCTGCGCTCTTTCTTTCTCTCTGCGCACTTTCTTTCTCTCTCTCTGCGCTCTTTCTCTCTGCGCACTTTCTTTCTCTCTCTCTGCGCTCTTTCTTTCTCTCTGTGCTCTCTCTCTGCGCTCTTTCTTTCTCTCTCTGCGCTCTTTCTTTCTCTCTCTGCGCTCTTTCTCTCTCTCTCTCTCTCTCTGCGCTCTTTCTCTCTCTCTCTCTGCGCTCTCTCTCTCTCTGCGCTCTTTCTTTCTCTTTCTCTCTCTGCGCTCTCTCTCTCTCTGCCCTCTCTCTCTCTCTGCGCTCTTTCTTTCTCTTTCTCTGCGCTCTTTCTCTCTCTCTCTCTGCGCTCTTTCTTTCTCTTTCTCTCTCTGCGCTCTTTCTCTCTGCGCACTTTCTTTCTCTCTCTGCGTTCTTTCTCTCTCTCTGCGCTCTTTCTTTCTCTCTGCGCTCTCTCTCTCTGCGCTCTTTCTTTCTCTCTCTGCGCTCTTTCTTTCTCTCTCTCTCTGCGCTCTTTCTTTCTCTCTCTGCGCTTTTTCTTTCTCTCTCTCTGCGCTCTTTTTTTCTCTCTCTGCGCTCTTTTTTTCTCTCTCTCGCTGCGCTCTTTCTCTCTCTCTCTGCGCTCTTTCTTTCTCTCTCTGCGCTCTTTCTTTCTCTCTCTCTGCGCTCTTTCTTTCTCTCTCTCTGCGCTCTTTCTTTCTCTCTGCGCTCTTTCTTTCTCTCTGCGCACTTTCTTCCTCTCTGCTCTCTTTCTCTCTCTCTGCGCTCTTTCTTTCTCTCTCTCTGTGCTCTTTCTCTCTCTCTGTGCTCTTTCTCTCTCTCTGTGCTCTTTCTCTCTCTCTGTGCTCTTTCTTCTTCTCTCTCTCTGCGCTCTTTCTTTCTCTCTGCGCTCTTTCTTTCTGCGCTCTTTCTTTCTCTCTCTCTCTGCGCTCTTTCTTTCTCTCTCTGCGCTTTTTCTTTCTCTCTCTCTGCGCTCTTTTTTTCTCTCTCTGCGCTCTTTTTTTCTCTCTCTCGCTGCGCTCTTTCTCTCTCTCTCTGCGCTCTTTCTTTCTCTCTCTGCGCTCTTTCTTTCTCTCTCTCTGCGCTCTTTCTTTCTCTCTCTCTGCGCTCTTTCTTTCTCTCTCTCTGCGCTCTTTCTTTCTCTCTGCGCTCTTTCTTTCTCTCTGCGCACTTTCTTTCTCTCTGCTCTCTTTCTCTCTCTCTGCGCTCTTTCTTTCTCTCTGCGTCTTTCTCTCTCTCTGCGCTCTCTCTCTCTCTGCACTCTCTCTCTCTCTGCACTCTCTCTCTCTGCGCGCTCTCTCTGCGCTCTCTCTGCGCTCTCTCTGCGCTCTCTCTGCGCTCTCTCTGCGCTCTCTCTGCGCTCTCTCTCTCTCTGCGCTCTTTCTTTCTCTCTCTCTGCACTCTTTCTCTCTCTCTGCGCTCTTTCTTCCTCTCTCTCTCTCTGCGCTCTTTCTTCCTCTCTCTGCGCTCTTTCTTTCTCTGCGCTTTTTCTTTCTCTCTCTCTCTCTGCGCTCTTTCTCTCTCTCTCTCTGCGCTCTCTCTCTCTCTGCGCTCTTTCTTTCTCTTTCTCTCTCTGCGCTCTCTCTCTCTCTGCGCTCTCTCTCTCTCTGCGCTCTTTCTTTCTCTTTCTCTGCGCTCTTTCTCTCTCTCTCTCTGCGCTCTTTCTTTCTCTTTCTCTCTCTGCGCTCTTTCTCTCTGCGCACTTTCTTTCTCTCTCTGCGTTCTTTCTCTCTCTCTGCGCTCTTTCTTTCTCTCTGCGCTCTTTCTTTCTCTCTCTGCGCTCTTTCTTTCTCTCTCTCTCTGCGCTCTTTCTCTCTCTCTCTCTGCGCTCTCTCTCTCTCTGCGCTCTTTCTTTCTCTTTCTCTCTCTGCGCTCTTTCTTTCTCTTTCTCTCTCTGCGCTCTTTCTTTCTCTTTCTCTCTCTGCGCTCTTTCTCTCTGCGCACTTTCTTTCTCTCTCTGCGCTCTATCTTTCTCTCTGCGCTCTTTCTTTCTCTCTGCACTCTTACTTTCTCTCTCTCTGCGCTCTTTCTCTCTCTCTGAGCTCTTTCTTTCTCTTTCTCTCTCTCTGCACTCTTTCTCTCTCTCTGCACTCTTTCTCTCTCTCTCTCTGCGCTCTTTCTCTCTCTCTCTCTGCGCTCTTTCTTTCTCTTTCTCTCTCTGCGCTCTTTCTCTCTGCGCACTTTCTTTCTCTCTCTCTGCGCTCTTTCTCTCTCTCTGCGCTCTTTCTTTCTCTCTGCGCTCTCTCTCTCTGCGCTCTTTCTTTCTCTCTTTCTGCGCTCTTTCTTTCTCTCTTTCTGCGCTCTTTCTCTCTCTCTCTGCGCTCTTTCTCTCTCACTCTCTGCGCTCTTTCTTTCTCTTTCTCTCTCTGCGCTCTTTCTTTCTCTTTCTCTCTCTGCGCTCTTTCTTTCTCTTTCTCTCTCTGCGCTCTTTCTCTCTGCGCTCTTTCTTTCTCTCTGCGCACTTTCTTTCTCTCTCTCTGCGCTCTTTCTCTCTCTCTGCGCTCTTTCTTTCTCTCTGCGCTCTCTCTCTGCGCTCTTTCTTTCTCTCTCTGCGCTCTTTCTTTCTCTCTCTCTGCGCTCTTTCTTCCTCTCTCTCTCTGCGCTCTTTCTTCCTCTCTCTGCGCTCTTTCTTTCTCTGCGCTTTTTCTCTCTCTCTCTCTCTGCGCTCTTTCTTTCTCTCTCTCTGCGCTCTTTCTCTCTCTCTGCGCTCTTTCTTTCTCTTTCTCTCTCTCTGCGCTCTTTCTCTCTCTCTCTCTCTGCGCTCTTTCTCTCTCTCTCTCTGTGCTCTTTCTTTCTCTTTCTCTCTCTGCGCTCTCTCTCTGCGCTCTTTATTTCTCTCTGCGCTCTTTCTTTCTCTCTCTCTGTGCTCTTTCTTTCTCTCTCTCTGCGCTCTTTCTCTCTCTCTCTCTCTCTGTGCTCTTTCTTTCTCTTTCTCTCTATGCGCTCTTTCTTTCTCTTTCTCTCTCTGCGCTCTTTCTCTCTGCGCTCTTTCTTTCTCTCTGCGCACTTTCTTTCTCTCTCTCTGCGCTCTTTCTCTCTGCGCACTTTCTTTCTCTCTCTCTGCGCTCTTTCTTTCTCTCTGTGCTCTCTCTCTGCGCTCTTTCTTTCTCTCTCTGCGCTCTTTCTTTCTCTCTCTGCGCTCTTTCTCTCTCTCTCTCTCTCTCTGCGCTCTTTCTCTCTCTCTCTCTGCGCTCTCTCTCTCTCTGCGCTCTTTCTTTCTCTTTCTCTCTCTGCGCTCTCTCTCTCTCTGCGCTCTCTCTCTCTCTGCGCTCTTTCTTTCTCTTTCTCTGCGCTCTTTCTCTCTCTCTCTCTGCGCTCTTTCTTTCTCTTTCTCTCTCTGCGCTCTTTCTCTCTGCGCACTTTCTTTCTCTCTCTGCGTTCTTTCTCTCTCTCTGCGCTCTTTCTTTCTCTCTGCGCTCTCTCTCTCTGCGCTCTTTCTTTCTCTCTCTGCGCTCTTTCTTTCTCTCTCTCTCTGCGCTCTTTCTTTCTCTCTCTGCGCTTTTTCTTTCTCTCTCTCTGCGCTCTTTTTTTCTCTCTCTGCGCTCTTTTTTTCTCTCTCTCGCTGCGCTCTTTCTCTCTCTCTCTGCGCTCTTTCTTTCTCTCTCTGCGCTCTTTCTTTCTCTCTCTCTGCGCTCTTTCTTTCTCTCTCTCTGCGCTCTTTCTTTCTCTCTGCGCTCTTTCTCTCTCTGCGCTCTTTCTTTCTCTCTCTGCGCTCTTTCTTTCTCTCTCTCTGCGCTCTTTCTTTCTCTCTCTCTGCGCTCTTTCTTTCTCTCTGCGCTCTTTCTTTCTCTCTGCGCACTTTCTTCCTCTCTGCTCTCTTTCTCTCTCTCTGCGCTCTTTCTTTCTCTCTCTCTGTGCTCTTTCTCTCTCTCTGTGCTCTTTCTCTCTCTCTGTGCTCTTTCTCTCTCTCTGTGCTCTTTCTTCTTCTCTCTCTCTGCGCTCTTTCTTTCTCTCTGCGCTCTTTCTTTCTGCGCTCTTTCTTTCTCTCTCTCTCTGCGCTCTTTCTTTCTCTCTCTGCGCTTTTTCTTTCTCTCTCTCTGCGCTCTTTTTTTCTCTCTCTGCGCTCTTTTTTTCTCTCTCTCGCTGCGCTCTTTCTCTCTCTCTCTGCGCTCTTTCTTTCTCTCTCTGCGCTCTTTCTTTCTCTCTCTCTGCGCTCTTTCTTTCTCTCTCTCTGCGCTCTTTCTTTCTCTCTCTCTGCGCTCTTTCTTTCTCTCTGCGCTCTTTCTTTCTCTCTGCGCACTTTCTTTCTCTCTGCTCTCTTTCTCTCTCTCTGCGCTCTTTCTTTCTCTCTGCGTCTTTCTCTCTCTCTGCGCTCTCTCTCTCTCTGCACTCTCTCTCTCTCTGCACTCTCTCTCTCTGCGCGCTCTCTCTGCGCTCTCTCTGCGCTCTCTCTGCGCTCTCTCTGCGCTCTCTCTGCGCTCTCTCTCTCTCTGCGCTCTTTCTTTCTCTCTCTCTGCACTCTTTCTCTCTCTCTGCGCTCTTTCTTCCTCTCTCTCTCTCTGCGCTCTTTCTTCCTCTCTCTGCGCTCTTTCTTTCTCTGCGCTTTTTCTTTCTCTCTCTCTCTCTGCGCTCTTTCTTTCTCTCTCTCTGCGCTCTTTCTCTCTCTCTGCGCTCTTTCTTTCTCTTTCTCTCTCTCTCTGCGCTCTTTCTCTCTCTCTCTCTCTGCGCTCTTTCTCTCTCTCTCTCTGCGCTCTTTCTTTCTCTTTCTCTCTCTGCGCTCTCTCTCTGCGCTCTTTATTTCTCTCTGCGCACTTTCTTTCTCTCTCTCTGCGCTCTTTCTCTCTCTCTGCGCTCTTTCTTTCTCTCTGCACTCTCTCTCTCTGCGCTCTTTCTTTCTCTCTCTGTGCTCTTTCTTTCTCTCTCTCTGCGCTCTTTCTCTCTCTCTCTCTCTCTGTGCTCTTTCTTTCTCTTTCTCTCTATGCGCTCTTTCTTTCTCTTTCTCTCTCTGCGCTCTTTCTCTCTGTGCTCTTTCTTTCTCTCTGCGCACTTTCTTTCTCTCTCTCTGCGCTCTTTCTCTCTGCGCACTTTCTTTCTCTCTCTCTGCGCTCTTTCTTTCTCTCTGTGCTCTCTCTCTGCGCTCTTTCTTTCTCTCTCTGCGCTCTTTCTTTCTCTCTCTGCGCTCTTTCTTTCTCTCTCTGCGCTCTTTCTCTCTCTCTCTCTCTCTGCGCTCTTTCTCTCTCTCTCTCTGCGCTCTCTCTCTCTCTGCGCTCTTTCTTTCTCTTTCTCTCTCTGCGCTCTCTCTCTCTCTGCGCTCTCTCTCTCTCTGCGCTCTTTCTTTCTCTTTCTCTGCGCTCTTTCTCTCTCTCTCTCTGCGCTCTTTCTTTCTCTTTCTCTCTCTGCGCTCTTTCTCTCTGCGCACTTTCTTTCTCTCTCTGCGTTCTTTCTCTCTCTCTGCGCTCTTTCTTTCTCTCTGCGCTCTTTCTTTCTCTCTCTGCGCTCTTTCTTTCTCTCTCTCTCTGCGCTCTTTCTCTCTCTCTCTCTGCGCTCTCTCTCTCTCTGCGCTCTTTCTTTCTCTTTCTCTCTCTGCGCTCTTTCTTTCTCTTTCTCTCTCTGCGCTCTTTCTTTCTCTTTCTCTCTCTGCGCTCTTTCTCTCTGCGCACTTTCTTTCTCTCTCTGCGCTCTATCTTTCTCTCTGCGCTCTTTCTTTCTCTCTGCATTCTTACTTTCTCTCTCTCTGCGCTCTTTCTCTCTCTCTGAGCTCTTTCTTTCTCTTTCTCTCTCTCTGCACTCTTTCTCTCTCTCTCTCTGCGCTCTTTCTCTCTCTCTCTCTGCGCTCTTTCTTTCTCTTTCTCTCTCTGCGCTCTTTCTCTCTGCGCACTTTCTTTCTCTCTCTCTGCGCTCTTTCTCTCTCTCTGCGCTCTTTCTTTCTCTCTGCGCTCTCTCTCTCTGCGCTCTTTCTTTCTCTCTTTCTGCGCTCTTTCTTTCTCTCTTTCTGCGCTCTTTCTCTCTCTCTCTGCGCTCTTTCTCTCTCACTCTCTGCGCTCTTTCTTTCTCTTTCTCTCTCTGCGCTCTTTCTTTCTCTTTCTCTCTCTGCGCTCTTTCTTTCTCTTTCTCTCTCTGTGCTCTTTCTCTCTGCGCTCTTTCTTTCTCTCTGCGCACTTTCTTTCTCTCTCTCTGCGCTCTTTCTCTCTCTCTGCGCTCTTTCTTTCTCTCTGCGCTCTCTCTCTGCGCTCTTTCTTTCTCTCTCTGCGCTCTTTCTTTCTCTCTCTCTGCGCTCTTTCTTCCTCTCTCTCTCTGCGCTCTTTCTTCCTCTCTCTGCGCTCTTTCTTTCTCTGCGCTTTTTCTCTCTCTCTCTCTCTGCGCTCTTTCTTTCTCTCTCTCTGCGCTCTTTCTCTCTCTCTGCGCTCTTTCTTTCTCTTTCTCTCTCTCTGCGCTCTTTCTCTCTCTCTCTCTCTGCGCTCTTTCTCTCTCTCTCTCTGTGCTCTTTCTTTCTCTTTCTCTCTCTGCGCTCTCTCTCTGCGCTCTTTATTTCTCTCTGCGCTCTTTCTTTCTCTCTCTGTGCTCTTTCTTTCTCTCTCTCTGCGCTCTTTCTCTCTCTCTCTCTCTCTGTGCTCTTTCTTTCTCTTTCTCTCTATGCGCTCTTTCTTTCTCTTTCTCTCTCTGCGCTCTTTCTCTCTGCGCTCTTTCTTTCTCTCTGCGCACTTTCTTTCTCTCTCTCTGCGCTCTTTCTCTCTGCGCACTTTCTTTCTCTCTCTCTGCGCTCTTTCTTTCTCTCTGTGCTCTCTCTCTGCGCTCTTTCTTTCTCTCTCTGCGCTCTTTCTTTCTCTCTCTGCGCTCTTTCTCTCTCTCTCTCTCTCTCTGCGCTCTTTCTCTCTCTCTCTCTGCGCTCTCTCTCTCTCTGCGCTCTTTCTTTCTCTTTCTCTCTCTGCGCTCTCTCTCTCTCTGCGCTCTCTCTCTCTCTGCGCTCTTTCTTTCTCTTTCTCTGCGCTCTTTCTCTCTCTCTCTCTGCGCTCTTTCTTTCTCTTTCTCTCTCTGCGCTCTTTCTCTCTGCGCACTTTCTTTCTCTCTCTGCGTTCTTTCTCTCTCTCTGCGCTCTTTCTTTCTCTCTGCGCTCTCTCTCTCTGCGCTCTTTCTTTCTCTCTCTGCGCTCTTTCTTTCTCTCTCTCTCTGCGCTCTCTTTCTCTCTGCGCTCTTTCTTTCTTTCTCTCTGCGCTCTTTTTTTCTCTCTTTGCGCTCTTTTTTGTCTCTTTGCGCTCTTTCTTTCTCTCTCTGCGCTCTTTCTTTCTCTCTCTGCGCTCTTTCTTTCTCTGCGCTCTTTATTTCTATCTCTGCGCTCTTTATTTCTCTCTCTGCGCTCTTTATTTCTCTCTCTGCGCTCTTTATTTCTCTCTGCGCTCTTTCTTTCTCTTTCTCTCTCTGCGCTCTCTCTCTCTGTGCTCTTTCTTTCTCTCTGCGCTCTTTCTTTCTCTCTTTGCGCTCTTTTTTTCTCTCTTTGCGCTCTTTCTTTCTCTCTCTGCGCTCTTTCTTTCTGTCTCTCTGCGCTCTTTCTTTCTCTGCGCTCTTTCTTTCTCTCTCTGCGCTCTTTATTTCTCTCTCTGCGCTCTCTCTCTCTGCGCTCTTTCTTTCTCTCTCTCTCTGCGCTCATTCTTTCTCTCTCTCTCTGCGCTCTTTCTCTCTCTCTCTCGGCGCTCTTTCTCTCTCTCTCTCTCTGCGCTCTTTCTTTCTCTTTCTCTCTCTGCGCTCTCTCTCTCTGCGCTCTTTCCATCTCTCTGCGCTCTTTCTTTCTTTCTCTCTGCGCTCTTTTTTTCTCTCTTTGCGCTCTTTTTCTCTCTCTCTGCGCTCTTTCTTTCTCTCTCTCTGCGCTCTTTATTTCTTTCTCTGCGCTCTTTATTTCTCTCTCTGCGCTCTTTATTTCTCTCTCTGCGCTCTTTATTTCTCTCTCTGCGCTCTTTATTTCTCTCTCTGCGCTCTTTATTTCTCTCTCTGTGCTCTTTATTTCTCTCTCTGCGCTCTTTATTTCTCTCTCTGCGCTCTTTATTTCTCTCTCTGCGCTCTTTATTTCTCTCTCTGCGCTCTTTATTTCTCTCTCTGCGCTCTTTATTTCTCTCTCTGCGCTCTTTATTTCTCTCTCTCTCTCTGCGCTCTCTCTCTGCGCTCTTTCTTTCTCTCTCTCTGCGCTCTTTCTTTCTCTCTCTCTGTGCTCTTTCTCTCTCTCTGTGCTCTTTCTCTCTCTCTGTGCTCTTTCTCTCTCTCTGTGCTCTTTCTCTCTCTCTGTGCTCTCTCTCTCTCTCTGTGCTCTCTCTCTCTCTGCGCTCTTTCTCTCTCTCTGCGCTCTTTCTTCCTCTCTCTCTCTGCGCTCTTTCTTTCTCTCTGCGCTCTTTCTTTCTTCGCTCTTTCTTTCTCTCTCTCTCTGCGCTCTTTCTTTCTCTCTCTGCGCTTTTTCTTTCTCTCTCTCTGCGCTCTTTTTTTCTCTCTCTGCGCTCTTTTTTTCTCTCTCTCGCTGCGCTCTTTCTCTCTCTCTCTGCGCTCTTTCTTTCTCTCTCTGCGCTCTTTCTTTCTCTCTCTCTGCGCTCTTTCTTTCTCTCTCTCTGCGCTCTTTCTTTCTCTCTGCGCTCTTTCTTTCTCTCTGCGCACTTTCTTCCTCTCTGCTCTCTTTCTCTCTCTCTGCGCTCTTTCTTTCTCTCTGCGTCTTTCTCTCTCTCTGCGCTCTCTCTCTCTCTGCACTCTCTCTCTCTCTGCGCTCTCTCTCTCTCTGCACTCTCTCTCTGCGCGCTCTCTCTGCGCTCTCTCTGCGCTCTCTCTGCGCTCTCTCTGCGCTCTCTCTCTCTCTGCGCTCTTTCTTTCTCTCTCTCTGCACTCTTTCTCTCTCTCTGCGCTCTTTCTTCCTCTCTCTCTCTCTGCGCTCTTTCTTCCTCTCTCTGCGCTCTTTCTTTCTCTGCGCTTTTTCTTTCTCTCTCTCTCTCTGCGCTCTTTCTTTCTCTCTCTCTGCGCTCTTTCTCTCTCTCTGCGCTCTTTCTTTCTCTTTCTCTCTCTCTCTGCGCTCTTTCTCTCTCTCTCTCTCTGCGCTCTTTCTCTCTCTCTCTCTGCGCTCTTTCTTTCTCTTTCTCTCTCTGCGCTCTCTCTCTGCGCTCTTTATTTCTCTCTGCGCACTTTCTTTCTCTCTCTCTGCGCTCTTTCTCTCTCTCTGCGCTCTTTCTTTCTCTCTGCACTCTCTCTCTCTGCGCTCTTTCTTTCTCTCTCTGTGCTCTTTCTTTCTCTCTCTCTGCGCTCTTTCTCTCTCTCTCTCTCTCTGTGCTCTTTCTTTCTCTTTCTCTCTATGCGCTCTTTCTTTCTCTTTCTCTCTCTGCGCTCTTTCTCTCTGTGCTCTTTCTTTCTCTCTGCGCACTTTCTTTCTCTCTCTCTGCGCTCTTTCTCTCTGCGCACTTTCTTTCTCTCTCTCTGCGCTCTTTCTTTCTCTCTGTGCTCTCTCTCTGCGCTCTTTCTTTCTCTCTCTGCGCTCTTTCTTTCTCTCTCTGCGCTCTTTCTTTCTCTCTCTGCGCTCTTTCTCTCTCTCTCTCTCTCTGCGCTCTTTCTCTCTCTGCGCT
This sequence comes from Ascaphus truei, assembly GCF_040206685.1. Lineage (NCBI taxonomy): Eukaryota > Metazoa > Chordata > Amphibia > Anura > Ascaphidae > Ascaphus > Ascaphus truei. The sequence goes on along the minus strand of NW_027454407.1, from coordinate 428,040 downwards.
CTTTCTTTCTCTTTCTCTCTCTGCGCTCTCTCTCTCTCTGCGCTCTCTCTCTCTCTGCGCTCTTTCTTTCTCTTTCTCTGCGCTCTTTCTCTCTCTCTCTCTGCGCTCTTTCTTTCTCTTTCTCTCTCTGCGCTCTTTCTCTGCGCACTTTCTTTCTCTCTCTGCGTTCTTTCTCTCTCTCTGCGCTCTTTCTTTCTCTCTGCGCTCTTTCTTTCTCTCTCTGCGCTTTTCTTTCTCTCTCTCTCTGCGCTCTTTCTCTCTCTCTCTCTGCGCTCTCTCTCTCTGCGCTCTTTCTTTCTCTTTCTCTCTCTGCGCTCTTTCTTTCTCTTTCTCTCTCTGCGCTCTTTCTTTCTCTTTCTTTCTCTCTGCGCTCTTTCTTTCTCTCTGCGCTCTTTTTTTCTCTCTTTGCGCTCTTTTTTTCTCTCTTTGCGCTCTTTCTTTCTCTCTTTGCGCTCTTTCTTTCTCTCTTTGCGCTCTTTCTTTCTCTCTCTGCGCTTTTTCTTTCTCTCTCTGCGCTCTTTTTTTCTCTCTTTGCGCTCTTTCTTTCTCTCTCTGCGCTCTTTCTTTCTCTCTCTCTGCGCTCTTTCTTTCTCTGCGCTCTTTCTTTCTCTCTCTGCGCTCTTTATTTCTCTCTCTGCGCTCTCTCTGCGCTCTTTCTTTCTCTCTCTCTGCGCTCTTTCTTTCTCTCTCTGCGCTCTTTCTTTCTCTCTCTGCGCTCTTTCTTTCTCTTTCTCTCTCTGCGCTCTTTCTTTCTCTTTCTTTCTCTCTGCGCTCTTTCTTTCTCTCTGCGCTCTTTTTTTCTCTCTTTGCGCTCTTTTTTTCTCTCTTTACGCTCTTTCTTTCTCTCTTTGCGCTCTTTCTTTCTCTCTTTGCGCTCTTTCTTTCTCTCTCTGCGCTCTTTTTTTCTCTCTTTGCGCTCTTTCTTTCTCTCTCTGCGCTCTTTCTTTCTCTCTCTCTGCGCTCTTTCTTTCTCTGCGCTCTTTCTTTCTCTCTCTGCGCTCTTTATTTCTCTCTCTGCGCTCTCTCTCTCTGCGCTCTTTCTTTCTCTCTCTCTGCGCTCTTTCTCTCTCTCTCTCTCTGCGCTCTTTCTTTCTCTGCGCTCTTTCTTTCTCTCTCTGCGCTCTTTATTTCTCTCTCTGCGCTCTTTATTTCTCTCTCTGCGCTCTTTATTTCTCTCTCTGCGCTCTTTATTTCTCTCTCTGCGCTCTTTATTTCTCTCTCTGCGCTCTTTATTTCTCTCTCTGCGCTCTTTATTTCTCTCTCTGCGCTCTTTATTTCTCTCTCTGCGCTCTTTATTTCTCTCTCTCTCTCTGCGCTCTCTCTCTGCGCTCTTTCTCTCTCTCTCTCTCTGCGCTCTTTCTCTCTCTCTCTCTGCGCTCTTTCTTTCTCTTTCTCTCTCTGCGCTCTCTCTCTGCGCTCTTTATTTCTCTCTGCGCACTTTCTTTCTCTCTCTGCGCTCTTTCTCTCTCTCTGCGCTCTTTCTTTCTCTCTGCACTCTCTCTCTCTGCGCTCTTTCTTTCTCTCTCTGTGCTCTTTCTCTCTCTCTCTCTGCGCTCTTTCTCTCTCTCTCTCTCTCTGTGCTCTTTCTTTCTCTTTCTCTCTATGCGCTCTTTCTTTCTCTTTCTCTCTCTGCGCTCTTTCTCTCTGCGCTCTTTCTTTCTCTCTGCACACTTTCTTTCTCTCTCTCTGCGCTCTTTCTCTCTGCGCACTTTCTTTCTCTCTCTCTGCGCTCTTTCTTTCTCTCTGTGCTCTCTCTCTGCGCTCTTTCTTTCTCTCTCTGCGCTCTTTCTTTCTCTCTCTGCGCTCTTTCTCTCTCTCTCTCTCTGCGCTCTTTCTCTCTCTCTCTCTGCGCTCTCTCTCTGCGCTCTCTCTCTCTCTCTGCGCTCTTTCTTTCTCTTTCTCTGCGCTCTTTCTCTCTCTCTCTCTGCGCTCTTTCTTTCTCTTTCTCTCTCTGCGCTCTTTCTCTCTGCGCTCTTTCTCTCTCTGCGCACTTTCTTTCTCTCTCTGCGTTCTTTCTCTCTCTCTGCGCTCTTTCTTTCTCTCTGCGCTCTCTCTCTCTGCGCTCTTTCTTTCTCTCTCTGCGCTCTTTCTTTCTCTCTCTCTCTGCGCTCTTTCTCTCTCTCTCTCTGCGCTCTTTCTCTCTCTCTCTGCGCTCTCTCTCTCTCTCTGCGCTCTTTCTTTCTCTTTCTCTCTCTGCGCTCTTTCTTTCTCTTTCTCTCTCTGCGCTCTTTCTTTCTCTCTTTGCGCTCTTTTTTTCTCTCTTTGCGCTCTTTCTTTCTCTCTTTGCGCTCTTTCTTTCTCTCTCTGCGCTCTTTTTTTCTCTCTTTGCGCTCTTTCTTTCTCTCTCTGCGCTCTTTCTTTCTCTCTCTCTGCGCTCTTTCTTTCTCTGCGCTCTTTCTTTCTCTCTCTGCGCTCTTTCTTTCTCTCTCTGCGCTCTTTATTTCTCTCTCTGCGCTCTCTCTCTCTGCGCTCTTTCTTTCTCTCTCTCTGCGCTCTTTCTTTCTCTCTCTGCGCTCTTTCTCTCTCTCTGCGCTCTTTCTCTCTCTCTCTCTGCGCTCTTTCTTTCTCTGCGCTCTTTCTTTCTCTCTCTGCGCTCTTTATTTCTCTCTCTGCGCTCTCTCTCTCTCTCTGCGCTCTTTCATTCTCTCTCTCTGCGCTCTTTCTCTCTCTGCGCTCTCTCTCTCTCTCTGCGCTCTTTCTTTCTCTCTCTCTGCGCTCTTTCTCTCTCTGCGCTCTTTCTCTCTCTGCGCTCTTTCTCTCTCTGCGCTCTTTCTTTCTCTCTCTGCGCTCTCTTTCATTGTCTGCTCTCTTTCTTCCTCTCTCTCTGCGCTCTTTTTTTCTCTACGCTCTTTCTCTCTCTCTGCGCTCTTTCTCTCTCTGCGCTCTCTCTCTTTCTTCTGCGCTCTCTCTCTCTGCGCTCTCTCTCTGTCTGCGCTCTCTCTTTCTCTCTGCGCTCTTTCTCTCTCTCTGCGCTCTTTCTCTCTCTCTCTCTGCGCTCTTTCTCTCTCTGCGCTCTTTCTCTCTCTGCGCTCTTTCTCTCTCTGCGCTCTTTCTTTCTCTTTCTCTCTCTGCGCTCTTTCTCTCTCTCTGCGCTCTTTCTCTCTCTCTCTGAGCTCTCTCTCTCTCTCTCTGCGCTCTTTCTTTCTCTTTCTCTCTTTGCGCTCTCTCTCTCTCTGCGCTCTTTCTTTCTCTCTGCGCTATTTCTCTCTCTGCGCACTTTCTCTCTCTGCGCACTTTCTTTCTCTCTGCGCTCTTTCTCTCTTGGCGCTCTTTCTCTCTCTCTCTCTCTGCGCTCTTTCTTTCTCTTTCTCTTTCTCTCTCTGCGCTCTCTCTCTGCGCTCTCTTTCTCTCTGCGCTCTCTTTCTCTCTGCGCTCTTTCTTTCTTTCTCTCTGCGCTCTCTTTCTCTCTGCGCTCTTTCTTTCTTTCTTTCTCTCTGCGCTCTTTTTTTCTCTCTTTGCGCTCTTTTTTGTCTCTTTGCGCTCTTTCTTTCTCTCTCTGCGCTCTTTCTTTCTCTCTCTGCGCTCTTTCTTTCTCTGCGCTCTTTATTTCTATCTCTGCGCTCTTTATTTCTCTCTCTGCGCTCTTTATTTCTCTCTCTGCGCTCTTTATTTCTCTCTCTGCGCTCTTTCTCTCTCTCTCTCTGCGCTCTTTCTTTCTCTTTCAATCTCTGCGCTCTCTCTCTGCGCTCTTTATTTCTCTCTGCGCACTTTCTTTCTCTCTCTCTGCGCTCTTTCTCTCTCTCTGCGCTCTTTCTTTCTCTCTGCACTCTCTCTCTCTGCGCTCTTTCTTTCTCTCTCTGTGCTCTTTCTTTCTCTCTCTCTGCGCTCTTTCTCTCTCTCTCTCTCTCTGTGCTCTTTCTTTCTCTTTCTCTCTATGCACTCTTTCTTTCTCTTTCTCTCTCTGCGCTCTTTCTCTCTGCGCTCTTTCTTTCTCTGCGCACTTTCTTTCTCTCTCTCTGCGCTCTTTCTCTCTGCGCACTTTCTTTCTCTCTCTCTGCGCTCTTTCTTTCTCTCTGTGCTCTCTCTCTGCGCTCTTTCTTTCTCTCTCTGCGCTCTTTCTTTCTCTCTCTGCGCTCTTTCTTTCTCTCTCTGCGCTCTTTCTCTCTCTCTCTCTCTGCGCTCTTTCTCTCTCTCTCTGCGCTCTCTCTCTCTCTGCGCTCTTTCTTTCTCTTTCTCTGCGCTCTTTCTCTCTCTCTCTCTGCGCTCTTTCTTTCTCTTTCTCTCTCTGCGCTCTTTCTCTCTGCGCTCTTTCTCTCTCTGCGCACTTTCTTTCTCTCTCTGCGTTCTTTCTCTCTCTCTGCGCTCTTTCTTTCTCTCTGCGCTCTCTCTCTCTCTGCGCTCTTTCTTTCTCTCTCTGCGCTCTTTCTTTCTCTATCTCTCTGCACTCTTTCTCTCTCTCTCTCTCTGCGCTCTCTCTCTCTCTCTGCGCTCTTTCTTTCTCTTTCTCTCTCTGCGCTCTTTCTTTCTCTTTCTCTCTCTGCGCTCTTTCTTTCTCTTTCTCTCTCTGCGCTCTCTCTCTCTCTGTGCTCTTTTTCTCTCTTTGCGCTCTTTCTTTCTCTCTTTGCGCTCTTTCTTTCTCTCTTTGCGCTCTTTCTTTCTCTCTCTGCGCTCTTTTTTTCTCTCTTTGCGCTCTTTCTTTCTCTCTCTGCGCTCTTTATTTCTCTCTCTCTGTGCTCTTTCTTTCTCTGCGCTCTTTCTTTCTCTCTCTGCGCTCTTTATTTCTCTCTCTGCGCTCTCTCTCTCTGCGCTCTTTCTTTCTCTCTCTCTGCGCTCTTTCTTTCTCTCTCTGCGCTCTTTCTCTCTCTCTGCGCTCTTTCTCTCTCTCTGCGCTCTTTCTCTCTCTCTCTCTCTGCGCTCTTTCTTTCTCTGCGCTCTTTCTTTCTCTGCGCTCTTTCTTTCTCTCTCTGCGCTCTTTATTTCTCTCTCTGCGCTCTTTATTTCTCTCTCTGCGCTCTTTATTTCTCTCTCTGCGCTCTTTATTTCTCTCTCTGCGCTCTTTATTTCTCTCTCTGCGCTCTTTATTTCTCTCTCTGCGCTCTTTATTTCTCTCTCTCTCTCTGCGCTCTCTCTCTGCGCTCTTTCTCTCTCTCTCTCTCTCTGCGCTCTTTCTCTCTCTCTCTCTGCGCTCTTTCTTTCTCTTTCTCTCTCTGCGCTCTCTCTCTGCGCTCTTTATTTCTCTCTGCGCACTTTCTTTCTCTCTCTCTGCGCTCTTTCTCTCTCTCTGCGCTCTTTCTTTCTCTCTGCACTCTCTCTCTCTGCGCTCTTTCTTTCTCTCTCTGTGCTCTTTCTTTCTCTCTCTCTGCGCTCTTTCTCTCTCTCTCTGTGCTCTTTCTTTCTCTTTCTCTCTATGCGCTCTTTCTTTCTCTTTCTCTCTCTGCGCTCTTTCTCTCTGCGCTCTTTCTTTCTCTCTGCGCACTTTCTTTCTCTCTCTCTGCGCTCTTTCTCTCTGCGCACTTTCTTTCTCTCTCTCTGCGCTCTTTCTTTCTCTCTGTGCTCTCTCTCTGCGCTCTTTCTTTCTCTCTCTGCGCTCTTTCTTTCTCTCTCTGCGCTCTTTCTCTCTCTCTCTCTCTCTGCGCTCTTTCTCTCTCTCTCTCTGCGCTCTCTCTCTCTCTGCGCTCTTTCTTTCTCTTTCTCTCTCTGCGCTCTCTCTCTGCGCTCTCTCTCTCTCTCTGCGCTCTTTCTTTCTCTTTCTCTGCGCTCTTTCTCTCTCTCTCTCTGCGCTCTTTCTTTCTCTTTCTCTCTCTGCGCTCTTTCTCTCTGCGCTCTTTCTCTCTCTGCGCACTTTCTTTCTCTCTCTGCGTTCTTTCTCTCTCTCTGCGCTCTTTCTTTCTCTCTGCGCTCTCTCTCTCTGCGCTCTTTCTTTCTCTCTCTGCGCTCTTTCTTTCTCTCTCTCTCTGCGCTCTTTCTCTCTCTCTCTCTGCGCTCTCTCTCTCTCTCTGCGCTCTTTCTTTCTCTTTCTCTCTCTGCGCTCTTTCTTTCTCTTTCTCTCTCTGTGCTCTTTCTTTCTCTTTCTCTCTCTGTGCTCTCTCTCTCTCTGTGCTCTTTCTTTCTCTCTGCGCTCTTTCTTTCTCTCTGCGCTCTTTTTTTCTCTCTTTGCGCTCTTTTTTTCTCTCTTTGCGCTCTTTCTTTCTCTCTTTGCGCTCTTTCTTTCTCTCTCTGCGCTCTTTTTTTCTCTCTTTGCGCTCTTTCTTTCTCTCTCTGCGCTCTTTCTTTCTCTCTCTGCGCTCTTTCTTTCTCTGCGCTCTTTCTTTCTCTCTCTGCGCTCTTTCTTTCTCTCTCTGCGCTCTTTATTTCTCTCTCTGCGCTCTCTCTCTCTGCGCTCTTTCTTTCTCTCTCTCTGCGCTCTTTCTTTCTCTCTCTGCGCTCTTTCTCTCTCTCTGCGCTCTTTCTCTCTCTCTCTCTCTGCGCTCTTTCTTTCTCTGCGCTCTTTCTTTCTCTCTCTGCGCTCTTTATTTCTCTCTCTGCGCTCTCTCTCTCTCTGCGCTCTCTCTCTCTCTCTGCGCTCTTTCTTTCTCTCTCTCTGCGCTCTTTCTCTCTCTGCGCTCTTTCTCTCTCTGCGCTCTTTCTCTCTCTGCGCTCTTTCTTTCTCTCTCTGCGCTCTCTTTCATTGTCTGCTCTCTTTCTTCCTCTCTCTCTGCGCTCTTTTTTTCTCTACGCTCTTTCTCTCTCTCTGCGCTCTTTCTCTCTCTGCGCTCTCTCTCTTTCTTCTGCGCTCTCTCTCTCTGCGCTCTCTCTCTGTCAGCGCTCTCTCTTTCTCTCTGCGCTCTTTCTCTCTCTCTGCGCTTTTTCTCTCTCTCTCTCTGCGCTCTTTCTCTCTCTGCGCTCTTTCTCTCTCTGCGCTCTTTCTCTCTCTGCGCTCTTTCTTTCTCTTTCTCTCTCTGCGCTCTTTCTCTCTCTCTGCGCTCTCTCTCTCTCTCTGAGCTCTCTCTCTCTCTCTCTGCGCTCTTTCTTTCTCTTTCTCTCTTTGCGCTCTCTCTCTCTCTGCGCTCTTTCTTTCTCTCTGCGCTATTTCTCTCTCTGCGCACTTTCTCTCTCTGCGCACTTTCTCTCTCTGCTCACTTTCTTTCTCTCTGCGCTCTTTCTCTCTTGGCGCTCTTTCTCTCTCTCTCTCTCTGCGCTCTTTCTTTCTCTTTCTCTTTCTCTCTCTGCGCTCTCTCTCTGCGCTCTCTTTCTCTCTGCGTTCTCTTTCTCTCTGCGCTCTTTCTTTCTTTCTCTCTGCGCTCTCTTTCTCTCTGCGCTCTTTCTTTCTTTCTTTCTTTCTCTCTGCGCTCTTTTTTTCTCTCTTTGCGCTCTTTTTTGTCTCTTTGCGCTCTTTCTTTCTCTCTCTGCGCTCTTTCTTTCTCTCTCTGCGCTCTTTCTTTCTCTGCGCTCTTTATTTCTATCTCTGCGCTCTTTATTTCTCTCTCTGCGCTCTTTATTTCTCTCTCTGCGCTCTTTATTTCTCTCTGCGCTCTTTCTCTCTCTCTCTCTGCGCTCTTTCTTTCTCTTTCAATCTCTGCGCTCTCTCTCTGCGCTCTTTATTTCTCTCTGCGCACTTTCTTTCTCTCTCTCTGCGCTCTTTCTCTCTCTCTGCGCTCTTTCTTTCTCTCTGCACTCTCTCTCTCTGCGCTCTTTCTTTCTCTCTCTGTGCTCTTTCTTTCTCTCTCTCTGCGCTCTTTCTCTCTCTGTGCTCTTTATTTCTCTTTCTCTCTATGCGCTCTTTCTTTCTCTTTCTCTCTCTGCGCTCTTTCTCTCTGCGCTCTTTCTTTCTCTCTGCGCACTTTCTTTCTCTCTCTCTGCGCTCTTTCTCTCTGCGCACTTTCTTTCTCTCTCTCTGCGCTCTTTCTTTCTCTCTGTGCTCTCTCTCTGCGCTCTTTCTTTCTCTCTCTGCGCTCTTTCTTTCTCTCTCTGCGCTCTTTCTTTCTCTCTCTGCGCTCTTTCTCTCTCTCTCTCTCTCTGCGCTCTTTCTCTCTCTCTCTCTGCGCTCTCTCTCTGCGCTCTTTCTTTCTCTTTCTCTCTCTGCGCTCTCTCTCTGCGCTCTCTCTCTCTCTCTGCGCTCTTTCTTTCTCTTTCTCTGCGCTCTTTCTCTCTCTCTCTCTGCGCTCTTTCTTTCTCTTTCTCTCTCTGCGCTCTTTCTCTCTGCGCTCTTTCTCTCTCTGCGCACTTTCTTTCTCTCTCTGCGTTCTTTCTCTCTCTCTGCGCTCTTTCTTTCTCTCTGCGCTCTCTCTCTCTGCGCTCTTTCTTTCTCTCTCTGCGCTCTTTCTTTCTCTCTCTCTCTGCGCTCTTTCTCTCTCTCTCTCTGCGCTCTCTCTCTCTCTCTGCGCTCTTTCTTTCTCTTTCTCTCTCTGCGCTCTTTCTATCTCTTTCTCTCTCTGCGCTCTTTCTTTCTCTTTCTCTCTCTGCGCTCTCTCTCTCTCTGTGCTCTTTCTTTCTCTCTGCGCTCTTTCTTTCTCTCTGCGCTCTTTTTTTCTCTCTTTGCGCTCTTTTTTTCTCTCTTTGCGCTCTTTCTTTCTCTCTTTGCGCTCTTTCTTTCTCTCTCTGCGCTCTTTTTTTCTCTCTTTGCGCTCTTTCTTTCTCTCTCTGCGCTCTTTCTTTCTCTCTCTCTGCGCTCTTTCTTTCTCTGCGCTCTTTCTTTCTCTCTCTGCGCTCTTTATTTCTCTCTCTGCGCTCTCTCTCTCTGCGCTCTCTCTCTCTGCGCTCTTTCTTTCTCTCTCTCTGCGCTCTTTCTTTCTCTCTCTGCGCTCTTTCTCTCTCTCTGCGCTCTTTCGCTCTTTCTTTCTCTGCGCTCTTTCTTTCTCTCTCTGCGCTCTTTATTTCTCTCTCTGCGCTCTCTCTCTCTCTCTCTGCGCTCTTTCTTTCTCTCTCTCTGCGCTCTTTCTCTCTCTGCGCTCTTTCTTTCTCTCTCTGCGCTCTCTTTCATTGTCTGCTCTCTTTCTTCCTCTCTCTCTGCGCTCTTTTTTTCTCTACGCTCTTTCTCTCTCTCTGCGCTCTTTCTCTCTCTGCGCTCTCTCTCTTTCTTCTGCGCTCTCTCTCTCTGCGCTCTCTCTCTGTCTGCGCTCTCTCTCTCTCTGCGCTCTCTCTTTCTCTCTGCGCTCTTTCTCTCTCTCTGCGCTCTTTCTCTCTCTCTCTCTGCGCTCTTTCTCTCTCTCTCTCTGCGCTCTTTCTCTCTCTGCGCTCTTTCTCTCTCTGCGCTCTTTCTCTCTCTGCGCTCTTTCTTTCTCTTTCTCTCTCTGCGCTCTTTCTCTCTCTCTGCGCTCTTTCTCTCTCTCTCTGCGCTCTCTCTCTCTGCGCTCTTTCTTTCTCTTTCTCTCTTTGCGCTCTCTCTCTCTCTGCGCTCTTTCTTTCTCTCTGCGCTATTTCTCTCTCTGCGCACTTTCTCTCTCTGCGCACTTTCTCTCTCTGCGCACTTTCTTTCTCTCTGCGCTCTTTCTCTCTCGGCGCTCTTTCTCTCTCTCTCTCTCTCTCTGCGCTCTTTCTTTCTCTTTCTCTTTCTCTCTCTGCGCTCTCTCTCTGCGCTCTCTTTCTCTCTGCGCTCTCTTTCTCTCTGCGCTCTTTCTTTCTTTCTCTCTGCGCTCTCTTTCTCTCTGCGCTCTTTCTTTCTTTCTTTCTCTCTGCGCTCTTTTTTTCTCTCTTTGCGCTCTTTTTTGTCTCTTTGCGCTCTTTCTTTCTCTCTCTGCGCTCTTTCTTTCTCTCTCTGCGCTCTTTCTTTCTCTGCGCTCTTTATTTCTCTCTCTGCGCTCTTTATTTCTCTCTCTGCGCTCTTTATTTCTCTCTGCGCTCTTTCTTTCTGTCTCTCTGCGCTCTTTCTTTCTCTGCGCTCTTTCTTTCTCTGCGCTCTTTCTTTCTCTCTCTGCGCTCTTTATTTCTCTGTCTGCGCTCTCTCTCTCTGCGCTCTTTCTTTCTCTCTCTCTCTGCGCTCTTTCTTTCTCTCTCTCTCTGCGCTCTTTCTTTCTCTCTCTGCGCTCTTTCTTTCTCTCTCTCTGCGCTCTTTCTCTCTCTCTCTGCGCTCTCTCTCTCTGCGCTCTCTCTCTCTCTGCGCTCTCTCTCTCTCTGCGCTCTCTCTCTCTCTGCGCTCTCTTTCATTGTCTGCGCTCTTTCTTCCTCTCTCTGCGCTCTTTTTTTCTCTACGCTCTTTCTCTCTCTCTGCGCTCTCTCTCTTCTGCGCTCTCTCTCTCTGCGCTCTCTCTTTCTCTCTGCGCTCTTTCTCTCTCTGCGCTCTTTCTCTCTCTCTCTCTGCGCTCTCTCTCTCTCTCTCTGCGCTCTTTCTTCCTCTATCTCTCTGCACTCTTTCTCTCTTACTCTCTGCGCTCTTTCTTTCTCTCTCTGCGCTCTTTCTCTCTCTCTGCGCTCTTTCTCTCTCTCTGCGCTCTTTCTCTCTCTCTGCGCTATTTCTCTCTCTCTGTGCTCTTTCTTTCTCTCTCTCTCTGCGCTCTTTCTTTCTTTCTTTCTCTCTCTGCGCTCTTTCTTTCTCTCTCTGCGCTCTTTCTTTCTCTCTCTCTGCGCTCTTTCTTTCTCTCTGCGCTCTTTCTTTCTCTCTGCGCACTTTCTTTCTCTCTGCGCACTTTCTTTCTCTCTGCGCACTTTCTTTCTCTCTCTCTCTCTGTCTGCGCTCTTTCAATCTCTGCGCTCTTTCTCTCTCTCTCTGTGCTCTCTTTCTCTCTCTCTCTGCGCTCTTTCTTTCTCTCTCTCTCTGCGCTTTTTCTTTCTCTCTCTCTGCACTCTTTCTTTCTCTCTCTGCGCTCTTTCTTTCTCTCTCTCTGCGCTCTTTCTCTCTCTCTCTCTGCGCTCTCTCTCTCTCTCTCTGCGCTCTCTCTCTCTCTCTCTGCGCTCTTTCTTTCTCTTTCTCTCTCTGCGCTCTCTCTCTCTGTGCTCTTTCTTTCTCTCTGCGCTCTTTCTTTCTCTCTTTGCGCTCTTTTTTTCTCTCTTTGCGCTCTTTTTTTCTCTCTTTGCGCTCTTTCTTTCTCTCTCTGCGCTCTTTCTTTCTTTCTCTCTCTCTGCGCTCTTTCTTTCTCTGCGCTCTTTCTTTCTCTCTCTGCGCTCTTTCTTTCTCTCTCTGCGCTCTTTATTTCTCTCTCTGCACTCTCTCTCTCTGCGCTCTTTCTTTCTCTCTCTCTGCGCTCTTTCTTTCTCTCTCTGCGCTCTTTCTCTCTCTCTGCGCTCTTTCTCTCTCTCTGCGCTCTTTCTCTCTCTCTGCGCTCTTTCTCTCTCTCTGCGCTCTTTCTCTCTCTCTGCGCTCTTTCTCTCTCTCTGCGCTCTTTCTCTCTCTGCGCTCTTTCTCTCTCTCTGCGCTCTCTCTCTCTCTGCGCTCTCTCTCTTTCTTCTGCGCTCTCTCTCTCTGCGCTCTCTCTCTGCGCTCTCTCTTTCTCTCTGCGCTCTTTCTCTCTCTGCACTCTTTCTCTCTCTCTCTCTGCGCTCTTTCTCTCGCTCTCTCTGCGCTCTTTCTTCCTCTATCTCTCTGCACTCTTTCTCTCTCACTCTCTGCGCTCTTTCTTTCTCTCTCTGCGCTCTTTCTCTCTCTCTGCGCTCTTTCTCTCTCTCTGTGCTCTTTCTTTCTTTCTCTCTCTGCGCTCTTTCTTTCTTTCTCTCTCTGCGCTCTTTCTTTCTCTCTCTGCGCTCTTTCTTTCTCTCTCTCTGCGCTCTTTCTTTCTCTCTGCGCTCTTTCTTTCTCTCTGCGCACTTTCTTTCTCTCTCTCTCTCTGTCTGCGCTCTCTTTCTCTCTGCGCTCTTTCTCTCTCTCTCTGCGCTCTTTCTCTCTCTCTCTCTGCGCTCTTTCTTTCTCTCTGCGCTCTTTCTTTCTCTCTGCGCACTTTCTTTCTCTCTCTCTGTCTGCGCTCTCTTTCTCTCTGCGCTCTTTCTCTCTCTCTCTCTGCGCTCTTTCTCTCTCTCTCTCTGCACTCTTTCTTCCTCTCTCTCTGCGCGCTCTCTCTCTCTCTCTGCGTGCTCTCTCTCTCTCTCTGCGTGCTCTCTCTCTCTGCGCTCTCTTTCTTTCTCTCTCTGTGCTCTTTCTTTCTCTCTCTCTCTGCGCTCTTTCTTTCTCTCTCTGCGCTCTTTCTTTCTCTCTCTCTGCGCTCTTTCTCTCTCTCTCTCTCTGCGCTCTCTCTATCTCTCTCTGCGCTCTTTCTTTCTCTTTCTCTCTCTGCGCTCTTTCTTTCTCTTTCTCTCTCTGCGCTCTCTCTCTCTGTGCTCTTTCTTTCTCTCTGCGCTCTTTCTTTCTCTCTTTGCGCTCTTTCTTTCTCTCTCTGCGCTCTTTCTTTCTCTCTCTCTGCGCTCTTTCTTTCTCTGCGCTCTTTCTTTCTCTCTCTGCGCTCTCTCTCTCTGCGCTCTTTCTTTCTCTCTCTCTGCGCTCTTTCTTTCTCTCTCTCTCTGCGCTCTTTCTTTCTCTCTCTGCGCTCTTTCTTTCTCTTTCTCTCTCTGCGCTCTCTCTCTCTGTGCTCTTTCTTTCTCTCTGCGCTCTTTCTTTCTCTCTTTGCGCTCTTTTTTTCTCTCTTTGCGCTCTTTTTTTCTCTCTTTGCGCTCTTTCTTTCTCTCTCTGCGCTCTTTCTTTCTTTCTCTCTCTCTGCGCTCTTTCTTTCTCTGCGCTCTTTCTTTCTCTCTCTGCGCTCTTTCTTTCTCTCTCTGCGCTCTTTATTTCTCTCTCTGCACTCTCTCTCTCTGCGCTCTTTCTTTCTCTCTCTCTGCGCTCTTTCTTTCTCTCTCTCTGCGCTCTTTCTTTCTCTCTCTGCGCTCTTTCTCTCTCTCTGCGCTCTTTCTCTCTCTCTGCGCTCTTTCTCTCTCTCTGCGCTCTTTCTCTCTCTCTGCGCTCTTTCTCTCTCTCTGCGCTCTTTCTCTCTCTCTGCGCTCTTTCTCTCTCTCTGCGCTCTTTCTCTCTCTGCGCTCTTTCTCTCTCTCTGCGCTCTCTCTCTCTCTGCGCTCTCTCTCTTTCTTCTGCGCTCTCTCTCTCTGCGCTCTCTCTCTGCGCTCTCTCTTTCTCTCTGCGCTCTTTCTCTCTCTGCACTCTTTCTCTCTCTCTCTCTGCGCTCTTTCTCTCGCTCTCTCTGCGCTCTTTCTTCCTCTATCTCTCTGCACTCTTTCTCTCTCACTCTCTGCGCTCTTTCTTTCTCTCTCTGCGCTCTTTCTCTCTCTCTGCGCTCTTTCTCTCTCTCTGTGCTCTTTCTTTCTTTCTCTCTCTGCGCTCTTTCTTTCTTTCTCTCTCTGCGCTCTTTCTTTCTCTCTCTGCGCTCTTTCTTTCTCTCTCTCTGCGCTCTTTCTTTCTCTCTGCGCTCTTTCTTTCTCTCTGCGCACTTTCTTTCTCTCTCTCTCTCTGTCTGCGCTCTCTTTCTCTCTGCGCTCTTTCTCTCTCTCTCTGCGCTCTTTCTCTCTCTCTCTCTGCGCTCTTTCTTTCTCTCTGCGCTCTTTCTTTCTCTCTGCGCACTTTCTTTCTCTCTCTCTGTCTGCGCTCTCTTTCTCTCTGCGCTCTTTCTCTCTCTCTCTCTGCGCTCTTTCTCTCTCTCTCTCTGCACTCTTTCTTCCTCTCTCTCTGCGCGCTCTCTCTCTCTCTCTGCGTGCTCTCTCTCTCTCTCTGCGTGCTCTCTCTCTCTGCGCTCTCTTTCTTTCTCTCTCTGTGCTCTTTCTTTCTCTCTCTCTCTGCGCTCTTTCTTTCTCTCTCTGCGCTCTTTCTTTCTCTCTCTCTGCGCTCTTTCTCTCTCTCTCTCTCTGCGCTCTCTCTATCTCTCTCTGCGCTCTTTCTTTCTCTTTCTCTCTCTGCGCTCTTTCTTTCTCTTTCTCTCTCTGCGCTCTCTCTCTCTGTGCTCTTTCTTTCTCTCTGCGCTCTTTCTTTCTCTCTTTGCGCTCTTTCTTTCTCTCTCTGCGCTCTTTCTTTCTCTCTCTCTGCGCTCTTTCTTTCTCTGCGCTCTTTCTTTCTCTCTCTGCGCTCTCTCTCTCTGCGCTCTTTCTTTCTCTCTCTCTGCGCTCTTTCTTTCTCTCTCTCTCTGCGCTCTTTCTTTCTCTCTCTGCGCTCTTTCTTTCTCTCTCTCTGCGCTCTTTCTCTCTCTCTCTCTGCGCTCTCTCTCTCTCTCTCTGCGCTCTTTCTTTCTATTTCTCTCTCTGCGCTCTTTCTTTCTCTTTCTCTCTCTGTGCTCTTTCTTTCTCTCTGCGCTCTTTCTTTCTCTCTTTGCGCTCTTTTTTTCTCTCTTTGTGCTCTTTCTTTCTCTCTCTGCGCTCTTTCTTTCTCTCTCTCTGCGCTCTTTCTTTCTCTGCGCTCTTTCTTTCTCTCTCTGCGCTCTCTCTCTCTGCGCTCTTTCTTTCTCTCTCTGCGCTCTTTCTCTCTCTCTCTGCGCTCTTTCTCTCTCTCTCTGCGCTCTTTCTCTCTCTCTCTGCGCTCTCTCTCTCTCTCTGCGCTCTCTCTCTCTCTCTGCGCTCTCTCTCTCTCTCTGTGCTCTTTCTCTCTCTCTGTGCTCTTTCGCTCTCTCTGTGCTCTTTCTCTCTCTCTGTGATCTCTCTCTCTGCGCTCTTTCTCTCTCTCTCTGCGCTCTTTCTCTCTCTCTCTGCGCTCTCTCTCTCTCTCTGCGCTCTCTCTCTCTCTCTGTGCTCTTTCTCTCTCTCTGTGCTCTTTCTCTCTCTCTGTGCTCTTTCTCTCTCTCTGTGATCTCTCTCTCTGCGCTCTTTCTCTCTCTGCGCTCTTTCTCTCTCTGCGCTCTTTCTCTCTCTGCGCTCTTTCTCTCTCTGCGCTCTTTCTTTCTCTCTCTGCGCTCTTTCTTTCTCTCTCTGCGCTCTCTTTCATTGTCTGCGCTCTTTCTTCCTCTCTCTCTGCGCTCTTTTTTTTCTCTACGCTCTTTTTTTCTCTACGCTCTTTCTCTCTCTCTGCGCTCTCTCTCTGTCTGCGCTCTCTCTCTGTCTGCGCTCTCTCTCTGTCTGCGCTCTCTCTTTCTCTCTGCGCTCTTTCTCTCTCTGCGCTCTTTCTCTCTCTGCGCTCTTTCTCTCTCTCTCTCTGCGCTCTTTCTCTCTCTCTCTCTGCGCTCTTTCTTCCTCTATCTCTCTGCACTATTTCTCTCTCACTCTCTGCGCTCTTTCTTTCTCTCTCTGCGCTCTTTCTTTCTCTCTCTATGCGCTCTTTGTCTCTCTCTGCGCTTTTTCTTTCTCTCTCTCTGCACTCTTTTTTTCTCTCTGCGCTCTCTCTCTCTCTGCGCTCTTTCTTTCTCTCTGCGCTCTCTCTCTCTGCGCTCTTTCTCTCTCTGCGCTCTTTCTCTCTCTGCGCTCTCTCTCTCTGCGCTCTTTCTCTCTCTGCGCTCTTTCTCTCTCTGCGCTCTTTCTCTCTCTGCGCTCTTTCTCTCTCTGCGCTCTTTCTCTCTCTGCGCTCTTTCTCTCTCTCTGCGCTCTTTCTCTCTCTCTCTCTGCGCTCTTTCTTTCTCTTTCTCTCTTTGCGCTCTTTCTCTCTCTCTGCGCTCTTTCTCTCTCTGCGCACTTTCTCTCTCTGCGCACTTTCTTTCTCTTTCTCTGCGCTCTCTCTCTCTGCGCTCTTTCTCTCTCTGCGCTCTCTCTCTCTGCGCTCTCTTTCTCTCTGCGCTCTTTCTTTCTTTCTCTCTGCGCTCTCTTTCTCTCTGCGCTCTTTCTTTCTTTCTTTCTCTCTGTGCTCTTTTTTTCTCTCTTTGCGCTCTTTTTTCTCTCTTTGCGTTCTTTCTTTCTCTCTCTGCGCTCTTTCTTTCTCTCTCTGCGCTCTTTCTTTCTCTCTCTGTGCTCTTTCTTTCTCTCTCTGCGCTCTTTCTTTCTCTGCGCTCTTTATTTCTCTCTCGGCGCTCTTTATTTCTCTCTCTGCGCTCTTTATTTCTCTCTCTGCGCTCTTTATTTCTCTCTCTGCGCTCTTTATTTCTCTCTGCGCTCTTTATTTCTCTCTCTGCGCTCTTTATTTCTCTCTCTGCGCTCTTTCTCTGCGCTCTTTCTTTCTCTCTCTGCGCTCTTTCTTTCTCTCTCTCTGCGCTCTTTCTTTCTATCTCTCTGCGCTCTTTCTCTCTCTCTGCGCACTTTCTCTCTCTCTGCGCACTTTCTCTCTCTCTGCGCACTTTCTCTCTCTCTGCGCACTTTCTCTCTCTCTGCGCTATTTCACTCTCTCTGCGCTCTTTCTTTCTCTTTCTCTCTCTCTGCGCTCTATCTTTCTTTCTCTCTCTGCGCACTTTCTTTCTCTCTCTCTGCGCTCTCTCTCTGTCTGTCTGCGCTCTCTTTCTCTCTCTCTCTGCGCTCTTTCTTCCTCTCTCTCTGCGCTCTCTCTCTCTCTCTGCGCTCTTTCTTTCTCTCTCTCTCTGCGCTCTTTCTTTCTTTCTCTCTCTGCGCTCTTTCTTTCTCTGCGCTCTCTCTCTCTCTGCGCTCTTTCTTTCTCTCTCTGCGCTCATTCTTTCTCACTCTGCGCTCTTTCTTTTTCTCTCTCTGCGCTCTTTCTTTCTCTCTCTCTGCGCTCTTTGTTTCTCTCTGCGCTCTTTCTTTCTTTGCGCTCTTTCTTTCTCTCTGCGCACTTTCTTTCTCTCTCTCTGCACTCTTCCTCTCTGCGCTCTTTCTTTCTCTCTGCGCTCTCTCTCTCTCTGCGCTCTTTCTTTCTCTCTCTCTGCGCTCTTTCTTTCTCTCTCTCTGCGCTCTTTCTTTCTCTCTGCGCTCTTTCTTTCTTTGCGCTCTTTCTTTCTCTCTGCGCACTTTCTTTCTCTCTCTCTGCACTCTTCCTCTCTGCGCTCTTTCTTTCTCTCTGCGCTCTCTCTCTCTCTGCGCTCTTTCTTTCTCTCTCTCTAAGCGCTCTTTCTTTCTCTCTCTCTGCGCTCTCTCTCTCTCTGCGCTCTTTCTCTCTCTCTGCGCTCTTTCTCTCTCTCTGCGCTCTTTCTCTCTCTCTGCGCTCTTTCTCTCTCTCTGCGCTCTTTCTCTCTCTCTGCGCTCTTTCTTTATTTCTCTCTCTGCGCTCTTTCTTTCTTTCTCTCTCTGCGCTCTTTCTTTCTTTCTCTCTCTGCGCTCTTTCTCTCTCTGCGCTCTTTCTTTCTCTCTCTCTGCGCTCTCTTTCTCTCTGCGCACTTTCTTTCTCACTCTCTCTCTGTCTGCGCTCTCTTTCTCTCTGCGCTCTCTCTCTCTCTGCGCTCTCTCTCTCTCTCTCTGTGCTCTTTCTTCCTCTCTCTCTGCGCGCTCTCTCTCTCTCTCTCTCTGCACTCTCTTTCTTTCTCTCTCTGCGCTCTTTCTTTCTCTCTCTCTCTGCGCTCTTTCTCTCTCTCTCTGCGCTCTTTCTTTCTCTCTCTGCGCTCTTTCTCTCTCTCTCTGCGCCCGTCCCCCTAGTATACGCCCAGAACCATGGACCCGGTACTTGTGGTTCGGACTGTGTCCAACCAGCCATAATGTTGTGAGAGTGAAATTATGTCTAAGTCCAGCTTTGGTACATTAGAAGCAACTCTCAAACTTAACCTAAGCGTTTTTCGAAGCTACTATTTGGCTAACTTCTTATACAGTAGCGACATACTTTATTGAAGTAAATGCCGGCGGCATGCCGGGATCTACCCCAGCTGCCGCCAGTCACAAACGCGCGCCGCCGCATTTCCCCCACGCACCCCCCCTCCATATCGCGCGCAATTACCCCCCCAAAGACACCCCGAACCCGGCTTCTACTCTGCCCCTCTGCTTCCCCGCACCCCCGCTTACCTAGATTTGAACTCCAGGGGTGTCGGGGAAGCCGGGCGCGCATGTGACTGTGACATCACAGTGCGCCGCCACGCGCCGCGGCTACCCGCTTCCCAGCCTCATACAGCCAGCGGCATTTGCTCGAATAAGAGCTGCCGCTGCTGTAGGAATGTCTAGGAGCTCTGAAAATTTACGTGCGCGTCTTTCACTCTTCACGAGGGACTTAGAAGAATTTTGTGATATTTTTTATTAAAATGGTGTATAAGGGTTTATATATAAATATATTTTATGCACTGTATATGAGCTGGCGATTTCTAAGTCTGTGGTTCCGAGAGGGGGTAACCAGGCTCACTAATAAAGGTCAAGCCACTTGGCTACCAGAATGCCCTGCTTCAGCACAGACCAGAAAGGCATTGTGATAAGCGTATCCCCGGTATAGTCAGGGGTTAATGGGAGTCGTCCCCGTCCCCCCAGTATACGCCCAGAACCATGGACCCGGTACTTGTGGTTCGGACTGTCTCCAACCAGCCATAATGTTGTGAGAGTGAAATTATGTCTAAGTCCAGCTTTGGTACATTAGAAGCAACTCTCAAACTTAACCTAAGTGTTTTTCGAAGATACTATTTGGCTAACTTCTTATAGGAATGTCTAGGAGCTCTGAAAATGAACGTGCGCGTCTTTCACTCTTCACAAGGGACTTAGAAGAATTTTGTGATATTTTTTATTAAAATGGTGTATAAGGGTATATATATAAATATATTTTATGCACTGTATATGAGCTGGCGATTTCTAAGTCTGTGGTTCCGAGAGGGGGTAACCAGGCTCACTAATAAAGGTCAAGCCACTTGGCTGCCAGAATGCCCTGCTTCCTCTCACTGTCTCACACACACGATGCACAATTATCTCTCACTCCCTGACACACACACGATGCACAGCTATCTCTCCCTTTCACACACACACAATGCACAGCTATCTCTCCCTGTCACACACACACACACGATGCACAGCTAGTGAGAGAGAGCTGTGCATCGTTTGTGTGTGTCACAGTGAGAGAGAGCTGTGCATTGTATGTGTGAGACAGGGAGAGATATCTGTGCATCGTGTGTGACAGTGAGAGATAGCAGTGCATCGTATGTGTTGACAGTGAGAGATAGCTGTGCATCGTGTGTGTGTGTGTGTGACAGTGAGAGATAGCTGTGCATCGTGTGTGTGTGTGACACTGAGATATAGCTGTGCATCGTGTGTGTGTGACAGTGAAAGATAGCTGTGCATCGTGTGTGTGTGACAGGGAGAGATAGCTGTGCATCATGTGTGTGTGTGACAGTGAGAGATAGCTGTGCATCGTGTGTGTGTGTGACAGTGAAAGATAGCTGTGCATCGTGTTTGTGTGTGTGTGACAGTGAGAGATAGCTGTGCATCGTGTGTGTGTGTGACAGTGAAAGATAGCTGTGCATCGTGTGTGTGTGTGTGACAGTGATAGATAGCTGTGCATCGTGTGTGTGTGACAGGGAGAGATAGCTGTGCATTGTGTGTGACAGGGAGAGATAGCTGTGCATCGTGTGTGTGTCAGGGAGTGAGAGATAGCTGTGCATCATGTGTGTGTGACAGGGAGAGATAGCTGTGCATTGTGTGTGTGACAGTGAGATAGCTGTGCATCGTGTGTGTGTGTGACAGGGAGAGATAGCTGTTCATCGTGTGTGTGAAAGGGAGAGAGCTGTGCATCGTGAGTGTGTGTGTGACAGTGAGAGATAGCTGTGCATCGTGTGTGTGTGTGACAGTGAGAGATATCTGTGCATCGTGTGTGTGTGACAGGGAGAGATAGCTGTGCATCATGTGTGTGTGTGACAGTGAGAAATAGCTGTGCATCGTGTGTGTGTGACAGTGAAAGATAGCTGTGCATCGTGTGTGTGTGACAGGGAGAGATAGCTGTGCATCATGTGTGTGTGTGACAGTGAGAGATAGCTGTGCATCGTGTGTGTGTGTGACAGTGAAAGATAGCTGTGCATCGTGTGTGTGTGTGTGACAGTGAGAAATAGCTGTGTATCGTGTGTGTGTGTTTGACAGTGAGAGATAGCTGTGCATCGTGTGTATGTGACAGTGAGAGATAGCTGTGCATCGTGTGTGTGTGTGTGTGTGACAGGGAGAGATAGCTGTGCATCATGTGTGTGTGACAGTGAGAGATAGCAGTGCATCGTGTGTGTGACAGTGATAGATAGCTGTGCATTGTGTGTGTGTGTGACAGGGAGAGATAGCTGTGCATTGTGTGTGTGTGACAGGGAGAGATAGCTGTGCATCGTGTGTGTGTCAGGGAGTGAGAGATAGCTGTGCATCATGTGTGTGTGACAGGGAGAGATAGCTGTGCATTGTGTGTGTGACAGTGAGAGATAGCTGTGCACCGTGTGTGTGTGACAGGGAGAGATAGCTGTTCATCGTGTGTGTGTGTGTGTGTGTGTCAAGGAGTGAGAGATAGTTGTGAATCTTGTGTGTGTCAGGGAGTGAGAGATAGCTGTGCATCGTGTGAGTGTTTCAGGGAGTGATAGATAGCTGTGCATCGTGTGTGTGTGACAGTGAGAGATAGCTGTGCATCGTGTGAGTGTGACAGTGAGAGTTAGCTGTGCATCGTGTGTGTGTGACAGGGAGAGATAGATGTGCATCGTGTGTGTGACAGGGAGAGAAAGCTGTGCATCGTGTGTGTGTGACAGGGAGAGATAGCTGTGCATCATGTGTGTGAGACAGGGAGAGATAGCTGTGCATCGTGTGTGTGTGTGACAGAGAGAGATAGCTGTGCATCGTGTGTGTGTGTCAGGGAGTGAGAGATAGCTGTGCATCGTGTGTGTGACAGGGAGAGATAGCTGTGCATTGTGTGTGTGAAAGGGAGAGATAGCTGTGCATCGTGTGTGTGTCAGGGAGTGAGAGATAGTTGTGCATCGTGTGTGTGAGACAGTGAGAGATAGCTGTGCATTGTGTGTGTGTGACAGTGAGAGACAGCTGTGCATCGTGTGTGTGTGACAGGGAGAGATAGCTGTGCATCGTGTGTGTGTCAGGGAGTGAGAGATAGCTGTGCATCATGTGTGTGTGACAGGGAGAGATAGCTGTGCATTGTGTGTGTGTGACAGTGAGAGATATCTGTGCATGGTGTGTGTGACAGGGAGAGATAGCTGTTCATCGTGTGTGTGTGTGTGTGTCAAGGAGTGAGAGATAGTTGTGCATCATGTGTGTGTCAGGGAGTGAGAGATAGCTGTGCATCGTGTGTGTGTTTCAGGGAGTGAGAGATAGCTGTGCATCGTGTGTGTGTGACAGTGAGAGATAGCTGTGCATCATGTGTGTGTGTGTGACAGGGAGAGATAGTTGTGCATCGTGTGTGCATCTCTCACTGTCACACATATGATGCACAGCTATCTCTCCCTGTCACACACACACGATGCACAGCTATCTCACACTGTCACACACACACACACACACACACACACACACACACACACTAGGCACAGCTATCTCTCCCTGTCACATACACACGATGCACAGCTATCTCTCACTGTCACACACACACACACGATGCACAGCTAACTCTGTCACAAACACACGAGGCACAGCTATCTCTCACTCCCTGGCACACACACACAATGGACAGCTATCTCTCACTGTCACACACACGATGCACAGCTATATCTCACTCCCTGACACACGCACACAATGCGCCGCGTCACTGTCAGTGCTATGAGGGTGAGGCAGGGGTTACTATGGGGTGAGGCAGGGGTTACTATGGGGTGAGGCAAGGGTTACTATGGGGTGAGGCAGGGGTTACTATGGGGTGCGGCAGGGGTTACTATGGTGTGAGGCTGGAGTTACTATGGGGTGATGCAGGGGTTACTATGGGGTGAGGCAGGGTTTACTAAGGGGTGCGGCAGGGGTTAATATGTGGTGAGGCAGGGGTTCATATGGGGTGAAACAGGGGTTCATATGGGGTGAGGCAGGGGTTACTATGGGGTGAGGCAGGGTTTACTATGGGGTGAGGCAGGGTTTACTATGGGGTGAGGCAGGGTTTACTATGGGGTGAGGGAGGGTTTACTATGGGGTGAGGCAGGGGTTAATATGGGGTGAGGCAGGGGTTACTATGGGGTGAGGCAGGGGTTACTATGGGGTGAGGCAGGGGTTAATATGGGGTGAGGCAGGGTTTAGTATGGGGTGAGGTGGGGTTAATATTGGGTGAGGCAGGGGTTACTATGGGTTGAGGCAGGGTTTACTATGGGGTGAGGCAGGGGTTATATGGGGTGAGGCAGGGGTTACTATGGGGTGAGGCAGGGTTTACTATTGGGTGAGGCAGGGTTTACTATTGGGTGAGGCAGGGGTTACTATGGGGTGAGGCAGGGGTTACTATGGGGTGAGGCAGGGTTTACAATGGGGTGAGGCGGGTTAATATTGGGTGAAGCAGGGGTTACTATGGGTTGAGGCAGGGGTTAATATGGTGTGAGACAGGGGTTACTATGGGATGAGGCAGGGGTTATATGGGGTGAGGCAGAGTTTACTATGGGGTGAGGCAGGGTTTACTATGGGGTGAGGCAGGGGTTACTATGGGGTGAAGTAGGAGTTAATATGGGGTGAGGCAGGGGTTACTATGGGGTGAGGCAGGGGTTACTATGGGGTGCGGCAGGGGTTAATATGGGGTGAGGCAAGGGTTACTATGGGGTGAGGCAGGGGTTACTAGGGGGTGCGGCAGGGGTTACTATGGGGTGAGGCAAGGGTTACTATGGGGTGAGGCAGGGGTTACTATGGGGTGCGGCAGGGGTTACTATGGTGTGAGGCTGGAGTTACTATGGGGTGAGGCAGGGGTTACTTTGGGGTGAGGCAGGGGTTACTATGGAGTGAGGCAGGGGTTAATATGGGGTGAGGCAGGGGTTACTGTGGGGTGAGGCAGGGGTTACTATGGGGTGAGGCAGGGTTTACTATGGGGTGAGGCAGGGGTTACTATGGGGTGAAGCAGGAGTTAATATGGGGTGAGGCAGGGTTTACTATGGGGTGAGGCAGGGTTTACTATGGGGTGAGGCAGGGGTTACTATGGGGTGAAGCAGGAGTTAATATGGGGTGAGGCAGGGGTTAATATGGGGTGAGGCAGGGGTTACTATGGGGTGAGGCAGGGGTTACTATGGTGTGCGGCAGGGGTTAATATGGAGTGAGGTAGGGGTTACTATGGGGTGAGGCAGGGGTTACTATGGGGTGCGGCAGGGGTTACTATGGGGTGCGGCAGGGGTTACTATGGGGTGAGGCAGGGGTTACTATGGGGTGCGGAAGGGGTTACTATGGGGTGAGGCAGGGGTTACTATGGGGTGAGGCAGGGGTTACTATGGGGTGAGGCAGGGGTTACTATGGGGTGAGGCAGTGGTTACTATGGGGTGAGGCAGGGGTTACTATGGGGTGAGGCAGGGGTTACTATGGGGTGAGGCAAGGGTTACTATGGGGTGCGGCAGGGGTTACTATGGGGTGAGGCTGGGGTTACTATGGGGTGAGGCAGGGGTTACTATGGGGTGAGGCAGGGGTTATTATGTGGTGAGGCAGGGGTTACTTCTTTCTCTCTCAGGCCTGAGTAACTACAGGCACACCCGCATTAACGTACGCAATGGGACTAAGCTAACAGGCCTGAGTAACACAGGCATACCCCGCAGTAACGTACGCAATGGGACTAATCTAACAGGCCTGAGTAACTACAGGCATACCCCGCATTAACGTACGCAATGGGACAATCTAATAGGCCTGAGTAACTAAAGGCATTCCCCGCATTAACGTATGCAATGGGACTAAGCTAACAGGCCTGAGTAACTACAGGCATACCCTGCATTAACGTACGCAATGGGACTAAGCTAACAGGCCTGAGTTACACAGGCATACCCCGCATTAACGTTCACAATGGGACTATGGCCTCTACAGTATATCACAAAAGGGGTTAAGTCTCCAGGAGAGGAATTCCTGCAGGAATGATACTCGGCCCTGCTCTATATTAGATGCTGGTGTTACATATTGGCAGGTTGCAGTGCCTGACGTACCCCAGGCCGCCCCCCGGGGCAATGAGTGAGGTGCCGAGGATCTCTCCGCTGAGCCAGATGCTTCTCTTTAATTAGCGAGTTTTGTTGCAGGCGGAGCAGCTGTCACTCAATAATCAGCACAGGTCACTGTGCCTCGTGTGTGACAGGGAGGGAGAGATAACTGTGCCTCATGTGTGACAGGGAGTGAGAGATAGCTGTGCCTTGTGTGTGACAGGGAGTGAGAGATAGCTGTGCATCGTGTGTGTGACAGTGAGAGATAGCTGTGCATCGTGTGTGTGTGACAGGGAGAGATAGCTGTGCATCATGTGTGTGTGTGACAGTGAGAAATAGCTGTGCATCGTGTGTGTGTGACAGTGAAAGATAGCTGTGCATCGTGTGTGTGACAGTGAGAGATAGCTGTGCATCGTGTGTGTGTGTGACAGGGAGAGATAGCTGTGCATCATGTGTGTGTGTGACAGTGAGAAATAGCTGTGCATCGTGTGTGTGTGACAGTGAAAGATAGCTGTGCATCGTGTGTGTGTTACAGGGAGAGATAGCTGTGCATCATGTGTGTGTGTGACAGGGAGAGATAGCTGTGCATCGTGTTTGTGTGTGACAGTGAAAGATAGCTGTGCATCGTGTGTGTATGACAGGGAGAGATAGCTGTGCATCGTGTGTGTGTGACAGGGAGAGATAGCTGTGCATCGTGTGTGGTGGAGTGAGAGCAGTGCATCGTGTGTGTGTGACAGTGTGAGATAGCTGTGTATCGTGTGTGTGTGACAGTGAGATAGCTGTGCATCGTTTGTGTGTGTGACAGTGAGAGAGAGCTGTGCATCGTTTGTGTGTGTGACAGTGAGAGAGAGCTGTGCATCGTGTGTGTGTGTGAGACAGTGAGAGATAGCTGTGCATTGTATGTGTGAGACAGGGAGAGATATCTGTGCATCGTGTGTGACAGTGAGAGATAGCTGTGCATCGTATGTGTTGACAGTGAGAGATAGCTGTGCATCGTGTGTGTGTGTGTGTGTGTGTGTGTGACAGTGAGAGATAGCTGTGCATCGTGTGTGTGTGTGTGACAGTGAGAGATAGCTGTGCATCGTGTGTGTGTGACAGGAAGAGATAGCTGTGCATCATGTGTGTGTGTGACAGTGAGAAATAGCTGTGCATCGAGTGTGTGTGACAGTGAAAGATAGCTGTGCATCGTGTGTGTGTGTGTGAGACAGTGAGAGATAGCTGTGCATTGTATGTGTGAGACAGGGAGAGATATCTGTGCATCGTGTGTGACAGTGAGAGATAGCTGTGCATCGTATGTGTTGACAGTGGGAGATAGCTGGGCATCGTGTGTGTGTGTGTGTGACAGTGAGAGATAGCTGTGCATCGTGTGTGTGTGTGTGACAGTGAGAGATAGCTGTGCATCGTGTGTGTGTGTGACAGGGAGAGATAGCTGTGCATCATGTGTGTGTGTGACAGTGAGAAATAGCTGTGCATCGTGTGTGTGTGACAGTGAAAGATAGCTGTGCATCGTGTGTGTGTGTGACAGTGAGAGATAGCTGTGCATCGTGTGTGTGTGACAGGGAGAGATAGCTGTGCATCATGTGTGTGTGTGACAGTGAGAAATAGCTGTGCATCGTGTGTGTGTGTGACAGTGAAAGATAGCTGTGCATCGTGTGTGTGTGACAGGGAGAGATAGCTGTGCATCATGTGTGTGTGTGACAGTGAGAGATAGCTGTGCATCGTGTGTGTGTGTGACAGTGAAAGATAGCTGTGCATCGTGTGTGTTTTTTACAGGAAGAGATAGCTGTGCATCGTGTGTGTATGACAGGGAGAGATAGCTGTGCATCGTGTGTGTGTGACAGGGAGAGATAGCTGTGCATCGTGTGTGTGTGTGTGACAGTGATAGATAGCTGTGCATCGTGTGTGTGTGACAGGGAGAGATAGCTGTGCATTGTGTGTGACAGGGAGAGATAGCTGTGCATCGTGTGTGTGTCAGGGAGTGAGAGATAGCTGTGCATCATGTGTGTGTGACAGGGAGAGATAGCTGTGCATTGTGTGTGTGACAGTGAGATAGCTGTGCATCGTGTGTGTGTTACAGGGAGAGATAGCTGTGCATCGTGTGAGTGTGACAGTGAGAGTTAGCTGTGCATCGTGTGTGTGTGACAGGGAGAGATAGATGTGCATCGTGTGTGTGAAAGGGAGAGAGCTGTGCATCGTGTGTGTGTGTGTGACAGTGAGAGATAGCTGTGCATCGTGTGTGTGTGTGTGACAGTGAGAGATAGCTGTGCATCGTGTGTGTGTGACAGTGAGAGATAGCTGTGCATCATGTGTGTGTGTGACAGTGAAAAATAGCTGTGCATCGTGTGTGTGTGACAGTGAAAGATAGCTGTGCATCGTGTGTGTGTGACAGGGAGAGATAGCTGTGCATCATGTGTGTGTGTGACAGTGAGAGATAGCTGTGCATCGTGTGTGTGTGTGACAGTGAAAGATAGCTGTGCATCGTGTGTGTGTGTGTGTGTGACAGTGAGAGATAGCTGTGTATCGTGTGTGTGTGTTTGACAGTGAGAGATAGCTGTGCATCGTGTGTGTGAGACAGGGAGAGATAGCTGTGCATCATGTGTGTATGACAGGGAGAGATAGCTGGGTATCGTGTGTGTGTGACAGGGAGAGATAGCTGTGCATCGTGTGTGTGTGACATTGAGTGATAGCTGTGCATCGTGTGTGTGTGACAGGGAGATAGCTGTGCATCGTGTGTGTGTGTGACAGGGAGAGATAGCTGTGCATCATGTGTGTGTGACAGTGAGAGATAGCTGTGCATCGTGTGTGTGTGACAGGGAGAGATAGCTGTGCATTGTGTGTGTGTGACAGGGAGAGATAGCTGTGCATCGTGTGTGTGTCAGGGAGTGAGAGATAGCTGTGCATCATGTGTGTGTGACAGGGAGAGATAGCTGTGCATTGTGTGTGTGACAGTGAGAGATAGCTGTGCATCGTGTGTGTGTGACAGGGAGAGATAGCTGTTCATCGTGTGTGTGTGTGTGTCAAGGAGTGAGAGATAGTTGTGAATCCTGTGTGTGTCAGGGAGTGATAGATAGCTGTGCATCGTGTGAGTGTTTCAGGGAGTGATAGATAGCTGTGCATCGTGTGAGTGTGACAGTGAGAGTTAGCTGTGCATCGTGTGTGTGTGACAGGGAGAGATAGATGTGCATCGTGTGTGTGACAGGGAGAGATAGCTGTGCATCGTGTGTGTGTGACAGGGAGAGATAGCTGTGCATCGTGTGTGTGAGACAGGGAGAGATAGCTGTGCATCGTGTGTGTGTGACAGAGAGAGATAGCTGTGCATCGTGTGTGTGTGTCAGGGAGTGAGAGATAGCTGTGCATCGTGTGTGTGACAGGGAGAGAGAGCTGTGCATTGTGTGTGTGAAAGGGAGAGATAGCTGTGCATCGTGTGTGTGTCAGGGAGTGAGAGATAGTTGTGCATCGTGTGTGTGAGACAGTGAGAGATAGCTGTGCATTGTGTGTGTGTGACAGTGAGAGACAGCTGTACATCGTGTGTGTGTGACAGGGAGAGATAGCTGTGCATCGTGTGTGTGTCAGGGACTGAGAGATAGCTGTGCATCATGTGTGTGTGACAGGGAGAGATAGCTGTGCATTGTGTGTGTGTGACAGTGAGAGATATCTGTGCATCGTGTGTGTGTGACAGGGAGAGATAGCTGTGCATCATGTGTGTGGGTGTGACAGGGAGAGATAGTTGTGCATCGTGTGTGCATCTCTCACTGTCACACATACGATGCACAGCTATCTCTCCCTGTCACACACACACGATGCACAGCTATCTCACACTGTCACACACAAACTAGGCACAGCTATCTCTCCCTGTCACATACACACGATGCACAGCTATCTCTCACTGTCACACACACACGATGCACAGCTAACTCTCACTGTCACAAACACACGAGGCACAGCTATCTCTCACTCCCTGACACAAACACACAATGGACAGCTATCTCTCACTGTCACACACACGATGCACAGCTATCTTTCACTCCCTGACACACGCACACAATGCGCCGCGTCACTGTCAGTGCTATGAGGGTGAGGCAGGGGTTACTATGGGGTGAGGCAGGGGTTACTATGGGGTGCGGCAGGGGTTAATATGGGGTGAGGCAAGGGTTACTATGGGGTGAGGCAGGGGTTACTATGGGGTGCGGCAGGGGTTACTATGGTGTGAGGCTGGAGTTACTATGGGGTGATGCAGGGGTTACTATGGGGTGAGGCAGGGTTTACTATGGGGTGAGGCAGGGGTTACTATGGGGTGAGGCAGGGGTTACTATGGGGTGAGGCAGGGGTTACTATGGGGTGAGGCAGGGGTTACTATGGGGTGAGGCAGGGGTTACTATGGGGTGAGGCAGGGTTTACTATGGGGTGAGGCAGGGTTTACTATGGGGTGAGGCAGGGTTTACTATGGGGTGAGGCAGGGGTTAATATGTGGTGAGGCAGGGGTTAATATGGGGTGAAACAGGGGTTCATATGGGGTGAGGCAGGGGTTACTATGGGGTGAGGCAGGGTTTACTATGGGGTGAGGCAGGGTTTACTATGGGGTGAGGCAGGGTTTACTATGGGGTGAGGCAGGGGTTAATATGGGATGAGGCAGGGGTTACTATGGGGTGAGGCAGGGGTTACTATGGGGTGAGGCAGGGGTTAATATGGGGTGAGGCAGGGTTTAGTATGGGGTGAGGCAGGGTTAATATTGGTTGAGGCAGGGTTTACTATGGGGTTAGGCAGGGGTTAATATGGTGTGAGGCAGGGGTTACTATGGGATGAGGCAGGGGTTATATGGGGTGAGGCAGGGTTTACTATGGGGTGAGGCAGGGTTTACTATGGGGTGAGGCAGGGGTTACTATGGGGTGAGGCAGGGGTTAATATGGGGTGAGGCAGGGTTTAGTATGGGGTGAGGCGGGGTTAATATTGGGTGAGGCAGGGGTTTACTATGGGTTGAGGCAGGGTTTACTATGGGGTGAGGCAGGGGTTAATATGGTGTGAGGCAGGGGTTACTATGGGATGAGGCAGGGGTTATATGGGGTGAGGCAGGGTTTACTATGGGGTGAGGCAGGGTTTACTATGGGGTGAGGCAGGGGTTACTATGGGATGAAGTAGGAGTTAATATGGGGTGAGGCAGGGGTTACTATGGGGTGAGGCAGGGGTTACTAGGGGGTGCGGCAGGGGTTACTATGGGGTGAGGCAAGGGTTACTATGGGGTGAGGCAGGGGTTACTATGGGGTGCGGCAGGGGTACTATGGTGTGAGGCTGGAGTTACTATGGGGTGAGGCAGGGGTTACTTTGGGGTGAGGCAGGGGTTACTATGGAGTGAGGCAGGGGTTAATATGGGGTGAGGAAGGGGTTACTGTGGGGTGAGGCAGGGGTTACTATGGGGTGAGGCAGGGTTTACTATGGGGTGAGGCAGGGGTTACTATGGGGTGAAGCAGGAGTTAATATGGGGTGAGGCAGGGTTTACTATGGGGTGAGGCAGGGGTTACTATGGGGTGAAGCAGGAGTTAATATGGGGTGAGGCAGGGGTTAATATGGGGTGAGGCAGGGGTTACTATGGGGTGAGGCAGGGGTGAATATGGTGTGCGGCAGGGGTTAATATGGAGTGAGGCAGGGGTTACTATGGGGTGAGGCAGGGGTTACTATGGGGTGCGGCAGGGGTTACTATGGGGTGCGGCAGGGGTTACTATGGGGTGAGACAGGGGTTACTATGGGGTGAGGCAGGGGTTACTATGGGGTGCGGCAGGGGTTACTATGGAGTGAGGCAGGGGTTACTATGTGGTGAGGCAGGGGTTACTATGGGGTGAGGCAGGGGTTACTATGTGGTGAGGCAGGGGTTTCTTCTTTCTCTCTCAGGCCTGAGTAACTACAGGCACACCCGCATTAACGTACGCAATGGGACTAAGCTAACAGGCCTGAGTAACACAGGCATACCCCGCAGTAACGTATGCAATGGGACTAAGCTAACAGGCTTGAGTAACACAGGCATACCCCGCATTAACGTACGCAATGGGACAATCTAATAGGCCTGAGTAACTAAAGGCATTCCCCGCATTAACGTACGCAATGGGACTAAGCTAACAGGCCTGAGTAACTACAGGCATACCCTGCATTAACGTACGCAATGGGACTAAGCTAACAGGCCTGAGTTACACAGGCATACCCCGCATTAACGTTCACAATGGGACTATGGCCTCTACAGTATATCACAAAAGGGGTTAAGTCTCCAGGAGAGGAATTCCTGCAGGAATGATACTCGGCCCTGCTCTATATTAGATGCTGGTGTTACATATTGGCAGGTTGCAGTGCCTGACGTACCCCAGGCCGCCCCCCGGGGCAATGAGTGAGGGGCCGAGGATCTCTCCGCTGAGCAAGATGCTTCTCTTTAATTAGCGAGTTTTGTTGCAGGCTGAGCAGCTGTCACTCAATAATCAGCACAGATCACTGTGCCTCGTGTGTGACAGGGAGTGAGAGATAGCTGTGCATCGTGTGTGTGACAGTGAGAGATAGCTGTGCATCGTATGTGTTGATAGTGAGATATAGCTGTGCATCGTGTGTGTGTGTGTGTGTGTGTGTGTGTGTGTGTGTGTGTGTGTGTGTGTGTGTGACAGTGAGAGATAGCTGTGCATCGTGTGTGTGTGTCTGTGTGTGTCAGTGAGAGATAGCTGTGCATCGTGTGTGTGTGACAGGGAGAGATAGCTGTGCATCATGTGTGTGTGTGACAGTGAGAAATAGCTGTGCATCGTGTGTGTGACAGTGAGAGATAGCTGTGCATCGTGTGTGTGACAGTGAGAGATAGCTGTGCATCGTGTGTGTGTGACAGGGAGAGATAGCTGTGCATCATGTGTGTGTGTGACAGGGAGAGATAGCTGTGCATCGTGTGTGTGTGTGACAGTGAAAGATAGCTGTGCATCGTGTGTGTATGACAGGGAGAGATAGCTGTGCATCGTGTGTGTGTCGTAGTTGTTTGTGGAAAGTGAGCGACCCCGTCAGGAATACAACATGTAAATAAAAAACATATAAAGCAATAATTGTGCAGTATTGTGATTATTTTTTGGCTTATTCAAGAATCTTGGCTCTTGGGGAAAACCTACTTACAGCAACATAGAAGAAAATTCGCATTTGTCTGACTCTGTCAGGTAGTGGAGAAATGATGAGGTTTCTTTAAGGTGTACTTATATCCCCACTTGGTCTTGACACATATGGATAAGCTCAGGGTTGGTAAGATTCAAATCCCCATAAGGTTTATGTGAACAAAGAGCAGAGAAACAGACCGATGGTGTAGATTGTAAAACAGGATTTTATGAATAGCAAGTTAAAAGACATGTACTCACACTCTGTACATGTATATAATGCACATAAGGGTATCTTTAGCGCTGTGTGCGCCCGCTGTCGTTTCTCCCCGTCCTCCTCTATCCCCAGTCCTGCTGCCGGCAATGGCGTGTGACGTCACGTCCCTCTGAACGGCTGGTCGTGTCCAAAGGAGATAGGCTGTGGCGCGCTGGGAGAGGAATCGCGGGTGAGTTCAAAACGGCTGAAATCTTGAGTCTTCTCTTTAAAGCAGCTGCAGCTTGATGAGATGGCTCTACGCGTTTCGCTGTCGCATACAGCTTCGTCAGGAGCTCCTGACGAAGCTGTATGCGACAGCGAAACGCGTAGAGCCATCTCATCAAGCTGCAGCTGCTTTAAAGAGAAGACTCAAGATTTCAGCCGTTTTGAACTCACCCGCGATTCCTCTCCCAGCGCGCCACAGCCTATCTCCTTTGGACACGACCAGCCGTTCAGAGGGACGTGACGTCACACGCCATTGCCGGCAGCAGGACTGGGGATAGAGGAGGACGGGGAGAAACGACAGCGGGCGCACACAGCGCTAAAGATACCCTTATGTGCATTATATACATGTACAGAGTGTGAGTACATGTCTTTTAACTTGCTATTCATAAAATCCTGTTTTACAATCTACACCATCGGTCTGTTTCTCTGCTCTTTGTTCACATAAACCTTATGGGGATTTGAATCTTACCAACCCTGAGCTTATCCATATGTGTCAAGACCAAGTGGGGATATAAGTACACCTTAAAGAAACCTCATCATTTCTCCACTACCTGACAGAGTCAGACAAATGCGAATTTTCTTCTATGTTGCTGTAAGTAGGTTTTCCCCAAGAGCCAAGATTCTTGAATAAGCCAAAAAATAATCACAATACTGCACAATTATTGCTTTATATGTTTTTTATTTACATGTTGTATTCCTGACGGGGTCGCTCACTTTCCACAAACAACTACGACTGTACCTGTGGGAAATCAAAGCATATTTCCCTGGAAGGTTTGAGAAGTATCCTGTTGGGTAACATTATTCATTTTTTATTATATTTATTGTTTGAATTTGATCACAACACTGTGTATTTACTAGGGAACTGTGGCGCCTAGGCAAGTCATTTAAGTACATCGTGTGTGTGTGACAGGGAGAGATAGCTGTGCATCGTGTGTGGCGGAGTGAGAGCTGTGCATCGTGTGTGTGTGACAGTGTGAGATAGCTGTGCATCGTGTGTGTGTGACAGTGAGATAGCTGTGCATCGTTTGTGTGTGTGACAGTGAGAGAGAGCTGTGCATCGTTTGTGTGTGTGACAGTGAGAGAGAGCTGTGCATCGTGTGTGTGTGTGAGACAGTGAGAGATAGCTGTGCATTGTATGTGTGAGACAGGGAGAGATATCTGTGCATCGTGTGTGACAGTGAGAGATAGCTGTGCATCGTATGTGTTGACAGTGAGAGATAGCTGTGCATCGTGTGTGTGTGTGTGTGACAGTGAGAGAAAGCTGTGCATCGTGTGTGTGTGTGTGTGTGTGTGTGTGTGTGTGTGTGTGTGTGTGTGTGTGTGTGTGTGTGTGTGAGTGTGACAGTGAGAGATAGCTGTGCATCGTGTGTGTGTGACAGGGAGAGATAGCTGTGCATCATGTGTGTGTGTGACAGTGAGAAATAGCTGTGCATCGAGTGTGTGTGACAGTGAAAGATAGCTGTGCATCGTGTGTGTGTGAGACAGTGAGAGATAGCTGTGCATTGTATGTGTTGACAGTGAGAGAAAGCTGTGCATCGTGTGTGTGTGTGTGTGACAGTGAGAGATAGCTGTGCATCGTGTGTGTGTGTGTGTGTGTGTGTGTGTGACAGTGAGAGATAGCTGTGCATCGTGTGTGTGTGTGTGTGTGACAGGGAGAGATAGCTGTGCATCATGTGTGTGTGTGACAGTGAGAAATAGCTGTGCATCGTGTGTGTGTGACAGTGAAAGATAGCTGTGCATCGTGTGTGTGTGTGACAGTGAGAGATAGCTGTGCATCGTGTGTGTGTGACAGGGAGAGATAGCTGTGCATCATGTGTGTGTGTGACAGTGAGAAATAGCTGTGCATCGTGTGTGTGTGACAGTGAAAGATAGCTGTGCATCGTGTGTGTGTGACAGGGAGAGATAGCTGTGCATCATGTGTGTGTGTGACAGTGAGAGATAGCTGTGCATCGTGTGTGTGTGTCACAGTGAAAGATAGCTGTGCATCGTGTGTGTTTTTTACAGGAAGAGATAGCTGTGCATCGTGTGTGTATGACAGGGAGAGATAGCTGTGCATCGTGTGTGTGTGACAGGGAGAGATAGCTGTGCATCGTGTGTGGCGGAGTGAGAGCTGTGCATCGTGTGTGTGTGACAGTGTGAGATAGCTGTGCATCGTTTGTGTGTGTGACAGTGAGAGAGAGCTGTGCATCGTTTGTGTGTGTGACAGTGAGAGAGAGCTGTGCATCGTGTGTGTGTGTGAGACAGTGAGAGATAGCTGTGCATTGTATGTGTGAGACAGGGAGAGATATCTGTGCATCGTGTGTGACAGTGAGAGATAGCTGTGCATCGTATGTGTTGACAGTGAGAGATAGCTGTGCATCGTGTGTGTGTGTATGTGTGTGTGTGTGTGTGTGTGTGTGTGTGTGTGTGTGTGTGTGTGTGTGTGTGTGTCTGTGTGTGTGTGTGTGACAGTGAGAGATAGCTGTGCATCGTGTGTGTGTGTGTGACAGTGAGAGATAGCTGTGCATCGTGTGTGTGTGACAGGGAGAGATAGCTGTGCATCATGTGTGTGTGTGACAGTGAGAAATAGCTGTGCATCGTGTGTGTGTGACAGTGAAAGATAGCTGTGCATCGTGTGTGTGTGACAGGGAGAGATAGCTGTGCATCATGTGTGTGTGTGACAGTGAGAGATAGCTGTGCATCGTGTGAGTGTGACAGTGAGAGTTAGCTGTGCATCGTGTGTGTGTGACAGGGAGAGACAGATGTGCATCGTGTGTGTGACAGGGAGAGATAGCTGTGCATCGTGTGTGTGTGACAGGGAGAGATAGCTGTGCATCGTGTGTGTGATACAGGGAGAGATAGCTGTGCATCGTGTGTGTGTGACAGAGAGAGATAGCTGTGCATCGTGTGTGTGTGTCAGGGGGTGAGAGATAGCTGTGCATCGTGTGTGTGACAGGGAGAGATAGCTGTGCATTGTGTGTGTGAAAGGGAGAGATAGCTGTGCATCGTGTGTGTGTCAGGGAGTGAGAGATAGTTGTGCATCGTGTGTGTGAGACAGTGAGAGATAGCTGTGCATTGTGTGTGTGTGACAGTGAGAGACAGCTGTGCATCGTGTGTGTGTGACAGGGAGAGATAGCTGTGCATCGTGTGTGTGTCAGGGAGTGAGAGATAGCTGTGCATCATGTGTGTGTGACAGGGAGAGATAGCTGTGCATTGTGTGTGTGTGACAGTGAGAGATATCTGTGCATCGTGTGTGTGTGACAGGGAGAGATAGCTGTTCATCGTGTGTGTGTGTGTGTGTGTCAAGGAGTGAGAGATAGTTGTGCATCGTGTGTGTGTCAGGGAGTGAGAGATAGCTGTGCATCGTGTGTGTGTTTCAGGGAGTGAGAGATAGCTTTGCATCGTGTGTGTGTGACAGTGAGAGATAGCTGTGCATCATGTGTGTGTGTGTGTGTGACAGGGAGAGATAGTTGTGCATCGTGTGTGCATCTCTCACTGTCACACATACGATGCACAGCTATCTCTCCCTGTCACACACACACGATGCACAGCTATCTCACACTGTTACACACACACTAGGCACAGCTATCTCTCCCTGTCACATACACACGATGCACAGCTATCTCTCACTGTCACACACACGATGCACAGCTAACTCTCACTGTCACAAACACACGAGGCACAGCTATCTCTCACTCCCTGACACACACACACAATGGACAGCTATCTCTCAGTCACACACACGATGCACAGCTATCTCTCACTCCCTGACACACGCACACAATGCGCCGCGTCACTGTCAGTGCTATGAGGGTGAGGCAGGGGTTACTATGGGGTGAGGCAGGGGTTACTATGGGGTGCGGCAGGGGTTAATATGGGGTGAGGCAAGGGTTACTATGGGGTGAGGCAGGGGTTACTAGGGGGTGCGTCACGGGTTACTATGGGGTGAGGCAAGGGTTACTATGGGGTGAGGCAGGGGTTACTATGGGGTGCGGCAGGGGTTACTATGGTGTGAGGCTGGAGTTACTATGGGGTGATGCAGGGGTTACTATGGGGTGAGGCAGGGTTTACTATGGGGTGAGGCAGGGGTTACTATGGGGTGAGGCAGGGTTTACTATGGGGTGAGGCAGGGTTTACTATGGGGGTGAGGCAGGGGTTACTATGGGGTGAGGCAGGGGTTACTATGGGGTGAGGCAGGGGTTACTATGGGGTGAGGCATGGTTTACTATGGGGTGAGGCAGGGTTTACTATGGGGTGAGGCAGGGGTTAATATGTGGTGAGGCAGGGGTTAATATGGGGTGAAACAGGGGTTCATATGGGGTGAGGCAGGGGTTACTATAGGGTGAGACAGGGTTTACTATGGGGTGAGGCAGGGTTTACTATGGGGTGAGGCAGGGGTTAATATGGGGTGAGGCAGGGGTTAATATGGGGTGAGGCAGGGGTTACTATGGGGTGAGGCAGGGGTTACTATGGGGTGAGGCAGGGGTTAATATGGGGTGAGGCAGGGTTTAGTATGGGGTGAGGCGGGGTTAATATTGGGTGAGGCAGGGGTTACTATGGGTTGAGGCAGGGTTTACTATGGGGTGAGGCAGGGGTTAATATGGTGTGAGGCAGGGGTTACTATGGGATGAGGCAGGGGTTATATGGGGTGAGGCAGGGTTTACTATGGGGTGAGGCAGGGGTTACTATGGGGTGAGGCAGGGGTTACTATGGGGTGAAGTAGGAGTTAATATGGGGTGAGGCAGGGGTTACTATGGGGTGAGGCAGGGGTTACTATGGGGTGCGGCAGGGGTTAATATGGGGTGAGGGAAGGGTTACTATGGGGTGAGGCAGGGGTTACTAGGGGGTGCGGCAGGGGTTACTATGGGGTGAGGCAAGGGTTACTATGGGGTGCTGCAGGGGTTACTATGGGGTGAGGTTG
The DNA here is from genome assembly GCF_040206685.1 of Ascaphus truei. Lineage (NCBI taxonomy): Eukaryota > Metazoa > Chordata > Amphibia > Anura > Ascaphidae > Ascaphus > Ascaphus truei. Next base: position 391,935 of record NW_027454407.1, on the reverse strand, counting down.
GGGTTACTATGGGGTGAGGCAGGGGTTACTATGGGGTGAGGCAGGGGTTACTATGGGGTGAGGCAGGGGTTACTATGGGGTGCGGCAGGGGTTACTATGGGGTGAGGCTGGGGTTACTATGGGGTGAGGCAGGGGTTACTATGGGGTGAGGCAGGGGTTACTATGTGGTGAGGCAGGGGTTACTTCTTTCTCTCTCAGGCCTGAGTAACTACAGGCACACCCGCATTAACGTACTCAATGGGACTAAGCTAACAGGCCTGAGTAACACAGGCATACCCCGCAGTAACGTACGCAATGGGACTAAGCTAACAGGCTTGAGTAACACAGGCATACCCCGCATTAACGTACGCAATGGGACAATCTAATAGGCCTGAGTAACTAAAGGCATTCCCCGCATTAACGTACGCAATGGGACTAAGCTAACAGGCCTGAGTAACTACAGGCATACCCTGCATTAACGTACGCAATGGGACTAAGCTAACAGGCCTGAGTTACACAGGCATACCCCGCATTAACGTTCACAATGGGACTATGGCCTCTACAGTATATCACAAAAGGGGTTAAGTCTCCAGGAGAGGAATTCCTGCAGGAATGATACTCGGCCCTGCTCTATATGAGATGCTGGTGTTACATATTGTAAACTCCTAACAGCCATTGCTGCTAGCAGCCATGCTTCTAAGCAGATATGCTTTTAAGTATATATGTTTCAAGTATTTATGAAGTTTAAAAAGGAAGGAAGACTATTGAATCACTCACTCATCTCTTCTCTTTCCTCAGGTAAAAACATATTCCAATTGTCTGTCTATTCTGATATCCTCCCATGCTGTGTATTTAGTTCTATTTAGGTAAAAACATATTCCAATTGTCTGTCTATCCTGATATCCTCCCATGCTGTGTATTTAGTTCTATTTAGGTAAAAACATATTCCAATTGTCTGTCTATCCTGATATCCTCCCATGCTGTGTATTTAGTTCTATTTAGGTAAAAACATATTCCAATTGTCTGTCTATCCTGATATCCTCCCATGCTGTGTATTTATTTCTATTTAGGTAAAAACATATTCCAATTGTCTGTCTATCCTGATATCCTCCCATGCTGTGTATTTAGTTCTATTTAGGTAAAAACATATTCCAATTGTCTGTCTGTAAATCATCCCCCTACTGTCTTAATTTAATTCAGCTTTCACACTTGTGCAAGGCAAGGCAAGGCAACACCCACCTTAGAAAAACCATTTGCTTTAACTACCCTCACATGTGTTAATTAAGTTTGTTGTGCCAACCAGGTGACTTTCTAAAAGTATATAAGTAAACTCCTAACAGCCATTGCTGCTAGCAGCCATGCTTCTAAGCAGATATGCTTTTAAGTATATATGTTTCAAGTATTTATGAAGTTTAAAAAGAAGTGGAAAAGTGGACATCACCTACTGCTTCTGATTCCTGCTTTTGATCTACGTTGGAAAAGAGGATATCATCTATCTAAGACTGCACATCTCAACACTTAACTATTGCTGTGATGCCGCCTTTATTTTTTATATTTGCTGCAACCGCACTTATTTTCAAATTATGCACTTCCTTCCACCAGTCTCCTTATGTCTCTAACTCTATTCATATATCTCCATCTCTCCTTTCTTCCCCACTTCTCAGTTCACATGAACTCCTTTCTTACCTGCGTCCTCTGTCACCACACAGCTATACCTCCTGCACTAAAACACACCCCTACAAATCATCCTCACACATCCTCTTTCTATCCATGCTTCTCCTCCTTGCTTCTGGGGATATCTCTCCCAATCCTGGTCCCTGCCTTATTTCTACTTGCTCTCGTCCTCGCCTCCCACATACAACTTCAACTCCTTCTGGTGTTAACCCCTCCAACCTCATACCCATCCCCTGCCACTCTCCCTCCTCTCTCCCTTTCTCCTGTGCCCTTTGGAATGCTCGCTCCCTCTCTAACAAGTTCCTCTCTGTGCATGACTTCTTTCTCTCTCAATCCCTGCTTCTCTTTGCTATAACTGAGACCTGGCTCACTCAGTCTGACTCTGCTCTGGAAGCTGCCCTCTCTTATGGTGGCCTTTCCTTCTCCCACACTCCGCGCCTTGATGGCAGGGGTGGAGGTGTGGGGCTCCTGCTCTCCTCTCTCTGCCGTTACCGAACTATTCCTATTCCCCCCTCTCTTGCCTTTCCCTCCTTTGAGGTTCACACTGTCCAGATCTTCTCTCCTCTCCCTGTTCATGTGGCGGTCATGTATCGCCCACCTACCTCTACTCATCCCCCTTCTGCCTTTCTCTCTCACTTTGAATCCTGGCTCTCTTTCTTCCTCTCCTCAGACTCCCCTGTTCTTCTCCTTGGGGACTTCAATTGCCACATTGATGACCCCTCTCTCCCTTGGGCTTCCCGCTTTCTTTCTCTAACCTCTTCTTTTGGCCTTCAACAGTGGACTGCAGCCAGCACCCACAAGGATGGCCACTACTTAGACCTGGTTTTCACTAAAAACTTCTCTCTCTCTGATTTCTCCATTTCCCCTTTTCCTCTCTCTGACCATCACCTCATCTCATTCTCTCTATCTCGCTTCTCAACTTCTCCACCTCCATCTACACCCCGGTTCTGCAGAAACCTGCGCTCTATTCACTTACCTGACTTTGAGTCCACGTTACACTCCTCCCTCTCCTCTCTCAGATCTGCTACAGACCCTGACAAACTGGTCAGGAACTACAACTCTGCCTTGTCCTCCTCTCTTGATCTACATGCCCCGCTTTCTCTCTGCCGCACTCGCCCTTTTAACCCTAGACCCTGGTTAAATTCCCACACGCGCATGCTGCGTTCCTCCACTCGTTCCTCTGAACGCCTCTGGAGGAAATCTCATACTCTCGCAGACTTCCTTCACTACAAATTTATGCTATCCTGTTTCAACTCTGCCCTCTCGCAAGCTAAACAAGCCTACTTTTCTTCACTAATCAACATGCACAAGTCTAACCCACGCCGACTGTTCTCTGTCTTTGATACTCTACTCAAACCACCCTCCGCTGCCTCTCCTTCCTCCATCTCCGCTCAGGACTTTGCTGACTATTTTAAGGAAAAGGTGGAATCCATATGTCAGAACATCCCCTCTGTTTCTTCCTCCCATCCTACACCTCTTCCTAACTCTCCTCCTGCCTTCCTTGACTCTTTTTCCACTGTCTCAGAGGAGGATGTGTCGCTGTTGATCGCCTCTTCTCCCTCTACCACTTGCCCTCTTGACCCCATTCCCTCCCATCTCCTAAAACCTCTTGCTCCTACTATAATCCCTACGCTCACGCACATTTTTAACTCCTCCCTCTGCTCTGGAACCTTTCCATCCTCCTTCAAACATGCAACAGTCATACCATTACTCAAAAACAGCAAGCTTGACCCTACCTGTCTTTCTAACTATCGGCCTGTCTCCCTCCTGCCTTTTGCCTCTAAACTCCTTGAACGTCTTGTATTCGCTCGCTTGCTCCATTTTCTCAACACCTATTCTCTCCTAGACCCTCTACAATCTGGCTTCCGTACTGCTCACTCCACGGAAACAGCCCTCACTAAAATAACTGACGACCTCCATGCTGCCAAAGACAGAGGTCATTACACTCTGCTCATATTACTCGACCTCTCTGCAGCATTTGACACTGTGGACCACCCTCTTCTCCTTCACATTCTCCATACTCTTGGTATTCGGACAAAAAGCTCTATCCTGGATCTCATCCTACCTCTCCCATCGTACTTTCAGTGTCTCTTCTGCTAATACCTCCTCCTCCTCTATTGATCTCTCTGTGGGGGCACCCCAGGGCTCTGTCCTGGGACCTCTTCTCTTTTCTCTGTATACACTCTCTCTAGGTGACCTAATAACATCTTTTGGGTTTAATTATCACCTCTATGCTGACGACACACAAATATATTTCTCAACACCCGACCTTACACCTACTGTACAAACCAAAGTTTCTGAATGTCTCTCTGCTATATCATCCTGGATGGCCCTCCGCCGCCTTAAACTCAACATGGCTAAAACAGAGCTCCTCATACTTCCTCCCAAACCTGGCCCTACTACCTCCTTCCACATTACTGTTGGAACTACGATCATTCACCCAGTAGCCCAAGCACGCTGCCTTGGGGTCACACTCGACTCCTCTCTCACATTTGCCCCTCACATTCAAAACATTTCTAAAACCTGTCGCTTTTTCCTCCGCAATATAACAAAGATACGCCCTTTCCTTTGTTGCTCGACTGCTAAAACTCTGACTCAGGCCCTCATTCTCTCCCGTCTTGATTACTGTAACCTCCTGCTGTCCGGCCTTCCTGCCTCTCACCTGTCTCCCCTACAATCTATCCTTAACGCTGCTGCCAGAATCACTCTACTCTTTCCTAGATCTGTCTCAGCATCTCCCCTCATGAAATCCCTCTCCTGGCTTCCGATCAAATCCCGCATCTCACACTCCATTCTTCTCCTCACTTTTAAAGCTTTACACTCTTCTGCCCCTCCTTACATCTCAGCCCTAATTTCTCGCTATGCACCATCCAGACTCTTGCGTTCTTCTCAAGGATGTCTTCTTTCTACCCCCTTTGTATCTAAAGCCCTCTCCCGCCTTAAACCTTTTTCATTGACTGCCCCTCACCTCTGGAATGCCCTTCCCCTCAGTACCCGACTAGCACCCTCTCTATCCACCTTTAAGACCCACCTTAAGACACACTTGCTTAAAGAAGCATATGAATAGGACTGTGGCTATTCTGAACACATGGCACATAAAGCTTGGCCCCCTGCAGATGCACTTACCAGAACTCCCTCCTACTGTCTCTGTACGTTCTCCTTACCTACCAATTAGACTGTAAGCTCCTCGGAGCAGGGACTCCTCTTCCTTAATGTCTAAAGCACTTATTCCCATGATCTGTTATTTATATTATCTGTTATTTATTGGATTACCACATGTATTACTGCTGTGAAGCGCTATGTACACTAATGGCGCTATATAAATAAAGACATACAATACAATATTGGCAGATTGCAGTGCCTGACGTACCCCAGGCCGCCCCCCGGGGCAATGAGTGAGGGGCCGAGGATCTCTCCGCTGAGCCAGATGCTTCTCTTTAATTAGCGAGTTTTGTTGCAGGCTGAGCAGCTGTCACTCAATAATCAGCACAGATCACTGTGCCTCGTGTGTGACAGGGAGGGAGAGATAACTGTGCCTCATGTGTGACAGGGAGTGAGAGATAGCTGTGCCTTGTGTGTGACAGGGAGTGAGAGATAGCTGTGCATCGTGTGTGTGACAGTGAGAGATAGCTGTGCATCGTATGTGTTGACAGTGAGAGATAGCTGTGCATCGTGTGTGTGTGTGTGTGACAGTGAGAGATAGCTGTGCATCGTGTGTGTGTGTGACAGGGAGAGATAGCTGTGCATCATGTGTGTGTGTGACAGTGAGAAATAGCTGTGCATCGTGTGTGTGTGACAGTGAAAGATAGCTGTGCATCGTGTGTGTGTGACAGTGAAAGATAGCTGTGCATCGTGTGTGTGTGACAGGGAGAGATAGCTGTGCATCATGTGTGTGTGTGACAGGGAGAGATAGCTGTGCATCGTGTGTGTGTGACAGTGAAAGATAGCTGTGCATCGTGTGTGTATGACAGGGAGAGATAGCTGTGCATCGTGTGTGGCGGAGTGAGAGCTGTGCATCGTGTGTGTGTGACAGTGTGAGATAGCTGTGCATCGTGTGTGTGTGACAGTGAGATAGCTGTGCATCGTTTGTGTGTGTGACAGTGAGAGAGAGCTGTGCATCGTTTGTGTGTGACAGTGAGAGAGAGCTGTGCATCGTGTGTGTGTGTGTGTGTGAGACAGTGAGAGATAGCTGTGCATTGTATGTGTGAGACAGGGAGAGATATCTGTGCATCGTGTGTGACAGTGAGAGATAGCTGTGAATCGTATGTGTTGACAGTGAGAGATAGCTGTGCATCGTGTGTGTGTGTGTGTGTGACAGTGAGAGAAAGCTGTGCATCGTGTGTGTGTGACAGTGAGAGATAGCTGTGCATCGTGTGTGTGTGACAGGGAGAGATAGCTGTGCATCATGTGTGTGTGTGACAGTGAGAAATAGCTGTGCATCGAGTGTGTGTGACAGTGAAAGATAGCTGTGCATCGTGTGTGTGTGTGTGTGAGACAGTGAGAGATAGCTGTGCATCGTGTGTGACAGTGAGAGATAGCTGTGCATCGTATGTGTTGACAGTGAGAGATAGCTTTGCATCGTGTGTGTGTGTGACAGTGAGTGATAGCTGTGCATCGTGTGTGTGTGACAGGGAGAGATAGCTGTGTATCGTGTGTGTGTGTGTGTGACAGTGAGAGATAGCTGTGCATCGTGTGTGTGTGACAGGGAGAGATAGCTGTGCATCATGTGTGTGTGTGACAGTGAGAAATAGCTGTGCATCGTGTGTGTGTGACAGTGAAAGATAGCTGTGCATCGTGTGTGTGTGACAGGGAGAGATAGCTGTGCATCATGTGTGTGTGTGACAGTGAGAGATAGCTGTGCATCGTGTGTGTGTGTGACAGTGAAAGATAGCTGTGCATCGTGTGTGTTTTTTACAGGAAGAGATAGCTGTGCATCGTGTGTGTATGACAGGGAGAGATAGCTGTGCATCGTGTGTGTGTGACAGGGAGAGATAGCTGTGCATCGTGTGTGGCGGAGTGAGAGCTGTGCATCGTGTGTGTGTGACAGTGTGAGATAGCTGTGCATCGTGTGTGTGTGACAGTGAGAGAGAGCTGTGCATCGTTTGTGTGTGTGACAGTGAGAGAGAGCTGTGCATCGTGTGTGTGTGTGACAGTGAGAGAGAGCTGTGCATCGTGTGTGTGTGTGTGTGACAGTGAGAGATAGCTGTGCATCGTGTGTGTGTGTGTGACAGTGAGATAGCTGTGCAGCGTGTGTGTGTGACAGTGAAAGATAGCTGTGCATCATGTGTGTGTGTGAGACAGTGAGAGATAGCTGTGCATTGTATGTGTGAGACAGGGAGAGATATCTGTGCATCGTGTGTGACAGTGAGAGATAGCTGTGCATCGTATGTGTTGACAGTGAGAGATAGCTGTGCATCGTGTGTGTGTGTGTGTGACAGTGAAAGATAGCTGTGCATCATGTGTGTGTGTGACAGTGAGAGATAGCTGTGCATCGTGTGTGTGTGACAGGGAGAGATAGCTGTGCATCATGTGTGTGTGTGACAGTGAGAAATAGCTGTGCATCGTGTGTGTGTGACAGTGAAAGATAGCTGTGCATCGTGTGTGTGTGACAGGGAGAGATAGCTGTGCATCATGTGTGTGTGTGACAGTGAGAGATAGCTGTGTATCGTGTGTGTGTGACAGTGAAAGATAGCTGTGCATCGTATGTGTATGACAGGGAGAGATAGCTGTGCATCGTGTGTGTATGACAGGGAGAGATAGCTGTGCATCGTGTGTGTGTGACAGGGAGAGATAGCTGTGCATCGTGTGTGGCGGAGTGAGAGCTGTGCATCGTGTGTGTGTGACAGTGTGAGATAGCTGTGCATCGTGTGTGTGTGACAGTGAGATAGCTGTGCATCGTTTGTGTGTGTGACAGTGAGAGAGTGCTGTGCATCGTTTGTGTGTGTGACAGTGAGAGAGAGCTGTGCATCGTGTGTGTGTGTGAGACAGTGAGAGATAGCTGTGCATTGTATGTGTGAGACAGGGAGAGATATCTGTGCATCGTGTGTGACAGTGAGAGATAGCTGTGCATCGTATGTGTTGACAGTGAGAGATAGCTGTGCATCGTGTGTGTGTGTGTGTGACAGTGAGAGATAGCTGTGCATCGTGTGTGTGTGTGTGACAGTGAGAGATAGCTATGCATCGTGTGTGTGTGACAGGGAGAGATAGCTGTGCATCATGTGTGTGTGTGACAGTGAGAAATAGCTGTGCATCGTGTGTGTGTGACAGTGAAAGATAGCTGTGCATCGTGTGTGTGACAGGGAGAGATAGCTGTGCATCATGTGTGTGTGTGACAGTGAGAGATAGCTGTGTGTGTGTGTGACAGTGAAAGATAGCTGTGCATCGTGTGTGTTTTTTACAGGAAGAGATAGCTGTGCATCGTGTGTGTATGACAGGGAGAGATAGCTGTGCATCGTGTGTGTGTGACAGGGAGAGATAGCTGTGCATCGTGTGTGGCGGAGTGAGAGCTGTGCATCGTGTGTGTGTGACAGTGTGAGATAGCCGTGCATCGTGTGTGTGTGACAGTGAGATAGCTGTGCATCGTTTGTGTGTGTGACAGTGAGAGAGAGCTGTGCATCGTTTGTGTGTGTGACAGTGAGAGATAGCTGTGCATTGTATGTGTGAGACAGGGAGAGATATCTGTGCATCGTGTGTGACAGTGAGAGATAGCTGTGCATCGTATGTGTTGACAGTGAGAGATAGCTGTGCATCGTGTGTGTGTGTGTGTGTGACAGTGAGAGATAGCTGTGCATCGTGTGTGTGTGTGTGTGACAGTGAGATAGCTGTGCATCGTGTGTGTGGGACAGGGAGAGATAGCTGTGCAACATGTGTGTGTGTGACAGTGAGAAATAGCTGTGCAGCGTGTGTGTGTGACAGTGAAAGATAGCTGTGCATCGTGTGTGTGTGTGAGACAGTGAGAGATAGCTGTGCATTGTATGTGTGAGACAGGGAGAGATATCTGTGCATCGTGTGTGACAGTGAGAGATAGCTGTGCATCGTATGTGTTGACAGTGAGATAGCTGTGCATCGTGTGTGTGTGTGTGTGACAGTGAGAGATAGCTGTGCATCGTGTGTGTGTGTGTGACAGTGAGAGATAGCTGTGCATCGTGTGTGTGTGACAGAGAGAGATAGCTGTGCATCATGTGTGTGTGTGACAGAGAGAGATAGCTGTGCATCGTGTGTGTGTGACAGTGAAAGATAGCTGTGCATCGTGTGTGTGTGTGACAGTGAGAGATAGCTGTGCATCGTGTGTGTGTGTGACAGGGAGAGATAGCTGTGCATCATGTGTGTGTGTGAGTGAGAAATAGCTGTGCATCGTGTGTGTGTGACAGTGAAAGATAGCTGTGCATCGTGTGTGTGTGACAGGGAGAGATAGCTGTGCATCATGTGTGTGTGTGACAGTGGGAGATAGCTGTGCATCGTGTGTGTGTGACAGTGAAAGATAGCTGTGCATCTTGTGTGTATGACAGGGAGAGATAGCTGTGCATCGTGTGTGTATGACAGGGAGAGATAGCTGTGCATCGTGTGTGTGTGACAGGGAAAGATAGCTGTGCATCGTGTGTGGCGGAGTGAGAGCTGTGCATCGTGTGTGTGTGACAGTGTGAGATAGCTGTGCATTGTGTGTGTGTGACAGTGAGATAGCTGTGCATCGTTTGTGTGTGTGACAGTGAGAGAGTGCTGTGCATCGTTTGTGTGTGAGACAGTGAGAGATAGCTGTGCATTGTATGTGTGTGTGTGTTCACAGTGAGAGATAGCTGTGCATCGTGTGTGTGTGTGTGTGTGTGTGTGTGTGTGACAGTGAGAGATAGCTGTGCATCGTGTGTGTGTGTGTGTGACAGTGAGAGATATCTGTGCATCGTGTGTGACAGTGAGAGATAGCTGTGCATCGTATGTGTTCACAGTGAGAGATAGCTGTGCATCGTGTGTGTGTGTGTGTGTGACAGTGAGAGATAGCTGTGCATCGTGTGTGTGTGTGACAGTGAGAGATAGCTGTGCATCGTGTGTGTGTGACAGGGAGAGATAGCTGTGCATCATGTGTGTGTGACAGTGAGAAATAGCTGTGCATCGTGTGTGTGTGACAGTGAAAGATAGCTGTGCATTGTGTGTGTGTGACAGTGAGAGATAGCTGTGCATCGTGTGTGTGTGACAGTGAGAAATAGCTGTGCATCGTGTGTGTGTGACAGTGAAAGATAGCTGTGCATCGTGTGTGTGTGACAGGGAGAGATAGCTGTGCATCATGTGTGTGTGTGACAGTGAGAGACAGCTGTGCATCGTGTGTGTGTGACAGTGAAAGATAGCTGTGCATCATGTGTGTGTGTGACAGTGAGAGATAACTGTGTATCGTGTGTGTGTGTGTGTGTGTGACAGTGAGAGATAGCTGTGCATCGTGTGTGTGTGACAGGGAGAGATAGCTGTGCATTATGTGTGTATGACAGGGAGAGATAGCTGTGTACCTTGTGTGTGACAGGGAGAGATAGCTGTGCATCGTGTGTGTGTGACATTGAGTGATAGCTGTGCATCGTGTGTGTGTGACAGGGAGATAGCTGTGCATCGTGTGTATGTGACAGTGAGAGATAGCTGTGCATCGTGTGTGTGTGTGACAGTGATAGATAGCTGTGCATCGTGTGTGTGTGACAGGGAGAGATAGCTGTGCATTGTGTGTGTGTGACAGGGAGAGATAGCTGTGCATCGTGTGTGTGTCAGGGAGTGAGAGATAGCTGTGCATCATGTGTGTGTGACAGGGAGAGATAGCTGTGCATTGTGTGTGTGTGAAAGGGAGAGATAGCTGTGCATCGTGTGTGTGTCAGGGAGTGAGAGATAGTTGTGAATCTTGTGTGTGTCAGGGAGTGAGAGATAGCTGTGCATCGTGTGAGTGTTTCAGGGAGTGATAGATAGCTGTGCATTGTGTGTGTGTGACATCGAGAGATAGCTGTGCATCGTGTGTGTGTGACAGGGAGAGATAGCTGTGCATCGTGTGTGTGAGACAGGGAGAGATAGCTGTGCATCGTGTGTGTGTGTGACAGAGAGAGATAGCTGTGCATCGTGTGTGTGTGTGTCAGGGAGTGAGAGATAGCTGTGCATCGTGTGTGTGACAGTGAGCGATAGCTGTGCATTGTGTGTGTGAAAGGGAGAGATAGCTGTGCATCGTGTGTGTGTCAGGGAGTGAGAGATAGTTGTGCATCGTGTGTGTGAGACAGTGAGAGATAGCTGTGCATTGTGTGTGTGTGACAGTGAGAGATAGCTGTGCGTCGTGTGTGTGTGACAGGGAGAGATAGCTGTGCATCGTGTGTGTGTCAGGGAGTGAGAGATAGCTGTGCATCATGTGTGTGTGACAGGGAGAGATAGCTGTGCATTGTGTGTGTGTGACAGTGAGAGATATCTGTGCATCGTGTGTGTGTGACAGGGAGAGATAGCTGTTCATCGTGTGTGTGTCAAGGAGTGAGAGATAGTTGTGCATCGTGTGTGTGTCAGGGAGTGAGAGATAGCTGTGCATCGTGTGTGTTTCAGGGAGTGAGAGATAGTTGTGCATCATGTGTGTGTGTGTGACAGGGAGAGATAGTTGTGCATCGTGTGTGCATCTCTCACTGTCACACATACGATGCACAGCTATCTCTCCCTGTCACACACACACGATGCACAGCTATCTCACACTGTCACACACAAACTAGGCACAGCTATCTCTCCCTGTCACATACACACGATGCACAGCTATCTCTCACTGTCACACACACACGATGCACAGCTAACTCTCACTGTCACAAACACACGAGGCACAGCTATCTCTCACACCCTGACACACACACACAATGGACAGCTATCTCTCACTGTCACACACACGATGCACAGCTATCTCTCACTCCCTGACACACGCACACAATGCGCCGCGTCACTGTCAGTGCTATGAGGGTGAGGCAGGGGTTACTATGGGGTGAGGCAGGGGTTACTATGGGGTGAGGCAGGGGTTACTATGGGGTGCGGCAGGGGTTACTATGGGGTGAGGCAAGGGTTACGATGGGGTGAGGCAAGGGTTACTATGGGGTGAGGCAGGGGTTACTAGGGGGTGCGGCAGGGGTTACTATGGGGTGAGGCAAGGGTTACTATGGGTTGAGGCAGGGGTTACTATGGGGTGCGGCAGGGGTTACTATGGGGTGAGGCAGGGATTACTATGGGGTGAGGCAGGGATTACTATGGGGTGAGGCAGGGTTTACTATGGGGTGAGGCAGGGGTTACTATGGGGTGAGGCAGGGGTTAATATGGGGTGAGGCAGGGTTTAGTATGGGGTGAGGCAGGGGTTACTATGGGGTGAGGCAGGGGTTACTATGGGGTGAGGCAGGGGTTGATATAGGGTGAGGCATGGTTTACTATGGGGTGAGGCAGGGTTTACTATGGGGTGAGGCAGGGTTTACTATGGGGTGAGGCAGGGGTTAATATGTGGTGAGGCAGGGGTTAATATGGGGTGAAACAGGGGTTAATATGGGGTGAGGCAGGGGTTACTATGGGGTGAGGCAGGGGTTGACATAGGGTGAGGCATGGTTTACTATGGGGTGAGGCAGGGTTTACTATGGGGTGAGGCAGGGTTTACTATGGGGTGAGGCAGGGGTTAATATGTGGTGAGGCAGGGGTTAATATGGGGTGAAACAGGGTTTACTATGGGGTGAGGCAGGGTTTACTATGGGGTGAGGCAGGGATTAATATGGGGTGAGGCAGGGGTTACTATGGGGTGAGGCAGGGGTTACTATGGGGTGAGGCAGGGGATACTATGGGGTGAGGCAGGGGATACTATGGGGTGAGGCAGGGGATACTATGGGGTGAGGCAGGGGTTAATATGGGGTGAGGCAGGGTTTAGTATGGGGTGAGGCGGGGTTAATATTGGGTGAGGCAGGGGTTACTATGGGGTGAGGCAGGGGTTACTATGGGGTGAGGCAAGGGTTACTATGGGGTGAGGCAGGGGTTACTATGGGGTGCGGCAGGGGTTACTATGGTGTGAGGCTGGAGTAACTATGGGGTGAGGCAGGGGTTACTATGGGGTGAGGCAGGGGTTACTATGGGGTGAGGCAGGGGTTAATATGGGGTGAGGCAGGGGTTACTGTGGGGTGAGGCAGGGGTTACTATGGGGTGAGGCAGGGGTTACTATGGGATGAGGCAGGGATTACTATGGGGTGAAGCAGGAGTTAATATGGGGTGAGGCAGGGTTTACTATGGGGTGAGGCAGGGGTTACTATGGGGTGAAGCAGGAGTTAATATGGGGTGAGGCAGGGGTTAATATGGGGTGAGGAAGGGGTTACTATGGGGTGAGGCAGGGGTGAATATGGTGTGCGGCAGGGGTTAATATGGAGTAAAGCAGGGGCAACTATGGGGTGAGGCAGGGGTTACTATGGGGTGAGGCAGGGGTTACTATGCGGTGCGGCAGGGGTTACTATGGTGTGAGGCAGGGGTTACTATGGGGTGAGGCAGGGGTTACTATGGGGTGAGGCAGGGGTTACTATGGGGTGAGGCAGGGGTTACTATGGGGTGCGGCAGGGGTTACTATGGGGTGAGGCTGGGGTTACTATGGGGTGAGGCAGGGGTTACTATGGGGTGAGGCAGGGGTTACTATGGGGTGAGGCAGGGGTTACTTCTTTCTCTCTCAGGCCTGAGTAACTACAGGCACACCCGCATTAACGTACGCAATGGGACTAAGCTAACAGGCCTGAGTAACACAGGCATACCCCGCAGTAACGTACGCAATGGGACTAGGCTAACAGGCCTGAGTAACACAGGCATACCCCGCATTAACGTACGCAATGGGACTAAGCTAACAGGCCTGAGTAACTACAGGCATACCCCGCATTAACGTACGCAATGGGACTAAGCTAACAGGCCTGAGTAACTACAGGCATACCCCGCATTAACGTACACAATGGGACTAAGCTAACAGGCCTGAGTAACTACAGGCATACCCCGCATTAACGTACACAATGGGACTAAGCTAACAGGCCTGAGTAACTAAAGGCATACCCCGCATTAACGTACGCAATGGGACAAAGCTAACAGGCCTGAGTAACACAGGCATACCCCGCATTAACGTACGCAATGGGACTAAGCTAACAGGCTTGAGTAACACAGGCATACCCCGCATTAACGTTCACAATGGGACTATGGCCTCTACAGTATATCAGAAAAGGGGTTAAGTCTCCAGGAGAGGAATTCCTGCAGGAATGATACTCGGCCCTGCTCTATATTAGATGCTGGTGTTACATATTGGCAGGTGGCAGTGCCTGACGTACCCCGGGCCGCCCCCCGGGGCAATGAGTGAGGGGCCGAGGATCTCTCCGCTGAGCCAGATGCTTCTCATTAATTAGCGAGTTTTGTTGCAGGCGGAGCAGCTGTCACTCAATAATCAGCACAGATCACTGTGCCTCGTGTGTGACAGGGAGGGAGAGATAACTGTGCCTCATGTGTGACAGGGAGTGAGAGATAGCTGTGCCTTGTGTGTGACAGGGAGTGAGATAGCTGTGCCTCATGTGTGAGGGAGTGAGAGATAATTGTGCATCGTGTGTGTGACAGTGAGAGATAGCTGTGCAGCGTGTGTGTGTGACAGGGAGAGATAGCTGTGCATCGTGTGTGTATGACAGGGAGAGATAGCTGTGCATCGTGTGTATGTGACAGGGAGAGATAGCTGTGCATCGTGTGTGGCGGAGTGAGAGCTGTGCATCGTGTGTGTATGTGACAGTGTGAGATAGCTGTGCATCGTGTGTGTGTGACAGTGTGAGATAGCTGTGCATCGTTTGTGTGTGTGACAGTGAGAGAGAGCTGTGCATCGTGTGTGTGTGTGAGACAGTGAGAGATAGCTGTGCATTGTATGTGTGAGACAGGGAGAGATATCTGTGCATCGTGTGTGACAGTGAGAGATAGCTGTGCATCGTATGTGTTGACAGTGAGAGATATCTGTGCATCGTGTGTGTGTGACAGGGAGAGATAGCTGTTCATCGTGTGTGTGTCAAGGAGTGAGAGATAGTTGTGCATCGTGTGTGTGTCAGGGAGTGAGAGATAGCTGTGCATCGTGTGTGTGTTTCAGGGAGTGAGAGATAGTTGTGCATCATGTGTGTGTGTGTGACAGGGAGAGATAGTTGTGCATCGTGTGTGCATCTCTCACTGTCACACATACGATGCACAGCTATCTCTCCCTGTCACACACACACGATGCACAGCTATCTCACACTGTCACACACAAACTAGGCACAGCTATCTCTCCCTGTCACATACACACGATGCACAGCTATCTCTCACTGTCACACACACACGATGCACAGCTAACTCTCACTGTCACAAACACACGAGGCACAGCTATCTCTCACACCCTGACACACACACACAATGGACAGCTATCTCTCACTGTCACACACACGATGCACAGCTATCTCTCACTCCCTGACACACGCACACAATGCGCCGCGTCACTGTCAGTGCTATGAGGGTGAGGCAGGGGTTACTATGGGGTGAGGCAGGGGTTACTATGGGGTGAGGCAGGGGTTACTATGGGGTGCGGCAGGGGTTACTATGGGGTGAGGCAAGGGTTACTATGGGGTGAGGCAAGGGTTACTATGGGGTGAGGCAGCGGTTACTAGGGGGTGCGGCAGGGGTTACTATGGGGTGAGGCAAGGGTTACTATGGGTTGAGGCAGGGGTTACTATGGGGTGCGGCAGGGGTTACTATGGGGTGAGGCAGGGATTACTATGGGGTGAGGCAGGGTTTACTATGGGGTGAGGCAGGGGTTACTATGGGGTGAGGCAGGGGTTAATATGGGGTGAGGCAGGGTTTAGTATGGGGTGAGGCAGGGGTTACTATGGGGTGAGGCAGGGGTTACTATGGGGTGAGGCAGGGGTTGATATAGGGTGAGGCATGGTTTACTATGGGGTGAGGCAGGGTTTACTATGGGGTGAGGCAGGGTTTACTATGGGGTGAGGCAGGGGTTAATATGTGGTGAGGCAGGGGTTAATATGGGGTGAAACAGGGGTTAATATGGGGTGAGGCAGGGGTTACTATGGGGTGAGGCAGGGGTTGACATAGGGTGAGGCATGGTTTACTATGGGGTGAGGCAGGGTTTACTATGGGGTGAGGCAGGGTTTACTATGGGGTGAGGCAGGGGTTAATATGTGGTGAGGCAGGGGTTAATATGGGGTGAAACAGGGGTTAATATGGGGTGAAGCAGGGGTTACTATGGGGGGAGGCAGGGTTTACTATGGGGTGAGGCAGGGTTTACTATGGGGTGAGGCAGGGATTAATATGGGGTGAGGCAGGGGTTACTATGGGGTGAGGCAGGGGTTACTATGGGGTGAGGCAGGGGATACTATGGGGTGAGGCAGGGGATACTATGGGGTGAGGCAGGGGTTAATATGGGGTGAGGCAGGGTTTAGTATGGGGTGAGGCGGGGTTAATATTGGGTGAGGCAGGGGTTACTATGGGGTGAGGCAGGGGTTACTATGGGTTGAGGCAGGGGTTAATATGGGGTGAGGCAAGGGTTACTATGGGGTGAGGAAGGGGTTACTATGGGGTGAGGCAAGGGTTACTATGGGGTGAGGCAGGGGTTACTATGGGGTGCGGCAGGGGTTACTATGGTGTGAGGCTGGAGTAACTATGGGGTGAGGCAGGGGTTACTATGGGGTGAGGCAGGGGTTACTATGGGGTGAGGCAGGGGTTAATATGGGGTGAGGCAGGGGTTACTGTGGGGTGAGGCAGGGGTTACTATGGGGTGAGGCAGGGGTTACTATGGGATGAGGCAGGGATTACTATGGGGTGAAGCAGGAGTTAATATGGGGTGAGGCAGGGTTTACTATGGGGTGAGGCAGGGGTTACTATGGGGTGAAGCAGGAGTTAATATGGGGTGAGGCAGGGGTTAATATGGGGTGAGGAAGGGGTTACTATGGGGTGAGGCAGGGGTGAATATGGTGTGCGGCAGGGGTTAATATGGAGTAAAGCAGGGGCAACTATGGGGTGAGGCAGGGGTTACTATGGGGTGAGGCAGGGGTTACTATGCGGTGCGGCAGGGGTTACTATGGTGTGAGGCAGGGGTTACTATGGGGTGAGGCAGGGGTTACTATGGGGTGAGGCAGGGGTTACTATGGGGTGAGGCAGGGGTTACTATGGGGTGCGGCAGGGGTTACTATGGGGTGAGGCTGGGGTTACTATGGGGTGAGGCAGGGGTTACTATGGGGTGAGGCAGGGGTTACTATGGGGTGAGGCAGGGGTTACTTCTTTCTCTCTCAGGCCTGAGTAACTACAGGCACACCCGCATTAACGTACGCAATGGGACTAAGCTAACAGGCCTGAGTAACACAGGCATACCCCGCAGTAACGTACGCAATGGGACTAGGCTAACAGGCCTGAGTAACACAGGCATACCCCGCATTAACGTACGCAATGGGACTAAGCTAACAGGCCTGAGTAACTACAGGCATACCCCGCATTAACGTACGCAATGGGACTAAGCTAACAGGCCTGAGTAACTACAGGCATACCCCGCATTAACGTACACAATGGGACTAAGCTAACAGGCCTGAGTAACTAAAGGCATACCCCGCATTAACGTACGCAATGGGACAAAGCTAACAGGCCTGAGTAACACAGGCATACCCCGCATTAACGTACGCAATGGGACTAAGCTAACAGGCTTGAGTAACACAGGCATACCCCGCATTAACGTTCACAATGGGACTATGGCCTCTACAGTATATCAGAAAAGGGGTTAAGTCTCCAGGAGAGGAATTCCTGCAGGAATGATACTCGGCCCTGCTCTATATTAGATGCTGGTGTTACATATTGGCAGGTGGCAGTGCCTGACGTACCCCGGGCCGCCCCCCGGGGCAATGAGTGAGGGGCCGAGGATCTCTCCGCTGAGCCAGATGCTTCTCATTAATTAGCGAGTTTTGTTGCAGGCGGAGCAGCTGTCACTCAATAATCAGCACAGATCACTGTGCCTCGTGTGTGACAGGGAGGGAGAGATAACTGTGCCTCATGTGTGACAGGGAGTGAGAGATAGCTGTGCCTTGTGTGTGACAGGGAGTGAGATAGCTGTGCCTCATGTGTGAGGGAGTGGGAGATAATTGTGCATCGTGTGTGTGACAGTGAGAGATAGCTGTGCAGCGTGTGTGTGTGACAGGGAGAGATAGCTGTGCATCGTGTGTGTATGACAGGGAGAGATAGCTGTGCATCGTGTGTATGTGACAGGGAGAGATAGCTGTGCATCGTGTGTGGCGGAGTGAGAGCTGTGCATTGTGTGTGTATGTGACAGTGTGAGATAGCTGTGCATCGTGTGTGTGTGACAGTGTGAGATAGCTGTGCATCGTTTGTGTGTGTGACAGTGAGAGAGAGCTGTGCATCGTGTGTGTGTGTGAGACAGTGAGAGATAGCTGTGCATTGTATGTGTGAGACAGGGAGAGATATCTGTGCATCGTGTGTGACAGTGAGAGATAGCTGTGCATCGTATGTGTTGACAGTGAGAGATAGCTGTGCATCGTGTGTGTGTGTGTGTGTGTGTGTGACAGTGAGAGATAGCTGTGCATCGTGTGTGTGTTTGTGACAGTGAGAGATAGCTGTGCATCGTGTGTGTGACAGGGAGAGATAGCTGTGCATCATGTGTGTGTGACAGTGAGAAATAGCTGTGCATCGTGTGTGTGTGACACTGAAAGATAGCTGTGCATCATGTGTGTGTGTGTGACAGGGAGAGATAGCTGTGCATCATGTGTGTGTGAGACAGTGAGAGAAAGCTGTGCATCGTGTGTGTGTGTGTGTGACAGTGAAAGATAGCTGTGCATCGTGTGTGTGTGACAGTGAGATAGCTGTGCATCGTGTGTGTGTGTGTGTGTGTGTGTGACAGTGAGAGATAGCTGTGCATCGTGTGTGTGTGACAGGGAGAGATAGCTGCGCATCATGTGTGTATGACAGGGAGAGATAGCTGTGTATCGTGTGTGTGTGACAGGGAAAGATAGCTGTGCATCGTGTGTGTGTGACATTGAGTGATAGCTGTGCATCGTGTGTGTGTGACAGGGAGAGATAGCTGTGCATCGAGTGTATGTGACAGTGAGAGATAGCTGTGCATCGTGTGTGTGTGTGACAGGGAGAGATAGCTGTGCATCATGTGTGTGTGACAGTGAGAGATAGCTGTGCATCGTGTGTGTGTGTGTGACAGTGATAGATAGCTGTGCATCGTGTGTGTGTGACAGGGAGAGATAGCTGTGCATTGTGTGTGTGTGACAGGGAGAGATAGCTGTGCATCGTGTTTGTGTCAGGGAGTGAGAGATAGCTGTGCATCATGTGTGTGTGACAGGGAGAGATAGCTGTGCATCATGTGTGTGTGACAGGGAGAGATAGCTGTGCATTGTGTGTGTGACAGTGAGAGATAGCTGTGCATCGTGTGTGTGTGACAGGGAGAGATAGCTGTTCATCGTGTGTGTGTGTGTGTCAGGGAGTGAGAGATAGTTGTGCATCGTGTGAGTGTTTCAGGGAGTGATAGATAGCTGTGCATCGTGTGTGTGTGACAGTGAGAGTTAGCTGTGCATCGTGTGTGTGTGACAGGGAGAGATAGATGTGCATCGTGTGTGTGTGACAGGGAGAGATAGCTGTGCATCGTGTGTGTGTGACAGGGAGAGATAGCTGTGCATCGTGTGTGTGAGACAGGGAGAGATAGCTGTGCATCGTGTGTGTGTCAGGGAGTGAGAGATAGCTGTGCATCGTGTGTGTGTGACAGGGAGAGATAGCTGTTCATCGTGTGTGTGTGTGTGTGTCAAGGAGTGAAAGATAGTTGTGCATCGTGTGTGTGTCAGGGAGTGAGAGATAGCTGTGCATCGTGTGTGTGTTTCAGGGAGTGAGAGATAGCTGTGCATCGTGTGTGTGACAGTGAGAGATAGCTGTGCATCATGTGTGTGTGTGTGACAGGGAGAGATAGTTGTGCATCGTGTGTGCATCTCTCACTGTCACACATACGATGCACAGCTATCTCTCCCTGTCACACACACACGATGCACAGCTATCTCACACTGTCACACACACACACACACACAAGGCACAGCTATCTCTCCCTGTCACATACACACGATGCACAGCTATCTCTCACTGTCACACACACGATGCACAGCTAACTCTCACTGTCACACACACACACACACGAGGCACAGCTATCTCACTCCCTGTCACACACACACGATGCACAGCTATCTCTCACTCCGACACACGCACACAATGCACAGCTATCTCTCACTCCTTGAAACACACACGATGCACAGCTATGTCTCACTGTCACACACACACGATGAACAGCTATTTCTCCCTGTCACACACACGATGCACAGCTATCTCTCACTCCCTGAAACACACACAATGCACAGCTATCTCTCCCTGTCACACACACACGATGCACAGCTATCTCTCACTCCCTGTCACACATGAGGCACAGTTATCTCTCCCTCCCTGTCACACGAGGCAGTGATCTGTGCTGATTATTGAGTGACAGCTGCTCCGCCTGCAACAAAACTCGCTAATTAAACAGAAGCATCTGGCTCAGCAGAGAGATCCTCGGCCCCTCACTCATTGCCCCGGGGGGCGAGCCGGGGTACATCAGGCACTGCCACCTGCCAATATGTAACACCAGCATCTAATATAGAGCAGGGCCAAGTATCATTCCTGCAGGGATTCCTCTCCTGGAGACTTAACCCCTTTTGTGATATACTGTAGAGGCCAGTGAGGCAGGGGTTACTATGGGGTGAGGCAGGGGTTACTATGGGGTGAAGCAGGGGTTACTATGGGGTGAAGCAGGGGTTACTATGGGGTGAAGCAGGGGTTAATATGGGGTGCGGCAGGCGTTAATATGGGGTGAGGCAGGGGTTACTATGGGGTGAGGCAGGGGTTACTATGGGGTGCAGCAGGGGTTACTATGGGGTGAGGCAGGGGTTACTATGGGGTGAAGCAGGGGTTACTATGGGGTGAGGCAGGGGTTACTATGGGGTGAGGCAGGGGTTACTATGGGGTGAGGCAGGGGTTACTTCTTTCTCTCTCAGGCCTGAGTAACTACAGGCACACCCGCAATAACGTACGCAATGGGACTAAGCTAACAGGCCTGAGTAACACAGGCATACCCCGCAGTAACGTACGCAATGGGACTAGGCTAACAGGCCTGAGTAACACAGGCATACCCCGCATTAACGTACGCAATGGGACTAAGCTAACAGGCCTGAGTAACTACAGGCATACCCCGCATTAACGTACGCAATGGGACTAAGCTAACAGGCCTGAGTAACTACAGGCATACCCCGCATTAACGTACACAATGGGACTAAGCTAACAGGCCTGAGTAACTAAAGTTATACCCCGCATTAATGTACGCAATGGGACAAAGCTAACAGGCCTGAGTAACACAGGCATACCCCGCATTAACGTACGCAATGGGACAAAGCTAACAGGCCTGAGTAACACAGGCATACCCCGCATTAACGTACGCAATGGGACTAAGCTAACAGGCTTGAGTAACTACAGGCATACCCCGCATTAACGTACGCAATGTGACAATCTAATAGGCCTGAGTAACTAAAGGCATTCCCCGCATTAACGTACGCAATGGGACTAAGCTAACAGGCCTGAGTAACTAAAGGCATACCCCGCATTAACGTACGCAATGGGACTAAGCTAACAGGCTTGAGTAACTACAGGCATACCCCGCATTAACGTACGCAATGGGACTAAGCTAACAGGCCTGAGTAACTACAGGCATACCCCGCATTAACGTACGCAATGGGACTATGGCCTCTACAGTATATCACAAAAGGGGTTAAGTCTCCAGGAGAGGAATTCCTGCAGGAATGATACTCGGCCCTGCTCTATATTAGATGCTGGTGTTACATATTGGCAGGTGGCAGTGCCTGACGTACCCCGGGCCGCCCCCCGGGGCAATGAGTGAGGGGCCGAGGATCTCTCCGCTGAGCCAGATGCTTCTCTTTAATTAGCGAGTTTTGTTGCAGGCGGAGCAGCTGTCACTCAATAATCAGCACAGATCACTGTGCCTCGTGTGTTACAGAGAGGGAGAGATAACTGTGCCTCATGTGTGACAGGGAGTGAGAGATAGCTGTGCCTTGTGTGTGACAGGGAGTGAGAGATAGCTGTGCCTCATGTGTGACGGAGTGAGAGATAATTGTGCATCGTGTGTGTGACAGTGAGAGATAGCTGTGCATCGTGTGTGTATGACAGTGAGAGATAGCTGTGCAGCGTGTGTGTGTGACAGGGAGAGATAGCTGTGCATCGTGTGTGTATGACAGGGAGAGATAGCTGTGCATCGTGTGTGTGACAGGGAGAGATTGCTGTGCATCGTGTGTGGCGGAGTGAGAGCTGTGCATCGTGTGTGTGTGACAGTGTGAGATAGCTGTGCATCGTGTGTGTGTGACAGTGTGAGATAGATGTGCATCGTTTGTGTGTGTGACAGTGAGAGAGAGCTGTGCATCGTGTGTGTGTGTGTGTGTGTGTGAGACAGTGAGAGATAGCTGTGCATTGTATGTGTGAGACAGGGAGAGATATCTGTGCATCGTGTGTGACAGTGAGAGATAGCTGTGCATCGTATGTGTTGACAGTGAGAGATAGCTGTGCATCGTGTGTGTGTGTGTGTGTGTGACAGTGAGAGATAGCTGTGCATCGTGTGTGTGTGTGTGACAGTGAGAGATAGCTGTGCATCGTGTGTGTGTGACAGGGAGAGATAGCTGTGCATCATGTGTGTGTGTGACAGTGAGAAATAGCTGTGCATCGTGTGTGTGTGACAGTGAAAGATAGCTGTGCATCGTGTGTATGTGTGACAGGGAGAGATAGCTGTGCATCATGTGTGTGTGTGACAGTGAGAGATAGCTGTGCATCGTGTGTGTGACAGTGAAAGATAGCTGTGCATCGTGTGTGTGTGTGTGACAGTGAGAGATAGCTGTGCATCGTGTGTGTGTGTGACAGGGAGAGATAGCTGTGCATCATGTGTGTATGACAGGGAGAGATAGCTGTGTATCGTGTGTGTGTGACAGGGAGAGATAGCTGTGCATCGTGTGTGTGACATTGAGTGATAGCTGTGCATCGTGTGTGTGTGACAGGGAGAGATAGCTGTGCATCGTGTGCATGTGACAGTGAGAGATAGCTGTGCATCGTGTGTGTGTGTGACAGTGAGAGATAGCTGTGCATCATGTGTGTGTGACAGTGAGAGATAGCTGTGCATCGTGTGTGTGTGTCAGGGAGTGAGAGATAGCTGTGCATTGTGTGTGTGTGACAGAGAGAGATAGTTGTGCATCGTGTGTGTGTGACATGGAGAGATAGCTGTGCATCGTGTGTGTGATAGTGAGAGATTACTGTTCATCGTGTGTGTGTGTGACAGTGAGAGATAGTTGTGCATCGTGTGTGTGTGACATGGAGAGATAGCTTTGCATCGTGTGTGTGTGATAGTGAGAAATAGCTGTGCATCGTGTGTGTGTGACAGTGAGAGATAGCTGTGCATCGTGTGTGTGTCAGGGAGTGAGAGATAGCTGTGCATCGTGTGTGTGACAGTTGTAATACTGTGCACTGAAATGTAATTGGTACTCCTAACAATAATCAGTATACATTCAGGAGAAGGATTTACTGTTATATCATAACATAACCACCATCTGATTCCTTGTCCCATACATATAAATCAATACAAACTCCGCTGGGTATATACTGTTACTTTGCAGCCATGTTAATAAAGGGCAGACAATTTGATGCATATTTAACATGGTATCACTACTTAGAATAAAGTTGGTTTAATTCACAAACTACTGTAAGAGTGGCAGCTTATTGGAAATTACACCCTTAAAGAAAGGATGAATATATTCAATAGAGAATGTTACTATCCCCATTAGGAATAAGTATCACTTATACAGTATATGTATAGAAAGACATATCTAATTAGAGACAAAGAATGATTATCTTAAATCACACACTGAATTTAATACAGTAACGAACCTCAGAAAGATATATAGTCCATCTATGTCTGATAAATAAAGACATAGGAATATCTTAAATCACACTGAATTTAATAAAGAAAGATATATAGTCCATTTATGTCTAATAAATAAAGACCTAGATAGGAATATCTTAAATCACACATATCACTCATAATTTGAATGTAAAGGAAAGAATTTAAATCAACAAATATTGATGAACTACATTTGTTGAAAAAAGACATCTTAAATAATCAGACACATATAGTCCCTCAAATAGTGTATATAGAGGGGAAAGAGATTCACTGTCTAATGTGTCTAATAATTAAAGACACAGATCGGGGTTATCTTAATTTGCACAATTCTTTACTTAAAATCTAATACACAGAGTAATACATATAGCAGTGGGAATATACTGAAACCCCAAATAGTACAATATAACACAGAATCCATAGCATAAACTTAATGCAAAGAGAAGTGTTAAATAGAGATATAACCAATCTCTGAATGTTAAAGACACAGATCTGGTTATCTATAATCACACAAGTTATATTTTATAATCTATATAGAATAGTGCAGATACACAAAGTATGTTACATAGTATACAAACTCAATGTAGAAGAGAAATATTACATCAAGATGTTTCTCAATCAATTGGATTGCGCTTATGGGAACCAATAGAAACAGGGAAGTGCCTATAAAGAAGGTAGGGACAGATATACCCACATTAACTCCTGAAGAAGCCTTAGTGAATTGCACTAAAATATACCCCATAATTAATACAAATTGAATGCATTTTAAACAGTAGAGAATGTGTATCTATGTACGAGGGGGGGAAGGAGTCCAAAGTCGTGACTGTTCAGAGTACAGAGTAGGAGTGAGATTTTGATCAAGAATGGAGCCGGCATCGACAGCAGAGAAGTCTGAGATCTCCCGAGATAAGATGTGATTTCTTACTGAAGCTTTTTCCACATTCAGGGCAGTTTATAGGGTGTCATCCCTGTGTGGATTGTTTGGTGTCTAACAAGATGCGATTTCCGACTGAAGCTTTTCCCACATTCAGAGCAGTTATAGGGCCTCTCCCTTGTGTGGATTCTTTGGTGTGTAACAAGATGCGATTTCCGACTGAAGCTTTTCCCACATTCAGAGCAATCATAAGGCTTCTCCCCTGTGTGGATTCTTTGGTGTGTAACAAGACTTGATTTTTGACAGAAGCTTTTCCCACATTCAGAGCATTTATAAGGTCTCACCCCTGTGTGGATTCTTTGGTGTGTAACAAGAATTGATTTCTGCTTGAAGCTTTTCCACATTCAGAGCAGTTAAAAGGTCTCACATCTGTGTGGATTCTTTGGTGTGTAACAAGAGCCATTTGTTACTGAAGCTTTTCCCACATTCAGAGCAGTTAGAAAGTCTCACGCCTGTGTGGATTCTTTGGTGTGTAACAAGATGCGATTTCTTAATGAAGCTTTTCCCACATTCAGAGCAGTTATAGGGTCTCTCCCCTGTGTGGATTCTTTGGTGTCTACAAAAACTTGATTGATCATGGAAACTAGTCCCACATTCAGAGCAGTTATAAGGCTTCACCCCTGTGTGGATTCTTTGGTGTGTAACAAGACCTGATTAATGACTGAAGCTTTTCCCACATTCAGAGCAGTTATAAGGCTTCACCCCTGTGTGGATTATTTGGTGTGTAACAAGATTTGATTTCTGACTGAAGCTTTTCCCACATTCAGAGCAGTTATAAGGCTTCACCCCTGTGTGGATTATTTGGTGTGTAACAAGATGATATTTCTTATTGAAGCTTTTCCCACATTCAGAGCAGTTATAGGATTTCTTCCCTGTATGGATTATCTGCGGTATAACATTACCGTATGTCCCACAGTAGGGGTTCATGTCTCTGTTCTTTAAACCCTCTCCTTGTCTTGCGGTGTCTGTAAGTTTAGTAAAAGGCTGTTGATGTATAGGAATGCTCTGCCGAGTTTCTGGTAATCTTGTTCCAATTCTCATACAGACTTATGCAATGTTGAAGTCCTTAAAACATATTTCCATTAACCCCTCATGTAATTTGATGTTTGGGACATTTCTTACGTTGCTTCTTGCTCACAGACGAGTCATGTGCTGAAGTTACATCTATGGTGAGAAAATGTATTAATGTAACATTGCAATGCATCAGAGAAGATTTGGATGAGAGATATATGTTCATTGAGTTGAACCTTTATAAAATTCTACTCGTGCAACATACTGAACATAATTAAAGCTACATTGTTATCGTTACATTCACCCAGAGGAAGGCAAAAAAAACACCCCAATTAATCATGTTACAATTATGTCTCATAAATGGAAATAAATATTTTCTCCTCACGCCAGTAATAGAAATCGCATTACTCCCTGTATCAATGTTCTTCATATATTGTTCTTATCAAATAACTTTTGTTGTACTTTGTGATATATTAACCCTTTAGTGGCTCAAGGGGCCAGCTAGCCATTGGCATCCCACGAGTATCTGACCACTTGTGACGGTAGCTTTGAGACAGGCTATTAATAATACACACCAAAATATAACTGGGTTGAACTGGACGAGACTTAGATATGATAAAATATAATTTATTCCTTGAAAAAGGTGAACACACGAGATATACAAATGACAGACAAAATATGGACACTCACTTAAGATGGAATGATGAAAACAGTCACATCTGGACTGGCAGTTCATACAGCAATCTTCATAATCATCAAGACACGAAAGACAATAGCCATAGGCTGAGCCTGGTTCTTATACAATTATTTCCCATTGAACACAACCTAAACCCAGCCCCTCTCATAAATCAGTGGTGAGGTTGACAGTTTTCCTCAGAGTAAAACTCCTCCACCCAAGGACGTTTAAAACTGCTTTTCCTATCTAAATAACGTCATAACTTCAGTTCAGTGAAACTTACTGGCACGCGAGCCATATTAATACATTCCGACACGCATGACGCTCCCAATAAGACTAAATATTACAGTGTAATACTAAAATTAAGAGAGATATTAATATCTGTCTCATAGGACCTGCTAAACAGCAGGTGTCTGTAATCATTATTTGCGGCTCGGCCCCCCGCTTACACATATGTAACTTATAGCATGTTCAGCCGAGGACATCTCATAATATTCTTATATTTAATAAGGTCACTCATTCTGTAGCCCCACTCCTAAATCAGGGGCGTTTGGCCAGTCTACCAAATTGAGTGTCTGGCAGGATACTATGGTTTGTAAGTGTGAGTTTTAACACTCACCAACCACTCCAGCTTCCTAAACATTTGGTCGCATTCCTTAGTAGGCAGGCATCTTGAGGGTAACTTAAACAAAGGGCTAGAATCACTATTCAACTATTAACCCTTGCCCTCCCGGATGGATTCCAGTGTTTGTGTGGTGCAGTCACTGGAACAGAAACAATAAATTTTTACAGGGGAATAAACAGTTGGATGGCTGAAGCAAGGCAAAACCACATTACTGGACTCCAGCCCAGTTAACCCCTTGCTTCTCAGGTGAGAGTAGAGGGTGGCCTAATGGGGTTTAACCCCTGTAATCCTGGGCCAAAACCCCCACACTTGACACCACTAATGTCCAAAAATGGGTAAATATACAGCTTACAGTAGACTTAACTTGGTTGATTAAAATAGGAACCGACGTTTCTGCCGTATTTACATCATTTTTCCTGATTTGTGCTACACAGCAATTAAAACAGTTTAACAAAAAGTGCCATACATTATGGTGCAAAAAATCTTCAAAAGAAAATGTAAGAAAAAATATAAATAATATACTTCTCAAGCTTATTGCTGCAGCAAAGGTTATTCCCACCTTTCTCCTAGGGCAGGGATATCCAAACAATGTAATTCCAGCGCACAGCAAAAAGAGAGTCGGGTTAATAAAAAATAAAATAATTAAAAATAAAAGTATATATATACACACACACATATACTGTATATACATACACACACACATATATATACATACACAACTCATCCTTGAAAGGTTGCACCCTCTATTTTTTTAATGCGGTTTAAATAAATTATTTTATTTTTTATTAACCCGACTCTCTTTTTGCTGTGCGCTGGAATTACATTGTTTGGATATCCCTGCCCTAGGAGAAAGGTGGAATAACCTTTGCTGCAGCAATAAGCTATATATATATATATATATATATATACAGTGTTCGACAAATCACCCAAAAATCTACTCGCCCAACCAAAAAATCTACTCGCCACCTAGTCCCGCCCCAGTCCACACACATATACTGTATATACATACACACACACATATATATACATACACACCTCATCCTTGAAAGGTTGCACCCTCTATTTTTTAATGCGGTTTAAATAAATTATTTTATTTTTTATTAACCCGACTCTCTTTTTGCTGTGCGCTGGAATTACATTGTTTGGATATCCCTGCCCTAGGAGAAAGGTGGGAATAACCTTTGCTGCAGTGTGGGGGACAGAGAGAGAGAGAGAGTGTGGGGGATAAAGAGAGAAAGTGTGGGGGAGAGAGAAAGTGTGGGAGAGAGAGAGTGTGGGGGAGAGAGAGTGTGGGGGAGAGAGAGAGTGTGGGGGAGAGAGAGAGTGTGGGGGAGAGAGAGAGTGTGGGGGAGAGAGAGAGTGTGGGGGAGAGAGAGAGTGTGGGGGAGAGAGAGAGTGTGGGGGAGAGAGAGAGTGTGGGGGAGAGAGAGAGTGTGGGGGAGAGAGAGAGTGTGGGAGAGAGAGAGAGTGTGGGAGAGAGAGAGTGTGGGGGAGAGAGAGTGTGGGGAGAAAGAGAGTGTAGGGGAGAAAGAGAGTGTGGGGGAGAGAGAGAGTGTGGGGGAGAGAGAGAGTGTGGGGGAGAGAGAGAGTGTGGGGGCGAGAGAGAGAGAGGGGGAGAGAGAGAGTGGGGGAGAGAGAGAGTGTGGGGAAGAGAGAGTGTGGGGAAGAGAGAGAGAGAGTGTGGGAGAGAGAGAGAGAGTGTGGGAGAGAGAGAGAGTGTGGGTGAGAGAGAGAGTGTGGGTGAGAGAGAGAGTGTAGGTGAGAGAGAGTGTGGGTGAGAGAGAGAGTGTGGGTGAGAGAGAGAGAGTGTAGGTGAGAGAGAGAGTGTGTGGGTGAGAGAGAGAGTGTGGGTGAGAGAGAGAGAGAGCGTGGGGGCGAGAGAGAGTGTGGGGGCGAGAGAGAGAGAGTGTGGGGGCGAGAGAGAGAGAGTGTGGGGGAGAGAGAGAGTGTGGGGGAGAGAGAGAGTGTGGGGGAGAGAGAGAGTGTGGGGGAGAGAGAGAGTATGGGGGAAAGAGAGAGTGTGGGGAGAGAGAGAGTGTGGGGGAGAGAGAGAGTATGGGGGAAAGAGAGAGAGTGTGGGGGAAAGAGAGAGTGTGGGGGAGAGAGAGAGAGTGGGGGAGAGAGAGAGAGTGTGGGGGAGAGAGAGTGTGGGGAGAGAGAGAGAGAGAGTGGGGGAGAGAGAGAGAGAGTGTGGGGGGAGAGAGAGAGAGTGTGGGGGGAGAGAGAGAGAGTGTGGGGGAGAGAGAGAGTGTGGGGGAGAGAGAGAGAGGTGTGGGGGAGAGAGAGAGAGAGTGTGGGGGAGGGAGAGAGTGTGGGGGAGAGAGAGAGTGTGGGGAGAGAGAAAGTGTGGGGGGGAGAGAGAAAGTGTGGGGGGAGAGAGAAAGTGTGGGGGGGGGAGAGAGAGTGTGCGGGAGAGAGAGAGAGTGTGGGGGAGAGAGAGAGAGTGTGTGGGGGAGAGAGAGAGAGCGTGGGGGAGAGAGCGTGGTAGAGAGAGAGCGCGTGGGAGAGAGAGCGCGCGTGGGAGAGAGAGCGCGCGTGGGAGAGAGAGCGCGCGTGGGAGAGAGAGCGAGAGAGCGAGAGAGAGTGTGGGGGAGAGAGAGCGAGTGTGGGGGAGAGAGTGTGGGGGAGAGAGAAAGTGTGGGGGGGAGAGAGAAAGTGTGGGGGGGAGAGAGAGAGTGTGCGGGAGAG
The DNA here is from genome assembly GCF_040206685.1 of Ascaphus truei. Taxonomy (NCBI): domain Eukaryota; kingdom Metazoa; phylum Chordata; class Amphibia; order Anura; family Ascaphidae; genus Ascaphus; species Ascaphus truei. Next base: position 362,327 of record NW_027454407.1, on the reverse strand, counting down.
AGGCGGGAGAGAGAGAGTGTGTGGGGGAGAGAGAGAGAGTGTGTGGGGGAGAGAGAGAGAGTGTGTGTGGGGGAGAGAGAGAGAGTGTGTGTGGGGGAGAGAGAGAGAGTGTGTGGGGGAGAGAGAGGTGTGGGGGAGAGAGCGCGTGGGAGAGAGAGCGCGCGTGGGAGAGAGAGCGAGAGAGAGTGTGTGGGGGAGAGAGTGTGTGGGGGAGAGAGAGAGTGTGGGGGAGAGAGAGTGTGGGGGAGAGAGAGAGAGTGTGGGGGAGAGAGAGAGTGTGGGGGAGAGAGAGAGTGTGGGGGAGAGAGAGAGTGTGGGGGAAAGAGAGAGAGTGTGGGTGAGAGAGAGTGTGGGTGGGGAGAGAGTGTGGGTGAGAGAGAGAGAGTGTGGGTGGGGAGAGAGTGTGGGGGGAGAGAGTGTGGGGGGGAGAGAGTGTGGGGGGAAGAGAGTGTGGGGGGGAGAGAGTGTGGGGGAGAGAGAGAGTGTGGGGGGAGAGAGAGAGTGTGGGGGAGAGAGAGAGTGTGGGGGAAGAGAGAGAGTGTGGGTGAGAGAGTGTGGGTGGGGAGAGAGTGTGGGTGAGAGAGAGAGTGTGGGTGGGGAGAGAGTGTGGGGGGGAGAGAGTGTGGGGGGGGAGAGTGTGGGGGGGAGAGAGTGTGGGGGGAAGAGAGTGTGGGGGGGAGAGAGTGTGGGGGAGAGAGAGAGAGTGTGGGTGAGAGAGAGAGTGTGGGTGAGAGAGAGAGAGTGTGGGTGAGAGAGAGAGAGAGTGTGGGTGAGAGAGAGAGCGTGGGGGCGAGAGAGAGTGTGGGGGCGAGAGAGAGAGAGTGTGGGAGAGAGAGAGAGAGTGGGGGAGAGAGAGAGTGTGGGGGAGAGAGAGAGTGTGGGGGAGAGAGAGAGTGTGGGGGAGAGAGAGAGCGTGGGGGAAAGAGAGAGTGTGGGGAGAGAGAGAGAGTGTGGGGAGAGAGAGAGAGTGTGGGGGAGAGAGAGAGAGTGTGGGGGAGAGAGAGAGTGTGGGGGAGAGAGAGAGAGTGTGGGGGAGAGAGAGAGTGTGGGGGAGAGAGAGAGAGAGTGTGGGGGGAGAGAGAGAGAGTGTGGGGGGAGAGAGAGAGAGTGTGGGGGGAGAGAGAGAGTGTGTGGGGGAGAGAGAGAGAGTGTGGGGGAGAGAGAGAGTGTGGGGGGAGAGAGTGTGGGGGAGAGAGAGAGTGTGGGGGAGAGAGAGTGTGGGGGAGAGAGAAAGTGTGGGGGGGAGAGAGAAAGTGTGGGGGGGAGAGAGAAAGTGTGGGGGGGGAGAGAGAGTGTGTGGGGGAGAGAGAGAGAGAGTGTGGGGGAGAGAGAGAGAAAGTGTGGGGGAGAGAGAGAGAGTGTGTGGGGGAGAGAGAGAGTGTGTGGGGGAGAGAGAGAGAGTGTGGGGGAGAGAGCGTGGGAGAGAGAGAGCGCGTGGAGAGAGCGCGCGTGGGAGAGAGAGCGCGCGTGGAGAGAGAGCGCGCGTGGGAGAGAGAGCGCGCGTGGGAGAGAGAGAGCGAGAGAGAGTGTGGGGGAGAGAGAGCGAGTGTGGGGGAGAGAGAGCGAGTGTGGGGGAGAGAGTGTGGGGGGAGAGAGAAAGTGTGGGGGGGGAGAGAGAGAGTGTGGGGGAGAGAGAGAGTGTGGGGGAGAGAGAGAGAGTGTGTGGGGGAGAGAGAGAGAGTGTGTGGGGGAGAGAGAGAGAGTGTGTGGGGGAGAGAGAGAGTGTGTGGGGGAGAGAGCGCGTGGGAGAGAGAGCGCGCGTGGGAGAGAGAGAGTGAGAGAGAGAGTGTGTGGGGGAGAGAGAGAGAGTGTGGGGGAGAGAGAGTGTGTGGGGGAGAGAGAGAGTGTGGGAGAGAGAGTGTGGGGGGGGAGAGAGTGTGGGGGGGGAGAGAGTGTGGGGGGGGAGAGAGTGTGGGGGGGGAGAGAGTGTGGGGGGGAGAGAGTGTGGGGGGGAGAGAGTGTGGGGGGGGAGACAGTGTGGGGGGGAGAGAGTGTGGGGGGGAGAGAGTGTGGGGGGGAGAGAGTGTGGGGGGGGAGAGAGTGTGGGGGGGAGAGAGTGTGGGGGGAGAGGGAGAGAGTGTGAGGGGGAGAGAGAGAGTGTGGGGGGGGGGAGAGAGAGAGTGTGGGGGGGAGAGAGAGAGTGTGGGGGGAGAGGGAGGGAATGTGGGGGGGAGAGGGAGGGAGTGTGGGGGGAGAGGGAGAGAGTGTGAGGGGGAGAGAGTGTGAGGGGGAGAGAGTGTGGGGGAAAGAGAGAGAGTGTGGGTGAGAGAGAGTGTGGGTGGGGAGAGAGTGTGGGTGAGAGAGAGAGAGTGTGGGTGGGGAGAGAGTGTGGGGGGGAGAGAGTGTGGGGGGGAGAGAGTGTGGGGGAGAGAGAGAGAGTGTGGGTGAGAGAGAGAGTGTGGGTGAGAGAGAGAGTGTGGGTGAGAGAGAGAGAGAGTGTGGGGTGAGAGAGAGAGCGTGGGGGCGAGAGAGAGTGTGGGGGCGAGAGAGAGAGAGTGTGGGAGAGAGAGAGTGGGGGAGAGAGAGAGTGTGGGGGAGAGAGAGAGTGTGGGGGAGAGAGAGAGTGTGGGGGAAAGAGAGAGTGTGGGGGAGAGAGAGAGAGTGTGGGGGAGAGAGAGAGAGTGTGGGGGAGAGAGAGAGAGTGTGGGGGAGAGAGAGAGAGTGTGGGGAGAGAGAGAGAGTGTGGGGGAGAGAGAGAGAGAGTGTGGGGGGAGAGAGAGAGAGAGTGTGGGGGGAGAGAGAGAGAGTGTGGGGGGAGAGAGAGAGAGTGTGGGGGGAGAGAGAGAGTGTGGGGGAGAGAGAGAGAGTGTGGGGGAGAGAGAGAGTGTGGGGGGAGAGTGTGGGGGAGAGAGAGAGTGTGGGGGAGAGAGAGTGTGGGGGTGAGAGAGAGTGTGGGGGAGAGAGAAAGTGTGGGGGGGGAGAGAGAAAGTGTGGGGGGGAGAGAGAAAGTGTGGGGGGGAGAGAGAAAGTGTGGGGGGGGAGAGAGAGTGTGTGGGGGAGAGAGAGAGAGAGTGTGGGGGAGAGAGAGAGAGAGTGTGGGGGAGAGAGAGAGAGTGTGTGGGGGAGAGAGAGAGAGCGTGGGGGAGAGAGCGTGGGAGAGAGAGAGCGCGTGGGAGAGAGAGCGCGCGTGGGAGAGAGAGCGCGCGTGGGAGAGAGAGCGCGCGTGGGAGAGAGAGAGCGAGAGAGAGTGTGGGGGAGAGAGAGCGAGTGTGGGGGAGAGAGAGCGAGTGTGGGGGAGAGAGTGTGGGGGAGAGAGAAAGTGTGGGGGGGAGAGAGAAAGTGTGGGGGGGAGAGAGTGTGCGGGGGAGAGAGAGAGTGTGGGGAGAGAGAGAGTGTGTGGGGGAGAGAGAGAGAGCGCGTGGGAGAGAGAGCGCGCGTGGGAGAGAGAGAGCGAGAGAGCGAGAGAGAGAGTGTGTGGGGGAGAGAGAGAGAGTGTGTGGGGGAGAGAGAGAGTGTGTGGGGGAGAGAGAGAGAGTGTGGGGGAGAGAGAGTGTGTGGGGGAGAGAGAGAGTGTGGGGGAGAGAGAGAGTGTGGGAGAGAGAGTGTGGGGGGGGAGAGAGTGTGGGGGGGAGAGAGTGTGGGGGGAGAGTGTGGGGGGGAGAGAGTGTGGGGGGGAGACAGTGTGGGGGGGAGAGAGTGTGGGGGGGAGAGAGTGTGGGGGGGAGAGAGTGTGGGGGGGAGAGGGAGAGAGTGTGAGGGGAGAGAGAGAGTGTGGGGGGGAGAGAGAGAGTGTGGGGGGGAGAGAGAGAGTGTGGGGGGAGAGGGAGGGGAATGTGGGGGGGAGAGAGGAGGGAGTGTGGGGGGAGAGGGAGAGAGTGTGAGGGGGAGAGAGTGTGAGGGGGAGAGAGTGTGGGGGGGAGAGAGTGGGGGGGAGAGAGAGAGAGAGTGTGGGGGAGAGAGAGAGAGAGTGTGGGGGGGAGAGAGAGAGTGTGGGGGGGAGAGGGAGAGAGTGTGGGGGGGGAGAGAGAGAGTGTGGGGGGGAGAGAGAGAGTGTGGGGGGAGAGGGAGGGAATGTGGGGGGGAGAGGGAGGGAGTGTGGGGGGAGAGGGAGGGAATGTGGGGGGGAGAGGGAGGAGTGTGGGGGGAGAGGGAGAGTGTGTGAGGGGGAGAGAGTGTGGGGGGGAGAGAGTGGGGGGGAGAGAGAGAGAGAGTGTGGGGGAGAGAGAGAGAGTGTGGGGGGGAGAGAGAGAGTGTGGGGGGAGAGAGAGTGTGGGGGGGAGAGAGAGTGTGGGGGGGAGACGAGTGTGGGGGGAGAGAGAGAGTGTGGGGGGGAGAGAGAGAGTGTGGGGGGGTGAGAGAGAGTGTGGGGGGGAGAGAGAGAGAGTGGGGGGGAGAGAGAGAGAGTGGGGGGGAGAGAGTGTGGGGGGGAGAGAGAGAGTGTGTGGGGGGAGAGAGTGAGAGAGTGTGGGGGGAGAGAGAGAGAGTGTGGGGGGAGAGAGAGAGAGTGTGGGGGGGAGAGAGAGTGTGGGGGGGAGAGAGAGTGTGGGGGGGAGAGAGGTGTGGGGGGGGAGAGAGAGTGTGGGGGGGAGAGAGAGTGTGGGGGGGAGTGTGTGGGGGGGAGAGAGAGTGTGGGGGGGGAGAGAGAGTGTGGGGGTGAGAGAGAGAGTGTGGGGGTGAGAGAGAGTGTGGGGGTGAGAGAGAGTGTGGGGGGGAGAGAGAGTGGAGAGACAGAGGGGGGAGACACAGAGGGGAGAAACGGTGGGTGATACACAGAGAGAGAGAGAGGGTGGGTGACTGACTGGGGCGGGGGTGACTGACTGGGGGGGTGGCCTGACTGGGGGGGGGGGGAGGCATGACTGACTGGGGGGGGGAGGCATGACGGACTGGGGGGGGGGTGACTGACTGGGGGGGGGTGGCTGACTGGGGGGGGGGGTGACTGACTGGGGGGGGGGTGACGGGGTGACTGACTGGGGTGACGGGGTGACTAGAATAAAAGAATAAAACACGATATTAGTGTATCATGTCCACATTGGGGGATTGGGGGGAAAAAAAGGGGAGGGGGGGGAGTGGGAAGGGGGAGTAGGGGGGTGGGGTAGGAGTGGACGGTGGTGGGATGGATGGTGGGTTCCCACTAACTAATCACAGAATACATAGAATATATGGATCCAGTGACTCACACGGGCTTGTGTGGTGACTCTCCCTCAACGCTGACTGGTGTGGGTAAATACAGACTCATATACTGGAGTCTCAGATATACATTAAACTCACACGGCCTGATGTGAGTCCTTGCCCTCAGAGGGTAATGTCCTGTATGGATGGTGTCCTGTTGTTTCAGCAGAGTTGTCCCCCGATTTGTGTGGTGTGTGAGTGTCTCCTCTCCCCGTATCCCAAATGACCAAAAAGCAATGTGCAAACCAAAAGTCAAAATGAATTAAAAGGTCTTTAATGGGTTAACAGTGAAGACATGTGCATACACTATGCATACATGTTGTGGTGCTTAAAAGGTATAAAACAATATATGACACGATAACACAATGAACTAAACAGTATGTGATGTACTGAAGCAAACACAAAAAAGGACTCTCACACTAAACGAATATACAAAATCACTTGCCCAGCATCATCCGCTCAGAGCACTCCTGCACGATCTCCTCCTCCGTTTTTTGCTCCAACTGGCGCGTCCGGCAGCGGAACCGGAAAGGGGGATCTGAACCGGATGTCCTGCAGTGTGCTGGGTCCCTCTGTCAATGAGCTCCGGCAGGGAACTACGCGTTTCGCAATAAGCTTTGTCAGGTTCCTGCCGGATGCTCATTGTGTGCTGCATTTATAGGTGCCCCCATTAGTTTAATTGGAGAAACACCTGGATTAAGGGCATGGTTTAAATTTAGACGGTTATATCTCTTTATAGGAGCTACCTTTGGAAGCCCCTAATGTCAGGGATAGTGAGATGTGCCTGTAAATATAAATAATGGGTTAGATAAGCATATATTAAAATTAGATAAGCATATATTAAAATAAATCAATACATTATAAAAACTACATTTTAAAAAATACTTAGAGATGATCATTGTATTTGTCCTTAGAAGCATTTTAAGTTTAATAAAAAACGGTGGAAATTGGAATTTGATTGGGGTATTTGTGTGATTTGGAATCTTTTAGTTCCTCCGTGTGCAGTATTTTTAAAACCATTCTCTGTTGGTTAAAATCTTTACATATGTAAAACAATAGTGCCACCATGTGGCTGGATGTGAAAATTACCTCAACACTGTCATAACCTAATGGTAAAAGTTAAGCAATCTTGGTAGTGTGGCACACATCCCTTTAAAGTAACTTAAAAATGTGCAAGAGTGTATTACAGCAAAAAATATATTTATGTGACAAAAGTTATAACGAATTACATATTTGACGGAAAAAATATAATATTATTATTATCAAGATGGTTAAAAAACCTTAACTGTTTATAGCCACTACATCTGACATAAGGGTAGAACAACCTAGACACCCAAAATCTTGGTTTCCTCATTCAGCTATCTAAAATGTACCACTCAATATCTCCGTGTTAGTTAAAAGATATTTCATTTGTAATACAATGCTGCCACCAAGTGGCCGCATATCGAAATTGCTACTTCAAAACCCTAATATTATCTCTACCACACTGTGGATAGTGCGGTATTCAGTTAAGTGTAGAGTCATTGTTTAAAATATATTGCAAAAGTATATTCCAGCGGATGACGAGAGTATATCAAATATGCATGAGCATGGGTTTACACAGACATTTGATATTAGAAAAATACTTGTATAGGTGATTTCGACGCGGAGCTCTCATGTGGTGAAAAAGTTCAAAATGTTCAAAACGTATAGTCCAGATTCGTCATAACTCCTTTCTAACTTCAATTCATGTTGCAGAGGTTGTCGCGATGGTATGCATCATTTCTGGTCCTCAAGGGTTGGTTCGAGGTAGATTCATATTTGGGACGTGCGCCCTATTGGAGATTGGAGAGGAAGTGGATCAGTGTGTGTTAAAACAAAGAGGTAGATGTAAATGAAATTTAATAAAATAAAATAGTAGATGTTATAGAATAGTAGATGTTTATAAAATATTAAAAAATAAAAGTTGTTTAAAAATTGTTTACAAATGGGGGATTTGGAGCAGATTGATGGGTGTTCAGAGAAAGGCTGCAATGTCTATCTCTACATTGAGGCCTGTGGGTACCAGGCTTTTCAATTTGTAGATCCAAAACGTTTCTTTTCTTGATAGAGATGTCAGTCTGTCGCCTCCCTCCAATGTGGGGGGACTACTTCAATGCCCCTAAATTCAAGGCCCGACGGATCTCCTTGGTGATGTAGTGCGAAATGCTTAGAGACACTATGTGTCATTAGTTTCCGTCTGATATTCCCTAGGTGTTCCAAAATACGCACCCGCAGGGGTCGACTGGTGCGCCCTACATATTGGAGTCCACAGGGGCAGTTTAAAAGGTAGACTACGAATTCTGATTTGCAATTAATGAAGCTGCCGGTTTTGAACTGTTCTCCTGTTGTATTAGAGCTGAACTGAATTTTTTCCTTACTTCCCTGTTTGCATGCTTTGCATGTATTACATCTATGGAAACCTTTGGCTGTTTGTAGCCAGTTTGAGTCCTGGCCTGTTGTTCTATTCTCCATTCTAAAGAGGCTTGGTGCTAACTTTCTTTTGATGTTATCTGCCCTTTTATAGATGACTTTCGGTTTTTCTGGGAGGTACTCTTTCAGGGTGGGGTCTCCCTGTAGGAGATGCCAGTGTTTATTCAGGATCTGTTGTATGCTTCCTGCATCCTGACTAAACTGTGTTAAGAAAGCGATGCTGAACTCTTCTTTGGGTTTAGGTGGATTAGTTTTAAGGATTTCAATACGTTCGAGCTCCCCTACTTCTCTTATTGCTATATCCATCTTATCGTTATCATAGTTTTTAGCAATGAAACGCTTCTTAAGAATATTGGATTGTTCCCTATAAATATGGTCATCGCTACAGTTTCTCCTAATTCGACGAAACTGTCCTGGGGGTATGTTCTTTAACCATTTTTTGTGGTGGCAGCTAGTGTTAAGTAGGTAGTTGTTACAGTCCACTTTTTTGAAGAAAGTTTTAGTCTTTAGTTTGGTGTCTTCTATGTAAATAGTAAGGTCTAAGAAGTCTACCGTGTTATTTCCTATGCAAGTTGTAAAAGCCAAGTTCCTCTCATTAGTATTAATATAGTTTAAGAAATGGTTCAAGTTTTCACTACTACCTTTCCAGATGAAAAACACATCATCGATGTATCTTCGCCATAGCACGAGATCCGCACCAAATTCATGCTCTGACCAGATGGTATCGGTCTCCCAATTGTCCATGAACAGATTGGCATAACTTGGTGCGAATTTCGTACCCATCGCTATGCCACATTTTTGTAGGAAATATGTTCCATCAAATTTAAAAAGGTTATGCTTCAGAATAAAATTGATACTTTCTAAAATGAAGCGTCTTTGTTCTATTTTAACAGTTGGGTCTTTTGTTAATGTCCTATTGATGGCTTCAATTCCATCGTCGTGTTTTATGGATGTGTATAATGAAGTTACATCACAAGTGCAGATTTTGTAGTCATCTTGCCAAATTACCTGTTCTAATACATTAAGAATTTGCGTGGTATCTCTTAGATAGGACCGCATCTCCGCAACATATGGTTGTAGAAAACCATCTATATATTCCGATAGTCGCGACGTGAGTGAGCCTATCCCAGAGATGATGGGTCTCCCTGGTGGTGCTTTAATATCCTTATGTATTTTGGGTAAAAAATAAAATATCGGCATAACTGGGAATTTTATATTTAAATAGTCGTATTTTTTTCATTTAGGACTCCTGTTGTACTGCCTTTGTCTAGTAGGGTGAGGAATTCTATACAGAATTCTTTATGCGGATTCGTCTTAAGACGTGCATAGGTGATGTCGTCAGATAATATCCTCTCTGCTTCTCCCTTATAATATTCAGTGTCCATAATGACAACCCCCCCCCCCTTTGTCTGCTTGTTTGAATATGATATCCTTATCTTTCTCTAAGTTTTGCAAAGCGATTTTCTCTTTTAGTGTTAAATTGTTCTTCGTTATCTTTGTCGTACCTGAGGTCAGTTTGTCAAAGTCTTCCTGGATTTTTTGGTGGAACACTTCTAGATTATGGCCTTTTGCCCAGCTAGGATAGAATTTGGACTTGTTTTTAAGATTTGAATGTTTAAAATCACTCTCTATGTTTATGTTCGTATCATTACTTACTATCTCCCTAGTTTGTGCGTCTTTGGAAAGAATTTTTTTTTTAAGCGTAAGCTGTCTGATGTATTTGTGTGCGTCTATATACAGATTAAAACTATTCGCCTTAGCAACTGGCGCGAAATTCAGCCCCTTTTTTATAAGCTTACATTCATCTATGTTGAGTTCTTTTTTACTTAGATTAAATATATTGTTTACATCGCTGCTCTTTTCCTGTGTCCTTCTTCCTCCCCGCTTTCCTCGTGTGGTCTTTTTCTGAGTTTTGTGTTTGGTGTTTCTATTTCTTTCTGTTCTTCTACCACTAGAGTGCGATTCTGGGTGGCTATTGGTGGTGGTTTTGCTACTTGGGCCTGTTCTAAAAAATGACCTGTATGTGGTCTGGGTGATCGTTGTTCTCTCACGTGACCTTGCTCCTTATCATGTCTTTCTCTGTATGTTTGCCTCTGTTCCCTGTAAGGTGATTTGCGTTCCCGTCTTGGGCTCTGGTCCCTATATTGTTTGTGGGGTGACCGGTAGTGTCTCCTTTGGCTTTCTTCTCTCTCATAGCGTCTCTCTCTGTATTCCCGATTTGACCCATAGTGTTTGTAAGGTAATCTGTGGTCCCTATCTCTGCTCCTTTCTTTCTCATACCTGCTATCACGTTCAAGTGGTGATCTAGTTCTGTAGTTATATGTTGTTGGCTTAGCAGTGTGATACCTTTCGTGATACTCTTTTGCTTTAGAATAGTATTTATTGTCCTGCCAATGTTCTTCTCTGTTTCTATCATTTTTCTTTGCCTCGTCCCTTTTGTGGCTTCCTGTGTCTTCAATAGTGTGCGTTTTAGTTTCTTTATTCTCTCTAGGGGTTTCTAGGACACCCGCCTCCTGCCTTCTTGGTGGAATTTGTCTAGCCTCTTTATTAAATGATACATTCTTATTGTTTTCATATTTGGGATAGTTCTTATGCCTCTCTGGATTCGTTGGATAGCTTAATGTTTTGGATCTTGAATTCTGGTTTTTATTACTATCTTCTCTACTCCTATATTTGAACATTTTCCTATCCCTTGGGGTGCTACAGTAGGTGGGACTAGTGAGACCCGTTGCCATTTGGGGTTTGACCCCACTACATAATCTTCCTCGTCTCGTCTGAATTTTTTGTTCTTTGACTCTATCAGGTTTTTTTCTATGGCGTCTATTTCATCCGCTAGTTTTCTGTCCCTACTTATGAAGGTGGGATTATCTATAGAGGTTTCTAATCTTTTCTGAATTAGTGTGACTTCTCGGTCAATTTCTATTAGTGTCTTTGTATGGTGTTTAATGATAAGTTTCATTAAAGTGAATGAACAGGCATCCATAGCTTCCTCCCATTGTACATTGTATTCTACATCTGCTAATTCAAAGGATGATTTTTTATCAAACCGTAAACCCCTAGGAATACGTTTGATGTCAATGTATTTTTCTAGGTAGACTTTGTCCCAGACCTTTTTGGTCTCCTTCTTAAGTAAATTCTCTAGTTTATCGAATTCATTATTTATTGTTTCTAAGTCTCCCATTTCCGCTGACTCAATTTCTCTCATTTTGTTCTCTATGTTGTTACTTCTAAAAATTCTTTTTGTGAAAACACTCCCCTTGATTTCGACCATATCTTCTATCTCTATGGTTGCTACTTCCATGTTGAGATTTCTAATGTGGGGTGCTGCCACCAGGATGGGATTAGAGAAGTCTGGAGGTTATTTGGACTGGGGCGCTCCCTAAATTTTGTGGCTTAAAAAGTTGTTGTAACGCCTTACTCTGTTAAAAAATGATAAAATATAAAATATGATTTTGGTGTTTGTGGTGCAAAAGGGTGTGTAGAAAAACATATACTGGCCCTTTTAGTTGATTTTGTGGTTGCTGCTTGACCTTGGAGAAGGGAATCCCGTGTCCTTCTCAGCGTGGCAGTAGTGGTGTGAAGATGGTCAGCGCGAACCTCGTGGACCTCACGGATATAGTGGATCCGGATGCAGTATTAAGACAAGAATAAAAGAATAAAACACGATATTAGTGTATCATGTCCACATTGGGGGATTGGGGGGAAAAAAAGGGGAGGGGGGGAGTGGGAAGGGGGAGTAGGGGGGTGGGGTAGGAGTGGACGGTGGTGGGATGGATGGTGGGTTCCCACTAACTAATCACAGAATACATAGAATATATGGATCCAGTGACTCACACGGGCTTGTGTGGTGTCTCTCCCTCAACGCTGACTGGTGTGGGTAAATACAGACTCATATACTGGAGTCTCAGATATACATTAAACTCACACGGCCTGATGTGAGTCCTTGCCCTCAGAGGGTAATGTCCTGTATGGATGGTGTCCTGTTGTTTCAGCAGAGTTGTCCCCCGATGGGTGTGGTGTGTGAGTGTCTCCTCTCCCCGTATCCCAAATGACCAAAAAGAAATGTGCAAACCAAAAGTCAAAATGAATTAAAAGGTCTTTAATGGGTTAACAGTGAAGACATGTGCATACACTATGCATACATGTTGTGGTGCTTAAAAGGTATAAAACAATATGACACGATAACACAACGAACTAAACAGTATGTGATGTACTGAAGCAAACACAAAAAAGGACTCTCACACTAAACGAATATACAAAATCACTTGCCCAGCATCATCCGCTCAGAGCACTCCTGCACGATCTCCTCCTCCGTTTTTTGCTCCAACTGGCGCGTCCGGCAGCGGAACCGGAAAGGGGGATCTAAACCGGATGTCCTGCAGTGTGCTGGGTCCCTCTGTCAATGAGCTCCGGCAGGGAACTACGCGTTTCGCAATAAGCTTCGTCAGGTTCCTGCCGGATGCTCATTGTGTGCTGCATTTATAGGTGCCCCCATTAGTTTAATTGGAGAAACACCTGGATTAAGGGCATGGTTTAAATTTAGACGGTTATATCTCTTTATAGGAGCTACCTTTGGAAGCCCCTAATGTCAGGGATAGTGAGATGTGCCTGTAAATATAAATAATGGGTTAGATAAGCATATATTAAAATTAGATAAGCATATATTAAAATAAATCAATCTTATACTATATTAGTGAAAGCACTGTATGTTTGCCTGCATGCATGCCTGCCTGCTGGATGTCCGGTGTCCCTAGCGGCAATCTCATTGGTCCCTTGGCCCGCCCGCCCACCTCTCATTGGCCTCACACACTCACACCACCCCCTTGGCCCGCCCCCCACACCTCTCATTGGCCTGAGGCGGAGTGACGGGCCAAAGGTCCAAAAAAATAAATAAAACACACACACACACACACACACACACACACACACACACACCTCTCTCCCCTCTCCAAATCACCTTTTCCCCCTCCCCAGCGGCATCACCTCTTCCCCCTCCCCAGCGGCATCACCTCTTCCCCCTCCCCAGCGGCATCACCTCTTCCCCCTCCCCAGCGGCATCACCTCTTCCCCCTCCCCAGCGGCATCACCTCTTCCCCCTCCCCAGCGGCATCACCTCTTCCCCCTCCCCAGCGGCATCACCTCTTCCCCCTCCCCAGCGGCATCACCTCTTCCCCCTCCCCAGCGGCATCACCTCTTCCCCCTCCCCAGCGGCATCACCTCTTCCCCCTCCCCAGCGGCATCACCTCTTCCCCCTCCCCAGCGGCATCACCTCTTCCCCCTCCCCAGCGGCATCACCTCTTCCCCCTCCCCAGCGGCATCACCTCTTCCCCCTCCCCAGCGGCATCACCTCTCCCCCCTCCCCGCTCCAAATCACCTCGCTTCCCGCAGCTGCCACGCGGCGCGTAAGATGGCGGACCCCCTTCCTCCCTCGCGGCGCCGAGTCAGACGGTGGCGGCGCCCGGAAGTACAGGTAGGTGTCGCTCCCCACCTCCGACGCCAAACGGAACTGAGAAAGGGCGCATCAACTGAGGTGTGTGTGTGTGTGTGTGTGTGTGTGTGTGTGTGTCACTGTCCACTGCCCCCTGCCCCCCCCTCCTATCCACTGCCCCCCCCTCCTGTCCACTGCCCCCCCCTCCTGTCCACTGCGTCCCCCCTCCTGTCCACTGCGTCCCCCCTCCTGTCCCCTGCGTCCCCCCTCCTGTCCACTGCGTCCCCCCTCCTGTCCCCCCCTCCTGTCCACTGCCCCCCCCCTCCTGTCCACTGCCCCCCCCCTCCTGTCCACTGCCCCCCCCTCCTGTCCACTGCGTCCCCCCTCCTGTCCACTGCCCCCCCCCTCCTGTCCACTGCCCCCCCCTCCTGTCCACTGCGTCCCCCCTCCTGTCCCCCCTCCTGTCCACTGCCCCCCCCCTCCTGTCCACTGCCCCCCCCCTCCTGTCCACTGCCCCCCCCTCCTGTCCACTGCCCCCCCTCCTGTCCACTGCCCCCCCCCTCCTGTCCACTGCCCCCCCCCTCCTGTCCACTGCCCCCCCCCTCCTGTCCACTGCCCCCCCCTCCTGTCCACTGCCCCCCCCCCTCCTGTCCACTGCCCCCCCCCTCCTGTCCACTGCCCCCTCCCTCCTGTCCACTGCCCCCTCCCTCCTGTCCACTGCCCCCCCCCTCCTGTCCACTGCCCCCCCCCCCTCCTGTCCACTGCCCCCCCCCCTCCTGTCCACTGCCCCCTCCCTCCTGTCCACTGCCCCCCCCCCTCCTGTCCACTGCCCCCCCCCTCCTGTCCACTGCCCCCCCCCCTCCTGTCCACTGCCCCCCCCCCTCCTGTCCACTGCCCCCTCCCGTCCACTGCCCCCCCCCTCCTGTCCACTGCCCCCCCCCTCCTGTCCCCCCTCCTGTCCACTGCCCCCCCCTCCTGTCCACTGCCCCCCCCTCCTGTCCACTGCCCCCCCTCCTGTCCACTGCCCCCCCCTCCTGTCCACTGCCCCCCCCCTCCTGTCCACTGCCCCCCCCTCCTGTCCACTGCCCCCCCTCCTGTCCACTGCCCCCCCCCTCCTGTCCACTGCCCCCCCCCCTCCTGTCCACTGCCCCCCCCCCTCCTGTCCACTGCCCCCCCCTCCTGTCCACTGCCCCCTCCCTCCTGTCCACTGCCCCCTCCCTCCTGTCCACTGCCCCCCCCCTCCTGTCCACTGCCCCCCCCCTCCTGTCCACTGCCCCCCCCCCTCCTGTCCACTGCCCCCTCCCTCCTGTCCACTGCCCCCCCCCCTCCTGTCCACTGCCCCCCCCCCTCCTGTCCACTGCCCCCCCCCTCCTGTCCACTGCCCCCTCCCGTCCACTGCCCCCTCCCTCCTGTCCACTGCCCCCTCCCTCCTGTCCACTGCCCCCCCCCTCCTGTCCACTGCCCCCCCCCTCCTGTCCACTGCCCCCCCCCTCCTGTCCACTGCCCCCCCCCTCCTGTCCACTGCCCCCCCCCTCCTGTCCACTGCCCCCCCCTCCTGCCCACTGCCCCCTCCCTCCTGACCACTGCCCCCCCCCCTCATGTCCACTGCCCCCCCCCCTCCTGTCCACTGCCCCCCCCCTCCTGTCCACTGCCCCCCCCTCCTGCCCACTGCCCCCTCCCTCCTGACCACTGCCCCCCCCCCTCATGTCCACTGCCCCCCCCCCTCCTGTCCACTGCCCCCCCCCTCCTGTCCACTGCCCCCCCCCTCCTGTCCACTGCCCCCCCCCTCCTGTCCACTGCCCCCCCCCCTCCTGTCCACTGCCCCCCCCTCCTGCCCACTGCCCCCTCCCTCCTGACCACTGCCCCCCCCCCCTCATGTCCACTGCCCCCCCCCCTCCTGTCCACTGCCCCCCCCCTCCTGTCCACTGCCCCCCCCCTCCTGTCCACTGCCCCCCCCCTCCTGTCCACTGCCCCCCCCCCTCCTGTCCACTGCCCCCTCCCGTCCACTTCCCCCCCCCTCCTGTCCACTGCCCCCCCCTCCTGCCCACTGCCCCCTCCCTCCTGACCACTGCCCCCCCCCCTCATGTCCACTGCCCCCCCCCCCTCCTGTCCACTGCCCCCCCCCTCCTGTCCACTGCCCCCCCCCTCCTGTCCACTGCCCCCCCCCCTCCTGTCCACTGCCCCCTCCCGTCCACTGCCCCCCCCCTCCTGTCCACTGCCCCCCCCCTCCTGTCCCCCCTCCTGTCCACTGCCCCCCCCTCCTGTCCACTGCCCCCCCTCCTGTCCACTGCCCCCCCCCTCCTGTCCACTGCCCCCCCCCTCCTGTCCACTGCCCCCCCTCCTGTCCACTGCCCCCCCCCTCCTGTCCACTGCCCCCCCCCTCCTGTCCACTGCCCCCCCCTCCTGTCCACTGCCCCCCCTCCTGTCCACTGCCCCCCCCTCCTGTCCACTTCCCCCCCCCTCCTGTCCACTGCCCCCCCCTCCTGTCCACTGCCCCCCCCCTCCTGTCCACTGCCCCCCCCCCTCCTGTCCACTGCCCCCCCCCCTCCTGTCCACTGCCCCCCCCCCTCCTGTCCACTGCCCCCCCCCCCTCCTGTCCACTGCCCCCCCCCTCCTGTCCACTGCCCCCTCCCTCCTGTCCACTGCCCCCTCCCTCCTGTCCACTGCCCCCTCCCTCCTGTCCACTGCCCCCTCCCTCCTGTCCACTGCCCCCTCCCTCCTGTCCACTGCCCCCCCCCTCCTGTCCACTGCCCCCCCCCTCCTGTCCACTGCCCCCTCCCTCCTGTCCACTGCCCCCCCCTCCTGTCCACTGCCCCCCCCTCCTGTCCACTGCCCCCTCCCTCCTGTCCACTGCCCCCCCCTCCTGTCCACTGCCCCCTCCCTCCTGTCCACTGCCCCCTCCCTCCTGTCCACTGCCCCCTCCCTCCTGTCCACTGCCCCCCCCTCCTGTCCACTGCCCCCCCCTCCTGTCCACTGCCCCCCCCTCCTGTCCACTGCCCCCCCCTCCTGTCCACTGCCCCCCCCTCCTGTCCACTGCCCCCCCCTCCTGTCCACTGCCCCCCCCTCCTGTCCACTGCCCCCCCCTCCTGTCCACTGCCCCCCCCTCCTGTCCACTGCCCCCCCCTCCTGTCCACTGCCCCCCCCCCTCCTGTCCACTGCCCCCCCCCTCCTGTCCACTGCCCCCCCTCCTGTCCACTGCCCCCCCCCTCCTGTCCACTGCCCCCCCCTCCTGTCCACTGCCCCCCCTCCTGTCCACTGCCCCCCCCCTCCTGTCCACTGCCCCCCCCCTCCTGTCCACTGCCCCCCCCCTCCTGTCCACTGCCCCCCCCTCCTGTCCACTGCCCCCCCCCCTCCTGTCCACTGCCCCCCCCCTCCTGTCCACTGCCCCCTCCCTCCTGTCCACTGCCCCCTCCCTCCTGTCCACTGCCCCCCCCCTCCTGTCCACTGCCCCCCCCCCTCCTGTCCACTGCCCCCCCCCCTCCTGTCCACTGCCCCCTCCCTCCTGTCCACTGCCCCCCCCCCTCCTGTCCACTGCCCCCCCCCTCCTGTCCACTGCCCCCCCCCCTCCTGTCCACTGCCCCCCCCCTCCTGTCCACTGCCCCCTCCCGTCCACTGCCCCCCCCCTCCTGTCCACTGCCCCCCCCCTCCTGTCCCCCCTCCTGTCCACTGCCCCCTCCCTCCTGTCCACTGCCCCCCCCCCTCCTGTCCACTGCCCCCCCCCTCCTGTCCACTGCCCCCCCCCCTCCTGTCCACTGCCCCCCCCCTCCTGTCCACTGCCCCCTCCCGTCCACTGCCCCCCCCCTCCTGTCCACTGCCCCCCCCCTCCTGTCCCCCCTCCTGTCCACTGCCCCCCCCTCCTGTCCACTGCCCCCCCCTCCTGTCCACTGCCCCCCCTCCTGTCCACTGCCCCCCCCTCCTGTCCACTGCCCCCCCCCTCCTGTCCACTGCCCCCCCCTCCTGTCCACTGCCCCCCCTCCTGTCCACTGCCCCCCCCCCTCCTGTCCACTGCCCCCCCCCCTCCTGTCCACTGCCCCCCCCCCTCCTGTCCACTGCCCCCCCCTCCTGTCCACTGCCCCCTCCCTCCTGTCCACTGCCCCCTCCCTCCTGTCCACTGCCCCCCCCCTCCTGTCCACTGCCCCCCCCCTCCTGTCCACTGCCCCCCCCCCTCCTGTCCACTGCCCCCTCCCTCCTGTCCACTGCCCCCCCCCCTCCTGTCCACTGCCCCCCCCCCTCCTGTCCACTGCCCCCCCCCTCCTGTCCACTGCCCCCTCCCGTCCACTGCCCCCTCCCTCCTGTCCACTGCCCCCTCCCTCCTGTCCACTGCCCCCCCCCTCCTGTCCACTGCCCCCCCCCTCCTGTCCACTGCCCCCCCCTCCTGTCCACTGCCCCCCCCCTCCTGTCCACTGCCCCCCCCCTCCTGTCCACTGCCCCCCCCCTCCTGTCCACTGCCCCCCCCTCCTGCCCACTGCCCCCTCCCTCCTGACCACTGCCCCCCCCCCTCATGTCCACTGCCCCCCCCCCTCCTGTCCACTGCCCCCCCCCTCCTGTCCACTGCCCCCCCCTCCTGCCCACTGCCCCCTCCCTCCTGACCACTGCCCCCCCCCCTCATGTCCACTGCCCCCCCCCCTCCTGTCCACTGCCCCCCCCCTCCTGTCCACTGCCCCCCCCCTCCTGTCCACTGCCCCCCCCCCTCCTGTCCACTGCCCCCCCCCTCCTGTCCACTGCCCCCCCCTCCTGCCCACTGCCCCCTCCCTCCTGACCACTGCCCCCCCCCCCCTCATGTCCACTGCCCCCCCCCCTCCTGTCCACTGCCCCCCCCCTCCTGTCCACTGCCCCCCCCCTCCTGTCCACTGCCCCCCCCCTCCTGTCCACTGCCCCCCCCCCTCCTGTCCACTGCCCCCTCCCGTCCACTTCCCCCCCCCTCCTGTCCACTGCCCCCCCCTCCTGCCCACTGCCCCCTCCCTCCTGACCACTGCCCCCCCCCCTCATGTCCACTGCCCCCCCCCCCTCCTGTCCACTGCCCCCCCCCTCCTGTCCACTGCCCCCCCCCTCCTGTCCACTGCCCCCCCCCCTCCTGTCCACTGCCCCCTCCCGTCCACTGCCCCCCCCCTCCTGTCCACTGCCCCCCCCCTCCTGTCCCCCCTCCTGTCCACTGCCCCCCCCTCCTGTCCACTGCCCCCCCTCCTGTCCACTGCCCCCCCCCTCCTGTCCACTGCCCCCCCCCTCCTGTCCACTGCCCCCCCTCCTGTCCACTGCCCCCCCCCTCCTGTCCACTGCCCCCCCCCTCCTGTCCACTGCCCCCCCCTCCTGTCCACTGCCCCCCCTCCTGTCCACTGCCCCCCCCTCCTGTCCACTTCCCCCCCCCTCCTGTCCACTGCCCCCCCCTCCTGTCCACTGCCCCCCCCCTCCTGTCCACTGCCCCCCCCCCTCCTGTCCACTGCCCCCCCCCCTCCTGTCCACTGCCCCCCCCCCTCCTGTCCACTGCCCCCCCCCCTCCTGTCCACTGCCCCCCCCCCTCCTGTCCACTGCCCCCTCCCTCCTGTCCACTGCCCCCTCCCTCCTGTCCACTGCCCCCTCCCTCCTGTCCACTGCCCCCTCCCTCCTGTCCACTGCCCCCTCCCTCCTGTCCACTGCCCCCCCCCTCCTGTCCACTGCCCCCCCCCTCCTGTCCACTGCCCCCTCCCTCCTGTCCACTGCCCCCCCCTCCTGTCCACTGCCCCCCCCTCCTGTCCACTGCCCCCTCCCTCCTGTCCACTGCCCCCCCCTCCTGTCCACTGCCCCCTCCCTCCTGTCCACTGCCCCCTCCCTCCTGTCCACTGCCCCCTCCCTCCTGTCCACTGCCCCCCCCTCCTGTCCACTGCCCCCCCCTCCTGTCCACTGCCCCCCCCTCCTGTCCACTGCCCCCCCCTCCTGTCCACTGCCCCCCCCTCCTGTCCACTGCCCCCCCCTCCTGTCCACTGCCCCCCCCTCCTGTCCACTGCCCCCCCCTCCTGTCCACTGCCCCCCCCTCCTGTCCACTGCCCCCCCCTCCTGTCCACTGCCCCCCCCCCTCCTGTCCACTGCCCCCCCCCTCCTGTCCACTGCCCCCCCTCCTGTCCACTGCCCCCCCCCTCCTGTCCACTGCCCCCCCCTCCTGTCCACTGCCCCCCCCCCTCCTGTCCACTGCCCCCCCCCTCCTGTCCACTGCCCCCCCCCTCCTGTCCACTGCCCCCCCCCTCCTGTCCACTGCCCCCCCCCTCCTGTCCACTGCCCCCCCCTCCTGTCCACTGCCCCCCCCCTCCTGTCCACTGCCCCCCCCCTCCTGTCCACTGCCCCCCCCTCCTGTCCACTGCCCCCCCCCTCCTGTCCACTGCCCCCCCCTCCTGTCCACTGCCCCCCCCCTCCTGTCCACTGCCCCCCCCCTCCTGTCCACTGCCCCCCCCCTCCTGTCCACTGCCCCCCCCCTCCTGTCCACTGCCCCCCCCTCCTGTCCACTGCCCCCCCCCTCCTGTCCACTGCAGGAAATGCAGGGGGAGGAATCCATGCCTTTGAGGCGCCCTCCCTTTGACGCCCCCCCCTCCCTTTGACGCCCCCCCCCTCCCTTTGACGCCCCCCCCCTCCCTTTGACGCCCCCCCCTCCCTTTGACGCCCCCCCCTCCCTTTGACGCCCCCCTCCCTTTGACGCCCCCCCCCCTCCCTTTGACGCCCCCCCCCTCCCTTTGACGCCCCCCCCCTCCCTTTGACGCCCCCCCCCCTCCCTTTGACGCCCCCCCCCTCCCTTGACGCCCCCCCCTGCCTTTGACGCCCCGCGCGCACACACTGACTGACTGCCGCACGCACGCACACACTGACTGACGCGCACACAAAGCCTGACTGACGCACGCACACACTGACTGAGGCACACACTGACTGTGTGTGCGTCAGTCAGTCTGTGTGTGTTTGTGTTTCTGCCTCAGACTCACTGACGCGCGAGCAAACACACAGTGACTGACGCACACACGCTACATGAAGCTGTAAAGGAGGGAGGGAGGGGGGGGGACTGGATTGATGTGAATGGGGGACAAACAGAGAGAGGGGGGAGGAGAGAGAGGAACGGGAACATTACATCCCGGGCAACGCCGGGTCTCTCAGCTAGTACATTATAAAAACTACATTTTAAAAAATACTTAGAGATGATCATTGTATTTGTCCTTAGAAGCATTTTAAGTTTAATAAAAAACGGTGGAAATTGGAATTTGATTGGGGTATTTGTGTGATTTGGAATCTTTTAGTTCCTCCGTGTGCAGTATTTTTAAAACCATTCTCTGTTGGTTAAAATCTTTACATATGTAATACAATAGTGCCACCATGTGGCTGGATGTGAAAATTACCTCAACACTGTCATAACCTAATGGTAAAAGTTAAGCAATCTTGGTAGTGTGGCACACATCCCTTTAAAGTAACTTAAAAATGTGCCAGAGTGTATTACAGCAAAAAATATATTTATGTGACAAAAGTTATAACGAATTACATATTTGACGGAAAAAATATAATATTATTATTATCAAGATGGTTAAAAAACCTTACTGTTTATAGCCACTACATCTGACATAAGGGTAGAACAACCTAGGCACCCAAAATCTTGGTTTCCTCATTCAGCTATCTAAAATGTACCACTCAATATCTCCGTGTTAGTTAAAAGATATTTCAAATGCTGCCACCAAGTGGCCGCATATCGAAATTGCTACTTCAAAACCCTAATATTATCTCTACCACACTGTGGATAGTGCGGTATTCAGTTAAGTGTAGAGTCATTGTTTAAAATATATTGCAAAAGTATATTCCAGCGGATGACGAGAGTATATCAAATATGCATGAGCATGGGTTTACACAGACATTTGATATTAGAAAAATACTTGTATAGGTGATTTCGACGCGGAGCTCTCATGTGGTGAAAAAGTTCAAAATGTTCAAAACGTATAGTCCAGATTCTTCATAACTCCTTTCTAACTTCAATTCATGTTGCAGAGGTTGTCGCGATGGTATGCATCATTTCTGGTCCTCAAGGGTTGGTTCGAGGTAGATTCATATTTGGGACGTGCGCCCTATTGGAGATTGGAGAGGAAGTGGATCAGTGTGTGTTAAAACAAAGAGGTAGATGTAAATGAAATTTAATAAAATAAAATAGTAGATGTTATAGAATAGTAGATGTTTATAAAATATTAAAAAATAAAAGTTGTTTAAAAATTGTTTACAAATGGGGGATTTGGAGCAGATTGATGGGTGTTCAGAGAAAGGCTGCAATGTCTATCTCTACATTGAGGCCTGTGGGTACCAGGCTTTTCAATTTGTAGATCCAAAACGTTTCTTTTCTTGATAGAGATGTCAGTCTGTCGCCTCCCCTCCAATGTGGGGGGACTACTTCAATGCCCCTAAATTCAAGGCCCGACGGATCTCCTTGGTGATGTAGTGCGAAATGCTTAGAGACACTATGTGTCATTAGTTTCCGTCTGATATTCCCTTATATTCCCGTATATTCGTTTAGTGTGAGAGTCCTTTTTTGTGTTTGCTTCAGTACATCACATACTGTTTAGTTCGTTGTGTTATCGTGTCATATTGTTTTATACCTTTTAAGCACCACAACATGTATGCATAGTGTATGCACATGTCTTCACTGTTAACCCATTAAAGACCTTTTAATTCATTTTGACTTTTGGTTTGCACATTTCTTTTTGGTCATTTGGGATACGGGGAGAGGAGACACTCACACACCACACCCATCGGGGGACAACTCTGCTGAAACAACAGGACACCATCCATACAGGACATTACCCTCTGAGGGCAAGGACTCACATCAGGCCGTGTGAGTTTAATGTATATCTGAGACTCCAGTATATGAGTCTGTATTTACCCACACCAGTCAGCGTTGAGGGAGAGACACCACACAAGCCCGTGTGAGTCACTGGATCCATATATTCTATGTATTCTGTGATTAGTTAGTGGGAACCCACCATCCATCCCACCACCGTCCACTCCTACCCCACCCCCCTACTCCCCCTTCCCACTCCCCCCCTCCCCTTTTTTTCCCCCCAATCCCCCAATGTGGACATGATACACTAATATCGTGTTTTATTCTTTTATTCTTGTCTTAATACTGCATCCGGATCCACTATATCCGTGAGGTCCACGAGGTTCGCGCTGACCATCTTCACACCACTACTGCCACGCTGAGAAGGACACGGGATTCCCTTCTCCAAGGTCAAGCAGCAACCACAAAATCAACTAAAAGGGCCAGTATATGTTTTTCTACACACCCTTTTGCACCACAAACACCAAAATCATATTTTATATTTTATCATTTTTTAACAGAGTAAGGCGTTACAACAACTTTTTAAGCCACAAAATTTAGGGAGCGCCCCAGTCCAAATAACCTCCAGACTTCTCTAATCCCATCCTGGTGGCAGCACCCCACATTAGAAATCTCAACATGGAAGTAGCAACCATAGAGATAGAAGATATGGTCGAAATCAAGGGGAGTGTTTTCACAAAAAGAATTTTTAGAAGTAACAACATAGAGAACAAAATGAGAGAAATTGAGTCAGCGGAAATGGGAGACTTAGAAACAATAAATAATGAATTCGATAAACTAGAGAATTTACTTAAGAAGGAGACCAAAAAGGTCTGGGACAAAGTCTACCTAGAAAAATACATTGACATCAAACGTATTCCTAGGGGTTTACGGTTTGATAAAAAATCATCCTTTGAATTAGCAGATGTAGAATACAATGTACAATGGGAGGAAGCTATGGATGCCTGTTCATTCACTTTAATGAAACTTATCATTAAACACCATACAAAGACACTAATAGAAATTGACCGAGAAGTCACACTAATTCAGAAAAGATTAGAAACCTCTATAGATAATCCCACCTTCATAAGTAGGGACAGAAAACTAGCGGATGAAATAGACGCCATAGAAAAAAACCTGATAGAGTCAAAGAACAAAAAATTCAGACGAGACGAGGAAGATTATGTAGTGGGGTCAAACCCCAAATGGCAACGGATCTCACTAGTCCCACCTAGCACCCCAAGGGATAGGAAAATGTTCGAATATAGGAGTAGAGAAGATAGTAATAAAAACCAGAATTCAAGATCCAACACATTAAGCTATCCAACGAATCCAGAGAGGCATAAGAACTATCCCAAATATGAAAACAATAAGAATGTATCATTTAATAAAGAGGCTAGACAAATTCCACCAAGAAGGCAGGAGGCGGGTGCCCTAGAAACCCCTAGAGAGAATAAAGAAACTAAAACGCACACTATTGAAGACACAGGAAGCCACAAAAGGGACGAGGCAAAGAAAAATGATAGAGACAGAGAAGAACATTGGCAGGACAATAAATACTATTCTAAAGCAAAAGAGTATCACGAAAGGTATCACACTGCTAAGCCAACAACATATAACTACAGAACTAGATCACCACTTGAACGCCGTGATAACAGGTATGAGAAAGAAAGGAGCAGAGATAGGGACCACAGATCACCTTACAAACACTATGGGTCAAATCGGGAATACAGAGAGAGACGCTATGAGAGAGAAGAAAGCCAAAGGAGACACTACCGGTCACCCCACAAACAATATAGGGACCAGAGCCCAAGACGGGAACGCAAATCACCTTACAGGGAACAGAGGCAAACATACAGAGAAAGACATGATAAGGAGCAAGGTCACGTGAGAGAACAACGATCACCCAGACCACATACAGGTCATTTTTTAGAACAGGCCCAAGTAGCAAAACCACCACCAATAGCCACCCAGAATCGCACTCTAGTGGTAGAAGAACAGAAAGAAATAGAAACACCAAACACAAAACTCAGAAAAAGACCACACGAGGAAAGCGGGGAGGAAGAAGGACACAGGAAAAGAGCAGCGATGTAAACAATACTGTATATTTAATCTAAGTAAAAAAGAACTCAACATAGATGAATGTAAGCTTATAAAAAAGGGGCTGAATTTCGCGCCAGTTGCTAAGGCGAATAGTTTTAATCTGTATATAGACGCACACAAATACATCAGACAGCTTACGCTTAAAAAAAAAATTCTTTCCAAAGACGCACAAACTAGGGAGATAGTAAGTAATGATACGAACATAAACATAGAGAGTGATTTTAAACATTCAAATCTTAAAAACAAGTCCAAATTCTATCCTAGCTGGGCAAAAGGCCATAATCTAGAAGTGTTCCACCAAAAAATCCAGGAAGACTTTGACAAACTGACCTCAGGTACGACAAAGATAACGAAGAACAATTTAACACTAAAAGAGAAAATCGCTTTGCAAAACTTAGAGAAAGATAAGGATATCATATTCAAACAAGCAGACAAAGGGGGGGGGGTTGTCATTATGGACACTGAATATTATAAGGGAGAAGCAGAGAGGATATTATCTGACGACATCACCTATGCACGTCTTAAGACGAATCCGCATAAAGAATTCTGTATAGAATTCCTCACCCTACTAGACAAAGGCAGTACAACAGGAGTCCTAAATGAAAAAAATACGACTATTTAAATATAAAATTCCCAGTTATGCCGATATTTTATTTTTTACCCAAAATACATAAGGATATTAAAGCACCACCAGGGAGACCCATCATCTCTGGGATAGGCTCACTCACGTCGCGACTATCGGAATATATAGATGGTTTTCTACAACCATATGTTGCGGAGATGCGGTCCTATCTAAGAGATACCACGCAAATTCTTAATGTATTAGAACAGGTAATTTGGCAAGATGACTACAAAATCTGCACTTGTGATGTAACTTCATTATACACATCCATAAAACACGACGATGGAATTGAAGCCATCAATAGGACATTAACAAAAGACCCAACTGTTAAAATAGAACAAAGACGCTTCATTTTAGAAAGTATCAATTTTATTCTGAAGCATAACCTTTTTAAATTTGATGGAACATATTTCCTACAAAAATGTGGCACAGCGATGAGTACGAAATTCGCACCAAGTTATGCCAATCTGTTCATGGGAGACTGATACCATCTGGTCAGAGCATGAATTTGGTGCGGATCTCGTGCTATGGCGAAGATACATCGATGATGTGTTTTTCATCTGGAAAGGTAGTAGTGAAAACTTGAACCATTTCTTAAACTATATTAATACTAATGAGAGGAACTTGGCTTTTACAACTTGCATAGGAAATAACACGGTAGACTTCTTAGACCTTACTATTTACATAGAAGACACCAAACTAAAGACTAAAACTTTCTTCAAAAAAGTGGACTGTAACAACTACCTACTTAACACTAGCTGCCACCACAAAAAATGGTTAAAGAACATACCCCCAGGACAGTTTCGTCGAATTAGGAGAAACTGTAGCGATGACCATATTTATAGGGAACAATCCAATATTCTTAAGAAGCGTTTCATTGCTAAAAACTATGATAACGATAAGATGGATATAGCAATAAGAGAAAAGTAGGGGAGCTCGAACGTAGTGAAATCCTTAAAACTAATCCACCTAAGCCCAAAGAAGAGTTCAGCATCGCTTTCTTAACACAGTTTAGTCAGGATGCAGGAAGCATACAACAGATCCTGAATAAACACTGGCATCTCCTACAGGGAGACCCCACCCTGAAAGAGTACCTCCCAGAAAAACCGAAAGTCATCTATAAAAGGGCAGATAACATCAAAAGAAAGTTAGCACCAAGCCTCTTTAGAATGGAGAATAGAACAACAGGCCAGGACTCAAACTGGCTACAAACAGCCAAAGGTTTCCATAGATGTAATACATGCAAAGCATGCAAACAGGGAAGTAAGGAAAAAATTCAGTTCAGCTCTAATACAACAGGAGAACAGTTCAAAACCGGCAGCTTCATTAATTGCAAATCAGAATTCGTAGTCTACCTTTTAAACTGCCCCTGTGGACTCTAATATGTAGGGCGCACCAGTCGACCCCTGCGGGTGCGTATTTTGGAACACCTAGGGAATATCAGACGGAAACTAATGACACATAGTGTCTCTAAGCATTTCGCACTACATCACCAAGGAGATCCGTCGGGCCTTGAATTTAGGGGCATTGAAGTAGTCCCCCCACATTGGAGGGGAGGCGACAGACTGACATCTCTATCAAGAAAAGAAACGTTTTGGATCTACAAATTGAAAAGCCTGGTACCCACAGGCCTCAATGTAGAGATAGACATTGCAGCCTTTCTCTGAACACCCATCAATCTGCTCCAAATCCCCCATTTTTAAACAATTTTTAAACAACTTTTATTTTTTAATATTTTATAAACATCTACTATTCTATAACATCTACTATTTTATTTTATTAAATTTCATTTACATCTACCTCTTTGTTTTAACACACACTGATCCACTTCCTCTCCAATCTCCAATAGGGCGCACGTCCCAAATATGAATCTACCTCGAACCAACCCTTGAGGACCAGAAATGATGCATACCATCGCGACAACCTCTGCAACATGAATTGAAGTTAGAAAGGAGTTATGAAGAATCTGGACTATACGTTTTGAACATTTTCACCACATGAGAGCTCCGCGTCGAAATCACCTATACAAGTATTTTTCTAATATCAAATGTCTGTGTAAACCCATGCTCATGCATATTTGATATACTCTCGTCATCCGCTGGAATATACTTTTGCAATATATTTTAAACAATGACTCTACACTTAACTGAATACCGCACTATCCACAGTGTGGTAGAGATAATATTAGGGTTTTGAAGTAGCAATTTCGATATGCGGCCACTTGGTGGCAGCATTGTATTACAAATGAAATATCTTTTAACTAACACGGAGATATTGAGTGGTACATTTTAGATAGCTGAATGAGGAAACCAAGATTTTGGGTGCCTAGGTTGTTCTACCCTTATGTCAGATGTAGTGGCTATAAACAGTAAGGTTTTTTAACCATCTTGATAATAATAATATTATATTTTTTCCGTCAAATATGTAATTCGTTATAACTTTTGTCACATAAATATATTTTTTGCTGTAATACACTCTGGCACATTTTTAAGTTACTTTAAAGGGATGTGTGCCACACTACCAAGATTGCTTAACTTTTACCATTAGGTTATGACAGTGTTGAGGTAATTTTCACATCCAGCCACATGGTGGCACTATTGTATTACATATGTAAAGATTTTAACCAACAGAGAATGGTTTTAAAAATACTGCACACGGAGGAACTAAAAGATTCCAAATCACACAAATACCCCAATCAAATTCCAATTTCCACCGTTTTTTATTAAACTTAAAATGCTTCTAAGGACAAATACAATGATCATCTCTAAGTATTTTTTAAAATGTAGTTTTTATAATGTATTGATTTATTTTAATATATGCTTATCTAATTTTAATATATGCTTATCTAACCCATTATTTATATTTACAGGCACATCTCACTATCCCTGACATTAGGGGCTACCAAAGGTAGCTCCTATAAAGAGATATAACCGTCTAAATTTAAACCATGCCCTTAATCCAGGTGTTTCTCCAATTAAACTAATGGGGGCACCTATAAATGCAGCACACAATGAGCATCCGGCAGGAACCTGACGAAGCTTATTGCGAAACGCGTAGTTCCCTGCCGGAGCTCATTGACAGAGGGACCCAGCACACTGCAGGACATCCGGTTCAGATCCCCCTTTCCGGTTCCGCTGCCGGACGCGCCAGTTGGAGCAAAAAACGGAGGAGGAGATCGTGCAGGAGTGCTCTGAGCGGATGATGCTGGGCAAGTGATTTTGTATATTCGTTTAGTGTGAGAGTCCTTTTTTGTGTTTGCTTCAGTACATCACATACTGTTTAGTTCATTGTGTTATCGTGTCATATATTGTTTTATACCTTTTAAGCACCACAACATGTATGCATAGTGTATGCACATGTCTTCACTGTTAACCCATTAAAGACCTTTTAATTCATTTTGACTTTTGGTTTGCACATTGCTTTTTGGTCATTTGGGATACGGGGAGAGGAGACACTCACACACCACACCCATCGGGGGACAACTCTGCTGAAACAACAGGACACCATCCATACAGGACATTACCCTCTGAGGGCAAGGACTCACATCAGGCCGTGTGAGTTTAATGTATATCTGAGACTCCAGTATATGAGTCTGTATTTACCCACACCAGTCAGCGTTGAGGGAGAGACACCACACAAGCCCGTGTGAGTCACTGGATCCATATATTCTATGTATTCTGTGATTAGTTAGTGGGAACCCACCATCCATCCCACCACCGTCCACTCCTACCCCACCCCCCTACTCCCCCTTCCCACTCCCCCCCTCCCCTTTTTTTTCCCCCAATCCCCCAATGTGGACATGATACACTAATATCGTGTTTTATTCTTTTATTCTTGTCTTAATACTGCATCCGGATTCACTATATCCGTGAGGTCCACGAGGTTCGCGCTGACCATCTTCACACCACTACTGCCACGCTGAGAAGGACACGGGATTCCCTTCTCCAAGGTCAAGCAGCAACCACAAAATCAACTAAAAGGGCCAGTATATGTTTTTCTACACACCCTTTTGCACCACAAACACCAAAATCATATTTTATATTTTATCATTTTTTAACAGAGTAAGGCGTTACAACAACTTTTTAAGCCACAAAATTTAGGGAGCGCCCCAGTCCAAATAACCTCCGTGACGGGGTGACTGACTGGGGTGACACACACACACACACTCTCTCCCATGCATGCATGCACACACATACACACACTCTCCCATGCATGCACATGCACATGCGCGCACACACACACACACACACACACACACACACACACACACACACACACACACACACACACACACACACACACACACACACACACACACACACACACACACACACACACACACGACAGGGGGTAGAAGAGGAAAGGCCGCACGACCGAGCACCACCACTGACCCGCTCGCTTCCCCCCCCCCCCCCCGCGACCATCTCCCGCCCTGCGCGGACAGCCACGGGACAGTGGAGAAGCGGAGACAAAGTAGGTAAGGGGGGAAAACCCCCGCTACCATCTCCAGCCCCGCGCGGGGATCAGGCGAAGCGGCGCGGGAAGCCGGGGTAAGCGGGGAACACCCCCACTACCATCACCCGCCCCCCAAGGGTATCGCGGGAAGCCGGGGTAAGTGGGGAAGCCCCCCACTACCATCACCCGCCCCCCAAGGGTATCGCGGGGAACATCCCCACTACCATCACCAGCCCCGCGCGGGTATCGCGGGAAGCCGGGGAACACCCACTACCATCACCCAGGGATCGGGGGAGGCCGGGGGGGGGGGGGGGGGGAGAAGGGGGGGACACCTCTGCCCCGCGCGGGAAGCTGGGGTAAGCGGGGGCTGGGGAGAGAAGGGGGAACACCCACGCTACCATATCCAGCCACGCGCGGGTATCGGGGGTTGGGGGGAGAAAGGGGGAACTGCAGGAGGCAGGGAAGGAGCAGAGGGGATGGAGGATTGGAGAGTACTTACGCTCGTACTCTCCAACAGATCTCCGGCCAGAAAAAATGGCCATACGTTGGGGGCCGGCTCATATAGAGCCTGGCCGCGCGCCCACAAAGCCTGGGAGCGCGCGCCAATCAGCAGTCAGGTAGGGGGAGTTTTTTTTTTTTTTTTTGTTTCAGGCAGCTAGAGCGGGAAAATTTCAGCGCGAGCAGGGAAATTTAAAAAAATAAACACGTGTGCTGCTTGGGCCAATATTTACTCGCCCAGGGGTTAAATCCACCCGCCCCGGGCGTGTAAATGTATAGGATTGTCGAACACTGTATATATATATATATATGTGTGTGTGCGTGTGCGTGTGCGTGTGTGTGTGCTTGTGTGTGTGTGTATGTGTGTGTGTGTATGTGTGTGTGCGTTTGTGTGTGTGTATGAGCAGAGCAGTGACGTCACCAGCTCCCCAAGCAGGAGCGCCGGGTGTCCTGGCTATTTCGCAAGCTCACGCGGGGAGTGCTGCGGGCAAGTTGAGCGCGCTTCAAAGTCTCTTTTTTTTCCACTCTTTCGCCAGCACACATAGTTTTTATTCTTGACAGTATTAGATTTTCACTTACGCACAATTATTTTTTCTTTGACCAGCAGTATTATCTCCAAACACGTGGGACAGCTATGGGGACATCCTTTGCCCCCTCCTACGCCAACTTGTTCATGGGTTGGTGGGAGATGTCCCACGTGTTTGGAGATTCCAATCCCTTCAGGCGTCATGTGGTGTTTTACAAACGCTACATTGACGACCTGATTTTGATCTGGAGTGGTGGGGAGGAAGACCTTTTGAGGTTCTTTGAATACCTGGCAGACAATACTCTCAACTTGAAATTTACTCACACATATAATAAAAACCACATTTACTTTCTAGATTTAAATTTATATGTGGATATGGAGTATAATATTCAATCAGACATCTATAGAAAGGAGAATGCCAGGAACTCATTACTTCATTATAACAGTTGTCACGCACGCCCTCTGGTTAAGGGCATTCCAAAGGGGCAGTTCCTGCGATTACGCCGTAACTGCTCCACATTGGAGGCCTTTATCCACAGGGCGAAAGAGATGAGGAGGAGGTTCCTGTCGAGGGGATACGATGGTGCAGACCTTGATCAGGCATATCAGCATGCACTGAATATGGATAGGAATACCCTCACCAACATAGCAGCCAACAGTACCCAGATAGATACACAGGCCGAGAACACAGAAGCGCCATTCTTTATTACAAACTATAGCGAACAAGCAAACTCAATTAAAACCATCATACGCAAACATTGGGCCACACTTTCACTAGACCCTTTACTAAATAAAATGGCATGTGTGGGACCCAAAATAGTGTTCCGTAGAGCAGCTACGCTAGGGAATCTTCTGTCACCCAATTTGCTGAAAACTACTAATACTAACCAGAATAAACTGTCTTTCTTTCCAAAATTGATTGGATCATTTAAATGTGGGCACTGTAAGATTTGTCCCAAAATGAAGAAAGTTAAACATTTCACTGATAAACTTGAAACACGGAAATATCAGATAAAAACCTTTATGTCATGTCAGACCAATTATGTCATATACTTGTTACAATGCGGATGTAAAAAACAGTATGTGGGGCTTACCAGTAGAGCCTTAAAAATTCGCATTCTAGAACACGTAAGGCTCATCAAGAATTCAGACATGACACATCCGGTCCCAATCCACTTTAACAACTGTCCATTGGGTTCTGTGGACAATTTCAGTTGTTGCGCTATAGAACATGTAGTCCTCCCCCCTCGGGGAGGGGATAGAATCAAGCTCCCACACCAAAGGGAGGCGCACTGGATCCACACATTAAAAACATTACAACCCAGTGGACTTAATGTGGATTGGGATCTACGATGTTTTCTTTAAGAGATATATAAGAGTGTTATACGTGGAATGCAGATATGTACATATTATGGTCTTCTTTAGAACAGAACGTCTATTGTGTATTTCTGATTTATTCTCTGCACTGTCCCTCCCTTAGCCTTTCCCCCTCCCCTCCCCCCTCCCCCCTCCCTTTCCCTCCCTCACACTTCTCATCCCCCCCCCCTTCCATACCTCCCCCCCTCCTCTTTTCCCCCCCTTCTCTCCCCCCCCCCCTTTTACCCTTGTTTCTCTCCCTTTCCCACCTACCTTCCCTTGATTCACTGGAACGGGGTCTGCTTAATAGCGTTTTGGCGCCAAGTGGGTGGGGGCGAATGTCAGTGTTACATAAATGTCTGTCTGTTATATTTGTGTAACACTGAGGGGCGATGAGACGGAAGGGCTGCCGCCCGGAAACGTTATTTGTTCCTTTCTGTCTGTAAATATACACTACGGCACGTAATATAGTGGGCGCGCTTGCTCCAGCGTGCGCGCGTGGCACTTATATATGGCTGTGGTTAGCCAGCCGTTCTATACTAGGGACGCACTAAGTGATGAGTAAAACACTTTCCCGCAGCTCCTGCGCTGACTCGCTTGCTACATACAGTTGCTTGCTTGCTGGATAGCGCAGTTGTGGGGATAATAATGCCGCGGCCGTGGGTTTGATCCCCACACCGGCCATTCTGCAGCTTTCTTTGCATTTGTTCTGTGTTTTATAAAAGGTTACGAGGATGTAAAAGTTTAAATTGATAAACATACCATGAATCGCTCCCTAGAGTCGTCTCAATCAGCGCTGCTCCCTTCCCCCGTTACCACACGAGAACGCTGGGAAATTAAGGGATTTATCTCAGTATAGTGAAATATTAGGAACATTTTGTATGGAGCAGAATAATTAGCACAGGGAAAATAACAGGAAAATAAAGCCCATCATAAGCACAATTTTTCAAATATTTAATCTACATTCTTAGGCCACGCATATAGTACTGGCGACGTCGCCCGAAAACAGAAGCATTGCCGCCGCGTGCACTTATAGTGCCCGCTACGGCGACAAAGCGACATCGCCGTTGCGGAAACTGGTAGCCGGCAAAATTAGATTTTTCAAGGGCCGTCACGTCACTTGAACAAATCAAATTGCCGGAATCCCGCACTGCCACCGCCCGGCGAAACATATCTTTCGCCGGTGGCGACGGCGTCGTCACCCGTCGTGTCGCCATCGACGGCACTATAGGCACAGCCTTAATCATTTTTTCTCTCCCTTACTGAGCCTCTCTCTCCCCCTCACTGAGCCTCTCTCTCCCCATCACTATGCCTCTCTCCCCCTCACTGAGCCTCTCTCTCCCCATCACTGTGCCTCTCCCGCTCCCCCCTCCTGTCCACTGTCCGTCCCCCCCTCCTCTCCACTGCCCCCCCCCCCTCATAGCTGGAAATTTAGCTCACGTGCAACGCCGGGTCCACACACACACACACACACACACACACACACACACACGACATTATTTATTCAGTTCTTATCCCTTAACCAGCTTCTTCACTAGTAGTTTGGTTCCAGTTCTTATATTTCTCATTATGGGCTTTTAAATGTTTGTTACATTGTATATATAAATGTGCGCTAGCGTCCTTTGTTGCCATGGTAACAAGCATGATACACCTGTGGTCCCGTGGCAACGACGCTCGTTATGAGGGGCAGACCTTGCCGTGACACGTGATGTCACAACCCGGAAGCACCGGCAACCAGACACGCGTGGTCTTACCGGCTAATTTGAGACCTCCACACACCTGGAACGGGGTCTGCTTAATGGCGTTTTGGCGCCAAGTGGGTGGGGGCGAATGTCAGTGTTACATAAATGTCTGTCTGTTATATTTGTGTAACACTGAGGGGCGATCAGACGGAAGGGCTGCCGCCCGGAAACGTTATTTGTTCCTTTCTGTCTGTAAATATACACTACGGCACGTAATATAGTGGGCGCGCTTGCTCCGGCGTGCGCGCGTGGCACTTATATATGGCTGTGGTTAGCCAGCCGTTCTATACTAGGTAAAACACTTTCCCGCAGCTCCTGCGCTGACTCGCTTGCTACATACAGTTGCTTGCTGGATAGCGCAGTTGTGGGGATAATAATGCCGCGGCCGTGGGTTTGATCCCCACACCGGCCATTCTGCAGCTTTCTTTGCATTTGTTCTGTGTTTTATAAAAGGTTACGAGGATGTAAAAGTTTAAATTGATAAACATACCATGAATCGCTCCCTAGAGTCGTCTCAATCAGCGCTGCTTCCTTCCCCCGTTACCACACGAGAACGCTGGGAAATTAAGGGATTTATCTCAGTATAGTGAAATATTAGGAACATTTTGTATGGAGTAGAATAATTAGCACAGGGAAAATAACAGGAAAATAAAGCCCATCATAAGCACAATTTTTCAAATATTTAATCTACATTCTTAGGCCGCGCATATAGTACTGGCGACGTCGCCCGAAAACAGAAGCATTGCCGCAACGTGCACTTATAGTGCCCGCTACGGCGACAAAGCGACGTCGCCGTTGCGGAAACTGGTAGCCAGCAAAATTAGATTTTTCAAGGGCCGTCACGTCACTTGAACAAATCAAATTGCCGGAATCCCGCACTGCCGCCGCCCGGCGAAACATAACTTTTGCCGGTGGCGACGGCGTCGTCACCCGTCGTGTCGCCATCGACGGCACTATAGGAACAGCCTTAATCATTTCTTCTCTCCCTTACTGTGCCTCTCTCCCCCTCACTGTGCCTCTCTCTCCCCATCACTGTGCCTCTCTCTCCCCATCACTGTGCCTCTCTCTCCCCATCACTGTGCCTCTCTCTCCCCATCACTGTGCCTCTCCCGCTCGCCTCACTGTGCCTCTCCCCCTCCCCTCACTGTGCCTCCCCCCGTCCCCTCACTGTGCCTCTCCCATCCCTCTCCCCCTCCCCTCACTGTGCCTCTTTTTCCCCCTCCCCTCACTGCGCACCTCTTCCCCCTCCCCTCACTGCGCCTCTCTCCCCCTCCCCTCACTGCCTCTATACCCCCTTCCCCCACTCCCCTCACTGTGCCTCTCCCCCTCCCCTTGCTGCGCCTCTCTCCTCCTCCCCTCACTGTGCCTCTCTCCTCCCTCCCCTCACTGTGCCTCTCACCCCTTCCCCTGACTGTGCCTCTATCCCCCCCTCACTGTGCCTCTATCCCCCCCTCACTGTGCCTCTATCCCCCCCTCACTGTGCCTCTATCCCCCCCTCACTGTGCCTCTATCCCCCCCTCACTGTGCCTCTCTCCTCCCTTCCCTCACTGTGCCTCTCTCCTCCCTCCCCTCACCCCCTCCCCTCACTGTGCCTCTCACCCCCCTCCCCTCACTGTGCCTCTCCCCCCCTCACTGTGCCTCTCCCCCCTCCCCTCACTGTGCCTTTCCTCCTTCCCTCACTGTGCCTCTCTCCTCCTTCCCTCAATGTGCCTCTCTCCTCCCCTCCCCTCACTGTGCCTCTCTCCTCCCTTCCCTCACTGAGCCTCTCTCCTCCCTTCCCTCACTGAGCCTCTCTCTCTCCTCCATCCCTCACTGTGCCTCTCCCCCTTTCCTCACTCTCCCCTCCTTTCACTGTGCCTCTCTCCCCCTCACTGTGCCTCTCTCCCCTCACTGTGCCTCGCTCCCCTCTCCCTGTGCCTCTCCCCTCCCCGTGCTTCTCTCCCTCCCCTCACTGTGCCTCTTTCCCCTCCCCTCCCCTCACTGTGCCTCTCTCCCCCTCCTCATTGTGCATTCCTCCCCCCTCCCCTCACTGTGCCTCTCTCTCCCCATTCCCTCACTGTGCCTCTCCCCCCTTTCCTCACTCTCCCCCTCCCCTCACTGTGCCTCTCTCCCTCCCCTCACTGTGCCTCTCTCCCTCCCCTCACTGTGCCTCTCCCCCTCCCCTCACTGTGCCTCTCTCCCTCCCCTCACTGTGCCTCTCTCCCCCTCACTGTGCCTCTCTCCCTCCCCTCACTGTGCCTCTCTCCCCTCACTGTGCCTCTCCCCCTCCCCTCACTGTGCCTCTCCCCCTCCCCTCACTGTGCCTCTCTCCCCTTCCCCTCACTGTGCCTCTCCCCCTCCCCTCACTGTGCCTCTCCCCCCTCCCCTCACTGTACCACTCCCCTCACTGTGCCTCTCCCCCCTCCACTCACTGTGCTTCTCTCCCTTCTCCTCACTGTGCCTCTCTCCGCCCCTCCCCTCACTGTGCCTCTCTCCCCACCTCACTGTGCCTCTCTCCCCCCTCCCCTCACTGTGCCTCTCCCCTCCTCCCCTCACTGTGCCTCTGTCCCCCCGTCCCCTCACTGTGCCTCGCTCCCCCCTCCCCTCACTGTGCCTCTCTACCCCACTCCCCTCACTGTGCCTCTCTCCCCCCTTCCCTCACTGTGCCTCTCCCACCTCCCCTCACTGTGCCTCTCTCCCCTCCTTCCCCACACTGTGCCTCTCCCCCACTCCCCTCACTGTGCCTCTCTCCCCTCCCCTCACTGTGCCCCGCTCCCCTCACTTTGCCTCTCTCCCCCCCTCACTGTGCCTCTCTCCCCCCTCCCCTCACTGTGCCTCTCTCCCCCCCTCACTGTGCCTCCTCCCCCCTCCCCTCACTGCGCCTCTCTCCCCTCTCCCCTCACTGTGCCTCTCTCCCCTCCCCTCACTGTGCCCCGCTCCCCTCACTTTGCCTCTCTCCCCCCCTCACTGTGCCTCTCTCCCCCCTCCCCTCACTGTGCCTCTCTCCCCCCTCACTGTGCCTCCTCCCCCCTCCCCTCACTGTGCCTCTCTCCCCTCTCCCCTCACTGTGCCTCTCTCCCCCACTCCCCTCACTGTGCCTCTCTCCCCCACTCCCCTCACTGTGCCTCTCTCCCCCACTCCCCTCACTGTGCCTCTCTCCCCTCCCCTCACTGTGCCTCTCTCCCCCACTCCCCTCACTGTGCCTCTCTCCCCTCCCCTCACTGTGCCTCTCTCCCCCACTCCCCTCACTGTGCCTCTCTCCCCCACTCCCCTCACTGTGCCTCTCTCCCCCCTCCCCTCACTGTGTCTCTCCCCCCCCCCTCACTGTGCCTCTCTCCCCTCACTGTGCCTCTCCCCCTCCCCTCACTGTGCCTCCCCCCCCCTCACTGTGCCTCTCTCCCCTCACTGTGCCTCTCCCCCTCCCCTCCCCTCACTGTGCCTCTCTCCCCTTCCCCTCACTGTGCCTCTCCCTTCCCCTCACTGTGCCTCTCCCCCCTCCCCTCACTGTGCCTCTCCCCCCTCCCCTCACTGTGCCTCTCCCCCCTCCCCTCACTGTGCCTCTCCCCCCTCCCCTCACTGTGCCTCTCCCCCTCCCTTCACTGTGCTTCTCTCCCTTCTCCTCACTGTGCCTCTCTCCCCTCACTGTGCCTCTCTCCGGCCCTCCCCTCACTGTGCCCCTCTCCCCCCTCCCCTCACTGTGCTTCTCTCCCTTCTCCTCACTGTGCCTCTCTCCCCCCCTCCCTTCACTGTGCCTCTCTCCCCTCCTCCCCTCACTGTGCCTCTGTCCCCATCCCCTCACTGTGCCTCGCTCCCCCCTCCCCTCACTGTGCCTCTCTCCCCCACTCCCCTCACTGTGCCTCTCTCCCCTCCTTCCCCTCACTGTGCCTCTCTCCCCCACTCCCCTCACTGTGCCTCTCTCCCCTCCCCTCACTGTGCCCCGCTCCCCTCACTTTGCCTCTCTCCCCCCCTCACTGTGCCTCCTCCCCCCTCCCCTCACTGTGCCTCTCTCCCCTCTCCCCTCACTGTGCCTCTCTCCCCCACTCCCCTCACT
The DNA here is from genome assembly GCF_040206685.1 of Ascaphus truei. Lineage (NCBI taxonomy): Eukaryota > Metazoa > Chordata > Amphibia > Anura > Ascaphidae > Ascaphus > Ascaphus truei. Next base: position 325,201 of record NW_027454407.1, on the reverse strand, counting down.
GTGCCTCTCTCCCCTCCCCTCACTGTGCCTCTCTCCCCCACTCCCCTCACTGTGCCTCTCTCCACTCCCTTCACTGTGCCTCTCTCCCCCACTCCCCTCACTGTGCCTCTCTCCCCCCTCCCCTCACTGTGTCTCTCCCCCCCCCTCACTGTGCCTCTCACCCCTCACTGTGCCTCTCCCCCTCCCCTACCCCTCACTGTGCCTCTCTCCCCTTCCCCTCACTGTGCCTCTCTCCCCTTCCCCTCACTGTGCCTCTCTCCCCTTCCCCTCACTGTGCCTCTCTCCCCTTCCCCTCACTGTGCCTCTCTCCCCTTCCCCTCACTGTGCCTCTCCCCCCTTCCCCTCACTGTGCCTCTCCCCCCTCCCCTCACTGTGCCTCTCTCCGGCCCTCCCCTCACTGTGCCTCTCTCCCCCCTCCCCTCACTGTGCTTCTCTCCCTTCTCCTCACTGTGCCTCTCTCCGCCCCTCCTCTCACTGTGCCTCTCTCCCCCCCTCCCTTCACTGTGCCTCTCTCCCCTCCTCCCCTCACTGTGCCTCTGTCCCCATCCCCTCACTGTGCCTCTGTCCCTCCGTCCCCTCACTGTGCCTCGCTCCCCCCTCCCCTCACTGTGCCTCTCTCCCCCACTCCCCTCACTGTGCCTCTCTCCCCCCTCCCCTCACTGTGCCTCTCTCCCCCTTCCCTCACTGTGCCTCTCCCCCCTCCCCTCACTGTGCCTCTCTCCCCTCCTTCCCCACACTGTGCCTCTCCCCCACTCCCCTCACTGTGCCTCTCTCCCCTCCCCTCACTGTGCCCCGCTCCCCTCACTTTGCCTCTCTCCCCCCCTCACTCTGCCTCTCTCCCCCCCCTCACTGTGCCTCTCTCCCCCCTCCCCTCACTGTGCCTCTCCCCCCCTCACTGTGCCTCCTCCCCCCTCCCCTCACTGTGCCTCCTCCCCCCTCCCCTCACTGTGCCTCTCTCCCCTCTCCCCTCACTGTGCCTCTCTCCCCTCCCCTCACTGTGCCCCGCTCCCCTCACTTTGCCTCTCTCCCCCCCTCACTGTGCCTCTCTCCCCCCTCCCCTCACTGTGCCTCACTCCCCCCTCACTGTGCCTCCTCCCCCTCACTGTGCCTCCTCCCCCCTCCCCTCACTGTGCCTCTCTCCCCTTCCCCTCACTGTGCATCTCCCTCCTCCCCTCACTGTGCCTCTCCCCCCTCCCCTCACTGTGCCTCTCTCCCCTCCCCTCACTGTGCCTCTCTCCCCTCACTGTGCCTCTCTCCCCTCACTGTGCCTCTCCCCCCTCCCCTCACTGTGCTTCTCTACCTTCTCCTCACTGTGCCTCTCCAACCTCCCTCACTGTGCCTCTCTCCGCCCCTCCCCTCACTGTGCCTCTCTCCCCCCTCACTGTGCCTCTCTCCCCCCGTCCCCTCACTGTGCCTCTCTCCCCTCCTCCCCTCACTGTGCCTCTGTCCCACCCTCCCCTCACTGTGCCTCGCTCCCCCCTCCCCTCACTGTGCCTCTCTCCCCCACTCCCCTCACTGTGCCTCTCTCCCCCTCCCCTCACTGTGCCTCTTTTTCCCCCTCCCCTCACTGCGCACCTCTTCCCCTCCCCCCACTGCGCCTCTCTCCCCCTCCTCCCACTGCGCCTCTCTCCCCCTCCCCTCACTGCCTCTATACCCCCTTCCCCCAGTCCCCTCACTGTGCCTCTCCCCCCTCCCCTCGCTGCGCCTCTCTCCCCCCTCTCCTCACTGTGCCTCTATCTCCCCCCTCACTGTGCCTCTCTCCCCCCTCCCCTCACTGTGCCTCACCCCCTCCCCTCACTGTGCCTCTCCCTGTCCCCTCACTGTGCCTCTCCCTGTCCCCTCACTGTGCTTCTCCCCCCCTCACTGTGCCTCTCTCCTCCCTCCCCTCACTGTGCCTCTCCTCCTTCCCTCACTGTGCCTCTCTCTCCTCCTTCCCTCAATGTGCCTCTCTCCCCCCCCTCCCCTCACTGTGCCTCTCTCCTCCCTTCCCTCAATCTTCCCTCCTTTCACTGTGCTTCTCCCCCCCCTCACTGTGCCTCTCTCCTCCCTCGCCTCACTGTGCCTCTCCTCCTTCCCTCACTGTGCCTCTCTCTCCTCCTTCCCTCAATGTGCCTCTCTCCCCCCTTCCCTCACTGTGCCTCTATCCCCCCTCACTGTGCCTCTATCCCCCCCTCACTGTGCCTCTATCCCCCCCTCACTGTGCCTCTCTCCTCCCTTCCCTCACTGTGCCTCTCTCCTCCCTCCCCTCACTGTGCCTCTCACCCCCTCCCCTCACTGTGCCTCTCCCTGTCCCCTCACTGTGCTCTCCCCCCTCACTGTGCCTCTCTCCTCCTTCCCTCACTGTGCCTCTCTCTCCTCCTTCCCTCAATGTGCCTCTCTCCTCCCTTCCCTCACTGAGCCTCTCTCTCCTCCATCCCCCACTGTGCCTCTCTCCCCCTCCCCTCACTGTGCCTCTCCACCCTTTCCTAACTCTTCCCTCCTTTCTCTGTGCCTCTCTCCCCCTCACTGTGTCTCTCTCCCCTCTCCCCTCACTGTGCCTCGCTCCCCTCTCCCTGTGCCTCTCCCCTCCCCGTGCCTCTACCCCTCCCCTCCCCGTGCCTCTCCCCCTCCCCTCACTGTGCCTCTTTCCCCTCCCCTCACTGTGCCTCTCTCCCCCTCCTCATTGTGCATTCCTCCCCCCTCCCCTCACTGTGCCTCTCTCTCCCCATTCCCTCACTGTGCCTCTCCCCCCTTTCCTCACTCTCCCCCTCCCCTCACTGTGCCTCTCTCCCTCCCCTCACTGTGCCTCTCCCCCCTCCCCTCACTTTGCCTCTCTCCCCTCCCCTCACTGTGCCTCTCTCCCCTCCCCTCACTGTGCCTCTCTCCCCTTCCCCTCACTGTGCCTCTCCCTCCTCCCCTCACTGTGCCTCTCCCCCCTCCCCTCACTGTGCCTCTCTCCCCTCACTGTGCCTCTCCCCCCTCCCCTCACTGTGCTTCTCTCCCTTCTCCTCACTGTGCCTCTCCCCCCTCCCTCACTGTGCCTCTCCCCCCCTCACTGTGCCTCTCTTTCCCCCCTCTGCTCACTGTGCCTCTCTCCCCTCCTCCCCTCACTGTGCCTATGTACCCCCCTCCCCTCACTGTGCCTCGCTCCCCCCTCCCGTCACTATGCCTCTCTCCCCTCCTCCCCTCACTGTGCCTCTCTCCCCCTCCCCTCACTGTGCCTCTTTTTCCCCCTCCCCTCACTGCGCACCTCTTCCCCTCCCCCCACTGCGCCTCTCTCCCCCTCCTCCCACTGCGCCTCTCTCCCCCTCCCCTCACTGCCTCTATACCCCCTTCCCCCAGTCCCCTCACTGTGCCTCTCCCCCCTCCCCTCGCTGCGCCTCTCTCCCCCCTCTCCTCACTGTGCCTCTATCCCCCCCTCACCTCACTGTGCCTCTCACCCCCTCCCCTCACTGTGCCTCTCCCTGTCCCCTCACTGTGCCTCTCCCTGTCCCCTCACTGTGCTTCTCTCCTCCTTCCCCTCACTGTGCCTCTCCTCCTTCCCTCACTGTGCCTCTCTCTCCTCCTTCCCTCAATGTGCCTCTCTCCCCCCCTCCCCTCACTGTGCCTCTCTCCTCCCTTCCCTCACTCTTCCCTCCTTTCACTGTGCTTCTCCCCCCCCTCACTGTGCCTCTCTCCTCCCTCCCCTCACTGTGCCTCTCCTCCTTCCCTCACTGTGCCTCTCTCTCCTCCTTCCCTCAATGTGCCTCTCTCCCCCCTTCCCTCACTGTGCCTCTATCCCCCCTCACTGTGCCTCTATCCCCCCTCACTGTGCCTCTATCCCCCCTCACTGTGCCTCTATCCCCCCCTCACTGTGCCTCTATCCCCCCCTCACTGTGCCTCTATCCCCCCCTCACTGTGCCTCTCTCCTCCCTTCCCTCACTGTGCCTCTCTCCTCCCTCCCCTCACTGTGCCTCTCACCCCCCTCCCCTCACTGTGCCTCTCCCTGTCCCCTCACTGTGCTCTCCCCCCTCACTGTGCCTCTCTCCTACCTCCCCTCACTGTGCCTCTCCTCCTTCCCTCACTGTGCCTCTCTCTCCTCCTTCCCTCAATGTGCCTCTCTCCTCCCTTCCCTCACTGAGCCTCTCTCTCCTCCATCCCCCACTGTGCCTCTCTCCCCCTCCCCTCACTGTGCCTCTCCACCCTTTCCTAACTCTTCCCTCCTTTCTCTGTGCCTCTCTCCCCCTCACTGTGTCTCTCTCCCCTCTCCCCTCACTGTGCCTCGCTCCCCTCAATATGCCTCGCTTCCCTCTCCCTGTGCCTCTCCCCTCCCCGTGCCTCTACCCCTCCCCTCCCCGTGCCTCTCCCCCTCCCCTCACTGTGCCTCTTTCCCCTCCCCTCCCCTCACTGTGCCTCTCTCCCCCTCCTCATTGTGCATTCCTCCCCCCTCCCCTCACTGTGCCTCTCTCTCCCCATTCCCTCACTGTGCCTCTCCCCCCTTTCCTCACTCTCCCCCTCCCCTCACTGTGCCTCTCTCCCTCCCCTCACTGTGCATCTCCCCCCTCCCCTCACTTTGCCTCTCTCCCCTCCCCTCACTGTGCCTCTCTCCCCTCCCCTCACTGTGCCTCTCTCCCCTTCCCCTCACTGTGCCTCTCCCTCCTCCCCTCACTGTGCCTCTCCCCCCTCCCCTCACTGTGCCTCTCTCCCCTCACTGTGCCTCTCCCCCCTCCCCTCACTGTGCTTCTCTCCCTTCTCCTCACTGTGCCTCTCCCCCCTCCCTCACTGTGCCTCTCCCCCCCTCACTGTGCCTCTCTTTCCCCCCTCTGCTCACTGTGCCTCTCTCCCCTCCTCCCCTCACTGTGCCTATGTACCCCCCTCCCCTCACTGTGCCTCGCTCCCCCCTCCCGTCACTATGCCTCTCTCCCCTCCTCCCCTCACTGTGCCTCTGTACCCCCCTCCCCTCACTGTGCCTCGCTCCCCCCTCCCCTCACTGTGCCTCTCTCCCCCACTCCCCTCACTGTGCCTCTCTCCCCCCTCCCCTCACTGTGCCTCTCTCCCCCCTCCCCTCACTGTGCCTCTCTCCCCCCTCCCCTCACTGTGCCTCTCTCCCCTCCTTCCCCTCACTGTGCCTCTCTCCCCCACTCCCCTCACTGTGTCTCTCTCCCCCACTCCCCTCACTGTGCCTCTCTCCCCTCCCCTCACTGTGCCTCTCTCCCCTCCCCTCACTGTGCCTCTCTCCCCTCCCCTCACTGTGCCTCTCTCCCCTCCCCTCACTGTGCCTCTCTCCCCTCCCCTCACTGTGCCCCTCTCCCCTCACTTTGCCTCTCTCCCCCCCCCCCCTCACTGTGCCTCCTCCCTCCTCCCCTCACTGTGCCTCTCTCCCCTCTCCCCTCACTGTGCCTCTCTCCCCCCTCCCCTCACTGTGCCTCTCTCCCCCCTCCCCTCACTGTGCCTCTCTCCCCCCTCCCCTCACTGTGCCTCTCTCCCCCCTCCCCTCACTGTGTCTCTCTCCCCTCTCCCCTCACTGTGCCTCTCCCCCCCCCCTCACTGTGCCTCTCTCCCCTCACTGTGCCTCTCTCCCCCTCCCCTCCCCTCACTGTGCCTCTCTCCCCCCCCTCCCCTCACTGTACCTCTCTCCCCTCCTCCCCTCACTGTGCCTCTGTACCCCCCTCCCCTCACTGTGCCTCGCTCCCCCTCCCCTCACTGTGCCTCTCCCCCACTCCCCTCACTGTGCCTCTCCCCCCTCCCCTCACTGTGCCTCTCTCCCCCCTCCCCTCACTGTGCCTCTCTCCCCCCTCCCCTCACTGTGCCTCTCTCCCCCCTCCCCTCACTGTGCCTCTCTCCCCTCCTTCCCCTCACTGTGCCTCTCTCCCCCACTCCCCTCACTGTGCCTCTCTCCCCTCCCCTCACTGTGCCCCTCTCCCCTCACTTTGCCTCTCTCCCCCCTCCCCTCACTGTGCCTCTCTCACCCCCCCTCACTGTGCCTCCTCCCCCCTCCCCTCACTGTGCCTCTCTCCCCTCTCCCCTCACTGTGCCTCTCTCCCCCACTCCCCTCACTGTGCCTCTCTCCCTTCCCCTCACTGTGCCTCTCTCCCCCACTCCCCTCACTGTGCCTCTCTCCCCCCTCCCCTCACTGTGCCTCTCTCCCCCCTCCCCTCACTGTGCCTCTCTCCCCCCTCCCCTCACTGTGCCTCTCCCCCTCCTTTCACTGTGTCTCTCTCCCCTCTCCCCTCACTGTGCCTCTCCCCCCCTCACTGTGCCTCTCTCCCTCCCCTCACCTCACTGTGCCTCTCTCCCCTTCCCCTCACTGTGCCTCTCTCCCTTCCCCTCACTGTGCCTCTCCCCCCTCCCCTCATTGTGCCTCTCCCCCCTCCCCTCATTGTGCCTCTCCCCCCTCCCCTCACTGTGCCTCTCTCCCCTCCCCTCACTGTGCTTCTCTCCCTTCTCCTCACTGTGCCTCTCTCCCCTCCCCTCACTGTGCCTCTCTGCGGCCCTCCCCTCACTGTGCCTCTCTCCCCCTCCCCTCACTGTGCCTCTCTCCCCCCCCCCTCACTGTGCCTCTCTCCCCCCCCTCACTGTGCCTCTCTCCCCCCTTCCCTCACTGTGCCTCTATCCCCTCCTCCCCTCACTGTGCCTCTATCCCCTCCTCCCCTCACTGTGCCTCTCTCCCCCTTCCCTACATACAGTTGCTTGCTTGCTGGATAGCGCAGTTGTGGGGATAATAATGCCGCGGCCGTGGGTTTGATCCCCACACCGGCCATTCTGCAGCTTTCTTTGCATTTGTTCTGTGTTTTATAAAAGGTTATGAGGATGTAAAAGTTTAAATTGATAAACATACCATGAATCGCTCCCTAGGGTCGTCTCAATCAGCGCTGCTCCCTTCCCCCGTTACCACACGAGAACGCTGGGAAATTAAGGGATCTATCTCAGTATAGTGAAATATTAGGAACATTTTGTATGGAGCAGAATAATTAGCACAATTTTTCAAATATTTAATCTACATTCTTAGGCCGCGCATATAGTACTGGCGACGTCGGCCGAAAACAGAAGCACTGCCGCCGCGTGCGCTTATATTGCGCGCTACGGCGACAAAGCGACGTCGCCGTTGCGGAAACTGGTAGCCGGCAAAATTAGATTTTTCAAGGGTCGTCACGTCACTTGAACAAATGAAATTGCCGGAATCCCGCACTGCCGCCGCCCGGCGAAACATAACTTTTGCCGGTGGCGACGGCGTCGTCACCCATCGTGTCGCCATCGACGGCACTATAGGCACAGCCTTAATTTTTTTCTCTCCCTTACTGTGCCTCTCTCTCCCCCTCACTGTGCCTCTCTCCCCATCACTGTGCCTCTCTCTCCCCATCACTGTGCCTCTCTCTCCCCATCACTGTGCCTCTCTCTCCCCATCACTGTGCCTCTCTCTCCCCATCACTGTGTCTCTCTCTTCCCATCACTGTGCCTCTCCCGCTCCCCTCACTGTGCCTCTCCCCCCTCCCCTCACTGTGCCTCTCCCCCCTCCCCTCACTGTGCCTCTCCCCCGTCCCCTCGCTGTGCCTCTCCCATGTCCCTCTCCTCCCTCACCTCACTGTGCCTCTTTTTCCCCCTCCCCTCACTGCGCACCTCTTCCCCCTCCCCCCACTGCGCCTCTCTTCCCCTCCCCTCACTGCCTCTATACCCCCTTCCCCCACTCCCCTCACTGTGCCTCTCCCCCCTCCCCTTGCTGCGCCTCTCTCCCCCCTCCCCTCACTGTGCCTCTATCCCCCCCCTTCACTGTGCCTCTCTCCTCCCTCCCCTCACTGTGCCTCTCTCCTCCCTCCCCTCACTGTGCCTCTCTCCTCCCTCCCCTCACTGTGCCTCTCACCCCCTCCCCTCACTGTGCCTCTCCCTGTCCCCTCACTGTGCCTCTCTCCTCCCTCCCCTCACTGTGCCTCTCCTCCTTCCCTCACTGTGCCTCTCTCCTCCTTCCCTCAATGTGCCTCTCTCCCCCCCTCCCCTCACTGTGCCTCTCTCCTCCCTTCCCTCACTGAGCCTCTCTCTCCTCCATCCCTCACTGTGCCTCTCCGCCCTCCCCTCACTGTGCCTCTCCCCCCTTTCCTCACTCTTCCCTCCTTTCACTGTGTCTCTCTCCCCCTCACTGTGCCTCTCTCCCCTCACTGTGCCTCGCTCCCTTCAATATGCCTCGCTCCCCTCTCCCTGTGCCTCTCCCCTCCCCGTGCCTCTCCCCCTCCCCTCACTGTGCCTCTTTCCTCTCCCCTCACTTTGCCTCTCTCCCCCCTCCCCTCACTGTGCCTCTCTCCCCCCCCTCACTGTGCCTCCTCCCCCCTCCCCTCACTGTGCCTCTCTCCCCTCTCCCCTCACTGTGCCTCTCTCCCCCACTCCCCTCACTGTGCCTCTCTCCCTTCCCCTCACTGTGCCTCTCTCCCCCACTCCCCTCACTGTGCCTCTCTCCCCCCTCCCCTCACTGTGCCTCTCTCCCCCCTCCCCTCACTGTGCCTCTCTCCCCCCTCCCCTCACTGTGCCTCTCTCCCCCTCCTTTCACTGTGTCTCTCTCCCCTCTCCCCTCACTGTGCCTCTCCCCCCCTCACTGTGCCTCTCTCCCTCCCCTCACCTCACTGTGCCTCTCTCCCCTTCCCCTCACTGTGCCTCTCTCCCTTCCCCTCACTGTGCCTCTCCCCCCTCCCCTCATTGTGCCTCTCCCCCCTCCCCTCATTGTGCCTCTCCCCCCTCCCCTCACTGTGCCTCTCTCCCCTCCCCTCACTGTGCTTCTCTCCCTTCTCCTCACTGTGCCTCTCTCCCCTCCCCTCACTGTGCCTCTCTGCGGCCCTCCCCTCACTGTGCCTCTCTCCCCCTCCCCTCACTGTGCCTCTCTCCCCCCCCCCTCACTGTGCCTCTCTCCCCCCCCTCACTGTGCCTCTCTCCCCCCTTCCCTCACTGTGCCTCTATCCCCTCCTCCCCTCACTGTGCCTCTATCCCCTCCTCCCCTCACTGTGCCTCTCTCCCCCTTCCCTACATACAGTTGCTTGCTTGCTGGATAGCGCAGTTGTGGGGATAATAATGCCGCGGCCGTGGGTTTGATCCCCACACCGGCCATTCTGCAGCTTTCTTTGCATTTGTTCTGTGTTTTATAAAAGGTTATGAGGATGTAAAAGTTTAAAATTGATAAACATACCATGAATCGCTCCCTAGGGTCGTCTCAATCAGCGCTGCTCCCTTCCCCCGTTACCACACGAGAACGCTGGGAAATTAAGGGATCTATCTCAGTATAGTGAAATATTAGGAACATTTTGTATGGAGCAGAATAATTAGCACAATTTTTCAAATATTTAATCTACATTCTTAGGCCGCGCATATAGTACTGGCGACGTCGGCCGAAAACAGAAGCACTGCCGCCGCGTGCGCTTATATTGCGCGCTACGGCGACAAAGCGACGTCGCCGTTGCGGAAACTGGTAGCCGGCAAAATTAGATTTTTCAAGGGTCGTCACGTCACTTGAACAAATGAAATTGCCGGAATCCCGCACTGCCGCCGCCCGGCGAAACATAACTTTTGCCGGTGGCGACGGCGTCGTCACCCATCGTGTCGCCATCGACGGCACTATAGGCACAGCCTTAATTTTTTTCTCTCCCTTACTGTGCCTCTCTCTCCCCCTCACTGTGCCTCTCTCCCCATCACTGTGCCTCTCTCTCCCCATCACTGTGCCTCTCTCTCCCCATCACTGTGCCTCTCTCTCCCCATCACTGTGCCTCTCTCTCCCCATCACTGTGCCTCTCCCGCTCCCCTCACTGTGCCTCTCCCCCCTCCCCTCACTGTGCCTCTCCCCCGTCCCCTCACTGTGCCTCTCCCCCGTCCCCTCGCTGTGCCTCTCCCATGTCCCTCTCCTCCCTCACCTCACTGTGCCTCTTTTTCCCCCTCCCCTCACTGCGCACCTCTTCCCCCTCCCCCCACTGCACCTCTCTTCCCCTCCCCTCACTGCCTCTATACCCCCTTCCCCCACTCCCCTCACTGTGCCTCTCCCCCCTCCCCTTGCTGCGCCTCTCTCCCCCCTCCCCTCACTGTGCCTCTATCCCCCCCCTTCACTGTGCCTCTCTCCTCCCTCCCCTCACTGTGCCTCTCTCCTCCCTCCCCTCACTGTGCCTCTCCCTGTCCCCTCACTGTGCCTCTCTCCTCCCTCCCCTCACTGTGCCTCTCCTCCTTCCCTCACTGTGCCTCTCTCCTCCTTCCCTCAATGTGCCTCTCTCCCCCCCTCCCCTCACTGTGCCTCTCTCCTCCCTTCCCTCACTGAGCCTCTCTCTCCTCCATCCCTCACTGTGCCTCTCCGCCCTCCCCTCACTGTGCCTCTCCCCCCTTTCCTCACTCTTCCCTCCTTTCACTGTGTCTCTCTCCCCCTCACTGTGCCTCTCTCCCCTCACTGTGCCTCGCTCCCTTCAATATGCCTCGCTCCCCTCTCCCTGTGCCTCTCCCCTCCCCGTGCCTCTCCCCCTCCCCTCACTGTGCCTCTTTCCCCTCCCCTCCCCGTGCCTCTCTCCCCCTCCTCATTGTGCATTCCTCCACCCTCCCCTCACTGTGCCTCTCTCTCCCCATTCCCTCACTGTGCCTCTCCCCCCTCCCCTCACTGTGTCTCTCTCCCCTCCCCTCACTGTGCCTCTCCCCCTCCCCTCACTGTGCTTCTCTCCCTTCTCCTCACTGTGCCTCTCTCCGGCCCTCCCCTCACTGTGCCTCTCTCCCCCCTCCCCTCACTGTGCTTCTCTCCCTTCTCCTCACTGTGCCTCTCTCCGCCCCTCCTCTCACTGTGCCTCTCTCCCCCCCTCCCTTCACTGTGCCTCTCTCCCCTCCTCCCCTCACTGTGCCTCTGTCCCCATCCCCTCACTGTGCCTCTGTCCCCCCGTCCCCTCACTGTGCCTCGCTCCCCCCTCCCCTCACTGTGCCTCTCTCCCCCACTCCCCTCACTGTGCCTCTCTCCCCCCTCCCCTCACTGTGCCTCTCTCCCCCCTTCCCTCACTGTGCCTCTCCCACCTCCCCTCACTGTGCCTCTCTCCCCTCCTTCCCCACACTGTGCCTCTCCCCCACTCCCCTCACTGTGCCTCTCTCCCCTCCCCTCACTGTGCCCCGCTCCCCTCACTTTGCCTCTCTCCCCCCCCTCACTCTGCCTCTCTCCCCCCCCTCACTGTGCCTCTCTCCCCCCTCCCCTCACTGTGCCTCTCCCCCACTCACTGTGCCTCCTCCCCCCTCCCCTCACTGTGCCTCTCCCCTCTCCCCTCACTGTGCCTCTCTCCCCTCCCCTCACTGTGCCCCGCTCCCCTCACTTTGCCTCTCCCCCCCTCACTGTGCCTCTCTCACCCCTCCCCTCACTGTGCCTCACTCCCCCCTCACTGTGCCTCCTCCCCCCTCCCCTCACTGTGCCTCTCTCCCCTTCCCCTCACTGTGCATCTCCCTCCTCCCCTCACTGTGCCTCTCCCCCCTCCCCTCACTGTGCCTCTCTCCCCTCACAGTGCCTCTCCCCCCTCCCCTCACTGTGCTTCTCTCCCTTCTCCTCACTGTGCCTCTCCAACCTCCCTCACTGTGCCTCTCTCCGCCCCTCCCCTCACTGTGCCTCTCTCCCCCCCTCACTGTGCCTCTCTCCCCCCGTCCCCTCACTGTGCCTCTCTCCCCTCCTCCCCTCACTGTGCCTCTGTCCCCCCCTCCCCTCACTGTGCCTCGCTCCCCCCTCCCCTCACTGTGCCTCTCTCCCCCACTCCCCTCACTGTACCTCTCTCCCCCTCCCCTCACTGTGCCTCTTTTTCCCCTCCCCTCACTGCGCACCTCTTCCCCTACCCCCACTGCGCCTCTCTCCCCCTCCTCCCACTGCGCCTCCCTCCCCCAGTCCCCTCACTGCCTCTATACCCCCTTCCCCCAGTCCCCTCACTGTGCCTCTCCCCCCTCCCCTCGCTGCGCCTCTCTCCCCCCTCCCCTCACTGTGCCTCTATCCCCCCCCTCACTGTGCCTCTCTCCCCCCTCCCCTCACTGTGCCTCTCACCCCCTCCCCTCACTGTGCCTCTCCCTGTTCCCTCACTGTGCCTCTCCCTGTCCCCTCACTGTGCTTCTCCCCCCCTCACTGTGCCTCTCTCCTCCCTCCCCTCACTGTGCCTCTCCTCCTTCCCTCACTGTGCCTCTCTCTCCTCCTTCCCTCAATGTGCCTCTCTCCCCCCCTCCCCTCACTGTGCCTCTCTCCTCCCTTCCCTCACTCTTCCCTCCTTTCACTGTGCTTCTCCCCCCCCTCACTGTGCCTCTCTCCTCCCTCCCCTCACTGTGCCTCTCCTCCTTCCCTCACTGTGCCTCTCTCTCCTCCTTCCCTCAATGTGCCTCTCTCCCCCTTCCCTCACTGTGCCTCTATCCCCCCTCACTGTGCCTCTATCCCCCCCTCACTGTGCCTCTATCCCCCCCTCACTGTGCCTCTCTCCTCCCTTCCCTCACTGTGCCTCTCTCCTCCCTCCCCTCACTGTGCCTCTCACCCCCCTCCCCTCACTGTGCCTCTCCCTGTCCCCTCACTGTGCTCTCCCCCCTCACTGTGCCTCTCTCCTACCTCCCCTCACTGTGCCTCTCCTCCTTCCCTCACTGTGCCTCTCTCTCCTCCTTCCCTCAATGTGCCTCTCTCCTCCCTTCCCTCACTGAGCCTCTCTCTCCTCCATCCCCCACTGTGCCTCTCTCCCCCCTCCCCTCACTGTGCCTCTCCACCCTTTCCTCACTCTTCCCTCCTTTCTCTGTGCCTCTCTCCCCCTCACTGTGCCTCTCTCCCCTCTACCCTCACTGTGCCTCGCTCCCCTCAATATGCCTCGCTTCCCTCTCCCTGTGCCTCTCCCCTCCCCGTGCCTCTCCCACTCCCCTCCCCGTGCCTCTCCCCCTCCCCTCACTGTGCCTCTTTCCCCTCCCCTCCCCTCACTGTGCCTCTCTCCCCCTCCTCATTGTGCATTCCTCCCCCCTCCCCTCACTGTGCCTCTCTCTCCCCATTCCCTCACTGTGCCTCTCCCCCCTTTCCTCACTCTCCCCCTCCCCTCACTGTGCCTCTCCCCCCTCCCCTCACTTTGCCTCTCTCCCCTCCCCTCACTGTGCCTCTCTCCCCTCCCCTCACTGTGCCTCTCTCCCCTTCCCCTCACTGTGCCTCTCCCTCCTCCCCTCACTGTGCCTCTCCCCCCTCCCCTCACTGTGCCTCTCTCCCCTCACTGTGCCTCTCCCCCCTCCCCTCACTGTGCTTCTCTCCCTTCTCCTCACTGTGCCTCTCCCCCCTCCCTCACTGTGCCTCTCCCCCCCTCACGGTGCCTCTGTACCCCCCTCCCCTCACTGTGCCTCGCTCCCCCCTCCCGTCACTGTGCCTCTCTCCCCTCCTCCCCTCACTGTGCCTCTGTACCCCCCTCCCTTCACTGTGCCTAACTCCCCCCTCCCCTCACTGTGCCTCTCCCCCACTCCCCTCACTGTGCCTCTCTCCCCCCTCCTCTCACTGTGCCTCTCTCCCCCCTCCCCTCACTGTGCCTCTCTCCCCCCTCCCCTCACTGTGCCTCTCTCCCCCCTCCCCTCACTGTGCCTCTCTCCCCTCCTTCCCCTCACTGTGCCTCTCTCCCCCACTCCCCTCACTGTGCCTCTCTCCCCCACTCCCCCTCACTGTGCCTCTCTCCCCTCCCCTCACTGTGCCTCTCTCCCCTCCCCTCACTGTGCCCCTCTCCCCTCACTTTGCCTCTCTCCCCCCTCCCCTCACTTTGCCTCTCTCCCCCCTCCCCTCACTGTGCCTCTCTCCCCCCCCCCTCACTGTGCCTCCTCCCTCCTCCCCTCACTGTGCCTCTCTCCCCTCTCCCCTCACTGTGCCTCTCTCCCCCACTCCCCTCACTGTGCCTCTCTCCCCCCTCCCCTCGCTGTGCCTCTCTCCCCCCCTCCCCTCACTGTGCCTCTCTCCCCCCCTCCCCTCACTGTGCCTCTCTCCCCCTCCCCTCACTGTGTCTCTCTCCCCTCACTGTGCCTCTCCCCCCCCTCACTGTGCCTCTCTCCCCTCACTGTGCCTCTCCCCCTCCCCTCACTGTGCCTCTCTCCCCCCCCTCCCCTCACTGTACCTCTCTCCCCTCCTCCCCTCACTGTGCCTCTGTACCCCCCTCCCCTCACTGTGCCTCGCTCCCCCCTCCCCTCACTGTGCCTCTCTCCCCCACTCCCCTCACTGTGCCTCTCTCCCCCCTCCCCTCACTGTGCCTCTCTCCCCCCTCCCCTCACTGTGCCTCTCTCCCCCCTCCACTCACTGTGCCTCTCTCCCCTCCTTCCCCTCACTGTGCCTCTCTCCCCTCCTTCCCCTCACTGTGCCTCTCTCCCCTCCTTCCCCTCACTGTGCCTCTCTCCCCCACTCCCCTCACTGTGCCTCTCTCCCCTCCCCTCACTGTGCCCCTCTCCCCTCACTTTGCCTCTCTCCCCCCTCCCCTCACTGTGCCTCTCTCCCCCCCCCTCACTGTGCCTCCTCCCCCTTCCCCTCACTGTGCCTCTCTCCCCTCACTGTGCCTCTCTCCCCCACTCCCCTCACTGTGCCTCTCTCCCCTCCCCTCACTGTGCCTCTCTCCCCCACTGTGCCTCTCTCCCCCCTCCCCTCACTGTGCCTCTCTCCCCCCCTCCCCTCACTGTGCCTCTCTCCCCCCCTCCCCTCACTGTGCCTCTCTCCCCCTCCCCTCACTGTGTCTCTCTCCCCTCTCCCCTCACTGTGCCTCTCCCCCCCCTCACTGTGCCTCTCTCCCCCCTCCCCTCACTGTGCCCCTCTCCCCTCACTGTGCCTCTCCCCCTCCCCTCACCTCACTGTGCCTCTCTCCCCTTCCCCTCACTGTGCCTCTCTCCCTTCCCCTCACTGTGCCTCTCCCCCCTCCCCTCATTGTGCCTCTCCCCCCTCCCCTCATTGTGCCTCTCCCCCCTCCCCTCACTGTGCCTCTCTCCCCTCACTGTGCCTCTCCCCCCCTCCCCTCACTGTGTTTCTCTCCCTTCTCCTCACTGTGCCTCTCTCCCCTCCCCTCACTGTGCCTCTCTGCGGCCCTCCCCTCACTGTGCCTCTCTCCCCCTCCCCTCACTGTGCCTCTCTCCCCCCCCCTCACTGTGCCTCTCTCCCCCCCCCTCACTGTGCCTCTCCCCCCCCTCACTGTGCCTCTCTCCCCCCTTCCCTCACTGTGCCTCTATCCCCTCCTCCCCTCACTGTGCCTCTATCCCCTCCTCCCCTCACTGTGCCTCTCTCCCCCTTCCCTACATACAGTTGCTTGCTTGCTGGATAGCGCAGTTGTGGGGATAATAATGCCGCGGCCGTGGGTTTGATCCCCACACCGGCCATTCTGCAGCTTTCTTTGCATTTGTTCTGTGTTTTATAAAAGGTTATGAGGATGTAAAAGTTTAAATTGATAAACATACCATGAATCGCTCCCTAGGGTCGTCTCAATCAGCGCTGCTCCCTTCCCCCGTTACCACACGAGAACGCTGGGAAATTAAGGGATCTATCTCAGTATAGTGAAATATTAGGAACATTTTGTATGGAGCAGAATAATTAGCACAATTTTTCAAATATTTAATCTACATTCTTAGGCCGCGCATATAGTACTGGCGACGTCGGCCGAAAACAGAAGCATTGCCGCCGCGTGCGCTTATATTGCGCGCTACGGCGACAAAGCGACGTCGCCGTTGCGGAAACTGGTAGCCGGCAAAATTAGATTTTTCAAGGGTCGTCACGTCACTTGAACAAATGAAATTGCCGGAATCCCGCACTGCCGCCGCCCGGCGAAACATAACTTTTGCCGGTGGCGACGGCGTCGTCACCCATCGTGTCGCCATCGACGGCACTATAGGCACAGCCTCTGTCCTCCCTTCCCTCACTGAGCCTCTCTCTCCTCCATCCCTCACTGTGCCTCTCCGCCCTCCCCTCACTGTGCCTCTCCCCCCTTTCCTCACTCTTCCCTCCTTTCACTGTGTCTCTCTCCCCCTCACTGTGCCTCGCTCCCCTCAATATGCCTCGCTCCCCTCTCCCTGTGCCTCTCCCCTCCCCGTGCCTCTCCCCCTCCCCCTCCCCTCACTGTGCCTCTTTCCCCTTCCCTCCCCTCACTGTGCCTCTCTCCCCCTCCTCATTGTGCATTCCTCCACCCTCCCCTCACTGTGCCTCTCTCTCCCCATTCCCTCACTGTGCCTCTCCCCCCTTTCCTCACTCTCCCCCTCCCCTCACTGTGCCTCTCTCCCTCCCCTCACTGTGCCTCTCTCCCCTCCCCTACCCTCACTGTGCCTCTCTCCCATTCCCCTCACTGTGCCTCTCCCCCCTCCCCTCACTGTGCTTCTCTCCCTTCTCCTCACTGTGCCTCTCCCACCTCCCTCACTGTGCCTCTCTCCGCCCCTCCCCTCACTGTGCCTCTCTCCCCCCCCCTCACTGTGCCTCTCTCACCCCCTCCCCTCACTGTGCCTCTCTCCCCTCCTCCCCTCACTGTGCCTCTCTCCCCCCCCCTCCCCTCACTGTGCCTCGCTCCCCCCTCCCCTCACTGTGCCTCTCTCCCCCACTCCCCTCACTGTGCCTCTCTCCCCCACTCCCCTCACTGTGCCTCTCTCCCCCCTCCCCTCACTGTGCCTCTCTCCCCCTCCCCTCACTGTGCCTCTCTCCCCCTCCCCTCACTGTGCCTCTCTCCCCTCCTGCCCCTCACTGTGCCTCTCTCCCCCACTCCCCTCACTGTGCCTCTCTCCCCCACTCCCCTCACTGTGCCTCTCTCCCCCACTCCCCTCACTGTGCCCCTCTCCCCTCACTTTGCCTCTCTCCCCCCCCCTCACTGTGCCTCTCTCCCCCTCCCCTCACTGTGCCTCTCTCCCCCACTCCCCTCACTGTGCCTCTCTCCCCTCCCCTCACTGTGCCTCTTTCTTTTTCCCCCCACTCCCCTCACTGTGCCTCTCTCCCCTCCCCTCACTGTGCCTCTCTCCTCCACTCCCCTCACTGTGCCTCTCTCCCCCCCCCTCACTGTGCCTCTCTCCCCCCTCCCCTCACTGTGCCTCTCTCCCCTCACTGTGCCTCTCCCCCTCCCCTTCCCCTCACTGTGCCTCTCTCCCTTCCCCTCACTGTGCCTCTCCCCCTCCCCTCACTGTGCCTCTCCCCCCTCCCCTCACTGTGCCTCTCCCCCCTCCCCTCACTGTGCTTCTCTCCCTCACTGTGCCTCTCCCCCCTCACTGTGCTTCTCTCCCTTCTCCTCACTGTGCCTCTCTCCCCTCTCCCCTCACTGTGCCTCTCTCCGGCCCTCCCCTCACTGTGCCTCTCTCCCCCCCTCACTGTGCCTCTCCCGCCCCTCACTGTGTCTCTCTCCCCCCCTCCCCTCACTGTGCCTACATCCCCTCCTCCCCTCACTGTGCCTCTCTCCCCCTTCCCTACATACAGTTGCTTGCTTGCTGGATAGCGCAGTTGTGGGGATAATAATGCCGCGGCCGTGGGTTTGATCCCCATACCGGCCATTCTGCAGCTTTCTTTGCATTTGTTCTGTGTTTTATAAAAGGTTATGAGGATGTAAAAGTTTAAATTGATAAACATACCATGAATCGCTCCCTAGGGTCGTCTCAATCAGCGCTGCTCCCTTCCCCCGTTACCACACGAGAACGCTGGGAAATTAAGGGATCTATCTCAGTATAGTGAAATATTAGGAACATTTTGTATAGAGCAGAATCATTAGCACAATTTTTCAAATATTTAATCTACATTCTTAGGCCGCGCATATAGTACTGGCGACGTCGCCCGAAAACAGAAGCATTGCCGCCGCGTGCGCTTATAGTGCGCGCTACGGCGACAAAGCGACGTCGCCGGTTCGGAAACTGGTAGCCGGCAAAATTAGATTTTTCAAGGGCCGTCACGTCACTTGAACAAATCAAATTGCCGGAATCCCGCACTGCCGCCGCCCGGCGAAACATAACTTTTGCCGGTGGCGACGGCGTCGTCACCCGTCGTGTCGCCATCGACGGCACTATAGGCACAGCCTTAATTTTTTTCTCTCCCTTACTGTGCCTCTCTCTCCCCCTCACTGTGCCTCTCTCCCCATCACTGTGCCTCTCTCTCCCCATCACTGTGCCTCTCTCTCCACATCACTGTGCCTCTCTCTCCCCATCACTGTGCCTAACTCTCCCCATCACTGTGCCTCTACCGCTCCCCTCACTGTGCCTCTCCCCCCTGCCCTCACTGTGCCTCTCCCCCCTGCCCTCACTGTGCCTCTCCCCCGTCCCCTCGCTGTGCCTCTCCCATGTCCCTCTCCTCACTGTGCCTCTTTTTCCCCCTCCCCTCACTGCGCACCTCTTCCCCTCCCCCCACTGCGCCTCTCTCCCCCTCCTCCCACTGCGCCTCTCTCCCCCTCCCCTCACTGCCTCTATACCCCTTCCCCCAGTCCCCTCACTGTGCCTCTCCCCCCTCCCCTCGCTGCGCCTCTCTCCCCCCTCCCCTCGCTGCGCCTCTCTCCCCCCTCCCCTCACTGTGCCTCTATCCCCCCCTCACTGTGCCTCTCTCCTCCCTCCCCTCACTGTGCCTCTCACCCCCTCCCCTCACTGTGCCTCTCCCTGTCCCCTCACTGTGCCTCTCTCCCCTCTCCCCTCACTGTGCCTCTCTCCCCCACTCCCCTCACTGTGCCTCTCTCCCCTCCCCTCACTGTGCCTCTCTCCCCCACTCCCCTCACTGTGCCTTTCTCCCCCCTCCCCTCACTGTGCCTCTCTCCCCCTCCCCTCACTGTGCCTCTCTCCCCCTCCCCTCACTGTGTCTCTCACCCCTCTCCCCTCACTGTGCCTCTCCCCCCCCCCTCACTGTGCCTCTCTCCCCCCTCCCCTCACTGTGCCTCTCTCCCCTCACTGTGCCTCTCCCCCTCCCCTTCCCCTCACTGTGCCTCTCTCCCTTCCCCTCACTGTGCCTCTCCCCCTCCCCTCACTGTGCCTCTCCCCCCTCCCCTCACTGTGCCTCTCCCCCCTCCCCTCACTGTGCTTCTCTCCCCTCACTGTGCCTCTCCCCCCTCACTGTGCTTCTCTCCCTTCTCCTCACTGTGCCTCTCTCCCCTCTCCCCTCACTGTGCCTCTCTCCGGCCCTCCCCTCACTGTGCCTCTCTCCCCCCCTCACTGTGCCTCTCTCCGGCCCTCCCCTCACTGTGCCTCTCTCCCCCCCTCACTGTGCCTCTCTCCCCCCCCTCACTGTGCCTCTCTCCCCCCCCTCCCCTCACTGTGCCTCTATCCCCTCCTCCCCTCACTGTGCCTCTCTCCCCCTTCCCTACATACAGTTGCTTGCTTGCTGGATAGCGCAGTTGTGGGGATAATAATGCCGCGGCCGTGGGTTTGATCCCCACACCGGCCATTCTGCAGCTTTCTTTGCATTTGTTCTGTGTTTTATAAAAGGTTATGAGGATGTAAAAGTTTAAATTGATAAACATACCATGAATCGCTCCCTAGGGTCGTCTCAATCAGCGCTGCTCCCTTCCCCCGTTACCACACGAGAACGCTGGGAAATTAAGGGATCTATCTCAGTATAGTGAAATATTAGGAACATTTTGTATAGAGCAGAATAATTAGCACAATTTTTCAAATATTTAATCTACATTCTTAGGCCGCGCATATAGTACTGGCGACGTCGCCCGAAAACAGAAACATTGCCGCCGCGTGCGCTTATAGTGCGCGCTACGGCGACAAAGCGACGTCGCCGGTTCAGAAACTGGTAGCCGGCAAAATTAGATTTTTCAAGGGCCGTCACGTCACTTGAACAAATCAAATTGCCGGAATCCCGCACTGCCGCCGCCCGGCGAAACATAACTTTTGCCGGTGGCGACGGCGTCGTCACCCGTCGTGTCGCCATCGACGGCACTATAGGCACAGCCTTAATTTTTTTCTCTCCCTTACTGTGCCTCTCTCTCCCCCTCACTGTGCCTCTCTCCCCATCACTGTGCCTCTCTCTCCCCATCACTGTGCCTCTCTCTCCCCATCACTGTGCCTCTCTCTCCCCATTCACTGTGCCTCTCTCTCCCCATCACTGTGCCTCTCTCTCCCCATCACTGTGCCTAACTCTCCCCATCACTGTGCCTCTACCGCTCCCCTCACTGTGCCTCTCCCCCCTGCCCTCACTGTGCCTCTCCCCCGTCCCCTCGCTGTGCCTCTCCCATGTCCCCTCTCCTCCCTCCCCTCACTGTGCCTCTTTTTCCTCCTCCCCTCACTGCGCACCACTTCCCCTCCCCCCACTGCGCCTCTCACCCCCTCCTCCCACAGCACCTCTCTCCCCCTCCCCTCACTGCCTCTATACCCACTTCCCCCAGTCCCCTCACTGTGCCTCTCCCCCCTCCCCTCGCTGCGCCTCTCTCCCCCCTCCCCTCACTGTGCCTCTATCCCCCCCTCACTGTGCCTCTCTCCTCCCTTCCCTCACTGTGCCTCTCTCCTCCCTCCCCTCACTGTGCCTCTCTCCTCCCTCCCCTCACTGTGCCTCTCACCCCCCCTCCCCTCACTGTGCCTCTCCCTGTCCCCTCACTGTGCCTCTCCCTGTCCCCTCACTGTGCTTCCCCCCCTCACTGTGCCTCTCTCCTCCCTCCCCTCACTGTGCCTCTCTCCCCCTCCCCTCACTGTGCCTCTCCCCCCCTTTCCTCACTCTCCCCTCCT
This sequence comes from Ascaphus truei, assembly GCF_040206685.1. Lineage (NCBI taxonomy): Eukaryota > Metazoa > Chordata > Amphibia > Anura > Ascaphidae > Ascaphus > Ascaphus truei. The sequence continues at coordinate 304,642 of NW_027454407.1, read as the reverse complement.
TTCACTGTGCCTCTCTCCCCCTCACTGTGCCTCTCTCCCCTCTCCCCTCACTGTGACTCGCTCCCCTCAATATGCCTCGCTCCCCTCTCGCTGTGCCTCTCCCTTCCCCGTGGCTCTCCCCCTCCCCTCACTGTGCCCCTCTATCCCCCCCTCACTGTGCCTCTATCCCCCCCTCACTGTGCCTCTATCCCCCCCTCACTGTGCCTCTCTCCTCCCTTGCCTCACTGTGCCTCTCTCCTCCCTCCCCTCACTGTGCCTCTCACCCCCCTCCCCTCACTGTGCCTCTCCCTGTCCCCTCACTGTGCCTCTCTCCTCCCTCCCATCACTGTTCCTCTCCTCCTTCCCTCACTGTGCCTCGCTCTCCTCCTTCCCTCAATGTGCCTCTCTCCCCCCCTCCCCTCACTGTGCCTCTCTCCTCCCTTCCCTCACTGAGCCTCTCTCTCCTCCATCCCTCACTGTGCCTCTCTCCCCCTCCCCTCACTGTGCCTCTCTCCCCTCACTGTGCCTCTCTCCCCTCACTGTGCCTCTCTCCCCCCCTCCCCTCACTGTGCTTCTCTCCCTTCTCCTCACTGTGCCTCTCTCCCCTCCCCTCACTGTGCCTCTCTCCCCCCCCTCACTGTGCCTCTCTCCCACCCTCCCCTCACTGTGCCTCTCTCCCCCCCTCCCCTCACTGTGCCTCTCTCCCCCCTCCCCTCACTGTGCCTCTCTCCCCCCTCCCCTCACTGTGCCTCTATCCCCTCCTCCCCTCACTGTGCCTCTATCCCCTCCTCCCCTCACTGTGCCTCTCTCCCCCTTCCCTACATACAGTTGCTTGCTTGCTGGATAGCGCAGTTGTGGGGATAATAATGCCGCGGCCGTGGGTTTGATCCCCACACCGGCCATTCTGCAGCTTTCTTTGCATTTGTTCTGTGTTTTATAAAAGGTTATGAGGATGTAAAAGTTTAAATTGATAAACATACCATGAATCGCTCCCTAGGGTCGTCTCAATCAGCGCTGCTCCCTTCCCCCGTTTACCACACGAGAACGCTGGGAAATTAAGGGATCTATCTCAGTATAGTGAAATATTAGGAACATTTTGTATGGAGCAGAATAATTAGCACAATTTTTCAAATATTTAATAAACTGACTGGGAGGGAGGGAGGGAGAGAGGTGACTGGGAGGGAGAGGTGACTGGGAGGGAGAGGTGACTGAGAGGGAGGGAGGGACAGGTGACTGGGAGGGAGGGAGAGAGGTGACTGGATGGAGGGAGGGAGGGAGAGAGGTGACTGGGAGGGAGGGAGAGAGGTGACTGGGAAGGAGAGATAGAGGTGACTGGGAGGGAGGGAGAGATAGAGGTGACTGGGAGGGAGGGAGAGATAGAGGTGACTGGGAGGGAGAGAGGTGACTGGGAGGGAGAGAGGTGACTGGGAGGGAGGGAGGTGACTGGGAGGAAGGGAGGTGACTGGGAGGGAGAGAGGTGACTGGGAGGGAGAGAGGTGACTGGGAGGGAGGGAGAGAGGTAGGGAGAGAGGTGACTGGGAGGGAGGAAGAGATAGAGGTGACTGGGAGGGAGGGAGGTGAAAGGGAGGGAGGCAGGTAGGGAGGTGACAGGGAGGGGGGAGGTGACAGGGAGGGAGGGAGAGAGGTGACAGGGGGGGAGGGAGAGAGGGAGAGAGGCGACAGGGAGGGAGAGATAGAAGTGACTGGGAGGGAGGGAGAGATAGAGGTGACAGGGAGGGAGGGAGAGATAGAGGTGACAGGGAGGGAGGGAGAGAGGTGACTGGGAGGGAGGGAGAGAGGTGACTGGGAGGGAGGGAGAGAGGTGACTGGGAGGGAGGGAGAGATAGAGGTGACAGGGAGGGAGGTGAAAGGGGGGGAGGCAGGTAGGGAGGTGACAGGGAGGGGGGAGGGAGGGAGCTTACGGAGGGAGGGGGTGCGAGAGGTGACAGGGAGGGAGGGAGAGAGGTGACAGGGAGGGAGATGACAGGGAGGGAGGTGACAGGGAGGGAGGGAGAGGTGACAGGGAGGGAGAGAGAGAGAGAGGGAGAGAGAGGGAGGCGACAGGGAGAGAGGTGACAGGGAGGGAGGGGGAGGTGACAGGGAGGGAGGGGGAGGTGACAGGGAGGGAGAGGGGTGAAAGGGAGAGAGGTGACAGGGAGAGAGGGAGGGAGGTGACAGGGAGGGAGGTGACAGGGAGGGAGGGAGGGAGAGAGAGGAGAAGTGACAGGGAGGTGGAGAGAGAGGGAGAGGTGACAGGTATGGAGAGGATGACAGGGAGGGGGAGAGAGAGAGACACACACACACACACACCCAGACAGAGACACACCCAGACAGAGACACACACCCAGAAAATTATATAAATAATTTATTGACATTAATTAAAATTAAATAAAAAATGAAGACATTAATTGGACATTCCTCATTGTCATTCCTGACCTTGGGGCTTGTTTATATAATATAAAAATGTGCTAAATAAATAGCAGGGGAAAGCAGAAATATGGTTGTGCATTATTATAAATATATATGTTGCTACTTACACTTACAGTACTTATTGTACAGACTGTGTCACACGTGCAGCGGCAGCTTTGCCTCTGAGCCGCTCCAGACTGTCTGACACACCTTCTCCTGTTCTCCTCGTGGCAGTCACTGTCACAGGTCAGTGATATCACTGCCATCCCATGGATCACTGCGGCCCCTCCCACCCGGCATCTGTCCAATCCCCTGCCGTCTTGCTGAGCTGCTCCTATCTTCCTCAAATGGCCACCAATCTCCTGCACCGTTACTCCCTGGTAGTGTAGTGTGGTGTGCTCTGCTCATACTCTGCCCCCCGGCTCTCGGCATTCTCACCCAATCCCGTGCATTTTAGCATTCTACTATGAAGGAGTATGCCGGGGCGGGGCTTTGTAGAATTCCGGCCGGCACGCAGGGGATTGGTTGAAGGATGTCTAAAGCCCAACCCCCCCGCATTCTATTCTACAAGTGAAAAAACTCACCAGCTGAGTCCCGCACCCTCCTCGCGCAGCTCCGCCGCCGCAGACTAGCGCACCGCCGCCCGCTCCACATCACATCTAAGTACCGGGACAAAGGCCAAAACCCGGGACATTTCCGGGACAGGCAGGCTACCGGGACAGTAATATACTAGCTTGTATACCCAGCGTTGCCCGGGCGTGGAAGGGCAGGGGGTATGGAGTGGAAGGGCGGGGGGGCGGGGGGGGGGCGTGGAAGGGCGGAGGGTGGGGAGGGGCGTGGAGGGGGGGGAGGGGCGTGGAAGGATGGGGAGGGCAAAGGGCGGGGGGGCAAAGGGCAGGGGAGGGGCTGGGGGGTCAAAGGGCAGGGAGGGGCGGGGGGGCAAGGGGCAGGGGGGGACAAAGGGCAGGGAGGGGCGGGGACAAAGGGCAGGGAGGGGCGGGGACAAAGGGCAGGGAATGGCGGGGGGGGACAAAGGGCAGGGAGGGGCGGGGGGGCGGACAAAGGGCAGGGAGGGGTGGGTGGGGGGGGGCAGGGGGGATGGAGGGCAGGGGGCAAAGGGAAGGGGGGAGGGAAGACAGGGGGCAAAGGGCATTGGGAGGGAGGGCAGGGGGCAAAGGGCATTGGGAGGGAGGGCAGGGGGCAAAGGGCATTGGGAGGGAGGGCAGAGGGCATGGGCAGGGGGCAAAGGGCATTGGGAGGGAGGGCAGTGGGCAAAGGTCATTGGGAGGGAGGTCAGGGGGCAAAGGGAAGGGGGAGGGAGGGCAGGGGGGGCAAAGGGAAGGGGGAGGGAGGGCAGGGGGGGCAAAGGGAAGGGGGAGGGAGGGCAGGGGGGGGGCAAAGGGAAAGGGGGAGGGAGGGCAGGGGGGGGCAAAGGGCAGGGTGAGTCAGGGACGCGTTAAATAACCCATTCCCCTGCGTGTACTCACCTCCTCCACCTCCCGCTCCTCCGCGGCGAGGCTGAGACGCTCCGGTGAGGAGGTGCTGCGCCTCCCGCGGGGAGAGGTGGAGAGAGCCGGAGGAGAGGCGGAGACAGCCGGAGGTGCGCCCACGGGGACGGGTAGCGGCCTGTGTGAGGGGAGAGCCGCGTGCTCTTTGTGTGGGGGGGGGGGGGAGAGCGCCGGGGTGAGGGGAGAGCCGCGTGCTCTGTGTCTGGGGGGGGGGGGGGGAGAGCGCGGGTGAGGGGAGAGCCGCGTGCTCTGTGGGGGGGGGGGTGAGGAGAGCGCCGGGTGAGGGGAGAGCCGCGTGCTCTGTGTGTGGGGGGGGGGGGGGGTGAGGGAGATCGCCGGGTGAGGGGAGAGCCGCGTGCTCTGTGTGTGGGGGGGGGGGGGGGGAGAGCACTGGGTGAGGGGGAGAGCCGCGTGCTCTGTGTGTGGGGGGGGGTGAGGGAGAGCGCCGGGTGAGGGGAGAGCCGCGTGCTCTGTGTGTGTGGTGGGGGGGGGGTTAGGGAGAGCGCCGGGTGAGGGGAAAGCCGCGTGCTCTGTGTTTGTGTGTGGGGGGGGGGGGTGAGGGAGAGCGCCGGGTGAGGGGAGAGCCGCGTGTCTGTGTGTGTGTGGGGGGGGGGGGGGGAGAGTGCCTGGTGAGGGGAGAGCCACGTGCTCTGTGTGGGGGGGTGAGGGAGAGCGCCGGGTGAGGGTAGAGCCGCGTGCTCTGTGTGTGTGGGGGGGGTGAGGGAGAGCGCCGGGTGAGGGGGAGAGCCGCGTGCTCTGTGTGTGTGGGGGGGTGAGGGAGAGCGCCGTGTGAGGGGAGAGCCGCGTGCTCTGTGTGTGGTTGGGGGGAGAGTGCCTGGTGAAGGGAGAGCCACGTGCTCTGTGTGGGGGGGGTGAGGGAGAGCGCCGGGTGAGGGGAGAGCCGCATGCTCTGTGTGTGGGGGGGGGAGAGCGCCGGGTGAGGGGAGAGCCGCGTGCTCTGTGTGTGGGGGGGAGGGGTGAGGGAGAGCGCCGGGTGAGGGGAGAGCCACGTGCTCTGTGTGGGGGGGGGGGGGTGAGGGAGAGCACCGGGTGAGGGGAGAGCCGCGTGCTCTGTGTGTGGGGGGGGGGGAGAGTCATGTGCTCTGTGTGTGGGGGGGGGGGTGAGGGAGAGCGCCGGGTGAGGGGAGAGCCGCGTGCTCTGTGTGGGGGGGGGGGGGTGAGGGAGAGCGCCGGGTGAGGGGAGAGCCGCATGCTCTGTGTGTGTGTGGGGGGGGGGGGGTGAGGGAGAGCGCCGGGTGAGGAGAGAGCCGCGTGCTCTGTGTGTGTGGGGGGGGGGAGAGCGCCGTGTGAGGGGAGAGCCGCATGCTCTGTGTGTGTTGGGGGGGGGGAGAGCGCCGGGTGAGGGGAGAGCCGCGTGCTCTGTGTGTGGGGGGGGGGGTGAGGGAGAGCGCCGGGTGAGGGGAGAGCCACGTGCTCTGTGTGTGGGGGGGGGAGAGCGTCAGGTGAGGGGAGAGCCGCGTGCTCTGTGTGTGTGGGGGGTGGGGGGGTGAGGGAGAGCGCCGGGTGAGGGGAGAGCCGCGTGCTCTGTGTGTGTGGGGGGGGGGGGGGGGTGAGGGAGAGCGCCGGGTGAGGGGAGAGCCGCGTGCTCTGTGTGTGTGTGTGTGGGGGGGGGGGGTGAGGGGAGAGCGCCGGGTGAGGGGAGAGCCGCGTGCTCTGTGTGTGTGTGTGTGTGTGGGGGGGGTGAGGGAGAGCGCCGGGTGAGGGGAGAGCCGCGTGCTCTGTGTGTGTGGGGGGGGGTGAGGGAAAGCGCCGGGTGAGGGGAGAGCCATGTGCTCTGTGTGTGGGGGGGGGGAGAGCGCTGGGTGAGGGGAGTGCCGCGTGCTCTGTGTGTGGGGGGGTGGGGGGGTGAGGGAGAGCGCCGGGTGAGGGGAGAGCCGCGTGCTCTGTGTGTGGGGGGGGGGTGAGGGAGAGCGCCGGGTGAGGGGAGAGCCGCGTGCTCTGTGTGTGTGTGGGGGGGGGGGGGGTGAGGGAGAGCGCCGGGTGAGGGGAGAGCCGCGTGCTCTGTGTGTGTGGGGGGGGGGGGGGTGAGGGAGAGCGCCGGGTGAGGGGAGAGCCGCGTGCTCTGTGTTTGTGTGTGGGGGGGGGGGTGAGGGAGAGCGCCGGGTGAGGGGAGAGCCGCGTGTCTGTGTGTGTGTGGGGGGGGGGGGGAGAGTGCCTGGTGAGGGGAGAGCCACGTGCTCTCTGTGGGGGGGGGGTGAGGGAGAGCGCCGGGTGAGGGTAGAGCCGCGTGCTCTGTGTGTGTGGGGGGGTGAGGGAGAGCGCCGGGTGAGGGGAGAGCCGCGTGCTCTGTGTGTGTGGGGGGGTGAGGGAGAGCGCCGTGTGAGGGGAGAGCCGCGTGCTCTGTGTGTGGGGGGGGGGGAGAGTGCCTGGTGAAGGGAGAGCCACGTGCTCTGTGTGGGGGGGGGGTGAGGGAGAGCGCCGGGTGAGGGTAGAGCCGCATGCTCTGTGTGTGTTGGGGGGGGGGAGAGCGCCGGGTGAGGGGAGAGCCGCATGCTCTGTGTGTGTTGGGGGGGGGGGAGAGCGCCGGGTGAGGGGAGAGCCGCGTGCTCTGTGTGTGGGGGGGGGAGAGCGTCGGGTGAGGGGAGAGCCGCCGTGCTCTGTGTGTGGGGGGTGGGGGGGTGAGGGGAGAGCCGCGTGCTCTGTGTGTGTGGGGGGGGGGTGAGGGAGAGCGCCGGGTGAGGGGAGAGCCGCGTGCTCTGTGTGTGGGGGGGGGGAGGAGCGCTGGGTGAGGGGAGAGCCGCGTGCTCTGTGTGTGGGGGGTGGGGGGGAGTGGGAGAGCGCCGGGTAAGGGGAGAGCCGCGTGCTCTGTGTGTGGGGGGGGGGGGTGAGGGAGAGCGCCGGGTTAGGGGAGAGCCGCGTGCTCTGTGTGTGTGTGTGTGGGGGGGGGGGGGGTGAGGGAGAGCGCCGGGTGAGGGGAGAGCCGCGTGCTCTGTGTTTGTGTGTGGGGGGGGGGTGAGGGAGAGCGCCGGGTGAGGGGAGAGCCGCGTGTCTGTGTGTGTGTGGGGGGGGGGGGGGAGAGTGCCTGGTGAGGGGAGAGCCACGTGCTCTGTGTGGGGGGGGGGTGAGGGAGAGCGCCGGGTGAGGGTAGAGCCGCGTGCTCTGTGTGTGTGGGGGGGTGAGGGAGAGCGCCGGGTGAGGGGAGAGCCGCATGCTCTGTGTGTGGGGGGGGGGGGTGAGGGAGAGCGCCGGGTGAGGGGAGAGCCACGTGCTCTGTGTGGGGGGGGGGGTGAGGGAGAGCACCGGGTGAGGGGAGAGCCGCGTGCTCTGTGTGTGGGGGGGGGGAGAGTCATGTGCTCTGTGTGTGGGGGGGGGGGTGAGGGAGAGCGCCGGGTGAGGGGAGAGCGCGTGCTCTGTGTGTGTGGGGGGGGAGAGCGCTTTGTGAGGGAGAGCCGCATGCTCTGTGTGTGTTGGGGGGGGGAGAGCGCCGGGTGAGGGGAGAGCCGCGTGCTCTGTGTGTGGGGGGGGGGGGGTGAGGGAGAGCGCCGGGTGAGGGGAGAGCCGCGTGCTCTGTGTGTGGGGGGGGGAGAGCGCCGGGTGAGGGGAGAGCCGCGTGCTCTGTGTGTGGGGGGTGGGGGGGTGAGGGAGAGCGCCGGGTGAGGGGAGAGCCGCGTGCTCTGTGTGTGTGGGGGGGTGAGGGAGAGCGCCGTGTGAGGGGAGAGCCGCGTGCTCTGTGTGTGGGGGGGGGAGAGTGCCTGGTGAAGGGAGAGCCACGTGCTCTGTGTGGGGGGGGGGTGAGGGAGAGCGCCGGGTGAGGGTAGAGCCGCGTGCTCTGTGTGTGTGGGGGGGTGAGGGAGAGCGCCGGGTGAGGGAGAGCCGCATGCTCTGTGTGTGGGGGGGGGAGAGCGCCGGGTGAGGGGAGAGCCGCGTGCTCTGTGTGTGGGGGGGAGGGGTGAGGGAGAGCGCCGGGTGAGGGGAGAGCCACGTGCTCTGTGTGGGGGGGGGTGAGGGAGAGCACCGGGTGAGGGGAGAGCCGCGTGCTCTGTGTGTGGGGGGGGGAGAGTCATGTGCTCTGTGTGTGGGGGGGGGGTGAGGGAGAGCGCCGGGTGAGGGGAGAGCCGCGTGCTATGTGTGTGGGGGGGGGGGTGAGGGAGAGCGCCGGGTGAGGGGAGAGCCGCGTGCTCTGTGTGTGTGTGGGGGGGGGGGTGAGGGAGAGCGCCGGGTGAGGAGAGAGCCGCTTGCTCTGTGTGTGTGGGGGGGGAGAGCGCCGTGTGAGGGGAGAGCCGCATGCTCTGTGTGTGTTGGGGGGGGGGAGAGCGCCGGGTGAGGGGAGAGCCGCGTGCTCTGTGTGCGGGGGGGGGGGGTGAGGGAGAGCGCCGGGTGAGGGGAGAGCCGCGTGCTCTGTGTGTGGGGGGGGGAGAGCGCCGGGTGAGGGGAGAGCCGCGTGCTCTGTGTGTGGGGGGTGGGGGAGTGAGGGAGGAGCGCCGAGTGAGGGGAGAGCCGCGTGCTCTGTGTGTGTGTGGGGGGGGGGGTGAGGGAGAGCGCCGGGTGAGGGGAGAGCCGCGTGCTCTGTGTGTGTGTGTGGGGGGGGGGTGAGGGAGAGCGCCGGGTGAGGGGAGAGCCGCGTGCTCTGTGTGTGTGGGGGGGGGGTGAGGGAAAGCGCCGGGTGAGGGGAGAGCCGCGTGCTCTGTGTGTGGGGGGTGGGTGAGGGAGAGCGCCTGGTGAGGGGAGACCCGCGTGCTCTGTGTGGGGGGGGGGGTGAGGGAGAGCGCCGGGTGAGGGGAGAGCCGCGTGCTCTGTGTGTGTATGGGGGGGGGGAGGGGGGGAGGGAGAGCGCCGGGTGAGGGAGTGGCCTATGGGTGCTGAGAGCCGTGACTGTAGCGGCGCCGGGGGGGAGAGGGGGGGAGTAAAAAGTGCGGGAAACCGGGAGAACTGGGGAGAGGAAGAGGTGCGCGGGGTCACGATGAGCGCTGTGTGTGTGTGTGTGTGTGTGTGTGTGTGTGTGTGTGTGTGTGTGTGTGTGTGTGTGTGTGTTTTGGCCCGTCACTCCGCCTCAGGCCAATGAGAGGTGCGGGGGCAGGCGGCCCAAGGGACCAATGAGATTTCCCTAGGGACACAGGCCATGCAGACAAACATACAGTGCTTTCACAAATATATAGTAGATATAACACACACATACATACATACATATAGATACACACACACACACACACACACACACTAATATACATATACATATACAGTATACATACACATATATATATATATATATACACACACACACACACACACACACACACACACACACACACACACACACACACACACACACACACACACACACACACACACACACACACACACACACACACACACACACACACCACACACACACACACACACACACACATAAAACCATAATACTGAGTTAAGTTATGGTGAGTAAAAAAAGTGACAAAAACCCTCCACAGGAAAGCAAATATAACTGTATGCTCATCTGCATGTCTTAGGCAGGTCTGCAACCCCGCCTTTCCCCATCATCACCCAGCATACAGCACTTCCACTGCAGCAAGGGATTCTGGGAAATGACATGCAAATGAGCACACAGTGTCACTTTTTGCCTCAATAACCATTTTTAACATGGTTCCCTATAGGCTTAAGCTTGCTGCATGGTCACAGCTTTGAGCACAGCCAGGGTTAAGGTGCATACCCAGAAAACCACCCACAGACAGCTTTTTCGACCTTGATGGGCCTCTCTTGCATTCCCAGTAAAGCCAACCCCACACTGATGAGACCCATCAAGGTCGAAACAGCTGTCTGTGGGTGGTTTTCTGGGTATGCACCTTAACCCTGGCTGTGCTCAAAGCTGTGACCATGCAGCAAGCTTAAGCCTATAGGGAACCATGTTAAAAATGGTTATTGAGGCAAAAAGTGACACTGTGTGCTCATTTGCATGTCATTTCCCAGAATCCCTTGCTGCAGTGGAAGTGCTGTATGCTGGGTGATGATGGGGAAAGGCGGGGTTGCAGACCTGCCTAAGACATGCAGATGAGCATACAGTTATATTTGCATATATATATATATATATATATATATATATACATACACACGCTAATTATATATATTGTGACAGAGTCACTGACTCAGTAGGCTGTGACAGTGAATGGAGAGATGCTGCAGCCAGTTCACAGAGTGTTAATCTCCTCAGACAGAAAGAAGCACACCTGCAGCCTAATTAAACAGGGGCTGAACTATCAGTGAAACAAGTGCTTTAAAAAGCAGGAAGTTGCTCACACAAGGTGAGCTTGTTTTTCCACAGGAAGGTGGAGAGAACTCTCCCGGCTTGGAAGCCGTAGCAGCTGCTGCTGCCCTGGTCCCCAGTCCTGCGAGAAGCTTTGCTGCTGGGACCAGCTGGGACCCGCTGGGACCCCAACCCAGGATAAAGATAAACATTGCTGCGCGGCTAGACACAGCCTGCTCCCCGGAACCGTGTTCCTGTTTGCTGTTTGGAGCTGAAACAGATAAGACTTTATTCTTATTATGCTTATTGGTTATCGTTTGTGTAGCATGTTTTGGGCATGACCAGATTAGCTGGCTGTCCTGTTAGTAAGGGCTCAAGAAGTGAGTTAGTTTCCCTAAAGGGAACAGGCTTTAATTTGCAAGAAAGTAGTTTCTTAAAGGGACAGTGCACCCGTACTTATTTTGGTTGTGGCTAATAAACCACTAGTGTTTAAAGTTTCCCATCATGTCAAGCGTCTTACTGACCCCGCCGCGAGGCCGTCCTGCCACAGGTGGTGTCAGAAGTGGGATGCTACGCCTCTGGGGGTCAGTAGATGAAGATGTGTTGAGACACTGAACTCAAGCAGAAAAAAAAAATGATTTTTTGCTGAAGCGTGGAATTTGCAGCTAGCAAGTGCTGTGAGGTAAAGTTTGCCCTGTCTGGTAAAAAGAAAGTGAAAATGGATTTTTGCAAAGAAGTTGCCCTAAGAAGAACCCAGAAGGTTCAAGTATTGTAAAGCAAGTACAACTTATGTGTGTTGTGCAAAGTCTGCCTCGTCGAGTGTGAAAAAAACAAAAAAAAAAACGGGGTTTTAAAATGGCTGCTGTCAAGTGTCAGTTTTGCAATGTACTTAATCATACAAAACAGTGTCCCTTCAGGCCATATGATGATTATGATGACGACGCATATGTGGCCCCGAGAAGAGAGACGTACCCGCAGATGAAAGCTGCAAAAGTGTCCAGTGTGTGTGTGCCCAGTACCACTGATGTCTCTGGAACTAATAAAACAAAGAGAAAGAAGAAAAATAAAAATATTTGTCAAGTCACAGAGGAAGTGACTGAACCACTTGAGCCTGCGATATTAGGACAACAGGCGCCAGCAAGCCACCGAGATGTGCTGCAGACCGGAGTGATGGGCAGAATTGTCACAGGAACGGTGGCAAAGGAAAAGGAGGAGCAAAGGGAAGCTGAATCCTTGATCCAGGGAAAAGAGGCCTTAATTTCTGCACTCCAAACTGCCCAGCGTGATTATGATGTCTTGCAGAAACAATTGAATAGGGAGCGAGAAGCTAATGCAGAGGTACAGAGATGTATACTCCCAGCTATACAAGAGTATGCGGCTTTAAAGAAAACAGAGCAGCTCTTGCGGAGTGAGTTGGAGGAGCTGACGACAAGCTTGAATAAAGCCAACACCGCAATTGCTAACATGGAATCAGAGAGAACAAGTCCTGACTGGAGACTGTGCTATCAGATGTCCCAGAGAGATGTGCAAAACTTCATCAAAGACTTAGAAGTTTCTCACCAAGAAGCTAGCGTGCTCAAAACAGAGCTGGGTACTTTGAAGAAAGCCAATGAGACGGTCCTAAGGGATATAGAGACTGTGAAAATGGACAATATAAACCTGAAAGAAGAGGTTTTAAACCTGACCGGTCAGGTCAGTGATGGGACTGAGAAGCTTCACCAAGCACAGAAAGTGAAGGCGCAATTGGCGCAAGAAAAATTAGAGGTGCAGGAAGCACTGCAGAATGCAGAGAGGATGCAACGTGTCTCCCTGGAGCAGCACACACAAGCAGCGCACCTATGGCAGAGCCAGCTGCAAGAGATACATGCAAGTCTGCAAGCGGCCAAGGAGAAGCAGCAAGTGCTACAGGAACGGCTGAGTACCCAGTATGTCCCCACAGAACAGCATGAGGAGCTGAGGGCCACGCTGTATGCCACAAGAGCATCGCTGGGGGCGGAGCTTGAAAGCCAGGTGATTCTGTGTGAGAGGGAGCGCGAAAAGGTCCAGAGACTGGAGCAAGAGCTGGAGAAGCAGAGAGGCAACTCCATCTCCATGAGTCAGTACACTGGCGACACACTTTATTCGAGCTCGGCTAGTCCCACGAATTCGGGTATACCCGGGTGTATTGAGGTTTGTGACTGTTTTCTGCCCGAGTGCATTGGGTTATTTTCCAGGCAGGGATTGAAGCATTTTATTCCCGCTGGCTGCAATACTGCACAGTATATATATATATATATATATATATATATATACTGCATTACAATTCATGAATTTATGCCATCTGGTAGACACGCGAAGCATTGCAGCCTATTAAATCCTAATCATTATCATTTAACAGATCAGCCGCCCGTCAGCCAGGCATGAACCCAGGCTGGGAAGGCAAACGCAACGGGGCTTGTCAGAGGTGAGGAGCGGCGCATTCCAGGTATCTGCCAGGTACATACTGGGTATTTGCTCGAATAAAGTGTGTCGGTGCAGTATGCCAAGGAGAAAGAAGCCTGGAAAACAGAAGCAGCGGCGATACTGGCGACAAAAACTACAGAGCTCCAAAAGATGAAGGCGGCGCTGACGCAAGCCCAGAGCAAGCACCGGGAAGAGGTGAAGGCCCTGAGAGGGGATTTGCAGGATCAAATTGAAGAGCTGCAGATGCAAATTGCTGAGCGCAAAATACAACTCGCCGAGAGGGAGGAGGTGACCGTCCGTCAGGTGGCTTGCCTGACATTGCGCTATGAAATCAAGATGGCTGATACCCACAGGCTGCTGGACGACACGGCTAATGAGAGGGACCGACTGCAGCTGGAGCTGGACAAGGTCTGGGAGGAGCACAGGCAATTGCAGGTCAGAAATAGAGGAAAAGAAACAGATTTAAGCCTTGCGCTGAACCTGCTAAGAGATGTGGAGTCGCGACTTAACGCCAAAGAGGATGAACTGGCAGCGGCACTGAGTGAAAAAAGATATGCAGAAGGACAGCTTCATGACCTGAGGAAGGACCTGGAGTCTGAGCGTGCTGGCCGCAAGTTGGCGGAGAAACAAAAGCGTGACCTGGACGAGATACTCAAGGCCCTAAAGACTGAGCATGTGGCTATGTTGGACACCGCTCAGTTGGAAAATAAGATGAGAAAGACATCACAGGTTATCCAGCAACACTCCCAACGGAGTAAATTAAAGGGACAAGAAAGAAAGGCCCAAGCCTACGAGTCTGCCGACGGTAATAGAGCGGCATCATGGGGTGCACTTAGGGTTGATAAGACCCCCACCCAAATTGAAGTTATAAAGATAAATGAGGTGAAAAACAACACTAAAAATACGCTGATGGAGAAAGGTCCAGAAGCCATCACCACTGAAGCGGAGTTACTGTCTTCACAAGAGAAGGCTAAGCTTCAAGGTAGCCCTCTAAGGAAGCTTTTCACTGGATCTGGTTTAAAGAAGCTTTCAGGCAAGAAGCATAAAGGAAAGAAGGAAGAAGAGACAAAGGCAGAGTATGTGACAGAACAAGTACCTGTCTCATTGGAGTCTCGTGATCCTGCAGAGGTAGATGGAGGAGACAGTTCGCCCTCTTCTCCTGATGAGTCTATAGAGACCTCTCCTACAGAAAATGTAATGGGAGACACAGCACAGACTGTTGAAACAGAAGGTGAAGGGGCCACTTCTGATGGAGAAAGAAAGAAGGAAGGCATTACACCATGGGCCTCTTTTAAAAAAATGGTCACCCCTAAAAAGCGTGCAAAGCTGCCTTCTGAAAGTGACAAAGAAGATGAGGTTGAAAAAGCAAAGAGTGCTACCATGTCCTCTACTGGTAGTGCTGGTTCTGTTGAAAATCAAGAGGAAGCTAAAGAAAATGGTGAGGAACAAAAGCTGGAAAAGAGCCCGGAAGATAAGAAAAAGGTTGACAGCTCTGTATCATGGGAAGCTTTAATCTGTGTGGGTTCTTCTAAGAAAAGGGACAGGAAGACTTCTGATTCAGACGAAGAAGTACAAAAATCCTTTGAGGAAGGTCAAAAAACAGAGGGAGAAGCAGGACAAGCACTGGTTAGTGAATACTATGAGCTACTGTAACTGAGGTCTTGGCTCTTCTACAGGGTAAGGGAGACTGTGAGCCCAAGAGGAAGAAGGCAGAGATAGCTGATAGACAGCAGGAGGCTTGGACATTTGCAAAAGGGGACACAACAAAGGCGGAGCTTCAACCCTAGACTCAGGATGGCACAAGAGAAAGAGGTAGAGAAGGATGAGTGTTCAGGCCCAGATGGCCTGGTAATTACCCAAAAAAGAAAATGCCTAAATTGGAAGGCAAGAAAAAAAAAAGGGGGAGGGAAGGGCCGACGGCAGACATTTTCGCCAAAAATGCTGGTGCACGGGAATGGTGCACGGGCCGCTCCACAGGACAATGTTTCACTGGGGAGAGGGATATGTGACAGAGTCACTGACTCAGTAGGCTGTGACAGTGAATGGAGAGATGCTGCAGCCAGTTCACAGAGTGTTAATCTCCTCAGACAGAAAGAAGCACACCTGCAGCCTAATTAAACAGGGGCTGAACTATCAGTGAAACAAGTGCTTTAAAAAGCAGGAAGTTGCTCACACAAGGTGAGCTTGTTTTTCCACAGGAAGGTGGAGAGAACTCTCCCGGCTTGGAAGCCGTAGCAGCTGCTGCTGCCCTGGTCCCCAGTCCTGCGAGGAGCTTTGCTGCTGGGACCCCAACCCAGGATAAAGATAAACATTGCTGCGAGGCTGGACACAGCCTGCTCCCCGGAACCGTGTTCCTGTTTGCTGTTTGGAATTGAAACAGATAAGACTTTATTCTTATTATGCTTATTGGTTATCGTTTGTGTAGCATGTTTTGGGCATGACCAGATTAGCTGGCTGTCCTGTTAGTAAGGGCTCAAGAAGTGAGTTAGTTTCCCTAAAGGGAACAGGCTTTAATTTGCAAGAAAGTAGTTTCTTAAAGGGACAGTGCACCCGTACTTATTTTGGTTGTGGCTAATAAACCACTAGTGTTTAAAGTTTCCCATCGTGTCAAGCGTCTTACTGACCCCACCGCGAGGCCGTCCTGCCACAATATATATATATAGGATAATAAAGAACCCTAGGCACTCCGTCTGAATGACTAATAAAGTGGGTGCAAATCCTGTACAGAAAGATAGGCAAAACCATACCGCTCGTGGACGAATATCAGAGGCAGCACTCCAGATGGTTATCAAAAAATAATGTATTTGTTCAACAAGACATCATTCCAACGTTTCGGTCCGCAAACGGGACCTTTGTCAAGGTGATGATTAACAGAGTGAACTAAGAACACATATAAATACCCCCAGAAACCCCAAAATATACAGGTGAAGCATATAACGCCCCTCTACAATCCCTGACTGATATCACCCAATTTCTTGGCTCCATTTCCTCTCTGAATGAGAAGAGTGAGCTGCTAGTTCTTGGAGATTTCAACTTCAATTGGCTTGACCCTAAAAACCACAAAATCCAGATACAACTCAAGTCACTTAACATAGCGCAACTAATTTCCCAACCCACACGGACAAACCTGAAATCGCATAACCATTCCTTGCTAGACTGGATTCTCTCCTCAAACCCCAGCAGAATCCAATCCTCTGGCATACTTCCTGACATTTTCAGTGACCATGCAATAGTGTACTGTGTAAGGAAAATTAAAACGCCCCATTCAAGCCCTAAAGTTCTCCTCACTAGAACATTTAAAAACTTTAACCCACAACAGTTTCTGGATGACCTTACCAACTGCCCATGGCAGAATCGATTTAATTCCTGACCCTGATTCTGCATTCAACTATTTCCAATCCGAGTTCTTAAAACTCTGCGATACCCATGCTCCACTACACAAAATAAGGGTACAGGGGGCCCACCTTCCATGGGTTACAACTGACCTTATTGCACTCTACCAGCTCAGGGATACCTTGTGGAAAAGCTACAAAGTAAATGGCACTACCAAGGATCTCAATCACTACAGATGCATGCGGAACATGTGCACAAGGCAAACACGACATGCAAAAGCACAATATTACTCTGACAATCTCCACCAAAATACATCAAACCCAGCTAACTTCTGGAAGGTTATCAACAATATATTCCAGCCTCCTAACCATCAACAACCAAGTAATATCACTAAGGGGGATATTATTCTGACAAACCCCACTGACATTGCAAATGCATTCAATGATTACTTTGTGGGGTGCGCCACTAACTTATTAGCAAAACGCAGCCCAAACCACAAACCTGAATCTCATCCTGGGAGTACCCCTATAGTCCCACCCCCTCCCAACACTGCCCACAATTTTCAATTTGGCCCAGTATCTGAAGAGGAGATTATACAAGCGCTCCTCAAACTAAAACTAAGCAGCCAATGTGGACCTGACTTACTACAATCTAGGTTCCTACGACTTGGTGCCCCAGCCATTGCCAAACCAATTGCGTCCATAGTCAACTCTATCCTGTCTGCAGGCCATATCCCTAAGACCTGGAAAACTGCCAGAGGTGTCCCAATCTTCAAAGGTGGGGAGAAAAACACTGTCTCAAACTACAGGCCAATCTCACTTCTCCCAATTCTATCCAAAGTCATGGAAAAATGTGTCCACTCCCAATTAAGCGATTTCTATACCAAGACAAATTTCCCTAGCCAATTCCAATCTGGGTTTCGTCCCAAACACTCCACCGTAACTACCCTGCTAAAAGTTTGCAATGAAATCCAGTGAGGAATGGAACGGGGACAACTCACTGGTGCAGTATTCCTAGATTTTGCAAAGGCTTTTGACACTGTTGATCATGCTATCCTGCTTAACAAACTCCAGAGCTCTGGAATAGGGAAGCATGCTTTAAACTGGTTTCAGTCCTACCTATCAGGAAGATCCCAACATGTGTCCATCTCAGGCTCTAACTCAACCCCCTGAATATCACCTGTGGTGTCCCGCAAGGCTCTGTTCTGGGGCCCTGTAACAGGGGACTTATCCCTGTTCAGTAATGTGCCTTTAATCTAGCAGTGTGGTGGTTAACTTCTGGTAGTTAATTACTAAACACCACCTGCCTGATTGAGATGGCTTACAAAAGCCTGTCTGTTCAAACAGCAAGTGAGAACTCTTTAGCTGACACCTGAGATGAACTTGGAGACACACTTGTTTTGAGCTCTGCCAAAGTTAGCAGAGCTGCTTTCAAGACACAAGGCCCAAATAAGACTTCTAAACCTGGATGCTGATTTTCTGTGCACGCTCAGTGCGGTTCCAGGAGAGCAGAGAAGCTTACTCTACAGCTGATAAACAGATAAGACTTTCATTATTAAGAGACTGCTTATACTGTATCTGCTTATTTTCATGCTATGTTTGGGGCTGGGGAGAAATGCTTGACTAGGGAGATGTGAATTGGTTGCATAGTGTTTTCACTAGAATTACTCCCAAGTGAAAGGAAGCTTTGTTCCCCCCCCCCCCCCCTGTGTTTGGATAATTTTCCTGATGAAAAGGAACAGGCACAATAAAGCCTATTATAATTTCACGTTATAAAGCCTCCTAATTGCGTACCTCTGTGAACGTCCGTCCACATATGGTGTCAGAAGTGGGATAAGAGGTGTCTTTGTAGTTAAAAAGGACCGGAGTTTTTATGTGAAATTTTTTGTTATGTTTTTTTGCCTACAAACAGTCTAAACAACTTGGAGAAAAAAAAAACCCTCATGCAGCAGAGATCAGATTTAAAGGGACACACACCACTGAAACTTACACTGCACTGAAACTTACAAAACCACAGATGGACTCTTTTCCCCAATCCCAAGAGACTGCTGAAGCAGGTAAACCTTTAATTACCTATCACAAAGTGTAATACGGTCATTGAAATAGGGATTTTGCCTTCTAGCCATAGTCAGGGTTCAAGAAGTGAGTCAGCCCTTAAAAAGGGATAGGTTTATCTTGTTTTCAAAAGTTTCGCTGAAGCAGTGAAAACAGATGGTGACCCACGAGTGGTACTGATTTTGCAAATAAAGGTTGCCACACCGCATAGGGCTACCAGCTGTGAATGGAGTATATGCAGAAAAGTGTGAAAATTGATACAAAGACTGTGCTGAAGCAAGGGTATTTTTAGCAAACAAATGCTGAGTGTAAAATTGCCCTATAAAGAAAAAGTTTTTTCAAAGCCAATTGCTGAGTGTTGAGTCCACTGCAAAGAATGTTTTTTTTCTGCAAGTAAAAAAGTATGCCTATTATCTTGGGAGCAAAACAGACACCCAAAGTGTGAAGTGTGAATGCCATAATACCCAAAGATGAGACTGAAAATTACTGAACTCAGGCAGAAAACCAAATTCTGTTGCTGAAGCGGAGGGATTTCACCTAGCAAATAAATGGTGTATAGCAAATAGACTTTTTTTTACCTAGCAACTGCACAATCTTGTATACCTGATAAGAGAAAATGCATGCACAGTACTGCTGATATTGAGAAAAAAAAAAATTACCCAAGAAAGAAAAATCTACAGAGATGCCTGTGAGAGCCATGACCTCTACAAGCAAAATATACCCATCTGTAGGACTATCACAATTGGGGGTTCTAGCAAATACAGTGGCAACAGCTGCAATAGCGCCTCCTGAGGTCAGGAAGAAAATGACACCTGATAGCCTAAAAATGGAGGACAAGATGCAGCGTTCCTGTAATGAACCCTACCCCACTGAAGAGTGGCCCTTCCAGTCCAATAAAGAGGAAGACATCTCTTACGGGTAGGGTGACCATTCGTACCGGTTTTACCGGTACAGTCCCGTTTTTTTGTGGCCTGTCCCGGTTTAAGTCTGTACCGGTTTTTGTCCCGGTTTTTGTCCCTGGTCCCGGTATTGCGGCGGTGCGGCGGCGGCCGGTAAGTATTTTCTATATGTGAATGCTGCCGGGGGGACTGAGTGATGGAGAATGCCGGGGGCGGGACTTAGAATGCCGGCCGGCCCGCAGGGGATTGGTCGCAGGCATGTCAGAGGAAGCCGGGGGCGGGGCTTCCGCTTTGTGAAGTGCACACGTGACTGCCTTCCCGCTCCCGGCTTCCCTGTGTGCGGTGAGTGTCCCCCTTCTGTCCCGGGTCCCAGCCAGGGGGGGTGCGCAATAGGAGGTGGTAGCGGTGGTGCGCCTGCCCTTGCCCCCCGGCGCGCGCGCCTGCCTTTGCCCCCCGGCGCTCACTTCCCCCCCGTCCACTTGGTATGGGAGATAGGCTCGGGGGCGGGCAGTGGTGGCTGCGCGTTGTGCGGGCGGTGCAGGGGCTGGCGGGGTGTGTGTGTGTGTGTGTGTGTGTATCTGTGTGTGTGTGTGTGTGTGTGTGTGTGTGTATCAGTGTGTGTGTGTGTGTGTATCAGTGTGTGTGTGTGTGTGTGTGTGTGTGTGTGTGTGTGTGTGTGTATCAGTGTGTGTGTGTGTTTGTATCTATCAGTGTGTGTGTGTGTATCAGTGTGTGTGTGTGTGTGTGTGTGTGTGTGTGTGTGTGTGTATCAATGGGTGTTTGTGTGTGTGTGTGTGTATCAGTGTGTGTGTGTGTTTGTATCTATCAGTGTGTGTGTGTGTGTGTCAGTGGGTGTGGGTGTGTGTGTGTGTGTGTATCAGTGGGGGTGTGTGTGTGTGTGTATCAGTGGGGGTGTGTGTGTGTGTGTGTATCAGTGGGTGTGTATCAGTGTGTGTGTGTGTGTATCAGTGTGTGTGTGTGTGTGTGTATCAGTGGGTGTGTGTGTGTGTATCAGTGGGTGGGTGTGTTTGTATCTGTGTGTGTGTGTATCTGTGTGTGTGTGTGTGTGTGTGTGTGTGTGTGTGTGTGTGTGTGTGTGTGTGTGTGTGTGTGTGTGTGTATCAGTGGGTGTGGGTGTGTGTGTGTATCAGTGTGTGTGTGTGTGTGTGTGTGTGTGTGTGTGTGTGTGTATCAGTGTGTGTGTGTATCAGTGTGTGTGTGTGTGTGTGTGTGTGTGTATCAGTGCGTGTGTGTGTATCAGTGGGTGTGTGTATCAGTGGGTGTGTGTATCAGTGGGTGTGTGTATCAGTGGGTGTGTGTATCAGTGGGTGTGTGTATCAGTGGGTGTGTGGGTGTGTGTATCATTGTGTGTGTGTGTGTGTGTGTGTATCAGGGTGTGTGTGTGTGTGTATCAGGGTGTGTGTGTGTGTGTATCAGGGTGTGTGTGTGTGTATCAGGGGGTGTGTGTGTATCAGGGTGTGTGTGTGTATATCAGGGGGGGGGGGTGTATCAGGGTGTGTGGGTGTATCAGGGTGTGTGTGTGTGGGTGTGTATCATGTGGGTGTGTATCATGTGGGTGTGTGTATGTGTGTGTGCGTGTATCGTGTGTGTGTGTGTGTGTGTGTGTGTGTGTGTGTGTGTGTGTGTGTGTGTGTGTGTGTGTGTGTGTGTATCAGTGGGTGTATGTGTGTATCAGTGTGTGTGTGTATCGGGGTGTGTGTGTGTGTGTGTGTGTGTGTATCAGTGGGTGTGTGTGTGTGTGTATCAGTGTGTGTGTGTATCAGGGTCTGCATGTGTGTGTGTGTGTGTGTGTGTATATATCAGTGGTTTGTGTGTGTATATCAGTGTGGGTGTGTGGGTATCAGTGGGTGGGTGTGGGTATCAGTGGGTGGGTGTGGGTATCAGTGGGTGGGTGTGTGTGGGTATCAGTGGGTGTGGGTATCAGTGGGTGTGTGGGTATCAGTGGGTGGATGTGTGTGTGTATCAGTGGGTGGGTGTGTGTGTGTATCAGTGGGTGGGGGTGTGTGTGTATCAGTGGGTGGGGGTGGGGGTGTATCAGTGGGTTGGGTGGGTGGGTGTCTGCCTCACCCTCCCTGTCTCTCCCTCCCTGTCACTCCCTGTCTCTCTCCCTCCCTCCCTGTCTCTCCCTCTCCCCTCCCTCCCTGTCTCTCCCTCTCCCTCCCTCCCTGTCTCTCCCTCTCCCTCCCTCCCTGTCTCTCCCTCCCTCCCTCCCTGTCTCTCCCTCCCTCCCTGTCTCTCCCTCCCTGTCTCTCCCTCCCTGTCTCTCCCTCTCCCTCCCTGTCTCTCCCTCTCCCTCCCTCCCTGTCTCTCCCTCCCTCCCTGTCTCTCCCTCTCCCTCCCTCCCTGTCTCTCCCTCTCCCTCCCTCCCTCCCTCCCTGTCTCTCCCTGTCTCTCCCTCTCCCTCCCTCCCTCTCTCTCCCCCCCTGTCTCCTCTCCCTCCCTCCCTCTCTCTCCCCCCTGTCTCCCTCTCTCTCCCCCTGTCTCCCTCTCTCTCCCCCCCTGTCTCCCTCTCTCTCCCCCCCTGTCTCCCTCTCCCCCCCTGTCTCCCTCTCCCTCCCTCCCTCTCTCTCCCCCCCTGTCTCCCTCTCCCTCCCTCCCTCTCTCTCCCCCCTGTCTCCCTCTCTCTCCCCCTGTCTCCCTCTCTCTCCCCCCCTGTCTCCCTCTCTCTCCCCCCCTGTCTCCCTCTCTCTCCCCCCCTGTCTCCCTCTCCCTCCCTCCCTCTCTCTCCCCCCCTGTCTCCCTCTCCCTCCCTCCCTCTCTCTCCCCCCTGTCTCCCTCTCTCTCCCCCTGTCTCCCTCTCTCTCCCCCCCTGTCTCCCTCTCTCTCCCCCCCTGTCTCCCTCTCTCTCCCCCCTGTCTCCCTCTCTCTCCCCCCCTGTCTCCCTCTCTCTCCCCCCCTGTCTCCCTCTCTCCCCCCCCCTGTCTCCCTCTCTCTCCCCCCCTGTCTCCCTCTCTCTCCCCCCCTGTCTCCCTCTCTCTCCCCCCCCTGTCTCCCTCTCTCTCCCCCTGTCTCCCTCTCTCTCCCCCTGTCTCCCTCTCTCTCCCCCTGTCTCCCTCTCTCTCCCCCTGTCTCCCTCTCTCCCCCTGTCTCCCCCTGTCTCCCTCTCTCTCCCCCTGTCTCCCTCTCTCTCCCCCTGTCTCCCTCTCCCTCTCTCTCCCCCTGTCTCCCTCTCCCCCTGTCTCCCTCTCCCTGTCTCTCCCCGTCTCCCTCTCCCTCTCTCTCCCCCTGTCTCCCTCTCCCCCTGTCTCCCTCCCTCTCCCCCTGTCTCCCTCTCCCTCTCTCTCCCCGTCTCCCTCTCTCTCCCCCTGTCTCCCTCTCTCTCCCCCTGTCTCCCTCTCTCTCCCCCTGTCTCCCTCTCTCTCCCCCTGTCTCCCTCTCTCTCCCCCTGTCTCCCCTGTCTCCCCCTGTCTCCCCCTGTCTCCCTCTCTCTCCCCCCTGTCTCCCTCTCTCTCCCCCTGTCTCCCTCTCTTTCTCTCTCTCCCCCTGTCTCCCTCTCTCTCCCCCTGTCTCCCTCTCTCTCTCCCCTGTCTCTCTCTCTCTCTCCCTCTCTCTCTCTCTCCCCCTGTCTCTCTCTCTCCCCCTGTCTCTCTCTCTCCCCGTCTCTCTCTCTCTCTCTCCCCCTGTCTCTCTCTCTCTCTCCCCCTGTTTCTCTCTCCCCCTGTCTCTCTCTCTCTCCCCCTGTCTCTCTCTCCCCCTGTCTCTCTCTCTCCCCCTGTCTCTCTCTCTCTCTCTCCGTCTCCCTCCCTCTCCGTCTCCCTCCCTCTCCGTCTCCCTCCCTGTCTCCCTCTCTCTCCGTCTCCCTCCCTGTCTCCCTCTCTCTCCGTCTCCCTCCCTGTCTCCCTCTCTCTCCGTCTCCCTCCCTGTCTCCCTCACCCTCTATGTCTTATCTTAACTTCCGTATACCTACATTGAAGTTACCTACACTTCTTTCTTCCAGATCTGACTCAAGTTTCACGCGGGAGACATCGGAAGACAGGTAGGGAACACCTCCCCTCCAGTATAGTACCTTGAGGGACTGCGGATCAGGTAAGATCCCAGGCGGGATTGCTGCTTTAGAAATTGTGAAGAGGGGGCGTCCTGACACTGGTTAAGGGGTTCAGATTCATTCACATCTGGGTTTTTTTTTTCGATTAGTGAGGTCATCCGACGCACGCGCACACACGCACGTAACAAGGACTAATGGTAGTAAAGTATAAGTATACTACAATAAATAAACTGTTATGTAAAAAAAAAAATGTGTCCCGGTTTTTCATTTTCAAAATCTGGTCACCCTACTTACGGGGAACCCGAACCGAGTCACACCCACAAAACACCCCAAAAATGGTGGGGGTGCCTGAACTCGGCACGAACAGAAAAGACCGCTCCCTTTGATGACGAATATGATCAGCAGGAGACAGAGCGGGAGCAGTGGATCACCGAATATTTCCGTCAGCTATTACAGTTGCAAAAAAAGCCGGGTGGATCCAGTGACGCTGCTAAAACTTCAAATGAAGATGGAGACCCCAGTATCCCTGAAGGGACGGTGTCATCCAAATCAAAAAGGAAGAAAAAGAAAAGCGGTTCTTCACTTACTGTGGAAGTAACAGACACGTCCGCAGATCCTGTGGAGAAAAAGGGGGATCGAGATGCCCTGCAGGCTAGAGAAAATGGAGAATTCGTCCCACGTATAACTGAATATCCAGAGGGCCCAAGGCAGAAGTCGTGTACCCCAAAGAAGTGTCTGTCCAGTGCCAACAGTGAGGAACCCTCAACCAGTCATCCCAGGGAAGTGGAGCCGGAACCAGTGAGTGACGATCCCTTGACCAGCCCTGAAGACGCCCTGAAAATTGACAGGCATGACTGTGATCTGGTCTGTGAAGAATTGGAAAGGGAAAAAAATAATAATGCTGAGCTACAGAAGACTGTGCTCGCAATTTACTCTGCGGCCAAGACTGAATTGGAGGATCTCAAGACTGAGCTAGATACTGCAAAGGCTACTATTTCCGCCATGGATGTAAAGCAGAGCCAGTCTGACAAAATGGTGGCTACGCTAAAGCGGAAGTATGAGGAGGCACTGAAGCAGATGACAGTCTTCCAGCAAGAGGTTCACACTCTGCGCATAGAGTTGAATGCCTCACGACAGGAGGTCAACTGTGGCCGGATAGAAGTGGACGTAGCTCAGAAAGAGGTTCAGACACTCCACAGAGCACTGGATGCCTCACATCATGAGACCAACAGCTGCCACACAGACCTGGAAGTTTCCAGAAAAGAACTACACAGTCTCACTGAGGAGCTGGACATTTCAAGGAAAACTATCCTACATCTTAACTTAGATCTCAAAGTTTCTCAGAAGGAGCTTCAGAACTTAAACCTGGAGATGGAAGTCTCACGCCAGGAGACAGCCCGCCTCCAAGCAGAGCGCAGAGAGAGAAAGAGAAAGAAAGAGCGCAGAGAGAGAAAGAGCGCAGAGAGAGAAAGAGCGCAGAGAGAAAGAAAGAGCGCAGAGAGAGAGAGAGCGCAGAGAGAGAGAGAGAAAGAGCGCAGAGAGAGAGAGAAAGAAAGAGCGCAGAGAGAGAGAGAGAGATCGCAGAGAGAGAGGAAGAAAGAGAGCAGAGAGAGAGAGAGAGCGCAGAGAGAAAGAGAGCGCAGACAGAGAGAGCGCAGAGAGAGAGAGAGAGCGCAGAGAGAAAGAGAGCATAGAGAGAGAGATAGAAAGAGCGCAGAGAGAGAGAGCGCAGAGAGAGAGAAAGGAAGAGCGCAGAGAGAGAAAGAAATAGCGCAGAGAGAGAAAGAAAGAGCGCAGAGAGAGAAAGAAAGAGCGCAGAGAGAGAAAGAAAGAGCGCAGAGAGAGAAAGAAAGAGCGCAGAGAGAGAGAGAATGAGCGCAGAGAGAGAGAAAGAAAGAGCGCAGAGAGAGAGAGGAAGAAAGAGCGCAGAGAGAGAGAGAGAGCGCAGAGAGAAAGAGAGAGAGCGCAGAGAGAGAGAGAGAGACAGCGCAGAGAGAAAGAGAGCGTAGAGAGAGAGAAAGAAAGAGCGCAGAGAGAGAGAGCGCAGAGAGAGAGATAGAAAGAGCGCAGAGAGAAAGAAAGAGCACAGAGAGAGAGAGAGAGAGCGCAGAGAGAGAGAGCGCAGAGAGAGAGATAGAAAGAGCGCAGAGAGAAAGAAAGAGCACAGAGAGAGCGCAGAGAGAGAGAGAGAGCGCAGAGAGAAAGAGAGAGCGCAGAGAGAGAGCACAGACAGAGAGAGCACAGAGAGAGAAAGAAAGAGCGCAGAGAGAGAGAAAGAGCGTAGAGAAAAAAAGCGCAGAGAGAGAGGAAGAAAGAGCGCACACAGAGAAAGAAAGAGCGCAGAGAGAGAGAGAGCGCAGAGAGAGAAAGAAAGAGCGCAGAGAGAGAGAGCGCAGAGAGAGAGCGCAGAGAGAGAGCGCAGAGAGAGAGCGCAGAGAGAGAAAGAAAGAGCGCAGAGAGAGAAAGAAAGAGCGCAGAGAGAGAGAGACAGAAAGAGCGCAGAGAGAAAGAAAGAGAGCGCAGAGAGAGAGAGAGCGCAGAGAGAGAGAGAGCGAAAGAGCGCAAAGAGAGAGAGAAAGAGCGCAGAGAGAAAGAAAGAGCGCAGAGAGAAAGAAAGAGCGCAGAGAGAAAGAAAGAGCGTAGAGAGAGAGAGAAAGAGCGCAGAGAGAGAAAGAGCGCAGAGAGAGAAAGAGCGCAGAGAGAGAAAGAGCGCAGAGAGAGAGAGAGCGCAGAGAGAGAAAGAGAAAGAAAGAGCGCAGAGAGAGAGAGAGAAAGAAAGAGCGCAGAGAGAGAGAAAGAAAGAGCGCAGAGAGAGAAAGAGAATGAAAGAGCGCAGAGAGAGAAAGAGCGCAGAGAGAAAGAAAGAGCGCAGAGAGAGAAAGAGCGCAGAGAGAGAAAGAGCGCAGAGAGAGAAAGAGCGCAGAGAGAGAGAAAGAGCGCAGAGAGAGAGAAAGAGCGCAGAGAGAGAGAAAGAGCGCAGAGAGAGAGAAAGAGCGCAGAGAGAGAGAGAGAAAGAAAGAGCGCAGAGAGAAAGAGAATGAAAGAGCGCAGAGAGAGAGAGCGCAGAGAGAGAAAGAGCGCAGAGAGAGAGAGAGCGCAGAGAGAGAAACAGAAAGAAAGAGCGCAGAGAGAGAGAGAGAAAGAAAGAGCGCAGAGAGAGAAAGAGAAAGAAAGAGCGCAGAGAGAGAAAGAGAATGAAAGAGCGCAGAGAGAGAAAGAGCGCAGAGAGAGAAAGAGCGCAGAGAGAGAGCGCAGAGAGAAAGAAAGAGCGCAGAGAGAGAGAGAATGAAAGAGCGCAGAGAGCGCAGAGAGAGAGAGAGCGGATAGAGAGAGAGAAAGAAAGAGCGCAGAGAGAGAAAGAAAGAGTGCAGAGAGAGAGAAAGAGCGCAGAGAGAGAGAGAGCGCAGAGAGAGAGAAAGAGCACAGAGAGAGAGAGAAAGAAAGAGCGCAGAGAGAGAGAGAGAGCACAGAGAGAGAAAGAGAAAGAAAGAGCGCAGAGAGAGAAAGAGAAAGAAAGAGCGCAGAGAGAGAAAGAGAAAGAAAGAGCGCAGAGAGAGAAAGAGAATGAAAGAGCGCAGAGAGAGAGAGCGCAGAGAGAGAAAGAGCGCAGAGAGAAAGAAAGAGCGCAGAGAGAGAGAGAATGAAAGAGCGCAGAGAGAGAGAGAGAGCGCAGAGAGAGAAAGAGTAAGAAAGAGCGCAGAGAGAGAAAGAGAAAGAAAGAGCGCAGAGAGAGAAAGAGAATGAAAGAGCGCAGAGAGAGAAAGAGCGCAGAGAGAGAAAGAGCGCAGAGAGAGAAAGAGCGCAGAGAGAGAGAGCGCAGAGAAAGAAAGAGCGCAGAGAGAGAGAGAATGAAAGAGCGCAGAGAGAGAGAGCGCAGAGAGAGAAAGAGCGCAGAGAGAGAGAGCGCAGAGAGAGAGAGAGCGCAGAGAGAGAGAGAAAGAAAGAGCGCAGAGAGAGAAAGAAAGAGTGCAGAGAGAGAGAAAGAGCGCAGAGAGAGAGAAAGAGCGCAGAGAGAGAGAAAGAGCACAGAGAGAGAGAGAGAAAGAGCACAGAGAGAGAGAGAAAGAGCGCAGAGAGAGAAAGAAAGAGCGCAGAGAGAGAGAGAGAAAGAGCGCAGAGAGAAAGAGCGCAGAGAGAGAGAAAGAAAGAGCGCAGAGAGAGAAAGAAAGAGCACAGAGAGAGAGAAAGAAGGAGCGCAGAGAGAGAGAGAAAGAGCGCAGAGAGAAAGAAAGAGTGCAGAGAGAGAGAGAGCGCAGAGAGAGAGAGAGCACAGAGAGAAAGAAAGAGCGCAGAGAGAGAAAGTAAGAGCGCAGAGAGAGAAAGAAAGAGCGCAGAGAAAGAAAGAGCGCAGAGAGAGAGAGAAAGAAAGAGCGCAGAGAGAGAGAAAGAAAGAGCGCAGAGAGAGAGAGAAAGAAAGAGCTAAAGCGGAAGTATGAGGATGCACTGAAGCAGATGACAGTCTTCCAGCAAGAGGTTCACACTGCACATAGAGTTGAATGCCTCACGACAGGAGGTCAACTGTGGCCGGATAGAAGTGGACGTAGCTCAGAAAGAGGTTCAGACACTCCACAGAGCACTGGATGCCTCACATCATGAGACCAACAGCTGCCACACAGACCTGGAAGTTTCCAGAAAAGAACTACACAGTCTCACTGAGGAGCTGGACATTTCAAGGAAAACTATCCTACATCTTAACTTAGATCTCAAAGTTTCTCAGAAGGAGCTTCAGAACTTAAACCTGGAGATGGAAGTCTCACGCCAGGAGACAGCCCGCCTCCAAGCAGAGCGCAGAGAGAGAAAGAGAAAGAAAGAGTGCAGAGAGAGAAAGAGTGCAGAGAGAGAAAGAGTGCAGAGAGAGAAAGAGTGCAGAGAGAGAGAGAGCGCAGAGAGAGAAAGAGCGCAGAGAGAAAGAAAGAGCGCAGAGAGAGAGAGAGAAAGAGCGCAGAGAGAGAGAGAGAGCGCAGAGAGAGAGAAAAAGCGCTGAGAAAGAAAGAGCGCAGAGAGAGAGAGGAAGAAAGAGCGCAGAGAGAGAGAGAAAGAAAGAGCGCAGAGAGAGAAAGAAAGAGTGCAGAGAGAGAGAAAGAGCGCAGAGAGAGAGAAAGAGCGCAGAGAGAGAGAAATAGCGCAGAGAGAGAAAGAGCGCAGAGAGAGAGAGAGCACAGAGAGAGAGAAAGAAAGAGCGCAGAGAGAGAAAGAAAGAGTGCAGAGAGAGAGAAAGAGCACAGAGAGAGAGAAAGAGTGCAGAGAGAGAAAGAGTGCAGAGAGAGAAAGAGTGCAGAGAGAGAAAGAGTGCAGAGAGAGAAAGAGTGCAGAGAGAGAAAGAGCGCAGAGAGAGAAAGAGCGCAGAGAGAAAGAAAGAGCGCAGAGAGAGAGAGAGGAAGAAAGAGCGCAGAGAGAGAAAGAAAGAGTGCAGAGAGAGAGAAAGAGTGCAGAGAGAGAGAAAGAGTGCAGAGAGAGAGAAAGAGCGCAGAGACAGAGAAAGAGCGCAGAGACAGAGAAAGAGCGCAGAGACAGAGAAAGAGCACAGAGAGAGAGAAAGAAAGAGCGCAGAGAGAGAGAAAGAGCGCAGAGAGAGAGAAAGAGCGCAGAGAGAGAGAAAGAGCGCAGAGAGAGAGAAAGAGCGCAGAGAGAGAGAAAGAGCGCAGAGAGAGAGAAAGAGTGCAGAGAGAGAGAGAGCGCAGAGAGAGAGAGTGCAGAGAGAGAAAGAAAAAGCGCAGAGAGAGAAAGAAAGAGCGCAGAGAGAGAAAGAAAGAGCGCAGAGAGAGAGAAAGAAAGGGCGCAGAGAGAGAAAGAAAGAGCGCAGAGAGAGAGCGCAGAGAGAAAGAAAGAGCGCAAAGAGAGAGAAAGTGCGCAGAGAGAGAAAGTGCGCAGAGAGAGAGAAAGGAAGAGCGCAGAGAGAGAAAGAAAGAGCGCAGAGAGAGAAAGAAAGAGCGCAGAGAGAGAAAGAAAGAGCGCAGAGAGAGAGAGAATGAGCGCAGAGAGAGAGAAAGAGCGCAGAGAGAGAGAAAGAAAGAGCGCAGAGAGAGAGAGAGCGCAGAGAGAGAAAGAAAGAGCGCAGAGAGAGAGAGAGAGCGCAGAGAGAGAGGAAGAAAGAGCGCAGAGAGAGAGAGAGCGCAGAGAGAGAGAGCGCAGAGAGAAAGAGAGTGCAGACAGAGAGAGAGCGCAGAGAGAAAGAGAGCGTAGAGAGAGAGATAGAAAGAGCGCAGAGGGAGAGAGCGCAGAGAGAGAGAAAGGAAGAGCGCAGAGAGAGAAAGAAAGAGCGCAGAGAGAGAAAGAAAGAGCGCAGAGAGAGAAAGAAAGAGCGCAGAGAGAGAAAGAAAGAGCGCAGAGAGAGAGAATGAGCGCAGAGAGAGAGAAAGAAAGAGCGCAGAGAGAGAGAGGAAGAAAGAGCGCAGAGAGAGAGAGAAAGAGCGCAGACAGAGAGTGAGCGTAGAGAGAGAGAGAGACAGCGCAGAGAGAAAGAGAGCGTAGAGAGAGAGAAAGAAAGAGCGCAGAGAGAGAGAGCGCAGAGAGAGAGATAGAAAGAGCACAGAGAGAAAGAAAGAGCACAGAGAGAGAGAGAGCGCAGAGAGAGAGAGAAAGAGCGCAGAGAGAAAGAGAGAGCGCAGAGAGAGAGCACAGACAGAGAGAGAGCGCAGAGAGCGCAGAGAGAGAGAAAGAAAGAGCGCAGAGAGAGAGAAAGAGCGTAGAGAAAAAAAGCGCAGAGAGAGGAAGAAAGAGCGCACACAGAGAAAGAAAGAGCGCAGAGAGAGAGAGAAAGAAAGAGCGCAGAGAGAGAGCGCAGAGAGAGAGCGCAGAGAGAGAGAAAGAGCGCAGAGAGAGAGAGACAGAAAGAGCGCAGAGAGAAAGAAAGAAAGAGCGCAGAGAGAGAGAGAGCACAGAGAGAGAGAGAGCGCAAAGAGAGAGAGAGAGAAAGAGCGCAAAGAGAGAGAAAAAGAAAGAGCGCAGAGAGAAAGAAAGAGCGCAGAGAGAAAGAAAGAGCGCAGAGAGAGAGAGAAAGAGCGCAGAGAGAGAGAGAAAGAGCGCAGAGAGAGAGAGAAAGAGCGCAGAGAGAGAAATAAAGAGCGCAGAGAAAGAAAGAGCGCAGAGAGAGAGAAAGAAAGAGCGCAGAGAGAGAAAGAAAGAGCGCAGAGAGAGAGAATGAGCGCAGAGAGAGAGAAAGAAAGAGCGCAGAGAGAGAGAGGAAGAAAGAGCGCAGAGAGAGAGAGAAAGAGCGCAGAGAGAAAGAGAGCGCAGACAGAGAGTGAGCGTAGAGAGAGAGAGAGACAGCGCAGAGAGAAAGAGAGCGTAGAGAGAGAGAAAGAAAGAGCGCAGAGAGAGAGAGCGCAGAGAGAGAGATAGAAAGAGCACAGAGAGAAAGAAAGAGCGCAGAGAGAAAGAAAGAGCGCAGAGAGAGAGAATGAAAGAGCGCAGAGAGAGAGAAAGAAAGAGCGCAGAGAGAGAAAGAAAGAACGCAGAGAGAGAGAGAGTGCAGAGAAAGATAGAGCGCAGAGAGAGAAAGAAAGAAAGAGCGCAGAGAGAGAAAGAAAGAGCGCAGAGAAAGAAAGAGCGCAGAGAGAGAGAAAGAGCGCAGAGAGAGAGAAAGAGTGCAGAGAGAGAGAAAGAGCGCAGAGAGAGAGAAAGAAAGAGCGCAGAGAGAGATAGAAAGAGCGCAGAGAGAGAGAGAGCGCAGAGAGAGAGAGCAGAGAGAAAGAAAGAGCACAGAGAGAGAGAAAGAGCCCAGAGAGAGAGAAAGAAAGTGCGCAGAGAGAAAGAAAGAGCTCAGAGAGAAAGAAAGAGCGCAGAGAGAGAGAAAGAAAGAGCGCAGAGAGAGAGAAAGAAAGAGCGCAGAGAGAGAAAGAAAGAGCGCAGAGAGAGAGAAAGAAAGAAAGAGCGCATAGAGAGAAAGAAAGAG
This sequence comes from Ascaphus truei, assembly GCF_040206685.1. Classification (NCBI taxonomy): domain Eukaryota; kingdom Metazoa; phylum Chordata; class Amphibia; order Anura; family Ascaphidae; genus Ascaphus; species Ascaphus truei. Next base: position 273,919 of record NW_027454407.1, on the reverse strand, counting down.
CACAGAGAGAGAGAGAATGAGCGCAGAGAGAGAGAGAAAGAGCGCAGCGAGAGAGAGAGAAAGAGTGCAGAGAGAGAGAAAGAAAGAGCGCAGAGAGAGAAAGAGCACAGAGAGAGAAAGAGAAAGAAAGAGCGCAGAGAGAGAGAGAGAAAGAGCGCAGAGAGAGAGAGAAAGATCGCAGAGAGAGAGAAAGAGCGCAGAGAGAGAAAGAGAAAGAAAGAGCACAGAGAGAGAAAGAGCGCAGAGAAAGAAAGAGCACAGAGAGAGAAAGAGCGCAGAGAGAAAGAAAGAGCGCAGAGAGAGAGAAAGAGCGCAGAGAGAGAGAAAGAGCGCAGAGAGAGAAAGAAAAAGCGCAGAGAGAGACAAAGAGCGCAGAGAGAGAGAAAGAAAGAGCGCAGAGAGAGAGAAAGAAAGAGAGCAGAGAGAGAAAGAAAGAGCGCAGAGAGAGAGAGAGAGAGAAAGAGCGCAGAGAGAGAGGAACAAAGAGCGCAGAGAGAGAGAGAAAGAGCGCAGAGAGAGAGAAAGAGCGCAGAGAGAAAGAGAGCGCAGACAGAGAGTGAGCACAGAGAGAGAGAGAGCGCAGAGAGAGCGAAAGAAAGAGCGCAGAGAGAGAGAAAGAAAGAGCGCGGAGAGAGAGAAAGAAAGAGCGCAGAGAGAGAAAGAAAGAGCGCAGAGAGAGAAAGAAAGAGCGCAAAGAGAGAAAAAAAGAGCGCAAAGAGAGAAAAAAAGAGCGCAGAGAGAAAGAAAGAAAGAGCGCAGAGAGAGAGAGAGAGACCGCAGAGAGAGAAAGAGAAAGAAAGAGCGCAGAGAGAGAGAAAGAGCGCAGAGAGAAAGAGAGCGCAGACAGAGAGTGAGCACAGAGAGAGAGAGAGCGCAGAGAGAGCGAAAGAAAGAGCGCAGAGAGAGAGAAAGAAAGAGCGCGGAGAGAGAGAAAGAAAGAGCGCAGAGAGAGAAAGAAAGAGCGCAGAGAGAGAAAGAAAGAGCGCAAAGAGAGAAAAAAAGAGCGCAAAGAGAGAAAAAAAGAGCGCAGAGAGAAAGAAAGAAAGAGCGCAGAGAGAGAGAGAGAGACCGCAGAGAGAGAAAGAGAAAGAAAGAGCGCAGAGAGAGAAAGAGCGCAGAGAGAGAAAGAGCGCAGAGAGAGAAAGAGCGCAGAGAGAGAAAGTGCGCAGAGAGAGAAAGTGCGCAGAGAGAGAAAGAGAGCAGAGAGAAAGAAAGAGCGCAGAGAGAGAGAGAGAGCGCAGAGAGAGAGTGAAAGAGCGCAGAGAGAGAAAGAGAAAGAAAGAGCGCAGAGAGAGAAAGAGCGCAGAGAGAGAAAGTGCGCAGAGAGAGAAAGAGCGCAGAGAGAAAGAAAGAGCGCAAAGAGAGAAAAAAAGAGCGCAAAGAGAAAGAAAGAAAGAGCGCAGAGAGAAAGAAAGAAAGAGCGCAGAGAGAGAGAGAGCGCAGAGAGAGAAAGAGAAAGAAAGAGCGCAGAGAGAGAGAGAGAAAGAGCGCAGAGAGAGAGAGAAAGAGCGCAGAGAGAGACAAAGAGCGCAGAGAGAGAAAGAGAAAGAAAGAGCACAGAGAAAGAAAGAGCGCAGAGAGAGAAAGAGCACAGAGAGAGAAAGAGCGCAGAGAGAAAGAAAGAGCGCAGAGAGAGAGAGAGCGCAGAGAGAGAGAAAGAGTGCAGAGAGAGAGAAAGAAAAAGCGCAGAGAGAGACAAAGAGCGCAGAGAGAGAGAAAGAAAGAGCGCAGAAAGAGAAAGAAAGAAAGAGCGCAGAGAGAGAAAGAAAGAGCGCAGAGAGAGAGAGAGCGCGCAGAGAGAGAGGAAGAAAGAGCGCAGAGAGAGAGAAAGAGCGCAGAGAGAGAGAGAAAGAGCGCAGAGAGAAAGAAAGAGCGCAAAGAGAGAAAAAAATAGCGCAGAGAGAAAGAAAGAAAGAGCGCAGAGAGAAATAAAGAAAGAAAGCAGAGAGAGAGAAAGAGCGCAGAGAGAGAAAGAGAAAGAAAGAGCGCAGAGAGAAAGAAAGAGCGCAGAGAGAGAGAAATAGCGCAGAGAGAGAAAGAGAAAGAAAGAGCGCAGAGAGAAAGAAAGAGCGCAGAGAGAGAGAAATAGCGCAGAGAGAGAGAAAGAAAGTGCGCAGAGAGAAAGAAAGAGCGCAGAGAGAGAGAAAGAGCGCAGAGAGAGAGAGAGAAAGAGCGCATAGAGAGAGAAAGAAAGAGCGCAGAGAGAAATAAAGAAAGAAAGCAGAGAGAGAGAAAGAGCGCAGAGAGAGAAAGAGAAAGAAAGAGCGCAGAGAGAAAGAAAGAGCGCAGAGAGAGAGAAATAGCGCAGAGAGAGAGAAAGAAAGTGCGCAGAGAGAAAGAAAGAGCGCAGAGAGAGAGAAAGAGCGCAGAGAGAGAGAGAGAAAGAGCGCATAGAGAGAGAAAGAAAGAGCGCAGAGAGAGAGAGAGCGCAGAGAGAGAGGAAGAAAGAGCGCAGAGAGAGAAAGAAAGAGCGCAGAGAGAGAGAGAAAGAGCGCAGAGAGAAAGAGCGCAGACAGAGAGAGAGAAAGAGCGCTAGAGAAAGAAAAAGCGCAGAGAGAGAGAAAGAAAGAGCGCAGAGAGAGAGAGAAAGAAAGAGCGCAGAGAGAGAGAGAAAGAAAGAGCGCAGAGAGAGAAAGAAAGAACGCAGAGAGAGAGAGCGCAGAGAGAGAGAGCGCAGAGAGAAAGATAGAGCGCAGAGAGAGAGAAAGAGCGCAGAGAGAGAGAAAGAAAGAGCGCAGAGAGAAAGAAAGAGCGCAGAGAGAAAGAAAGAGCGCAGAGAGAAAGAAAGAGCGCAGAGAGAGAGAATGAAAGAGCGCAGAGAGAGAGAAAGAAAGAGCGCAGAGAGAGAAAGAAAGAGCGCAGAGAGAGAGAGAGTGCAGAGAAAGATAGAGCGCAGAGAGAGAAAGAAAGAAAGAGCGCAGAGAGAGAAAGAAAGAGCGCAGAGAAAGAAAGAGCGCAGAGAGAGAGAAAGAGCGCAGAGAGAGAGAAAGAGTGCAGAGAGAGAGAAAGAGCACAGAGAGAGAGAAAGAAAGAGCACAGAGAGAGAGAAAGAAAGAGCGCAGAGAGAGAGAAAGAAAGAGCGCAGAGAGAGATAGAAAGAGCGCAGAGAGAGAGAGAGCGCAGAGAGAGAGAGCAGAGAGAAAGAAAGAGCACAGAGAGAGAGAAAGAGCACAGAGAGAGAGAAAGAAAGTGCGCAGAGAGAAAGAAAGAGCTCAGAGAGAAAGAAAGAGCGCAGAGAGAGAGAAAGAAAGAGCGCAGAGAGAGAGAAAGAAAGAGCGCAGAGAGAGAAAGAAAGAGCGCAGAGAGAGAGAATGAAAGAAAGAGCGCATAGAGAGAGAGAATGAGCGCAGAGAGAGAGAGAAAGAGCGCAGCGAGAGAGAGAGAAAGAGCGCAGAGAGAGAGAAAGAAAGAGCGCAGAGAGAGAGAAAGAAAGAGAGCAGAGAGAGAAAGAAAGAGCGCAGAGAGAGAGAGAGAGAGAAAGAGCGCAGAGAGAGAGGAACAAAGAGCGCAGAGAGAGAGAGAAAGAGCGCAGAGAGAGAGAAAGAGCGCAGAGAGAAAGAGAGCGCAGACAGAGAGTGAGCACAGAGAGAGAGAGAGCGCAGAGAGAGCGAAAGAAAGAGCGCAGAGAGAGAGAAAGAAAGAGCGCAGAGAGAGAGAAAGAAAGAGCGCAGAGAGAGAAAGAAAGAGCGCAGAGAGAGAAAGAAAGAGCGCAAAGAGAGAAAAAAAGAGCGCAAAGAGAGAAAAAAAGAGCGCAGAGAGAAAGAAAGAAAGAGCGCAGAGAGAGAGAGAGAGACCGCAGAGAGAGAAAGAGAAAGAAAGAGCGCAGAGAGAGAAAGAGCGCAGAGAGAGAAAGAGCGCAGAGAGAGAAAGTGCGCAGAGAGAGAAAGTGCGCAGAGAGAGAAAGAGAGCAGAGAGAAAGAAAGAGCGCAGAGAGAGAGAGAGAGCGCAGAGAGAGAGTGAAAGAGCGCAGAGAGAGAAAGAGAAAGAAAGAGCGCAGAGAGAGAAAGTGCGCAGAGAGAGAAAGTGCGCAGAGAGAGAAAGAGCGCAGAGAGAAAGAAAGAGCGCAAAGAGAGAGAAATAGCGCAGAGAGAGAAAGAGAAAGAAAGAGCGCAGAGAGAAAGAAAGAGCGCAGAGAGAGAGAAATAGCGCAGAGAGAGAGAAAGAAAGTGCGCAGAGAGAAAGAAAGAGCGCAGAGAGAGAGAAAGAGCGCAGAGAGAGAGAGAGAAAGAGCGCATAGAGAGAGAAAGAAAGAGCGCAGAGAGAAATAAAGAAAGAAAGCAGAGAGAGAGAAAGAGCGCAGAGAGAGAAAGAGAAAGAAAGAGCGCAGAGAGAAAGAAAGAGCGCAGAGAGAGAGAAATAGCGCAGAGAGAGAGAAAGAAAGTGCGCAGAGAGAAAGAAAGAGCGCAGAGAGAGAGAAAGAGCGCAGAGAGAGAGAGAGAAAGAGCGCATAGAGAGAGAAAGAAAGAGCGCAGAGAGAGAGAGAGCGCAGAGAGAGAGGAAGAAAGAGCGCAGAGAGAGAAAGAAAGAGCGCAGAGAGAGAGAGAAAGAGCGCAGAGAGAAAGAGAGCGCAGACAGAGAGAAAGAAAGAGCGCAGAGAGAGAGAAAGAGCGCTAGAGAAAGAAAAAGCGCAGAGAGAGAGAAAGAAAGAGCGCAGAGAGAGAGAGAAAGAAAGAGCGCAGAGAGAGAGAGAAAGAAAGAGCGCAGAGAGAGAAAGAAAGAACGCAGAGAGAGAGAGCGCAGAGAGAGAGAGCGCAGAGAGAAAGATAGAGCGCAGAGAGAGAGAAAGAGCGCAGAGAGAGAGAAAGAAAGAGCGCAGAGAGAAAGAAAGAGCGCAGAGAGAAAGAAAGAGCGCAGAGAGAGAGAATGAAAGAGCGCAGAGAGAGAGAAAGAAAGAGCGCAGAGAGAGAAAGAAAGAGCGCAGAGAGAGAGAGAGTGCAGAGAAAGATAGAGCGCAGAGAGAGAAAGAAAGAAAGAGCGCAGAGAGAGAAAGAAAGAGCGCAGAGAAAGAAAGAGCGTAGAGAGAGAGAAAGAGCGCAGAGAGAGAGAAAGAGTGCAGAGAGAGAGAAAGAGCACAGAGAGAGAGAAAGAAAGAGCACAGAGAGAGAGAAAGAAAGAGCGCAGAGAGAGAGAAAGAAAGAGCGCAGAGAGAGATAGAAAGAGCGCAGAGAGAGAGAGAGCGCAGAGAGAGAGAGCAGAGAGAAAGAAAGAGCACAGAGAGAGAGAAAGAGCACAGAGAGAGAGAAAGAAAGTGCGCAGAGAGAAAGAAAGAGCTCAGAGAGAAAGAAAGAGCGCAGAGAGAGAGAAAGAAAGAGCGCAGAGAGAGAGAAAGAAAGAGCGCAGAGAGAGAAAGAAAGAGCGCAGAGAGAGAGAATGAAAGAAAGAGCGCATAGAGAGAGAGAATGAGCGCAGAGAGAGAGAGAAAGAGCGCAGCGAGAGAGAGAGAAAGAGTGCAGAGAGAGAGAAAGAAAGAGCGCAGAGAGAGAGAGAAAGAAAGAGCGCAGAGAGAGAAAGAAAGAAAGAGCGCAGAGAGAGAGAGAGAGAGAGCGCAGAGAGAGGGGAACAAAGAGCGCAGAGAGAGAGAGAAAGAGCGCAGAGAGAGAGAGAAAGAGCGCTGAGAGAAAGATGGCGCAGACAGAGAGAGAGCGCAGAGAGAGAGAGCGCAGAGCGAGAGAAAGAAAGAGCGCAGAGAGAGAGAAAGAGTGCAGAGAGAGAAAGAGAAAGAAAGAGCGCAGAGATAGAGAGAGAAAGAGCACAGAGAGAGAGAGAAAGAGCGCAGAGAGAGAGAAAGAGCGCAGAGAGAGAAAGAAAGAGCGCAGAGAGAGAGAAAGAGCGCAGAGAGAGAAAGAGAAAGAAAGAGCGCAGAGAGAGAGAGAGAAAGAGCGCAGAGAGAGAGAGAAAGAGCGCAGAGAGAGAGAAAGAGCGCAGAGAGAGAAAGAAAGAGCGCAGAGAGAGAAAGAAAGAGCGCAGAGAGAGAGAGCGCAGAGAGAGAGAGCGCAGAGAGAAAGAAAGAGCGCAGAGAGAAAGAAAGAGCGCAGAGAGAAAGAAAGAGCGCAGAGAGAGAGAAAGGAAGAGCGCAGAGAGAGAGAAAGAAAGAGAGCAGAGAGAGAAAGAAAGAGCGCAGAGAGAGAGAGAGAGAGAAAGAGCGCAGAGAGAGAGAGAAAGAGCGCAGAGAGAGAGAAAGAGCGCAGAGAGAAAGAGAGCGCAGACAGAGAGTGAGCGCAGAGAGAGAGAGAGCGCAGAGAGAGCGAAAGAAAGAGCGCAGAGAGAGAGAAAGAAAGAGCGCAGAGAGAGAGAAAGAAAGAGCGCAGAGAGAGAAAGAAAGAGCGCAGAGAGAGAAAGAAAGAGCGCAAAGAGAGAAAAAAAGAGCGCAAAGAGAGAAAAAAAGAGCGCAGAGAGAGAGAGAGAGACCGCAGAGAGAGAAAGAGAAAGAAAGAGCGCAAAGAGAGAAAGAGCGCAGAGAGAGAAAGAGCGCAGAGAGAGAAAGAGCGCAGAGAGAGAAAGTGCGCAGAGAGAGAAAGAGAGCAGAGAGAAAGAAAGAGCGCAGAGAGAGAGAGAGAGCGCAGAGAGAGAGTGAAAGAGCGCAGAGAGAGAAAGAGAAAGAAAGAGCGCAGAGAGAGAAAGTGCGCAGAGAGAGAAAGTGCGCAGAGAGAGAAAGAGCGCAGAGAGAAAGAAAGAGCGCAAAGAGAGAAAAAAAGAGCGCAAAGAGAAAGAAAGAAAGAGCGCAGAGAGAAAGAAAGAAAGAGCGCAGAGAGAGAGAAAGAGCGCAGAGAGAGAAAGAGAAAGAAAGAGCGCAGAGAGAGAGAGAGAAAGAGCGCAGAGAGAGAGAGAAAGAGCGCAGAGAGAGACAAAGAGCGCAGAGAGAGAAAGAGAAAGAAAGAGCACAGAGAAAGAAAGAGCGCAGAGAGAGAAAGAGCACAGAGAGAGAAAGAGCGCAGAGAGAAAGAAAGAGCGCAGAGAGAGAGAGAGCGCAGAGAGAGAGAAAGAGTGCAGAGAGAGAGAAAGAAAAAGCGCAGAGAGAGACAAAGAGCGCAGAGAGAGAGAAAGAAAGAGCGCAGAAAGAGAAAGAAAGAAAGAGCGCAGAGAGAGAAAGAAAGAGCGCAGAGAGAGAGAGAGCGCGCAGAGAGAGAGGAAGAAAGAGCGCAGAGAGAGAGAAAGAGCGCAGAGAGAGAGAGAGAAAGAGCGCAGAGAGAAAGAAAGAGCGCAAAGAGAGAAAAAAATAGCGCAGAGAGAAAGAAAGAAAGAGCGCAGAGAGAAATAAAGAAAGAAAGCAGAGAGAGAGAAAGAGCGCAGAGAGAGAAAGAGAAAGAAAGAGCGCAGAGAGAAAGAAAGAGCGCAGAGAGAGAGAAATAGCGCAGAGAGAGAGAAAGAAAGTGCGCAGAGAGAAAGAAAGAGCGCAGAGAGAGAGAAAGAGCGCAGAGAGAGAGAGAGAAAGAGCGCATAGAGAGAGAAAGAAAGAGCGCAGAGAGAAATAAAGAAAGAAAGCAGAGAGAGAGAAAGAGCGCAGAGAGAGAAAGAGAAAGAAAGAGCGCAGAGAGAAAGAAAGAGCGCAGAGAGAGAGAAATAGCGCAGAGAGAGAGAAAGAAAGTGCGCAGAGAGAAAGAAAGAGCGCAGAGAGAGAGAAAGAGCGCAGAGAGAGAGAGAGAAAGAGCGCATAGAGAGAGAAAGAAAGAGCGCAGAGAGAGAGAAAGAAAGAGCGCAGAGAGAGAAAGAAAGAAAGAGCGCAGAGAGAGAGAGCGCAGAGAGAGAGGAAGAAAGAGCGCAGAGAGAGAAAGAAAGAGCGCAGAGAGAGAGAGAAAGAGCGCAGAGAGAAAGAGAGCGCAGACAGAGAGAAAGAAAGAGCGCAGAGAGAGAGAAAGAGCGCTAGAGAAAGAAAAAGCGCAGAGAGAGAGAAAGAAAGAGCGCAGAGAGAGAGAGAAAGAAAGAGCGCAGAGAGAGAAAGAAAGAACGCAGAGAGAGAGAGCGCAGAGAGAGAGAGCGCAGAGAGAAAGATAGAGCGCAGAGAGAGAGAAAGAGCGCAGAGAGAGAGAAAGAAAGAGCGCAGAGAGAAAGAAAGAGCGCAGAGAGAAAGAAAGAGCGCAGAGAGAGAGAATGAAAGAGCGCAGAGAGAGAGAAAGAAAGAGCGCAGAGAGAGAAAGAAAGAGCGCAGAGAGAGAGAGAGTGCAGAGAAAGATAGAGCGCAGAGAGAGAAAGAAAGAAAGAGCGCAGAGAGAGAAAGAAAGAGCGCAGAGAAAGAAAGAGCGCAGAGAGAGAGAAAGAGTGCAGAGAGAGAGAAAGAGTGCAGAGAGAGAGAAAGAGCACAGAGAGAGAGAAAGAAAGAGCACAGAGAGAGAGAAAGAAAGAGCGCAGAGAGAGAGAAAGAAAGAGCGCAGAGAGAGATAGAAAGAGCGCAGAGAGAGAGAGAGCGCAGAGAGAGAGAGCAGAGAGAAAGAAAGAGCACAGAGAGAGAGAAAGAGCACAGAGAGAGAGAAAGAAAGTGCGCAGAGAGAAAGAAAGAGCTCAGAGAGAAAGAAAGAGCGCAGAGAGAGAGAAAGAAAGAGCGCAGAGAGAGAGAAAGAAAGAGCGCAGAGAGAGAAAGAAAGAGCGCAGAGAGAGAGAATGAAAGAAAGAGCGCATAGAGAGAGAGAATGAGCGCAGAGAGAGAGAGAAAGAGCGCAGCGAGAGAGAGAGAAAGAGTGCAGAGAGAGAGAAAGAAAGAGCGCAGAGAGAGAGAGAAAGAAAGAGCGCAGAGAGAGAAAGAAAGAAAGAGCGCAGAGAGAGAGAGAGAGAGAGAGCGCAGAGAGAGGGGAACAAAGAGCGCAGAGAGAGAGAGAAAGAGCGCAGAGAGAGAGAGAAAGAGCGCAGAGAGAAAGATGGCGCAGACAGAGAGAGAGCGCAGAGAGAGAGAGCGCAGAGCGAGAGAAAGAAAGAGCGCAGAGAGAGAGAAAGAGTGCAGAGAGAGAAAGAGAAAGAAAGAGCGCAGAGATAGAGAGAGAAAGAGCACAGAGAGAGAGAGAAAGAGCGCAGAGAGAGAGAAAGAGCGCAGAGAGAGAGAAAGAGCGCAGAGAGAGAAAGAAAGAGCGCAGAGAGAGAGAGAGAGCGCAGAGAGAGAAAGAGAAAGAAAGAGCGCAGAGAGAGAGAGAGAAAGAGCGCAGAGAGAGAGAGAAAGAGCGCAGAGAGAGAGAAAGAGCGCAGAGAGAGAAAGAAAGAGCGCAGAGAGAGAAAGAAAGAGCGCAGAGAGAGAGAGCGCAGAGAGAGAGAGCGCAGAGAGAAAGAAAGAGCGCAGAGAGAAAGAAAGAGCGCAGAGAGAAAGAAAGAGCGCAGAGAGAGAGAAAGGAAGAGCGCAGAGAGAGAGAAAGAAAGAGAGCAGAGAGAGAAAGAAAGAGCGCAGAGAGAGAGAGAGAGAGAAAGAGCGCAGAGAGAGAGGAACAAAGAGCGCAGAGAGAGAGAGAAAGAGCGCAGAGAGAGAGAAAGAGCGCAGAGAGAAAGAGAGCGCAGACAGAGAGTGAGCGCAGAGAGAGAGAGAGCGCAGAGAGAGCGAAAGAAAGAGCGCAGAGAGAGAGAAAGAAAGAGCGCAGAGAGAGAGAAAGAAAGAGCGCAGAGAGAGAAAGAAAGAGCGCAGAGAGAGAAAGAAAGAGCGCAAAGAGAGAAAAAAAGAGCGCAAAGAGAGAAAAAAAGAGCGCAGAGAGAAAGAAAGAAAGAGCGCAGAGAGAGAGAGAGAGACCGCAGAGAGAGAAAGAGAAAGAAAGAGCGCAAAGAGAGAAAGAGCGCAGAGAGAGAAAGAGCGCAGAGAGAGAAAGTGCGCAGAGAGAGAAAGAGAGCAGAGAGAAAGAAAGAGCGCAGAGAGAGAGAGAGAGCGCAGAGAGAGAGTGAAAGAGCGCAGAGAGAGAAAGAGAAAGAAAGAGCGCAGAGAGAGAAAGTGCGCAGAGAGAGAAAGTGCGCAGAGAGAGAAAGAGCGCAGAGAGAAAGAAAGAGCGCAAAGAGAGAAAAAAAGAGCGCAAAGAGAAAGAAAGAAAGAGCGCAGAGAGAAAGAAAGAAAGAGCGCAGAGAGAGAGAAAGAGCGCAGAGAGAGAAAGAGAAAGAAAGAGCGCAGAGAGAGAGAGAGAAAGAGCGCAGAGAGAGAGAGAAAGAGCGCAGAGAGAGACAAAGAGCGCAGAGAGAGAAAGAGAAAGAAAGAGCACAGAGAAAGAAAGAGCGCAGAGAGAGAAAGAGCACAGAGAGAGAAAGAGCGCAGAGAGAAAGAAAGAGCGCAGAGAGAGAGAGAGCGCAGAGAGAGAGAAAGAGTGCAGAGAGAGAGAAAGAAAAAGCGCAGAGAGAGACAAAGAGCGCAGAGAGAGAGAAAGAAAGAGCGCAGAGAGAGAAAGAAAGAGCGCAGAGAGAGAGAGAGCGCGCAGAGAGAGAGGAAGAAAGAGCGCAGAGAGAGAGAAAGAGCGCAGAGAGAAAGAAAGAGCGCAAAGAGAGAAAAAAATAGCGCAGAGAGAAAGAAAGAAAGAGCGCAGAGAGAAATAAAGAAAGAAAGCAGAGAGAGAGAAAGAGCGCAGAGAGAGAAAGAGAAAGAAAGAGCGCAGAGAGAAAGAAAGAGCGCAGAGAGAGAGAAATAGCGCAGAGAGAGAGAAAGAAAGTGCGCAGAGAGAAAGAAAGAGCGCAGAGAGAGAGAAAGAGCGCAGAGAGAGAGAGAGAAAGAGCGCATAGAGAGAGAAAGAAAGAGCGCAGAGAGAAATAAAGAAAGAAAGCAGAGAGAGAGAAAGAGCGCAGAGAGAGAAAGAGAAAGAAAGAGCGCAGAGAGAAAGAAAGAGCGCAGAGAGAGAGAAATAGCGCAGAGAGAGAGAAAGAAAGTGCGCAGAGAGAAAGAAAGAGCGCAGAGAGAGAGAAAGAGCGCAGAGAGAGAGAGAGAAAGAGCGCATAGAGAGAGAAAGAAAGAGCGCAGAGAGAGAGAGAAAGAAAGAGCGCAGAGAGAGAAAGAAAGAAAGAGCGCAGAGAGAGAGAGAGCGCAGAGAGAGAGGAAGAAAGAGCGCAGAGAGAGAAAGAAAGAGCGCAGAGAGAGAGAGAAAGAGCGCAGAGAGAAAGAGAGCGCAGACAGAGAGAAAGAAAGAGCGCAGAGAGAGAGAAAGAGCGCTAGAGAAAGAAAAAGCGCAGAGAGAGAGAAAGAAAGAGCGCAGAGAGAGAGAGAAAGAAAGAGCGCAGAGAGAGAGAGAAAGAAAGAGCGCAGAGAGAGAAAGAAAGAACGCAGAGAGAGAGAGCGCAGAGAGAGAGAGCGCAGAGAGAAAGATAGAGCGCAGAGAGAGAGAAAGAGCGCAGAGAGAGAGAAAGAAAGAGCGCAGAGAGAAAGAAAGAGCGCAGAGAGAGAGAATGAAAGAGCGCAGAGAGAGAGAAAGAAAGAGCGCAGAGAGAGAAAGAAAGAGCGCAGAGAGAGAGAGAGTGCAGAGAAAGATAGAGCGCAGAGAGAGAAAGAAAGAAAGAGCACAGAGAGAGAAAGAAAGAGCGCAGAGAAAGAAAGAGCGCAGAGAGAGAGAAAGAGCGCAGAGAGAGAGAAAGAGTGCAGAGAGAGAGAAAGAGCACAGAGAGAGAGAAAGAAAGAGCGCAGAGAGAGAGAAAGAAAGAGCGCAGAGAGAGATAGAAAGAGCGCAGAGAGAGAGAGAGCGCAGAGAGAGAGAGCAGAGAGAAAGAAAGAGCACAGAGAGAGAGAAAGAGCACAGAGAGAGAGAAAGAAAGTGCGCAGAGAGAAAGAAAGAGCTCAGAGAGAAAGAAAGAGCGCAGAGAGAGAGAAAGAAAGAGCGCAGAGAGAGAGAAAGAAAGAGCGCAGAGAGAAATAAAGAAAGAAAGCAGAGAGAGAGAAAGAGCGCAGAGAGAGAAAGAGAAAGAAAGAGCGCAGAGAGAAAGAAAGAGCGCAGAGAGAGAGAAATAGCGCAGAGAGAGAGAAAGAAAGTGCGCAGAGAGAAAGAAAGAGCGCAGAGAGAGAGAAAGAGCGCAGAGAGAGAGAGAGAAAGAGCGCATAGAGAGAGAAAGAAAGAGCGCAGAGAGAGAGAGAAAGAAAGAGCGCAGAGAGAGAAAGAAAGAAAGAGCGCAGAGAGAGAGAGAGCGCAGAGAGAGAGGAAGAAAGAGCGCAGAGAGAGAAAGAAAGAGCGCAGAGAGAGAGAGAAAGAGCGCAGAGAGAAAGAGAGCGCAGACAGAGAGAAAGAAAGAGCGCAGAGAGAGAGAAAGAGCGCTAGAGAAAGAAAAAGCGCAGAGAGAGAGAAAGAAAGAGCGCAGAGAGAGAGAGAAAGAAAGAGCGCAGAGAGAGAGAGAAAGAAAGAGCGCAGAGAGAGAAAGAAAGAACGCAGAGAGAGAGAGCGCAGAGAGAGAGAGCGCAGAGAGAAAGATAGAGCGCAGAGAGAGAGAAAGAGCGCAGAGAGAGAGAAAGAAAGAGCGCAGAGAGAAAGAAAGAGCGCAGAGAGAGAGAATGAAAGAGCGCAGAGAGAGAGAAAGAAAGAGCGCAGAGAGAGAAAGAAAGAGCGCAGAGAGAGAGAGAGTGCAGAGAAAGATAGAGCGCAGAGAGAGAAAGAAAGAAAGAGCGCAGAGAGAGAAAGAAAGAGCGCAGAGAGAGAGAAAGAAAGAGCGCAGAGAGAAAGAAAGAGCGCAGAGAGAGAGAATGAAAGAGCGCAGAGAGAGAGAAAGAAAGAGCGCAGAGAGAGAAAGAAAGAGCGCAGAGAGAGAGAGAGTGCAGAGAAAGATAGAGCGCAGAGAGAGAAAGAAAGAAAGAGCGCAGAGAGAGAAAGAAAGAGCGCAGAGAAAGAAAGAGCGCAGAGAGAGAGAAAGAGCGCAGAGAGAGAGAAAGAGTGCAGAGAGAGAGAAAGAGCACAGAGAGAGAGAAAGAAAGAGCGCAGAGAGAGAGAAAGAAAGAGCGCAGAGAGAGATAGAAAGAGCGCAGAGAGAGAGAGAGCGCAGAGAGAGAGAGCAGAGAGAAAGAAAGAGCAGAGAGAGAGAGAAAGAGCCCAGAGAGAGAGAAAGAAAGTGCGCAGAGAGAAAGAAAGAGCTCAGAGAGAAAGAAAGAGCGCAGAGAGAGAGAAAGAAAGAGCGCAGAGAGAGAGAAAGAAAGAGCGCAGAGAGAGAAAGAAAGAGCGCAGAGAGAGAGAAAGAAAGAAAGAGCGCATAGAGAGAAAGAAAGAGCACAGAGAGAGAGAGAATGAGCGCAGAGAGAGAGAGAAAGAGCGCAGCGAGAGAGAGAGAAAGAGTGCAGAGAGAGAGAAAGAAAGAGCGCAGAGAGAGAAAGAGCACAGAGAGAGAAAGAGAAAGAAAGAGCGCAGAGAGAGAGAGAGAAAGAGCGCAGAGAGAGAGAGAAAGATCGCAGAGAGAGAGAAAGAGCGCAGAGAGAGAAAGAGAAAGAAAGAGCACAGAGAGAGAAAGAGCACAGAGAGAGAAAGAGCGCAGAGAAAGAAAGAGCACAGAGAGAGAAAGAGCGCAGAGAGAAAGAAAGAGCGCAGAGAGAGAGAAAGAGCGCAGAGAGAGAGAAAGAGCGCAGAGAGAGAGAAAGAAAAAGCGCAGAGAGAGACAAAGAGCGCAGAGAGAGAGAAAGAAAGAGCGCAGAGAGAGAGAAAGAAAGAGAGCAGAGAGAGAAAGAAAGAGCGCAGAGAGAGAGAGAGAGAGAGAAAGAGCGCAGAGAGAGAGGAACAAAGAGCGCAGAGAGAGAGAAAGAGCGCAGAGAGAAAGAGAGCGCAGACAGAGAGTGAGCGCAGAGAGAGAGAGAGCGCAGAGAGAGCGAAAGAAAGAGCGCAGAGAGAGAGAAAGAAAGAGCGCAGAGAGAGAGAAAGAAAGAGCGCAGAGAGAGAAAGAAAGAGCGCAGAGAGAGAAAGAAAGAGCGCAAAGAGAGAAAAAAAGAGCGCAAAGAGAGAAAAAAAGAGCGCAGAGAGAAAGAAAGAAAGAGCGCAGAGAGAGAGAGAGAGACCGCAGAGAGAGAAAGAGAAAGAAAGAGCGCAAAGAGAGAAAGAGCGCAGAGAGAGAAAGAGCGCAGAGAGAGAAAGTGCGCAGAGAGAGAAAGAGAGCAGAGAGAAAGAAAGAGCGCAGAGAGAGAGAGAGAGCGCAGAGAGAGAGTGAAAGAGCGCAGAGAGAGAAAGAGAAAGAAAGAGCGCAGAGAGAGAAAGAGCGCAGAGAGAGAAAGTGCGCAGAGAGAGAAAGAGCGCAGAGAGAAAGAAAGAGCGCAAAGAGAGAAAAAAAGAGCGCAAAGAGAAAGAAAGAAAGAGCGCAGAGAGAAAGAAAGAGCGCAGAGAGAGAGAAAGAGCGCAGAGAGAGAGAAAGAGCGCAGAGAGAGAAAGAGAAAGAAAGAGCGCAGAGAGAGAGAGAGAAAGAGCGCAGAGAGAGAGAGAAAGAGCGCAGAGAGAGACAAAGAGCGCAGAGAGAGAAAGAGAAAGAAAGAGCACAGAGAAAGAAAGAGCGCAGAGAGAGAAAGAGCACAGAGAGAGAAAGAGCGCAGAGAGAAAGAAAGAGCGCAGAGAGAGAGAGAGCGCAGAGAGAGAGAAAGAGTGCAGAGAGAGAGAAAGAAAAAGCGCAGAGAGAGACAAAGAGCGCAGAGAGAGAGAAAGAAAGAGCGCAGAAAGAGAAAGAAAGAAAGAGCGCAGAGAGAGAAAGAAAGAGCGCAGAGAGAGAGAGAGCGCGCAGAGAGAGAGGAAGAAAGAGCGCAGAGAGAGAGAAAGAGCGCAGAGAGAGAGAGAAAGAGCGCAGAGAGAGAAAGAGAAAGAAAGAGCGCAGAGAGAAAGAAAGAGCGCAGAGAGAGAGAAATAGCGCAGAGAGAGAGAAAGAAAGTGCGCAGAGAGAAAGAAAGAGCGCAGAGAGAGAGAAAGAGCGCAGAGAGAGAGAGAGAAAGAGCGCATAGAGAGAGAAAGAAAGAGCGCAGAGAGAAATAAAGAAAGAAAGCAGAGAGAGAGAAAGAGCGCAGAGAGAGAAAGAGAAAGAAAGAGCGCAGAGAGAAAGAAAGAGCGCAGAGAGAGAGAAATAGCGCAGAGAGAGAGAAAGAAAGTGCGCAGAGAGAAAGAAAGAGCGCAGAGAGAGAGAAAGAGCGCAGAGAGAGAGAGAGAAAGAGCGCATAGAGAGAGAAAGAAAGAGCGCAGAGAGAGAGAGAAAGAAAGAGCGCAGAGAGAGAAAGAAAGAAAGAGCGCAGAGAGAGAGAGAGCGCAGAGAGAGAGGAAGAAAGAGCGCAGAGAGAGAAAGAAAGAGCGCAGAGAGAGAGAGAAAGAGCGCAGAGAGAAAGAGAGCGCAGACAGAGAGAAAGAAAGAGCGCAGAGAGAGAGAAAGAGCGCTAGAGAAAGAAAAAGCGCAGAGAGAGAGAAAGAAAGAGCGCAGAGAGAGAGAGAAAGAAAGAGCGCAGAGAGAGAGAGAAAGAAAGAGCGCAGAGAGAGAAAGAAAGAACGCAGAGAGAGAGAGCGCAGAGAGAGAGAGCGCAGAGAGAAAGATAGAGCGCAGAGAGAGAGAAAGAGCGCAGAGAGAGAGAAAGAAAGAGCGCAGAGAGAAAGAAAGAGCGCAGAGAGAAAGAAAGAGCGCAGAGAGAGAGAATGAAAGAGCGCAGAGAGAGAGAAAGAAAGAGCGCAGAGAGAGAAAGAAAGAGCGCAGAGAGAGAGAGAGTGCAGAGAAAGATAGAGCGCAGAGAGAGAAAGAAAGAAAGAGCGCAGAGAGAGAAAGAAAGAGCGCAGAGAAAGAAAGAGCGCAGAGAGAGAGAAAGAGCGCAGAGAGAGAGAAAGAGTGCAGAGAGAGAGAAAGAGCACAGAGAGAGAGAAAGAAAGAGCACAGAGAGAGAGAAAGAAAGAGCGCAGAGAGAGAGAAAGAAAGAGCGCAGAGAGAGATAGAAAGAGCGCAGAGAGAGAGAGAGAGCGCAGAGAGAGAGAGCAGAGAGAAAGAAAGAGCACAGAGAGAGAGAAAGAGCACAGAGAGAGAGAAAGAAAGTGCGCAGAGAGAAAGAAAGAGCTCAGAGAGAAAGAAAGAGCGCAGAGAGAGAGAAAGAAAGAGCGCAGAGAGAGAGAAAGAAAGAGCGCAGAGAGAGAAAGAAAGAGCGCAGAGAGAGAGAATGAAAGAAAGAGCGCATAGAGAGAAAGAAAGAGCACAGAGAGAGAGAGAATGAGCGCAGAGAGAGAGAGAAAGAGCGCAGCGAGAGAGAGAGAAAGAGTGCAGAGAGAGAGAAAGAAAGAGCGCAGAGAGAGAGAGAAAGAAAGAGCGCAGAGAGAGAAAGAAAGAAAGAGCGCAGAGAGAGAGAGAGAGAGAGCGCAGAGAGAGGGGAACAAAGAGCGCAGAGAGAGAGAGAAAGAGCGCAGAGAGAGAGAGAAAGAGCGCAGAGAGAAAGATGGCGCAGACAGAGAGAGAGCGCAGAGAGAGAGAGCGCAGAGCGAGAGAAAGAAAGAGCGCAGAGAGAGAGAAAGAGTGCAGAGAGAGAAAGAGAAAGAAAGAGCGCAGAGATAGAGAGAGAAAAAGCACAGAGAGAGAGAGAAAGAGCGCAGAGAGAGAGAAAGAGCGCAGAGAGAGAAAGAAAGAGCGCAGAGAGAGAGAAAGAGCGCAGAGAGAGAAAGAGAAAGAAAGAGCGCAGAGAGAGAGAGAGAGAAAGAGCGCAGAGAGAGAGAGAAAGAGCGCAGAGAGAGAGAAAGAGCGCAGAGAGAGAAAGAAAGAGCGCAGAGAGAGAAAGAAAGAGCGCAGAGAGAGAGAGCGCAGAGAGAGAGAGCGCAGAGAGAAAGAAAGAGCGCAGAGAGAAAGAAAGAGCGCAGAGAGAGAGAAAGGAAGAGCGCAGAGAGAGAGAAAGAAAGAGAGCAGAGAGAGAAAGAAAGAGCGCAGAGAGAGAGAGAGAGAGAAAGAGCGCAGAGAGAGAGGAACAAAGAGCGCAGAGAGAGAGAGAAAGAGCGCAGAGAGAGAGAAAGAGCGCAGAGAGAAAGAGAGCGCAGACAGAGAGTGAGCGCAGAGAGAGAGAGAGCGCAGAGAGAGCGAAAGAAAGAGCGCAGAGAGAGAGAAAGAAAGAGCGCAGAGAGAGAGAAAGAAAGAGCGCAGAGAGAGAAAGAAAGAGCGCAGAGAGAGAAAGAAAGAGCGCAAAGAGAGAAAAAAAGAGCGCAAAGAGAGAAAAAAAGAGCGCAGAGAGAAAGAAAGAAAGAGCGCAGAGAGAGAGAGAGAGACCGCAGAGAGAGAAAGAGAAAGAAAGAGCGCAAAGAGAGAAAGAGCGCAGAGAGAGAAAGAGCGCAGAGAGAGAAAGTGCGCAGAGAGAGAAAGAGAGCAGAGAGAAAGAAAGAGCGCAGAGAGAGAGAGAGAGCGCAGAGAGAGAGTGAAAGAGCGCAGAGAGAGAAAGAGAAAGAAAGAGCGCAGAGAGAGAAAGTGCGCAGAGAGAGAAAGTGCGCAGAGAGAGAAAGAGCGCAGAGAGAAAGAAAGAGCGCAAAGAGAGAAAAAAAGAGCGCAAAGAGAAAGAAAGAAAGAGCGCAGAGAGAAAGAAAGAAAGAGCGCAGAGAGAGAGAAAGAGCGCAGAGAGAGAAAGAGAAAGAAAGAGCGCAGAGAGAGAGAGAGAAAGAGCGCAGAGAGAGAGAAAGAGCGCAGAGAGAGACAAAGAGCGCAGAGAGAGAAAGAGAAAGAAAGAGCACAGAGAAAGAAAGAGCGCAGAGAGAGAAAGAGCACAGAGAGAGAAAGAGCGCAGAGAGAAAGAAAGAGCGCAGAGAGAGAGAGAGCGCAGAGAGAGAGAAAGAGTGCAGAGAGAGAGAAAGAAAAAGCGCAGAGAGAGACAAAGAGCGCAGAGAGAGAGAAAGAAAGAGCGCAGAAAGAGAAAGAAAGAAAGAGCGCAGAGAGAGAAAGAAAGAGCGCAGAGAGAGAGAGAGCGCGCAGAGAGAGAGGAAGAAAGAGCGCAGAGAGAGAGA
Source organism: Ascaphus truei (assembly GCF_040206685.1). Classification (NCBI taxonomy): domain Eukaryota; kingdom Metazoa; phylum Chordata; class Amphibia; order Anura; family Ascaphidae; genus Ascaphus; species Ascaphus truei. The sequence continues at coordinate 256,100 of NW_027454407.1, read as the reverse complement.
AAGAGCGCAGAGAGAGAGAGAAAGAGCGCAGAGAGAAAGAAAGAGCGCAAAGAGAGAAAAAAATAGCGCAGAGAGAAAGAAAGAAAGAGCGCAGAGAGAAATAAAGAAAGAAAGCAGAGAGAGAGAAAGAGCGCAGAGAGAGAAAGAGAAAGAAAGAGCGCAGAGAGAAAGAAAGAGCGCAGAGAGAGAGAAATAGCGCAGAGAGAGAGAAAGAAAGTGCGCAGAGAGAAAGAAAGAGCGCAGAGAGAGAGAAAGAGCGCAGAGAGAGAGAGAGAAAGAGCGCATAGAGAGAAAGAAAGAGCGCAGAGAGAAATAAAGAAAGAAAGCAGAGAGAGAGAAAGAGCGCAGAGAGAGAAAGAGAAAGAAAGAGCGCAGAGAGAAAGAAAGAGCGCAGAGAGAGAGAAATAGCGCAGAGAGAGAGAAAGAAAGTGCGCAGAGAGAAAGAAAGAGCGCAGAGAGAGAGAAAGAGCGCAGAGAGAGAGAGAGAAAGAGCGCATAGAGAGAGAAAGAAAGAGCGCAGAGAGAGAGAGAAAGAAAGAGCGCAGAGAGAGAAAGAAAGAAAGAGCGCAGAGAGAGAGAGAGCGCAGAGAGAGAGGAAGAAAGAGCGCAGAGAGAGAAAGAAAGAGCGCAGAGAGAGAGAGAAAGAGCGCAGAGAGAAAGAGAGCGCAGACAGAGAGAAAGAAAGAGCGCAGAGAGAGAGAAAGAGCGCTAGAGAAAGAAAAAGCGCAGAGAGAGAGAAAGAAAGAGCGCAGAGAGAGAGAGAAAGAAAGAGCGCAGAGAGAGAGAGAAAGAAAGAGCGCAGAGAGAGAAAGAAAGAACGCAGAGAGAGAGAGCGCAGAGAGAGAGAGCGCAGAGAGAAAGATAGAGCGCAGAGAGAGAGAAAGAGCGCAGAGAGAGAGAAAGAAAGAGCGCAGAGAGAAAGAAAGAGCGCAGAGAGAGAGAATGAAAGAGCGCAGAGAGAGAGAAAGAAAGAGCGCAGAGAGAGAAAGAAAGAGCGCAGAGAGAGAGAGAGTGCAGAGAAAGATAGAGCGCAGAGAGAGAAAGAAAGAAAGAGCGCAGAGAGAGAAAGAAAGAGCGCAGAGAAAGAAAGAGCGCAGAGAGAGAGAAAGAGCGCAGAGAGAGAGAAAGAGTGCAGAGAGAGAGAAAGAGCACAGAGAGAGAGAAAGAAAGAGCGCAGAGAGAGAGAAAGAAAGAGCGCAGAGAGAGATAGAAAGAGCGCAGAGAGAGAGAGAGCGCAGAGAGAGAGAGCAGAGAGAAAGAAAGAGCACAGAGAGAGAGAAAGAGCACAGAGAGAGAGAAAGAAAGTGTGCAGAGAGAAAGAAAGAGCTCAGAGAGAAAGAAAGAGCGCAGAGAGAGAGAAAGAAAGAGCGCAGAGAGAGAGAAAGAAAGAGCGCAGAGAGAGAAAGAAAGAGCGCAGAGAGAGAGAATGAAAGAAAGAGCGCATAGAGAGAAAGAAAGAGCACAGAGAGAGAGAGAATGAGCGCAGAGAGAGAGAGAAAGAGCGCAGCGAGAGAGAGAGAAAGAGTGCAGAGAGAGAGAAAGAAAGAGCGCAGAGAGAGAGAGAAAGAAAGAGCGCAGAGAGAGAAAGAAAGAAAGAGCGCAGAGAGAGAGAGAGAGAGAGCGCAGAGAGAGGGGAACAAAGAGCGCAGAGAGAGAGAGAAAGAGCGCAGAGAGAGAGAGAAAGAGCGCAGAGAGAAAGATGGCGCAGACAGAGAGAGAGCGCAGAGAGAGAGAGCGCAGAGCGAGAGAAAGAAAGAGCGCAGAGAGAGAGAAAGAGTGCAGAGAGAGAAAGAGAAAGAAAGAGCGCAGAGATAGAGAGAGAAAGAGCACAGAGAGAGAGAGAAAGAGCGCAGAGAGAGAGAAAGAGCGCAGAGAGAGAAAGAAAGAGCGCAGAGAGAGAGAAAGAGCGCAGAGAGAGAAAGAGAAAGAAAGAGCGCAGAGAGAGAGAGAGAAAGAGCGCAGAGAGAGAGAGAAAGAGCGCAGAGAGAGAGAGCGCAGAGAGAGAGAGCGCAGAGAGAGAGAGCGCAGAGAGAAAGAAAGAGCGCAGAGAGAAAGAAAGAGCGCAGAGAGAAAGAAAGAGCGCAGAGAGAGAGAAAGGAAGAGCGCAGAGAGAGATAAAGAAAGAGCGCAGAGAGAGATAAAGAAAGAGCGCAGAGAGAGAAAGAAAGAGCGCAGAGAGAGAGAGAATGAGCGCACAGAGAGAGAGAAAGAGCGCAGAGAGAGAGAGAGAAAGAGCGCAGAGAGAGAGAAAGAAAGAGCGCAGAGAGAGAGAGAGAAAGAAAGAGCGCAGAGAAAGAAAGAAAGAAAGAGCGCAGAGAGAGAGAGAGCGCAGAGAGAGAGGAAGAAAGAGCGCAGAGAGAGAAAGAAAGAGCGCAGAGAGAGAGAGAAAGAGCGCAGAGAGAAAGAGAGCGCAAACAGAGAGAGAGCGCAGAGAGAGAGAAATCGCAGAGAGAGAGAAAGAAAGAGCGCAAAGAGAGAGAAAGAGCGCTAGAGAAAGAAAAAGCGCAGAGAGAGAGGAAGAAAGAGCGCAGAGAGAGAAAGAAAGAAAGAGCGCAGAGAGAGAAAGAAAGAGCGCAGAGAGAGAGAAAGAGCGCAGAGAGAGAGAAAGAGCGCAGAGAGAGAGAAAGAAAGAGCGCAGAGAGAGAAAGAAAGAGCGCAGAGAGAGGAAGAAAGAGCGCAGAGAGAAAGAAAGAGCGCAGAGAGTGAGAAAGAAAGAGCGCAGAGAGAGAGAAAGAAAGAGCGCAGAGAGAGAAAGAAAGAGGGCAGAGAGAGAAAGAAAGAGCGCAGAGAGAGAGAGAGAGAGCGCAGAGAGAGAGAGCACAGAGAGAAAGAAAGAGCGCAGATAGAGAGAAATAGCGCAGAGAGAGAGAAAGAAAGTGCGCAGAGAGAAAGAAAGAGCGCAGAGAGAAAGAAAGAGCGCAGAGAGAGAGAAAGAAAGAGCGCAGAGAGAGAGAAAGAAAGAGCGCAGAGAGAGAGAAAGAAAGAGCGCAGAGAGAGAGAAAGAAAGAGCGCAGAGAGAGAGAAAGAAAGAGCGCAGAGAGAGAAAGAAAGAGCGCAAAGAGAGAAAGAAAGAAAGAGCGCAGAGAGAGAAAAAAAGAGCGCAGAGAGAAAGAAAGAAAAAGTGCAGAGAGAAAGAAAGAAAGAGCGCAGAGAGAGAGAAAGAGCGCAGAGAGAGAGAGAGAAAGAGCGCAGAGAGAGAGAGAGAAAGAGCGCAGAGAGAGAGAGAGAGAAAGAGCGCAGAGAGAGAGAAAGAAAGAGCACAGAGAGAGAAAGAGCGCAGAGAGAGAAAGTGCGCAGAGAGAAAGAAAGAGCGCATAGAGAGAGAGAAAGAGCGCAGAGAGAGAAAGAAAGAGTGCAAAGAGAGAAAAAAAGAGCGCAGAGAGAAAGAAAGAAAAAGTGCAGAGAGAAAGAAAGAAAGAGCGCAGAGAGAGAGAGAGAGCGCAGAGAGAGAAAGAGAAAGAAAGAGCGCAGAGAGAGAGAAAGAGCGCAGAGAGAGAGAGAAAGAGCGCAGAGAGAGAAAGAAAGAGCGCAGAGAGAGAAAGAAAGAGCGCAGAGAGAGAGCGCAGAGAGAGAGAGAAAGAGCGCAGAGAGAGAGAAAGAGCACAGAGAGAAAGAAAGAGCGCAGAGAGAAATTAAGAGCGCAGAGAGAGAGAAAGAAAGAGCGCAGAGAGAGATAAAGAAAGAGCGCAGAGAGAGAAAGAAAGAGCGCAGAGAGAGAAAGAAAGAGCGCAGAGAGAGAGAGAATGAGCGCACAGAGAGAGAGAAAGAGCGCAGAGAGAGAGAGAGAAAGAGCGCAGAGAGAGAAAGAAAGAGCGCAGAGAGAGAGAGAAAGAAAGAGCGCAGAGAGAGAAAGAAAGAGCGCAGAGAGAGAGAGAGCGCAGAGAGAGAGGAAAAAAGAGCGCAGAGAGAGAGAGAAAGAGCGCAGAGAGAGAGAGAAAGAGCGCAGAGAGAAAGAGAGCGCAGACAGAGAGAGAGCGCAGAGAAAGAGAGAGCGCAAAGAGAGAGAAAGAAAGAGCGCAGAGAGAGAGAAAGAGCGCTAGAGAAAGAAAAAGCGCAGAGAGAGAGGAAGAAAGAGCGCAGAGAGAGAAAGAATGAAAGAGCGCAGAGAGAGAAAGAAAGAGCGCAGAGAGAGAGAAAGAGCGCAGAGAGAGAGAAAGAAAGAGCGCAGAGAGAGAGAAAGAAAGAGCGCAGAGAGAGAAAGAAAGAGCGCAGAGAGAGAGAAAGAAAGAGCGCAGAGAGAGAGAAAGAAAGAGCGCAGAGAGAAAGAAAGAGCGCAGAGAGTGAGAAAGAAAGAGCGCAGAGAGAGAGAAAGAAAGAGCGCAGAGAGAGAAAGAAAGAGCGCAGAGAGAGAAAGAAAGAGCGCAGAGAGAGAGAGCGCAGAGAGAGAGAGCACAGAGAGAAAGAAAGAGCGCAGAGAGAAAGAAAGAGTGCAGAGAGAAAGAAAGAGCGCAGAGAGAGAGAAAGAAAGAGCGCAGAGAGAGAAAGAAAGAGCGCAGAGAGAGAAAGAAAGAAAGAGCACAGAGAGAGAAAGAAAGAGCGCAGAGAGAGAGAGAGCGCAGAGAGAGAGGAAGAAAGAGCGCAGAGAGAGAGAGAAAGAGCGCAGAGAGAAAGAGAAAGAGCGCAGAGAGAAAGAGAGCGCAGACAGAGAGAGAGCGCAGAGAGAGAGAGAGCACAGAGAGAGAGAAAGAAAGAGCGCAGAGAGAGAGAAAGAGCGCTAGAGAAAGAAAAAGTGCAGAGAGAGAGAGGAAGAAAGAGCGCAGAGAGAGAAAGAAAGAGCGCAGAGAGAGAGAGAATGAGCGCACAGAGAGAGAGAAAGAGCGCAGAGAGAGAGAGAGAGAAAGAAAGAGCGCAGAGAGAGAGAGAAAGAAAGAGCGCAGAGAAAGAAAGAAAGAGCGCAGAGAGAGAAAGAAAGAGCGCAGAGAGAGAGAGAGCGCAGAGAGAGAGGAAGAAAGAGCGCAGAGAGAGAGAGAAAGAGCGCAGAGAGAGAGAGAGAAAGAGCGCAGAGAGAAAGAGAGCGCAGACAGAGAGAGAGCGCAGAGAGAGAGAGAGCGCAGAGAGAGAGAAAGAAAGAGCGCAGAGAGATAAAGAAAGAGCGCAGAGAGAGAAAGAAAGAAAGAGCGCAGAGAGAGAAAGAAAGAGCGCAGAGAGATAGAAAGAAAGAGCGCAGAGAGAGAGAAAGAAAGAGCGCAGAGAGAGAAAGAAAGAGCGCAGAGAGAGAAAGAAAGAAAGAGCGCAGAGAGAGAAAGAAAGAGCGCAGAGAGAGAAAGAAAGAGCGCAAAGAGAGAAAAAAAGAGCGCAAAGAGACAAAAAAAAGAGCGCAGAGAGAAAGAAAGAAAGAGCACAGAGAGAGAAAGAGCGCAGAGAGAGAAAGTGCGCAGAGAGAGAAAGAGCGCAGAGAGAAAGAAAGAGCGCAGAGAGAAAGAGAAAGAGCGCAGAGAGAGAAAGAAAGAGCGCAAAGAGAGAAAAAAGAGCGCAGAGAGAAAGAAAGAAAAAGTGCAGAGAGAAAGAAAGAAAGAGCGCAGAGAGAGAGAAAGAGCGCAGAGAGAGAAAGAGAAAGAAAGAGCGCAGAGAGAGAGAGAGAAAGAGCGCAGAGAGAGAGAGAAAGAGCGCAGAGAGAGAGAAAGAGCGCAGAGAGAGAAAGAAAGAGCGCAGAGAGAGAAAGAAAGAGCGCAGAGAGAGAAAGAAAGAGCGCAGAGAGAGAGAGCGCAGAGAGAAAGAAAGAAAGAGCGCAGAGAGAGAGAAAGAGCGCTAGAGAAAGAAAAAGTGCAGAGAGAGAGAGGAAGAAAGAGCGCAGAGAGAGAAAGAAAGAGCGCAGAGAGAGAGAGAATGAGCGCACAGAGAGAGAGAAAGAGCGCAGAGAGAGAGAGAGAGAAAGAAAGAGCGCAGAGAGAGAGAGAAAGAAAGAGCGCAGAGAAAGAAAGAAAGAGCGCAGAGAGAGAAAGAAAGAGCGCAGAGAGAGAGAGAGCGCAGAGAGAGAGGAAGAAAGAGCGCAGAGAGAGAGAGAAAGAGCGCAGAGAGAGAGAGAGAAAGAGCGCAGAGAGAAAGAGAGCGCAGACAGAGAGAGAGCGCAGAGAGAGAGAGAGCGCAGAGAGAGAGAAAGAAAGAGCGCAGAGAGATAAAGAAAGAGCGCAGAGAGAGAAAGAAAGAGCGCAGAGAGAGAAAGAAAGAGCGCAGAGAGATAGAAAGAAAGAGCGCAGAGAGAGAGAAAGAAAGAGCGCAGAGAGAGAAAGAAAGAGCGCAGAGAGAGAAAGAAATAAAGAGCGCAGAGAGAGAAAGAAAGAGCGCAGAGAGAGAAAGAAAGAGCGCAAAGAGAGAAAAAAAGAGCGCAAAGAGACAAAAAAAAGAGCGCAGAGAGAAAGAAAGAAAGAGCACAGAGAGAGAAAGTGCGCAGAGAGAGAAAGTGCGCAGAGAGAGAAAGAGCGCAGAGAGAAAGAAAGAGCGCAGAGAGAAAGAGAAAGAGCGCAGAGAGAGAAAGAAAGAGCGCAAAGAGAGAAAAAAGAGCGCAGAGAGAAAGAAAGAAAAAGTGCAGAGAGAAAGAAAGAAAGAGCGCAGAGAGAGAGAAAGAGCGCAGAGAGAGAAAGAGAAAGAAAGAGCGCAGAGAGAGAGAGAGAAAGAGCGCAGAGAGAGAGAGAAAGAGCGCAGAGAGAGAGAAAGAGCGCAGAGAGAGAAAGAAAGAGCGCAGAGAGAGAAAGAAAGAGCGCAGAGAGAGAAAGAAAGAGCGCAGAGAGAGAGAGCGCAGAGAGAGAGAGCGCAGAGAGAAAGAAAGAGCGCAGAGAGAAAGAAAGAGCGAAGAGAGAAAGAAAGAGCGCAGAGAGAAAGAAAGAGCGCAGAGAGTGAGAAAGAAAGAGCGCAGAGAGAGAGAAAGAAAGAGCGCAGAGAGAGAAAGAAAGAGGGCAGAGAGAGAAAGAAAGAGCGCAGAGAGAGAGAGAGAGAGAGCGCAGAGAGAGAGAGCACAGAGAGAAAGAAAGAGCGCAGATAGAGAGAAATAGCGCAGAGAGAGAGAAAGAAAGTGCGCAGAGAGAAAGAAAGAGCGCAGAGAGAAAGAAAGAGCGCAGAGAGAGAGAAAGAAAGAGCGCAGAGAGAGAGAAAGAAAGAGCGCAGAGAGAGAGAAAGAAAGAGCGCAGAGAGAAAGAAAGAGCGCAGAGAGAGAGAAAGAAAGAGCGCAGAGAGAGAAAGAAAGAGCGCAAAGAGAGAAAGAAAGAAAGAGCGCAGAGAGAGAAAAAAAGAGCGCAGAGAGAAAGAAAGAAAAAGTGCAGAGAGAAAGAAAGAAAGAGCGCAGAGAGAGAGAAAGAGCGCAGAGAGAGAAAGAAGCAGAGAAAGAAAGAGCGCAGAGAGAGAGATGAAAGAGCGCAGAGAGAGAGAAAGAAAGAGCAGCAGAGAGAGAGAAAGAGCGCAGAGAGAGAAGAAAGTGCGCAGAGAGAGAAAGAGAGCGCAGAGAGAAAGAAAGAGCGCATAGAGAGAGAAGAAAGAGCGCAGAGAGAGAGAAAGAAAGAGTGCAAGAGAGAGAAAGAAAGAGCGCAGAGAGAAAGAAGAAAAGAGCAGAGAGAAGAAAGAAAGAGCGCAGAGAGAGAGAAAGAGCGCAGAGAGAGAAAGAGAAGAAAGAGCAGAGAGAGAGAGAAAGAGCGCAGAGAGAGAAGAGAAAGAGCGCAGAGAGAGAAAGAGAAGAGCGCAGAGAGAGAGCGAGAGAGAGAGAGAGAGCGCAGAGAGAGAGAAAGAGCGCAGAGAGAAAGAAAGAGCGCAGAGAGAAGAAGAAAGAGGAGCAGAGAGAGAGAAGAAAGAGCGCAGAGAGAGAAGAAAGAGCGCAGAGAGAGAGAGAATGAGCGCACAGAGAGAGAGAAAGAGCGCAGAGAGAGAGAGAGAAAGGAGCGCAGAGAGAGAAAGAAAGAGCGCAGAGAGAGAGAGAAAGAAAGAGCGCAGAGAGAGAAAGAAAGAGCGCAGAGAGAGAGAAGAGCGCAGAGAGAGAGGAAGAAAGAGCGCGCAGAGAGAGAGAGAAAGAGCGCAGAGAGAGAGAGAAAGAGCGCAGAGAGAAAGAGAGCGCAGAGCAGAGAGAGAGCGCAGAGAAAGAAGAGAGCGCAAGAGAGAGAAAGAAAGAGCGCAGAGAGAGAGAAAGAGCGCTAGAGAAAGAAAAGAGCGCAGAGAGAGAGGAAGAAAGAGCGCAGAGAGAGAAAGAATGAAAGAGCGCAGAGAGAGAAAGAAAGAGCGCAGAGAGAGAGAAAGAGCGCAGAGAGAGAGAGAAAGAGCGCAGAGAGAGAGAAAGAGCGCAGAGAGAGAGAAAGAAAGAGCGCAGAGAGAGAGAAAGAAAGAGCGCAGAGAGAGAGAAAGAAAGAGCGCAGAGAGAGAGAAAGAAAGAGCGCAGAGAGAAAGAAAGAGCGCAGAGAGTGAGAAAGAAAGAGCGCAGAGAGAGAGAAAGAAAGAGCGCAGAGAGAGAAAGAAAGAGCGCAGAGAGAGAAAGAAAGAGCGCAGAGAGAGAGAGAGCGCAGAGAGAGAGAGCACAGAGAGAAAGAAAGAGCGCAGAGAGAAAGAAAGAGTGCAGAGAGAAAGAAAGAGCGCAGAGAGAGAGAAAGAAAGAGCGCAGAGAGAGAAAGAAAGAGCGCAGAGAGAGAAAGAAAGAAAGAGCACAGAGAGAGAAAGAAAGAGCGCAGAGAGAGAGAGAGCGCAGAGAGAGAGGAAGAAAGAGCGCAGAGAGAGAGAGAAAGAGCGCAGAGAGAAAGAGAAAGAGCGCAGAGAGAAAGAGAGCGCAGACAGAGAGAGAGCGCAGAGAGAGAGAGAGCGCAGAGAGAGAGAGAGCACAGAGAGAGAGAAAGAAAGAGCGCAGAGAGAGAGAAAGAGCGCTAGAGAAAGAAAAAGTACAGAGAGAGAGAGGAAGAAAGAGCGCAGGGAGAGAAAGAAAGAGCGCAGAGAGAGAGAGAATGAGCGCACAGAGAGAGAGAAAGAGCGCAGAGAGAGAGAGAGAAAGAAAGAGCGCAGAGAGAGAGAGAAAGAAAGAGCGCAGAGAAAGAAAGAAAGAGCGCAGAGAGAGAAAGAAAGAGCGCAGAGAGAGAGAGAGCGCAGAGAGAGAGGAAGAAAGAGCGCAGAGAGAGAGAGAAAGAGCGCAGAGAGAGAGAAAGAGCGCAGAGAGAAAGAGAGCGCAGACAGAGAGAGAGCGCAGAGAGAGAGAGAGCGCAGAGAGAGAGAAAGAAAGAGCGCAGAGAGATAAAGAAAGAGCGCAGAGAGAGAAAGAAAGAAAGAGCGCAGAGAGAGAAAGAAAGAGCGCAGAGAGATAGAAAGAAAGAGCGCAGAGAGAGAGAAAGAAAGAGCGCAGAGAGAGAAAGAAAGAGCGCAGAGAGAGAAAGAAATAAAGAGCGCAGAGAGAGAAAGAAAGAGCGCAGAGAGAGAAAGAAAGAGCGCAAAGAGAGAAAAAAAGAGCGCAAAGAGACAAAAAAAAGAGCGCAGAGAGAAAGAAAGAAAGAGCACAGAGAGAGAAAGAGCGCAGAGAGAGAAAGTGCGCAGAGAGAGAAAGAGCGCAGAGAGAAAGAAAGAGCGCAGAGAGAAAGAGAAAGAGCGCAGAGAGAGAAAGAAAGAGCGCAAAGAGAGAAAAAAGAGCGCAGAGAGAAAGAAAGAAAAAGTGCAGAGAGAAAGAAAGAAAGAGCGCAGAGAGAGAGAAAGAAAGAGCGCAGAGAGAGAAAGAAAGAGCGCAGAGAGAGAAAGAAAGAGCGCAGAGAGAGAGAGAATGAGCGCACAGAGAGAGAGAAAGAGCGCTAGAGAAAGAAAAAGCGCAGAGAGAGAGGAAGAAAGAGCGCAGAGAGAGAAAGAATGAAAGAGCGCAGAGAGAGAAAGAAAGAGCGCAGAGAGAGAGAAAGAGCGCAGAGAGAGAGAAAGAGCGCAGAGAGAGAGAAAGAAAGAGCGCAGAGAGAGAAAGAAAGAGCGCAGAGAGAGAAAGAAAGAGCGCAGAGAGAGAGAATGAAAGAAAGAGCGCATAGAGAGAGAGAATGAAAGAAAGAGCGCATAGAGAGAGAGAATGAGCGCAGAGAGAGAGAGAAAGAGCGCAGCGAGAGAGAGAGAAAGAGTGCAGAGAGAGAGAAAGAAAGAGCGCAGAGAGAGAGAGAAGAAAGAGCGCAGAGAGAGAAAGAAAGAAAGAGCGCAGAGAGAGAGAGAGAGAGAGCGCAGAGAGAGGGGAACAAAGAGCGCAGAGAGAGAGAGAAAGAGCGCAGAGAGAGAGAGAAAGAGCGCAGAGAGAAAGATGGCGCAGACAGAGAGAGAGCGCAGAGAGAGAGAGCGCAGAGCGAGAGAAAGAAAGAGCGCAGAGAGAGAGAAAGAGTGCAGAGAGAGAAAGAGAAAGAAAGAGCGCAGAGAGAGAGAGAAAGAGCACAGAGAGAGAGAGAAAGAGCGCAGAGAGAGAGAAAGAGCGCAGAGAGAGAAAGAAAGAGCGCAGAGAGAGAGAAAGAGCGCAGAGAGAGAAAGAGAAAGAAAGAGCGCAGAGAGAGAGAGAAAGAGCGCAGAGAGAGAGAGAAAGAGCGCAGAGAGAGAGAAAGAGCGCAGAGAGAGAAAGAAAGAGCGCAGAGAGAGAGAGCGCAGAGAGAGAGAGCGCAGAGAGAGAGAGCGCAGAGAGAAAGAAAGAGCGCAGAGAGAAAGAAAGAGCGCAGAGAGAAAGAAAGAGCGCAGAGAGAGAGAAAGGAAGAGCGCAGAGAGAGATAAAGAAAGAGCGCAGAGAGAGATAAAGAAAGAGCGCAGAGAGAGAAAGAAAGAGCGCAGAGAGAGAGAGAATGAGCGCACAGAGAGAGAGAAAGAGCGCAGAGAGAGAGAGAGAAAGAGCGCAGAGAGAGAGAAAGAAAGAGCGCAGAGAGAGAGAGAGAAAGAAAGAGCGCAGAGAAAGAAAGAAAGAAAGAGCGCAGAGAGAGAGAGAGCGCAGAGAGAGAGGAAGAAAGAGCGCAGAGAGAGAAAGAAAGAGCGCAGAGAGAGAGAGAAAGAGCGCAGAGAGAAAGAGAGCGCAAACAGAGAGAGAGCGCAGAGAGAGAGAAAGCGCAGAGAGAGAGAAAGAAAGAGCGCAGAGAGAGAGAAAGAGCGCTAGAGAAAGAAAAAGCGCAGAGAGAGAGGAAGAAAGAGCGCAGAGAGAGAAAGAAAGAAAGAGAGCGCAGAGAGAGAAAGAAAGAGCGCAGAGAGAGAAAGAAAGAGCGCAGAGAGAGAGAAAGAGCGCAGAGAGAGAGAAAGAGCGCAGAGAGAGAGAAAGAAAGAGCGCAGAGAGAGAAAGAAAGAGCGCAGAGAGAGGAAGAAAGAGCGCAGAGAGAAAGAAAGAGCGCAGAGAGTGAGAAAGAAAGAGCGCAGAGAGAGAGAAAGAAAGAGCGCAGAGAGAGAAAGAAAGAGGGCAGAGAGAGAAAGAAAGAGCGCAGAGAGAGAGAGAGAGAGAGCGCAGAGAGAGAGAGCACAGAGAGAAAGAAAGAGCGCAGATAGAGAGAAATAGCGCAGAGAGAGAGAAAGAAAGTGCGCAGAGAGAAAGAAAGAGCGCAGAGAGAAAGAAAGAGCGCAGAGAGAGAGAAAGAAAGAGCGCAGAGAGAGAGAAAGAAAGAGCGCAGAGAGAGAGAAAGAAAGAGCGCAGAGAGAGAGAAAGAAAGAGCGCAGAGAGAGAGAAAGAAAGAGCGCAGAGAGAGAAAGAAAGAGCGCAAAGAGAGAAAGAAAGAAAGAGCGCAGAGAGAGAAAAAAAGAGCGCAGAGAGAAAGAAAGAAAAAGTGCAAAGAGAAAGAAAGAAAGAGCGCAGAGAGAGAGAAAGAGCGCAGAGAGAGAGAGAGAAAGAGCGCAGAGAGAGAGAGAGAAAGAGCGCAGAGAGAGAGAAAGAAAGAGCACAGAGAGAGAAAGAGCGCAGAGAGAGAAAGTGCGCAGAGAGAGAAAGAGCGCAGAGAGAAAGAAAGAGCGCATAGAGAGAGAGAAAGAGCGCAGAGAGAGAAAGAAAGAGTGCAAAGAGAGAAAAAAAGAGCGCAGAGAGAAAGAAAGAAAAAGTGCAGAGAGAAAGAAAGAAAGAGCGCAGAGAGAGAGAAAGAGCGCAGAGAGAGAAAGAGAAAGAAAGAGCGCAGAGAGAGAGAAAGAGCGCAGAGAGAGAGAGAAAGAGCGCAGAGAGAGAAAGAAAGAGCGCAGAGAGAGAAAGAAAGAGCGCAGAGAGAGAGCGCAGAGAGAGAGAGAGAAAGAGCGCAGAGAGAGAGAAAGAGCACAGAGAGAAAGAAAGAGCGCAGAGAGAAATTAAGAGCGCAGAGAGAGAGAAAGAAAGAGCGCAGAGAGAGATAAAGAAAGAGCGCAGAGAGAGAAAGAAAGAGCGCAGAGAGAGAAAGAAAGAGCGCAGAGAGAGAGAGAATGAGCGCACAGAGAGAGAGAAAGAGCGCAGAGAGAGAGAGAGAAAGAGCGCAGAGAGAGAAAGAAAGAGCGCAGAGAGAGAGAGAAAGAAAGAGCGCAGAGAGAGAAAGAAAGAGCGCAGAGAGAGAGAGAGCGCAGAGAGAGAGGAAGAAAGAGCGCAGAGAGAGAGAGAAAGAGCGCAGAGAGAGAGAGAAAGAGCGCAGAGAGAAAGAGAGCGCAGACAGAGAGAGAGCGCAGAGAAAGAGAGAGCGCAAAGAGAGAGAAAGAAAGAGCGCAGAGAGAGAGAAAGAGCGCTAGAGAAAGAAAAAGCGCAGAGAGAGAGGAAGAAAGAGCGCAGAGAGAGAAAGAATGAAAGAGCGCAGAGAGAGAGAGAGCGCAGAGAGAGAGGAAGAAAGAGCGCAGAGAGAGAGAGAAAGAGCGCAGAGAGAAAGAGAAAGAGCGCAGAGAGAAAGAGAGCGCAGACAGAGAGAGAGCGCAGAGAGAGAGAGAGCACAGAGAGAGAGAAAGAAAGAGCGCAGAGAGAGAGAAAGAGCGCTAGAGAAAGAAAAAGTGCAGAGAGAGAGAGGAAGAAAGAGCGCAGAGAGAGAAAGAAAGAGCGCAGAGAGAGAGAGAATGAGCGCACAGAGAGAGAGAAAGAGCGCAGAGAGAGAGAGAGAGAAAGAAAGAGCGCAGAGAGAGAGAGAAAGAAAGAGCGCAGAGAAAGAAAGAAAGAGCGCAGAGAGAGAAAGAAAGAGCGCAGAGAGAGAGAGAGCGCAGAGAGAGAGGAAGAAAGAGCGCAGAGAGAGAGAGAAAGAGCGCAGAGAGAGAGAGAGAAAGAGCGCAGAGAGAAAGAGAGCGCAGACAGAGAGAGAGCGCAGAGAGAGAGAGAGCGCAGAGAGAGAGAAAGAAAGAGCGCAGAGAGATAAAGAAAGAGCGCAGAGAGAGAAAGAAAGAAAGAGCGCAGAGAGAGAAAGAAAGAGCGCAGAGAGAGAGAGAATGAGCGCACAGAGAGAGAGAAAGAGCGCAGAGAGAGAGAGAGAAAGAGCGCAGAGAGAGAAAGAAAGAGCGCAGAGAGAGAGAGAAAGAAAGAGCGCAGAGAGAGAAAGAAAGAGCGCAGAGAGAGAGAGAGCGCAGAGAGAGAGGAAGAAAGAGCGCAGAGAGAGAGAGAAAGAGCGCAGAGAGAGAGAGAAAGAGCGCAGAGAGAAAGAGAGCGCAGACAGAGAGAGAGCGCAGAGAAAGAGAGAGCGCAAAGAGAGAGAAAGAAAGAGCGCAGAGAGAGAGAAAGAGCGCTAGAGAAAGAAAAAGCGCAGAGAGAGAGGAAGAAAGAGCGCAGAGAGAGAAAGAATGAAAGAGCGCAGAGAGAGAAAGAAAGAGCGCAGAGAGAGAGAAAGAGCGCAGAGAGAGAGAAAGAGCGCAGAGAGAGAGAAAGAAAGAGCGCAGAGAGAGAAAGAAAGAGCGCAGAGAGAGAGAAAGAAAGAGCGCAGAGAGAGAGAAAGAAAGAGCGCAGAGAGAAAGAAAGAGCGCAGAGAGTGAGAAAGAAAGAGCGCAGAGAGAGAGAAAGAAAGAGCGCAGAGAGAGAAAGAAAGAGCGCAGAGAGAGAAAGAAAGAGCGCAGAGAGAGAGAGAGCGCAGAGAGAGAGAGCACAGAGAGAAAGAAAGAGCGCAGAGAGAAAGAAAGAGTGCAGAGAGAAAGAAAGAGCGCAGAGAGAGAGAAAGAAAGAGCGCAGAGAGAGAAAGAAAGAGCGCAGAGAGAGAAAGAAAGAAAGAGCACAGAGAGAGAAAGAAAGAGCGCAGAGAGAGAGAGAGCGCAGAGAGAGAGGAAGAAAGAGCGCAGAGAGAGAGAGAAAGAGCGCAGAGAGAAAGAGAAAGAGCGCAGAGAGAAAGAGAGCGCAGACAGAGAGAGAGCGCAGAGAGAGAGAGAGCACAGAGAGAGAGAAAGAAAGAGCGCAGAGAGAGAGAAAGAGCGCTAGAGAAAAAAAAAGTGCAGAGAGAGAGAGGAAGAAAGAGCGCAGAGAGAGAAAGAAAGAGCGCAGAGAGAGAGAGAATGAGCGCACAGAGAGAGAGAAAGAGCGCAGAGAGAGAGAGAGAAAGAAAGAGCGCAGAGAGAGAGAGAAAGAAAGAGCGCATAGAAAGAAAGAAAGAGCGCAGAGAGAGAAAGAAAGAGCGCAGAGAGAGAGAGAGCGCAGAGAGAGAGGAAGAAAGAGCGCAGAGAGAGAGAGAAAGAGCGCAGAGAGAGAGAAAGAGCGCTAGAGAAAGAAAAAGTGCAGAGAGAGAGAGGAAGAAAGAGCGCAGAGAGAGAAAGAAAGAGCGCAGAGAGAGAGAGAATGAGCGCACAGAGAGAGAGAAAGAGCGCAGAGAGAGAGAGAGAAAGAAAGAGCGCAGAGAGAGAGAGAAAGAAAGAGCGCAGAGAAAGAAAGAAAGAGCGCAGAGAGAGAAAGAAAGAGCGCAGAGAGAGAGAGAGCGCAGAGAGAGAGGAAGAAAGAGCGCAGAGAGAGAGAGAAAGAGCGCAGAGAGAGAGAAAGAGCGCAGAGAGAAAGAGAGCGCAGACAGAGAGAGAGCGCAGAGAGAGAGAGAGAGCGCAGAGAGAGAGAAAGAAAGAGCGCAGAGAGATAAAGAAAGAGCGCAGAGAGAGAAAGAAAGAAAGAGCGCAGAGAGAGAAAGAAAGAGCGCAGAGAGATAGAAAGAAAGAGCGCAGAGAGAGAGAAAGAAAGAGCGCAGAGAGAGAAAGAAAGAGCGCAGAGAGAGAAAGAAATAAAGAGCGCAGAGAGAGAAAGAAAGAGCGCAGAGAGAGAAAGAAAGAGCGCAAAGAGAGAAAAACAGAGCGCAAAGAGACAAAAAAAAGAGCGCAGAGAGAAAGAAAGAAAGAGCACAGAGAGAGAAAGAGCGCAGAGAGAGAAAGTGCGCAGAGAGAGAAAGAGCGCAGAGAGAAAGAAAGAGCGCAGAGAGAAAGAGAAAGAGCGCAGAGAGAGAAAGAAAGAGCGCAAAGAGAGAAAAAAGAGCGCAGAGAGAAAGAAAGAAAAAGTGCAGAGAGAAAGAAAGAAAGAGCGCAGAGAGAGAGAAAGAAAGAGCGCAGAGAGAGAAAGAAAGAGCGCAGAGAGAGAAAGAAAGAGCGCAGAGAGAGAGAGAATGAGCGCACAGAGAGAGAGAAAGAGCGCTAGAGAAAGAAAAAGCGCAGAGAGAGAGGAAGAAAGAGCGCAGAGAGAGAAAGAATGAAAGAGCGCAGAGAGAGAAAGAAAGAGCGCAGAGAGAGAGAAAGAGCGCAGAGAGAGAGAAAGAGCGCAGAGAGAGAGAAAGAAAGAGCGCAGAGAGAGAAAGAAAGAGCGCAGAGAGAGAAAGAAAGAGCGCAGAGAGAGAGAATGAAAGAAAGAGCGCATAGAGAGAGAGAATGAAAGAAAGAGCGCATAGAGAGAGAGAATGAGCGCAGAGAGAGAGAGAAAGAGCGCAGCGAGAGAGAGAGAAAGAGTGCAGAGAGAGAGAAAGAAAGAGCGCAGAGAGAGAGAGAAAGAAAGAGCGCAGAGAGAGAAAGAAAGAAAGAGCGCAGAGAGAGAGAGAGAGAGAGCGCAGAGAGAGGGGAACAAAGAGCGCAGAGAGAGAGAGAAAGAGCGCAGAGAGAGAGAGAAAGAGCGCAGAGAGAAAGATGGCGCAGACAGAGAGAGAGCGCAGAGAGAGAGAGCGCAGAGCGAGAGAAAGAAAGAGCGCAGAGAGAGAGAAAGAGTGCAGAGAGAGAAAGAGAAAGAAAGAGCGCAGAGAGAGAGAGAAAGAGCACAGAGAGAGAGAGAAAGAGCGCAGAGAGAGAGAAAGAGCGCAGAGAGAGAAAGAAAGAGCGCAGAGAGAGAGAAAGAGCGCAGAGAGAGAAAGAGAAAGAAAGAGCGCAGAGAGAGAGAGAAAGAGCGCAGAGAGAGAGAGAAAGAGCGCAGAGAGAGAGAAAGAGCGCAGAGAGAGAAAGAAAGAGCGCAGAGAGAGAGAGCGCAGAGAGAGAGAGCGCAGAGAGAGAGAGCGCAGAGAGAAAGAAAGAGCGCAGAGAGAAAGAAAGAGCGCAGAGAGAAAGAAAGAGCGCAGAGAGAGAGAAAGGAAGAGCGCAGAGAGAGATAAAGAAAGAGCGCAGAGAGAGATAAAGAAAGAGCGCAGAGAGAGAAAGAAAGAGCGCAGAGAGAGAGAGAATGAGCGCACAGAGAGAGAGAAAGAGCGCAGAGAGAGAGAGAGAAAGAGCGCAGAGAGAGAGAAAGAAAGAGCGCAGAGAGAGAGAGAGAAAGAAAGAGCGCAGAGAAAGAAAGAAAGAAAGAGCGCAGAGAGAGAGAGAGCGCAGAGAGAGAGGAAGAAAGAGCGCAGAGAGAGAAAGAAAGAGCGCAGAGAGAGAGAGAAAGAGCGCAGAGAGAAAGAGAGCGCAAACAGAGAGAGAGCGCAGAGAGAGAGAAAGCGCAGAGAGAGAGAAAGAAAGAGCGCAGAGAGAGAGAAAGAGCGCTAGAGAAAGAAAAAGCGCAGAGAGAGAGGAAGAAAGAGCGCAGAGAGAGAAAGAAAGAAAGAGAGCGCAGAGAGAGAAAGAAAGAGCGCAGAGAGAGAGAAAGAGCGCAGAGAGAGAGAAAGAGCGCAGAGAGAGAGAAAGAAAGAGCGCAGAGAGAGAAAGAAAGAGCGCAGAGAGAGGAAGAAAGAGCGCAGAGAGAAAGAAAGAGCGCAGAGAGTGAGAAAGAAAGAGCGCAGAGAGAGAGAAAGAAAGAGCGCAGAGAGAGAAAGAAAGAGGGCAGAGAGAGAAAGAAAGAGCGCAGAGAGAGAGAGAGAGAGAGCGCAGAGAGAGAGAGCACAGAGAGAAAGAAAGAGCGCAGATAGAGAGAAATAGCGCAGAGAGAGAGAAAGAAAGTGCGCAGAGAGAAAGAAAGAGCGCAGAGAGAAAGAAAGAGCGCAGAGAGAGAGAAAGAAAGAGCGCAGAGAGAGAGAAAGAAAGAGCGCAGAGAGAGAGAAAGAAAGAGCGCAGAGAGAGAGAAAGAAAGAGCGCAGAGAGAGAGAAAGAAAGAGCGCAGAGAGAGAAAGAAAGAGCGCAAAGAGAGAAAGAAAGAAAGAGCGCAGAGAGAGAAAAAAAGAGCGCAGAGAGAAAGAAAGAAAAAGTGCAAAGAGAAAGAAAGAAAGAGCGCAGAGAGAGAGAAAGAGCGCAGAGAGAGAGAGAGAAAGAGCGCAGAGAGAGAGAGAGAAAGAGCGCAGAGAGAGAGAAAGAAAGAGCACAGAGAGAGAAAGAGCGCAGAGAGAGAAAGTGCGCAGAGAGAGAAAGAGCGCAGAGAGAAAGAAAGAGCGCATAGAGAGAGAGAAAGAGCGCAGAGAGAGAAAGAAAGAGTGCAAAGAGAGAAAAAAAGAGCGCAGAGAGAAAGAAAGAAAAAGTGCAGAGAGAAAGAAAGAAAGAGCGCAGAGAGAGAGAAAGAGCGCAGAGAGAGAAAGAGAAAGAAAGAGCGCAGAGAGAGAGAAAGAGCGCAGAGAGAGAGAGAAAGAGCGCAGAGAGAGAAAGAAAGAGCGCAGAGAGAGAAAGAAAGAGCGCAGAGAGAGAGCGCAGAGAGAGAGAGAGAAAGAGCGCAGAGAGAGAGAAAGAGCACAGAGAGAAAGAAAGAGCGCAGAGAGAAATTAAGAGCGCAGAGAGAGAGAAAGAAAGAGCGCAGAGAGAGATAAAGAAAGAGCGCAGAGAGAGAAAGAAAGAGCGCAGAGAGAGAAAGAAAGAGCGCAGAGAGAGAGAGAATGAGCGCACAGAGAGAGAGAAAGAGCGCAGAGAGAGAGAGAGAAAGAGCGCAGAGAGAGAAAGAAAGAGCGCAGAGAGAGAGAGAAAGAAAGAGCGCAGAGAGAGAAAGAAAGAGCGCAGAGAGAGAGAGAGCGCAGAGAGAGAGGAAGAAAGAGCGCAGAGAGAGAGAGAAAGAGCGCAGAGAGAGAGAGAAAGAGCGCAGAGAGAAAGAGAGCGCAGACAGAGAGAGAGCGCAGAGAAAGAGAGAGCGCAAAGAGAGAGAAAGAAAGAGCGCAGAGAGAGAGAAAGAGCGCTAGAGAAAGAAAAAGCGCAGAGAGAGAGGAAGAAAGAGCGCAGAGAGAGAAAGAATGAAAGAGCGCAGAGAGAGAGAGAGCGCAGAGAGAGAGGAAGAAAGAGCGCAGAGAGAGAGAGAAAGAGCGCAGAGAGAAAGAGAAAGAGCGCAGAGAGAAAGAGAGCGCAGACAGAGAGAGAGCGCAGAGAGAGAGAGAGCACAGAGAGAGAGAAAGAAAGAGCGCAGAGAGAGAGAAAGAGCGCTAGAGAAAGAAAAAGTGCAGAGAGAGAGAGGAAGAAAGAGCGCAGAGAGAGAAAGAAAGAGCGCAGAGAGAGAGAGAATGAGCGCACAGAGAGAGAGAAAGAGCGCAGAGAGAGAGAGAGAGAAAGAAAGAGCGCAGAGAGAGAGAGAAAGAAAGAGCGCAGAGAAAGAAAGAAAGAGCGCAGAGAGAGAAAGAAAGAGCGCAGAGAGAGAGAGAGCGCAGAGAGAGAGGAAGAAAGAGCGCAGAGAGAGAGAGAAAGAGCGCAGAGAGAGAGAGAGAAAGAGCGCAGAGAGAAAGAGAGCGCAGACAGAGAGAGAGCGCAGAGAGAGAGAGAGCGCAGAGAGAGAGAAAGAAAGAGCGCAGAGAGATAAAGAAAGAGCGCAGAGAGAGAAAGAAAGAAAGAGCGCAGAGAGAGAAAGAAAGAGCGCAGAGAGATAGAAAGAAAGAGCGCAGAGAGAGAGAAAGAAAGAGCGCAGAGAGAGAAAGAAAGAGCGCAGAGAGAGAAAGAAATAAAGAGCGCAGAGAGAGAAAGAAAGAGTGCAGAGAGAGAAAGAAAGAGCGCAAAGAGAGAAAAAAAGAGCGCAAAGAGACAAAAAAAAGAGCGCAGAGAGAAAGAAAGAAAGAGCACAGAGAGAGAAAGAGCGCAGAGAGAGAAAGAGCGCAGAGAGAGAAAGTGCGCAGAGAGAGAAAGAGCGCAGAGAGAAAGAAAGAGCGCAGAGAGAAAGAGAAAGAGCGCAGAGAGAGAAAGAAAGAGCGCAAAGAGAGAAAAAAGAGCGCAGAGAGAAAGAAAGAAAAAGTGCAGAGAGAAAGAAAGAAAGAGCGCAGAGAGAGAGAAAGAGCGCAGAGAGAGAAAGAGAAAGAAAGAGCGCAGAGAGAGAGAGAGAAAGAGCGCAGAGAGAGAGAGAAAGAGCGCAGAGAGAGAGAAAGAGCGCAGAGAGAGAAAGAAAGAGCGCAGAGAGAGAAAGAAAGAGCGCAGAGAGAGAAAGAAAGAGCGCAGAGAGAGAGAGCGCAGAGAGAGAGAGCGCAGAGAGAAAGAAAGAAAGAGCGCAGAGAGAGAGAAAGAGCGCTAGAGAAAGAAAAAGTGCAGAGAGAGAGAGGAAGAAAGAGCGCAGAGAGAGAAAGAAAGAGCGCAGAGAGAGAGAGAATGAGCGCACAGAGAGAGAGAAAGAGCGCAGAGAGAGAGAGAGAGAAAGAAAGAGCGCAGAGAGAGAGAGAAAGAAAGAGCGCAGAGAAAGAAAGAAAGAGCGCAGAGAGAGAAAGAAAGAGCGCAGAGAGAGAGAGAGCGCAGAGAGAGAGGAAGAAAGAGCGCAGAGAGAGAGAGAAAGAGCGCAGAGAGAGAGAGAGAAAGAGCGCAGAGAGAAAGAGAGCGCAGACAGAGAGAGAGCGCAGAGAGAGAGAGAGCGCAGAGAGAGAGAAAGAAAGAGCGCAGAGAGATAAAGAAAGAGCGCAGAGAGAGAAAGAAAGAAAGAGCGCAGAGAGAGAAAGAAAGAGCGCAGAGAGATAGAAAGAAAGAGCGCAGAGAGAGAGAAAGAAAGAGCGCAGAGAAAGAAAGAGCGCAGAGAGAAAGAAATAAAGAGCGCAGAGAGAGAAAGAAAGAGCGCAGAGAGAGAAAGAAAGAGCGCAAAGAGAGAAAAAAAGAGCGCAAAGAGACAAAAAAAAGAGCGCAGAGAGAAAGAAAGAAAGAGCACAGAGAGAGAAAGAGCGCAGAGAGAGAAAGTGCGCAGAGAGAGAAAGAGCGCAGAGAGAAAGAAAGAGCGCAGAGAGAAAGAGAAAGAGCGCAGAGAGAGAAAGAAAGAGCGCAAAGAGAGAAAAAAGAGCGCAGAGAGAAAGAAAGAAAAAGTGCAGAGAGAAAGAAAGAAAGAGCGCAGAGAGAGAGAAAGAGCGCAGAGAGAGAAAGAGAAAAAAAGAGCGCAGAGAGAGAGAGAGAAAGAGCGCAGAGAGAGAGAGAAAGAGCGCAGAGAGAGAGAAAGAGCGCAGAGAGAGAAAGAAAGAGCGCAGAGAGAGAAAGAAAGAGCGCAGAGAGAGAAAGAAAGAGCGCAGAGAGAGAGAGCGCAGAGAGAGAGAGCGCAGAGAGAAAGAAAGAGCGCAGAGAGAAAGAAAGAGCGCAGAGAGAAAGAAAGAGCGCAGAGAGTGAGAAAGAAAGAGCGCAGAGAGAGAGAAAGAAAGAGCGCAGAGAGAGAAAGAAAGAGGGCAGAGAGAGAAAGAAAGAGCGCAGAGAGAGAGAGAGAGAGAGCGCAGAGAGAGAGAGCACAGAGAGAAAGAAAGAGCGCAGATAGAGAGAAATAGCGCAGAGAGAGAGAAAGAAAGTGCGCAGAGAGAAAGAAAGAGCGCAGAGAGAAAGAAAGAGCGCAGAGAGAGAGAAAGAAAGAGCGCAGAGAGAGAGAAAGAAAGAGCGCAGAGAGAGAGAAAGAAAGAGCGCAGAGAGAGAGAAAGAAAGAGCGCAGAGAGAGAGAAAGAAAGAGCGCAGAGAGAGAAAGAAAGAGCGCAAAGAGAGAAAGAAAGAAAGAGCGCAGAGAGAGAAAAAAAGAGCGCAGAGAGAAAGAAAGAAAAAGTGCAGAGAGAAAGAAAGAAAGAGCGCAGAGAGAGAGAAAGAGCGCAGAGAGATTGAGAGAAAGAGCGCAGAGAGAGAGAGAGAAAGAGCGCAGAGAGAGAGAAAGAAAGAGCACAGAGAGAGAAAGAGCGCAGAGAGAGAAAGTGCGCAGAGAGAGAAAGAGCGCAGAGAGAAAGAAAGAGCGCATAGAGAGAGAGAAAGAGCGCAGAGAGAAAGAAAGAGTGCAAAGAGAGAAAAAAAGAGCGCAGAGAGAAAGAAAGAAAAAGTGCAGAGAGAAAGAAAGAAAGAGCGCAGAGAGAGAGAAAGAGCGCAGAGAGAGAAAGAGAAAGAAAGAGCGCAGAGAGAGAGAAAGAGCGCAGAGAGAGAGAGAAAGAGCGCAGAGAGAGAAAGAAAGAGCGCAGAGAGAGAAAGAAAGAGCGCAGAGAGAGAGCGCAGAGAGAGAGAGAGAAAGAGCGCAGAGAGAGAGAAAGAAAGAGCGCAGAGAGAGAAAGAAAGAGCGCAGAGAGAGAAAGAAAGAGCGCAGAGAGAAATTAAGAGCGCAGAGAGAGAGAAAGAAAGAGCGCAGAGAGAGAGAAAGAAAGAGCGCAGAGAGAGATAAAGAAAGAGCGCAGAGAGAGAAAGAAAGAGCGCAGAGAGAGAAAGAAAGAGCGCACAGAGGGAGAGAATGAGCGCACAGAGGGAGAGAAAGAGCGCAGAGAGAGAGAGAGAAAGAGCGCAGAGAGAGAAAGAAAGAGCGCAGAGAGAGAGAGAAAGAAAGAGCGCAGAGAGAGAAAGAAAGAGCGCAGAGAGAGAGAGAGCGCAGAGAGAGAGGAAGAAAGAGCGCAGAGAGAGAGAGAAAGAGCGCAGAGAGAGAGAGAAAGAGCGCAGAGAGAAAGAGAGCGCAGACAGAGAGAGAGCGCAGAGAAAGAGAGAGCGCAAAGAGAGAGAAAGAAAGAGCGCAGAGAGAGAGAAAGAGCGCTAGAGAAAGAAAAAGCGCAGAGAGAGAGGAAGAAAGAGCGCAGAGAGAGAAAGAATGAAAGAGCGCAGAGAGAGAAAGAAAGAGCGCAGAGAGAGAGAAAGAGCGCAGAGAGAGAGAAAGAGCGCAGAGAGAGAGAAAGAAAGAGCGCAGAGAGAGAAAGAAAGAGCGCAGAGAGAGAGAAAGAAAGAGCGCAGAGAGAGAGAAAGAAAGAGCGCAGAGAGAAAGAAAGAGCGCAGAGAGTGAGAAAGAAAGAGCGCAGAGAGAGAGAAAGAAAGAGCGCAGAGAGAGAAAGAAAGAGCGCAGAGAGAGAAAGAAAGAGCGCAGAGAGAGAGAGAGCGCAGAGAGAGAGAGCACAGAGAGAAAGAAAGAGCGCAGAGAGAGAGAAAGAAAGAGCGCAGAGAGAGAAAGAAAGAGCGCAGAGAGAGAAAGAAAGAAAGAGCACAGAGAGAGAAAGAAAGAGCGCAGAGAGAGAGAGAGCGCAGAGAGAGAGGAAGAAAGAGCGCAGAGAGAGAGAGAAAGAGCGCAGAGAGAAAGAGAAAGAGCGCAGAGAGAAAGAGAGCGCAGACAGAGAGAGAGCGCAGAGAGAGAGAGAGCACAGAGAGAGAGAAAGAAAGAGCGCAGAGAGAGAGAAAGAGCGCTAGAGAAAGAAAAAGTGCAGAGAGAGAGAGGAAGAAAGAGCGCAGAGAGAGAAAGAAAGAGCGCAGAGAGAGAGAGAATGAGCGCACAGAGAGAGAGAAAGAGCGCAGAGAGAGAGAGAGAGAAAGAAAGAGCGCAGAGAGAGAGAGAAAGAAAGAGCGCAGAGAAAGAAAGAAAGAGCGCAGAGAGAGAAAGAAAGAGCGCAGAGAGAGAGAGAGCGCAGAGAGAGAGGAAGAAAGAGCGCAGAGAGAGAGAGAAAGAGCGCAGAGAGAGAGAGAGAAAGAGCGCAGAGAGAAAGAGAGCGCAGACAGAGAGAGAGCGCAGAGAGAGAGAGAGCGCAGAGAGAGAGAAAGAAAGAGCGCAGAGAGATAAAGAAAGAGCGCAGAGAGAGAAAGAAAGAAAGAGCGCAGAGAGAGAAAGAAAGAGCGCAGAGAGATAGAAAGAAAGAGCGCAGAGAGAGAGAAAGAAAGAGCGCAGAGAGAGAAAGAAAGAGCGCAGAGAGAGAAAGAAATAAAGAGCGCAGAGAGAGAAAGAAAGAGCGCAGAGAGAGAAAGAAAGAGCGCAAAGAGAGAAAAAAAGAGCGCAAAGAGACAAAAAAAAGAGCGCAGAGAGAAAGAAAGAAAGAGCACAGAGAGAGAAAGAGCGCAGAGAGAGAAAGTGCGCAGAGAGAGAAAGAGCGCAGAGAGAAAGAAAGAGCGCAGAGAGAAAGAGAAAGAGCGCAGAGAGAGAAAGAAAGAGCGCAAAGAGAGAAAAAAGAGCGCAGAGAGAAAGAAAGAAAAAGTGCAGAGAGAAAGAAAGAAAGAGCGCAGAGAGAGAGAAAGAGCGCAGAGAGAGAAAGAGAAAGAAAGAGCGCAGAGAGAGAGAGAGAAAGAGCGCAGAGAGAGAGAGAAAGAGCGCAGAGAGAGAGAAAGAGCGCAGAGAGAGAAAGAAAGAGCGCAGAGAGAGAAAGAAAGAGCGCAGAGAGAGAAAGAAAGAGCGCAGAGAGAGAGAGCGCAGAGAGAGAGAGCGCAGAGAGAAAGAAAGAAAGAGCGCAGAGAGAGAGAAAGAGCGCTAGAGAAAGAAAAAGTGCAGAGAGAGAGAGGAAGAAAGAGCGCAGAGAGAGAAAGAAAGAGCGCAGAGAGAGAGAGAATGAGCGCACAGAGAGAGAGAAAGAGCGCAGAGAGAGAGAGAGAGAAAGAAAGAGCGCAGAGAGAGAGAGAAAGAAAGAGCGCAGAGAAAGAAAGAAAGAGCGCAGAGAGAGAAAGAAAGAGCGCAGAGAGAGAGAGAGCGCAGAGAGAGAGGAAGAAAGAGCGCAGAGAGAGAGAGAAAGAGCGCAGAGAGAGAGAGAGAAAGAGCGCAGAGAGAAAGAGAGCGCAGACAGAGAGAGAGCGCAGAGAGAGAGAGAGAGCGCAGAGAGAGAGAAAGAAAGAGCGCAGAGAGATAAAGAAAGAGCGCAGAGAGAGAAAGAAAGAAAGAGCGCAGAGAGAGAAAGAAAGAGCGCAGAGAGATAGAAAGAAAGAGCGCAGAGAGAGAGAAAGAAAGAGCGCAGAGAGAGAAAGAAAGAGCGCAGAGAGAGAAAGAAATAAAGAGCGCAGAGAGAGAAAGAAAGAGCGCAGAGAGAGAAAGAAAGAGCGCAAAGAGAGAAAAAAAGAGCGCAAAGAGACAAAAAAAAGAGCGCAGAGAGAAAGAAAGAAAGAGCACAGAGAGAGAAAGAGCGCAGAGAGAGAAAGTGCGCAGAGAGAGAAAGAGCGCAGAGAGAAAGAAAGAGCGCAGAGAGAAAGAGAAAGAGCGCAGAGAGAGAAAGAAAGAGCGCAAAGAGAGAAAAAAGAGCGCAGAGAGAAAGAAAGAAAAAGTGCAGAGAGAAAGAAAGAAAGAGCGCAGAGAGAGAGAAAGAGCGCAGAGAGAGAAAGAGAAAGAAAGAGCGCAGAGAGAGAGAGAGAAAGAGCGCAGAGAGAGAGAGAAAGAGCGCAGAGAGAGAGAAAGAGCGCAGAGAGAGAAAGAAAGAGCGCAGAGAGAGAAAGAAAGAGCGCAGAGAGAGAAAGAAAGAGCGCAGAGAGAGAGAGCGCAGAGAGAGAGAGCGCAGAGAGAAAGAAAGAGCGCAGATAGAGAGAAATAGCGCAGAGAGAGAGAAAGAAAGTGCGCAGAGAGAAAGAAAGAGCGCAGAGAGAAAGAAAGAGCGCAGAGAGAGAGAAAGAAAGAGCGCAGAGAGAGAGAAAGAAAGAACGCAGAGAGAGAGAAAGAAAGAGCGCAGAGAGAGAGAAAGAAAGAGCGCAGAGAGAGAAAGAAAGAGCGCAGAGAGAGAAAGAAAGAAAGAGCGCAGAGAGAGAAAGAAAGAGCGCAGAGAGAGAAAGAAAGAGCGCAAAGAGAGAAAAAAAGAGCGCAAAGAGAGAGAAAAAGAGCGCAGAAAGAAAGAAAGAAAGAGCGCAGAGAGAAAGAAAGAGCGCAGAGAGAGAGAGCGCAGAGAGAGAAAGAGAAAGAAAGAGCGCAGAGAGAGAGAGAAAGAAAGAGCGCAGAGAGAGAGAAAGAAAGAGCGCAGAGAGAGAGAAAGAAAGAGCGCAGAGAGAGAGAAAGAAAGAGCGCAGAGAGAGAAAGAAAGAGCGCAGAGAGAGAAAGAAAGAAAGAGCGCAGAGAGAGAAAGAAAGAGCGCAGAGAGAGAACGAAAGAGCGCAAAGAGAGAAAAAAAGAGCGCAAAGAGAGAGAAAAAGAGCGCAGAGAGAAAGAATGAAAGAGCTCAGAGAGAAAGAAAGAGCGCAGAGAGGGAGAGAGAGCGCAGAGAGAGAAAGAGAAAGAAAGAGCGCAGAGAGAGAAAGAGAAAGAAAGAGCGCAGGGAGAGAGAGAGAAAGAGCGCAGAGAGAGAAAGAAAGAGCGCAGAGAGAGAAAAAAAGAGCGCAAAGAGAGAAAAAAAGAGCGCAGAGAGAGAAAGAAAGAGCGCAGAGAGAGAGAAAGAAAGAGCGCAGAGAGAGAGAGAGAGCGCAGAGAGAGAAAGAGAAAGAAAGAGCGCAGAGAGAGAAAGAGAAAGAAAGAGCGCAGGGAGAGAGAAAGAAAGAGCGCAGAGAGAAAGAAAGAGCGCAGAGAGTGAGAAAGAAAGAGCGCAGAGAGAGAGAAAGAAAGAGCGCAGAGAGAGAAAGAAAGAGCGCAGAGAGAGAAAGAAAGAGCGCAGAGAGAGAGAGAATGAGCGCACAGAGAGAGAGAAAGAGCGCTAGAGAAAGAAAAAGCGCAGAGAGAGAGGAAGAAAGAGCGCAGAGAGAGAAAGAATGAAAGAGCGCAGAGAGAGAAAGAAAGAGCGCAGAGAGAGAGAGCGCAGAGAGAGAGAAAGAAAGAGCGCAGAGAGAGAAAGAAAGAGCGCAGAGAGAGAGAAAGAAAGAGCGCAGAGAGAGAGAAAGAAAGAGCGCAGAGAGAAAGAAAGAGCGCAGAGAGTGAGAAAGAAAGAGCGCAGAGAGAGAGAAAGAAAGAGCGCAGAGAGAGAAAGAAAGAGCGCAGAGAGAGAAAGAAAGAGCGCAGAGAGAGAGAAAGCGCAGAGAGAGAGAGCACAGAGAGAAAGAAAGAGCGCAGAGAGAAAGAAAGAGTGCAGAGAGAAAGAAAGAGCGCAGAGAGAAAGAAAGAGCGCAGAGAGTGAGAAAGAAAGAGCGCAGAGAGAGAGAAAGAAAGAGCGCAGAGAGAGAGAAAGAAAGAGCGCAGAGAGAGAAAGAAAGAGCGCAGAGAGAGAGAGAGAGCACAGAGAGAGAGAAAGAAAGAGCGCAGAGAGAGAGAAAGAGCGCTAGAGAAAGAAAAAGTGCAGAGAGAGAGAGGAAGAAAGAGCGCAGAGAGAGAAAGAAAGAGCGCAGAGAGAGAGAGAATGAGCGCACAGAGAGAGAGAAAGAGCGCAGAGAGAGAGAGAGAGAAAGAAAGAGCGCAGAGAGAGAGAGAAAGAAAGAGCGCAGAGAAAGAAAGAAAGAGCGCAGAGAGAGAAAGAAAGAGCGCAGAGAGAGAGAGAGCGCAGAGAGAGAGGAAGAAAGAGCGCAGAGAGAGAGAGAAAGAGCGCAGAGAGAGAGAGAGAAAGAGCGCAGAGAGAAAGAGAGCGCAGACAGAGAGAGAGCGCAGAGAGAGAGAGAGCGCAGAGAGAGAGAAAGAAAGAGCGCAGAGAGATAAAGAAAGAGCGCAGAGAGAGAAAGAAAGAAAGAGCGCAGAGAGAGAAAGAAAGAGCGCAGAGAGATAGAAAGAAAGAGCGCAGAGAGAGAGAAAGAAAGAGCGCAGAGAGAGAAAGAAAGAGCGCAGAGAGAGAAAGAAATAAAGAGCGCAGAGAGAGAAAGAAAGAGCGCAGAGAGAGAAAGAAAGAGCGCAAAGAGAGAAAAAAAGAGCGCAAAGAGACAAAAAAAAGAGCGCAGAGAGAAAGAAAGAAAGAGCACAGAGAGAGAAAGAGCGCAGAGAGAGAAAGTGCGCAGAGAGAGAAAGAGCGCAGAGAGAAAGAAAGAGCGCAGAGAGAAAGAGAAAGAGCGCAGAGAGAGAAAGAAAGAGCGCAAAGAGAGAAAAAAGAGCGCAGAGAGAAAGAAAGAAAAAGTGCAGAGAGAAAGAAAGAAAGAGCGCAGAGAGAGAGAAAGAGCGCAGAGAGAGAAAGAGAAAGAAAGAGCGCAGAGAGAGAGAGAGAAAGAGCGCAGAGAGAGAGAGAAAGAGCGCAGAGAGAGAGAAAGAGCGCAGAGAGAGAAAGAAAGAGCGCAGAGAGAGAAAGAAAGAGCGCAGAGAGAGAAAGAAAGAGCGCAGAGAGAGAGAGCGCAGAGAGAGAGCGCGCAGAGAGAAAGAAAGAAAGAGCGCAGAGAGAGAGAAAGAGCGCTAGAGAAAGAAAAAGTGCAGAGAGAGAGAGGAAGAAAGAGCGCAGAGAGAGAAAGAAAGAGCGCAGAGAGAGAGAGAATGAGCGCACAGAGAGAGAGAAAGAGCGCAGAGAGAGAGAGAGAGAAAGAAAGAGCGCAGAGAGAGAGAGAAAGAAAGAGCGCAGAGAAAGAAAGAAAGAGCGCAGAGAGAGAAAGAAAGAGCGCAGAGAGAGAGAGAGCGCAGAGAGAGAGGAAGAAAGAGCGCAGAGAGAGAGAGAAAGAGCGCAGAGAGAGAGAGAGAAAGAGCGCAGAGAGAAAGAGAGCGCAGACAGAGAGAGAGCGCAGAGAGAGAGAGAGAGCGCAGAGAGAGAGAAAGAAAGAGCGCAGAGAGATAAAGAAAGAGCGCAGAGAGAGAAAGAAAGAAAGAGCGCAGAGAGAGAAAGAAAGAGCGCAGAGAGATAGAAAGAAAGAGCGCAGAGAGAGAGAAAGAAAGAGCGCAGAGAGAGAAAGAAAGAGCGCAGAGAGAGAAAGAAATAAAGAGCGCAGAGAGAGAAAGAAAGAGCGCAGAGAGAGAAAGAAAGAGCGCAAAGAGAGAAAAAAAGAGCGCAAAGAGACAAAAAAAAGAGCGCAGAGAGAAAGAAAGAAAGAGCACAGAGAGAGAAAGAGCGCAGAGAGAGAAAGTGCGCAGAGAGAGAAAGAGCGCAGAGAGAAAGAAAGAGCGCAGAGAGAAAGAGAAAGAGCGCAGAGAGAGAAAGAAAGAGCGCAAAGAGAGAAAAAAGAGCGCAGAGAGAAAGAAAGAAAAAGTGCAGAGAGAAAGAAAGAAAGAGCGCAGAGAGAGAGAAAGAGCGCAGAGAGAGAAAGAGAAAGAAAGAGCGCAGAGAGAGAGAGAGAAAGAGCGCAGAGAGAGAGAGAAAGAGCGCAGAGAGAGAGAAAGAGCGCAGAGAGAGAAAGAAAGAGCGCAGAGAGAGAAAGAAAGAGCGCAGAGAGAGAAAGAAAGAGCGCAGAGAGAGAGAGCGCAGAGAGAGAGAGCGCAGAGAGAAAGAAAGAGCGCAGATAGAGAGAAATAGCGCAGAGAGAGAGAAAGAAAGTGCGCAGAGAGAAAGAAAGAGCGCAGAGAGAAAGAAAGAGCGCAGAGAGAGAGAAAGAAAGAGCGCAGAGAGAGAGAAAGAAAGAACGCAGAGAGAGAGAAAGAAAGAGCGCAGAGAGAGAGAAAGAAAGAGCGCAGAGAGAGAAAGAAAGAGCGCAGAGAGAGAAAGAAAGAAAGAGCGCAGAGAGAGAAAGAAAGAGCGCAGAGAGAGAAAGAAAGAGCGCAAAGAGAGAAAAAAAGAGCGCAAAGAGAGAGAAAAAGAGCGCAGAAAGAAAGAAAGAAAGAGCGCAGAGAGAAAGAAAGAGCGCAGAGAGAGAGAGAAAGAAAGAGCGCAGAGAGAGAAAGAGAAAGAAAGAGCGCAGAGAGAGAGAGAAAGAAAGAGCGCAGAGAGAGAGAAAGAAAGAGCGCAGAGAGAGAGAAAGAAAGAGCGCAGAGAGAGAGAAAGAAAGAGCGCAGAGAGAGAAAGAAAGAGCGCAGAGAGAGAAAGAAAGAAAGAGCGCAGAGAGAGAAAGAAAGAGCGCAGAGAGAGAACGAAAGAGCGCAAAGAGAGAAAAAAAGAGCGCAAAGAGAGAGAAAAAGAGCGCAGAGAGAAAGAATGAAAGAGCTCAGAGAGAAAGAAAGAGCGCAGAGAGGGAGAGAGAGCGCAGAGAGAGAAAGAGAAAGAAAGAGCGCAGAGAGAGAAAGAGAAAGAAAGAGCGCAGGGAGAGAGAGAGAAAGAGCGCAGAGAGAGAAAGAAAGAGCGCAGAGAGAGAAAAAAAGAGCGCAAAGAGAGAAAAAAAGAGCGCAGAGAGAGAAAGAAAGAGCGCAGAGAGAGAGAAAGAAAGAGCGCAGAGAGAGAGAGAGAGCGCAGAGAGAGAAAGAGAAAGAAAGAGCGCAGAGAGAGAAAGAGAAAGAAAGAGCGCAGGGAGAGAGAAAGAAAGAGCGCAGAGAGAAAGAAAGAGCGCAGAGAGTGAGAAAGAAAGAGCGCAGAGAGAGAGAAAGAAAGAGCGCAGAGAGAGAAAGAAAGAGCGCAGAGAGAGAGAGAATGAGCGCACAGAGAGAGAGAAAGAGCGCTAGAGAAAGAAAAAGCGCAGAGAGAGAGGAAGAAAGAGCGCAGAGAGAGAAAGAATGAAAGAGCGCAGAGAGAGAAAGAAAGAGCGCAGAGAGAGAGAGCGCAGAGAGAGAGAAAGAAAGAGCGCAGAGAGAGAAAGAAAGAGCGCAGAGAGAGAGAAAGAAAGAGCGCAGAGAGAGAGAAAGAAAGAGCGCAGAGAGAAAGAAAGAGCGCAGAGAGTGAGAAAGAAAGAGCGCAGAGAGAGAGAAAGAAAGAGCGCAGAGAGAGAAAGAAAGAGCGCAGAGAGAGAAAGAAAGAGCGCAGAGAGAGAGAAAGCGCAGAGAGAGAGAGCACAGAGAGAAAGAAAGAGCGCAGAGAGAAAGAAAGAGTGCAGAGAGAAAGAAAGAGCGCAGAGAGAAAGAAAGAGCGCAGAGAGTGAGAAAGAAAGAGCGCAGAGAGAGAGAAAGAAAGAGCGCAGAGAGAGAAAGAAAGAGCGCAGAGAGAGAGAGCGCAGAGAGAGAGAGCGCAGAGAGAAAGAAAGAGCGCAGAGAGAAAGAAAGAGCGCAGAGAGAAAGAAAGAGCGCAGAGAGTGAGAAAGAAAGAGCGCAGAGAGAGAGAAAGAAAGAGCGCAGAGAGAGAAAGAAAGAGCGCAGAGAGAGAAAGAAAGAGCGCAGAGAGAGAGAGAGAGCACAGAGAGAGAGAGCACAGAGAGAAAGAAAGAGCGCAGATAGAGAGAAATAGCGCAGAGAGAGAGAAAGAAAGTGCGCAGAGAGAAAAAAAGAGCGCAGAGAGAAAGAAAGAAAGAGCACAGAGAGAGAAAGAGCGCAGAGAGAGAAAGTGCGCAGAGAGAGAAAGAGCGCAGAGAGAAAGAAAGAGCGCAGAGAGAAAGAGAAAGAGCGCAGAGAGAGAAAGAAAGAGCGCAAAGAGAGAAAAAAGAGCGCAGAGAGAAAGAAAGAAAAAGTGCAGAGAGAAAGAAAGAAAGAGCGCAGAGAGAGAGAAAGAGCGCAGAGAGAGAAAGAGAAAGAAAGAGCGCAGAGAGAGAGAGAGAAAGAGCGCAGAGAGAGAGAGAAAGAGCGCAGAGAGAGAGAAAGAGCGCAGAGAGAGAAAGAAAGAAAGAGCGCAGAGAGAGAAAGAAAGAGCGCAAAGAGAGAAAAAAGAGCGCAGAGAGAAAGAAAGAAAAAGTGCAGAGAGAAAGAAAGAAAGAGCGCAGAGAGAGAGAAAGAGCGCAGAGAGAGAAAGAGAAAGAAAGAGCGCAGAGAGAGAGAGAGAAAGAGCGCAGAGAGAGAGAAAGAGCGCAGAGAGAGAAAGAGAAAGAAAGAGCGCAGAGAGAGAGAGAGAAAGAGCGCAGAGAGAGAGAGAAAGAGCGCAGAGAGAGAGAAAGAGCGCAGAGAGAGAAAGAAAGAAAGAGCGCAGAGAGAGAAAGAAAGAGCGCAGAGAGAGAAAGAAAGAGCGCAGAGAGAGAGAGCGCAGAGAGAGAGCGCAGAGAGAAAGAAAGAGCGCAGAGAGAAAGAAAGAGCGCAGAGAGAAAGAAAGAGCGCAGAGAGAAAGAAAGAGCGCAGAGAGTGAGAAAGAAAGAGCGCAGAGAGAGAGAAAGAAAGAGCGCAGAGAGAGAAAGAAAGAGCGCAGAGAGAGAAAGAAAGAGCGCAGAGAGAGAGAGAGAGCACAGAGAGAGAGAGCACAGAGAGAAAGAAAGAGCGCAGATAGAGAGAAATAGCGCAGAGAGAGAGAAAGAAAGTGCGCAGAGAGAAAGAAAGAACGCAGAGAGAAAGAAAGAGCGCAGAGAGAGAGAAAGAAAGAGCGCAGAGAGAGAGAAAGAAAGAGCGCAGAGAGAGAGAAAGAAAGAGCGCAGAGAGAGAAAGAAAGAGCGCAAAGAGAGAAAAAAAGAGCGCAAAGAGAGAGAAAAAGAGCGCAGAGAGAAAGAAAGAAAGAGCGCAGAGAGAAAGAAAGAGCGCAGAGAGAGAGAGCGCAGAGAGAGAAAGAGAAAGAAAGAGCGCAGAGAGAGAGAGAGAAAGAAAGAGCGCAGAGAGAGAGAAAGAAAGAGCGCAGAGAGAGAGAAAGAAAGAGCGCAGAGAGAGAGAAAGAAAGAGCGCAGAGAGAGAAAGAAAGAGCGCAGAGAGAGAAAGAAAGAAAGAGCGCAGAGAGAGAAAGAAAGAGCGCAGAGAGAGAAAGAAAGAGCGCAGAGAGAGAAAGAAAGAAAGAGCACAGAGAGAGAAAGAAAGAGCGCAGAGAGAGAGAGAGCGCAGAGAGAGAGGAAGAAAGAGCGCAGAGAGAGAGAGAAAGAGCGCAGAGAGAAAGAGAAAGAGCGCAGAGAGAAAGAGAGCGCAGACAGAGAGAGAGCGCAGAGAGAGAGAGAGCACAGAGAGAGAGAAAGAAAGAGCGCAGAGAGAGAGAAAGAGCGCTAGAGAAAGAAAAAGTGCAGAGAGAGAGAGGAAGAAAGAGCGCAGAGAGAGAAAGAAAGAGCGCAGAGAGATAGAAAGAAAGAGCGCAGAGAGAGAGAAAGAAAGAGCGCAGAGAGAGAAAGAAAGAGCGCAGAGAGAGAAAGAAATAAAGAGCGCAGAGAGAGAAAGAAAGAGCGCAGAGAGAGAAAGAAAGAGCGCAAAGAGAGAAAAAAAGAGCGCAAAGAGACAAAAAAAAGAGCGCAGAGAGAAAGAAAGAAAGAGCACAGAGAGAGAAAGAGCGCAGAGAGAGAAAGTGCGCAGAGAGAGAAAGAGCGCAGAGAGAAAGAAAGAGCGCAGAGAGAAAGAGAAAGAGCGCAGAGAGAGAAAGAAAGAGCGCAAAGAGAGAAAAAAGAGCGCAGAGAGAAAGAAAGAAAAAGTGCAGAGAGAAAGAAAGAAAGAGCGCAGAGAGAGAGAAAGAGCGCAGAGAGAGAAAGAGAAAGAAAGAGCGCAGAGAGAGAGAGAGAAAGAGCGCAGAGAGAGAGAGAAAGAGCGCAGAGAGAGAGAAAGAGCGCAGAGAGAGAAAGAAAGAGCGCAGAGAGAGAAAGAAAGAGCGCAGAGAGAGAAAGAAAGAGCGCAGAGAGAGAGAGCGCAGAGAGAGAGAGCGCAGAGAGAAAGAAAGAGCGCAGAGAGAAAGAAAGAGCGCAGAGAGTGAGAAAGAAAGAGCGCAGAGAGAGAGAAAGAAAGAGCGCAGAGAGAGAAAGAAAGAGCGCAGAGAGAGAAAGAAAGAGCGCAGAGAGAGAGAGAGAGCACAGAGAGAGAGAGCACAGAGAGAAAGAAAGAGCGCAGATAGAGAGAAATAGCGCAGAGAGAGAGAAAGAAAGTGCGCAGAGAGAAAGAAAGAGCGCAGAGAGAAAGAAAGAGCGCAGAGAGAGAGAAAGAAAGAGCGCAGAGAGAGAGAAAGAAAGAGCGCAGAGAGAGAGAAAGAAAGAGCGCAGAGAGAGAGAAAGAAAGAGCGCAGAGAGAGAAAGAAAGAGCGCAGAGAGAGAAAGAAAGAAAGAGCGCAGAGAGAGAAAGAAAGAGCGCAGAGAGAGAAAGAAAGAGCGCAAAGAGAGAAAAAAAGAGCGCAAAGAGAGAGAAAAAGAGCGCAGAAAGAAAGAAAGAAAGAGCGCAGAGAGAAAGAAAGAGCGCAGAGAGAGAGAGCGCAGAGAGAGAAAGAGAAAGAAAGAGCGCAGAGAGAGAGAGAGAAAGAAAGAGCGCAGAGAGAGAGAAAGAAAGAGCGCAGAGAGAGAGAAAGAAAGAGCGCAGAGAGAGAGAAAGAAAGAGCGCAGAGAGAGAAAGAAAGAGCGCAGAGAGAGAAAGAAAGAAAGAGCGCAGAGAGAGAAAGAAAGAGCGCAGAGAGAGAACAAAAGAGCGCAAAGAGAGAAAAAAAGAGCGCAAAGAGAGAGAAAAAGAGCGCAGAGAGAAAGAATGAAAGAGCTCAGAGAGAAAGAAAGAGCGCAGAGAGGGAGAGAGAGCGCAGAGAGAGAAAGAGAAAGAAAGAGCGCAGAGAGAGAAAGAGAAAGAAAGAGCGCAGGGAGAGAGAGAGAAAGAGCGCAGAGAGAGAGAGAAAGAGCGCAGAGAGAGAAAAAAAGAGCGCAAAGAGAGAAAAAAAGAGCGCAGAGAGAGAAAGAAAGAGCGCAGAGAGAGAGAAAGAAAGAGCGCAGAGAGAGAGAGAGAGCGCAGAGAGAGAAAGAGAAAGAAAGAGCGCAGAGAGAGAAAGAGAAAGAAAGAGCGCAGGGAGAGAGAAAGAAAGAGCGCAGAGAGAAAGAAAGAGCGCAGAGAGTGAGAAAGAAAGAGCGCAGAGAGAGAGAAAGAAAGAGCGCAGAGAGAGAAAGAAAGAGCGCAGAGAGAGAAAGAAAGAGCGCAGAGAGAGAGAGAATGAGCGCACAGAGAGAGAGAAAGAGCGCTAGAGAAAGAAAAAGCGCAGAGAGAGAGGAAGAAAGAGCGCAGAGAGAGAAAGAATGAAAGAGCGCAGAGAGAGAAAGAAAGAGCGCAGAGAGAGAGAAAGAGCGCAGAGAGAGAGAAAGAAAGAGCGCAGAGAGAGAAAGAAAGAGCGCAGAGAGAGAGAAAGAAAGAGCGCAGAGAGAGAGAAAGAAAGAGCGCAGAGAGAAAGAAAGAGCGCAGAGAGTGAGAAAGAAAGAGCGCAGAGAGAGAAAGAAAGAGCGCAGAGAGAGAAAGAAAGAGCGCAGAGAGAGAAAGAAAGAGCGCAGAGAGAGAGAAAGCGCAGAGAGAGAGAGCACAGAGAGAAAGAAAGAGCGCAGAGAGAAAGAAAGAGTGCAGAGAGAAAGAGAGAGTGAGAAAGAAAGAGCGCAGAGAGAGAGAAAGAAAGAGCGCAGAGAGAGAAAGAAAGAGCGCAGAGAGAGAGAGCGCAGAGAGAGAGAGCGCAGAGAGAAAGAAAGAGCGCAGAGAGAAAGAAAGAGCGCAGAGAGAAAGAAAGAGCGCAGAGAGTGAGAAAGAAAGAGCGCAGAGAGAGAGAAAGAAAGAGCGCAGAGAGAGAAAGAAAGAGCGCAGAGAGAGAAAGAAAGAGCGCAGAGAGAGAGAGAATGAGCGCACAGAGAGAGAGAAAGAGCGCTAGAGAAAGAAAAAGCGCAGAGAGAGAGGAAGAAAGAGCGCAGAGAGAGAAAGAATGAAAGAGCGCAGAGAGAGAAAGAAAGAGCGCAGAGAGAGAGAAAGAGCGCAGAGAGAGAGAAAGAAAGAGCGCAGAGAGAGAAAGAAAGAGCGCAGAGAGAGAGAAAGAAAGAGCGCAGAGAGAGAGAAAGAAAGAGCGCAGAGAGAAAGAAAGAGCGCAGAGAGTGAGAAAGAAAGAGCGCAGAGAGAGAAAGAAAGAGCGCAGAGAGAGAAAGAAAGAGCGCAGAGAGAGAAAGAAAGAGCGCAGAGAGAGAGAAAGCGCAGAGAGAGAGAGCACAGAGAGAAAGAAAGAGCGCAGAGAGAAAGAAAGAGTGCAGAGAGAAAGAGAGAGTGAGAAAGAAAGAGCGCAGAGAGAGAGAAAGAAAGAGCGCAGAGAGAGAAAGAAAGAGCGCAGAGAGAGAGAGCGCAGAGAGAGAGAGCGCAGAGAGAAAGAAAGAGCGCAGAGAGAAAGAAAGAGCGCAGAGAGAAAGAAAGAGCGCAGAGAGTGAGAAAGAAAGAGCGCAGAGAGAGAGAAAGAAAGAGCGCAGAGAGAGAAAGAAAGAGCGCAGAGAGAGAAAGAAAGAGCGCAGAGAGAGAGAGAGAGCACAGAGAGAGAGAGCACAGAGAGAAAGAAAGAGCGCAGATAGAGAGAAATAGCGCAGAGAGAGAGAAAGAAAGTGCACAGAGAGAAAAAAAGAGCGCAGAGAGAAAGAAAGAAAGAGCACAGAGAGAGAAAGAGCGCAGAGAGAGAAAGTGCGCAGAGAGAGAAAGAGCGCAGAGAGAAAGAAAGAGCGCAGAGAGAAAGAGAAAGAGCGCAGAGAGAGAAAGAAAGAGCGCAAAGAGAGAAAAAAGAGCGCAGAGAGAAAGAAAGAAAAAGTGCAGAGAGAAAGAAAGAAAGAGCGCAGAGAGAGAGAAAGAGCGCAGAGAGAGAAAGAGAAAGAAAGAGCGCAGAGAGAGAGAGAGAAAGAGCGCAGAGAGAGAGAGAAAGAGCGCAGAGAGAGAGAAAGAGCGCAGAGAGAGAAAGAAAGAAAGAGCGCAGAGAGAGAAAGAAAGAGCGCAAAGAGAGAAAAAAGAGCGCAGAGAGAAAGAAAGAAAAAGTGCAGAGAGAAAGAAAGAAAGAGCGCAGAGAGAGAGAAAGAGCGCAGAGAGAGAAAGAGAAAGAAAGAGCGCAGAGAGAGAGAGAGAAAGAGCGCAGAGAGAGAGAGAAAGAGCGCAGAGAGAGAGAAAGAGCGCAGAGAGAGAAAGAAAGAAAGAGCGCAGAGAGAGAAAGAAAGAGCGCAGAGAGAGAAAGAAAGAGCGCAGAGAGAGAGAGCGCAGAGAGAGAGAGCGCAGAGAGAAAGAAAGAGCGCAGAGAGAAAGAAAGAGCGCAGAGAGAAAGAAAGAGCGCAGAGAGTGAGAAAGAAAGAGCGCAGAGAGAGAGAAAGAAAGAGCGCAGAGAGAGAAAGAAAGAGCGCAGAGAGAGAAAGAAAGAGCGCAGAGAGAGAGAGAGAGCACAGAGAGAGAGAGCACAGAGAGAAAGAAAGAGCGCAGATAGAGAGAAATAGCGCAGAGAGAGAGAAAGAAAGTGCGCAGAGAGAAAGAAAGAACGCAGAGAGAAAGAAAGAGCGCAGAGAGAGAGAAAGAAAGAGCGCAGAGAGAGAGAAAGAAAGAGCGCAGAGAGAGAGAAAGAAAGAGCGCAGAGAGAGAGAAAGAAAGAGCGCAGAGAGAGAAAGAAAGAGCGCAGAGAGAGAAAGAAAGAAAGAGCGCAGAGAGAGAAAGAAAGAGCGCAGAGAGAGAAAGAAAGAGCGCAAAGAGAGAAAAAAAGAGCGCAAAGAGAGAGAAAAAGAGCGCAGAGAGAAAGAAAGAAAGAGCGCAGAGAGAAAGAAAGAGCGCAGAGAGAGAGAGCGCAGAGAGAGAAAGAGAAAGAAAGAGCGCAGAGAGAGAAAGAAAGAAAGAGCGCAGAGAGAGAGAAAGAAAGAGCGCAGAGAGAGAGAAAGAAAGAGCGCAGAGAGAGAGAAAGAAAGAGCGCAGAGAGAGAAAGAAAGAGCGCAGAGAGAGAAAGAAAGAAAGAGCGCAGAGAGAGAAAGAAAGAGCGCAGAGAGAGAACGAAAGAGCGCAAAGAGAGAAAAAAAGAGCGCAAAGAGAGAGAAAAAGAGCGCAGAGAGAAAGAATGAAAGAGCTCAGAGAGAAAGAAAGAGCGCAGAGAGGGAGAGAGAGCGCAGAGAGAGAAAGAGAAAGAAAGAGCGCAGAGAGAGAAAGAGAAAGAAAGAGCGCAGGGAGAGAGAGAGAAAGAGCGCAGAGAGAGAGAGAAAGAGCGCAGAGAGAGAAAAAAAGAGCGCAAAGAGAGAAAAAAAGAGCGCAGAGAGAGAAAGAAAGAGCGCAGAGAGAGAGAAAGAAAGAGCGCAGAGAGAGAGAGAGAGCGCAGAGAGAGAAAGAGAAAGAAAGAGCGCAGAGAGAGAAAGAGAAAGAAAGAGCGCAGGGAGAGAGAAAGAAAGAGCGCAGAGAGAAAGAAAGAGCGCAGAGAGTGAGAAAGAAAGAGCGCAGAGAGAGAGAAAGAAAGAGCGCAGAGAGAGAAAGAAAGAGCGCAGAGAGAGAGAGCGCAGAGAGAGAAAGAGAAAGAAAGAGCGCAGAGAGAGAGAGAGAAAGAAAGAGCGCAGAGAGAGAAAGAAAGAGCGCAGAGAGAGAGAAAGAAAGAGCGCAGAGAGAGAGAGAGAGCGCAGAGAGAGAAAGAGAAAGAAAGAGCGCAGAGAGAGAAAGAGAAAGAAAGAGCGCAGGGAGAGAGAAAGAAAGAGCGCAGAGAGAAAGAAAGAGCGCAGAGAGTGAGAAAGAAAGAGCGCAGAGAGAGAGAAAGAAAGAGCGCAGAGAGAGAAAGAAAGAGCGCAGAGAGAGAAAGAAAGAGCGCAGAGAGAGAGAGAATGAGCGCACAGAGAGAGAGAAAGAGCGCTAGAGAAAGAAAAAGCGCAGAGAGAGAGGAAGAAAGAGCGCAGAGAGAGAAAGAAAGAAAGAGCGCAGAGAGAGAAAGAAAGAGCGCAGAGAGAGAGAAAGAGCGCAGAGAGAGAGAAAGAAAGAGCGCAGAGAGAGAAAGAAAGAGCGCAGAGAGAGAAAGAAAGAGCGCAAAGAGAGAAAAAAGAGCGCAGAGAGAAAGAAAGAAAAAGTGCAGAGAGAAAGAAAGAAAGAGCGCAGAGAGAGAGAAAGAGCGCAGAGAGAGAAAGAGAAAGAAAGAGCGCAGAGAGAGAGAGAAAGAGCGCAGAGAGAGAGAGAAAGAGCGCAGAGAGAGAGAAAGAGCGCAGAGAGAGAAAGAAAGAAAGAGCGCAGAGAGAGAAAGAAAGAGCGCAGAGAGAGAAAGAAAGAAAGAGCGCAGAGAGAGAGAGCGCAGAGAGAGAGAGCGCAGAGAGAAAGAAAGAGCGCAGAGAGAAAGAAAGAGCGCAGAGAGAAAGAAAGAGCGCAGAGAGTGAGAAAGAAAGAGCGCAGAGAGAGAGAAAGAAAGAGCGCAGAGAGAGAAAGAAAGAGCGCAGAGAGAGAAAGAAAGAGCGCAGAGAGAGAGAGAGAGCACAGAGAGAGAGAGCACAGAGAGAAAGAAAGAGCGCAGATAGAGAGAAATAGCGCAGAGAGAGAGAAAGAAAGTGCGCAGAGAGAAAGAAAGAACGCAGAGAGAAAGAAAGAGCGCAGAGAGAGAGAAAGAAAGAGCGCAGAGAGAGAGAAAGAAAGAGCGCAGAGAGAGAGAAAGAAAGAGCGCAGAGAGAGAGAAAGAAAGAGCGCAGAGAGAGAAAGAAAGAGCGCAGAGAGAGAAAGAAAGAAAGAGCGCAGAGAGAGAAAGAAAGAGCGCAGAGAGAGAAAGAAAGAGCGCAAAGAGAGAAAAAAGAGCGCAAAGAGAGAGAAAAAGAGCGCAGAGAGAAAGAAAGAAAGAGCGCAGAGAGAAAGAAAGAGCGCAGAGAGAGAGAGCGCAGAGAGAGAAAGAGAAAGAAAGAGCGCAGAGAGAGAGAGAGAAAGAAAGAGCGCAGAGAGAGAGAAAGAAAGAGCGCAGAGAGAGAGAAAGAAAGAGCGCAGAGAGAGAGAAAGAAAGAGCGCAGAGAGAGAAAGAAAGAGCGCAGAGAGAGAAAGAAAGAAAGAGCGCAGAGAGAGAAAGAAAGAGCGCAGAGAGAGAACGAAAGAGCGCAAAGAGAGAAAAAAAGAGCGCAAAGAGAGAGAAAAAGAGCGCAGAGAGAAAGAATGAAGAGCTCAGAGAGAAAGAAAGAGCGCAGAGAGGGAGAGAGAGCGCAGAGAGAGAAGAGAAAGAAAGAGCGCAGAGAGAGAAAGAGAAAGAAAGAGCGCAGGGAGAGAGAGAGAAAGAGCGCAGAGAGAGAGAGAAAGAGCGCAGAGAGAGAAAAAAAGAGCGCAAAGAGAGAAAAAAGAGCGCAGAGAGAGAAAGAAAGAGCGCAGAGAGAGAGAAGAAAGAGCGCAGAGAGAGAGAGAGAGCGCAGAGAGAGAAAGAAAGAGCGCAGAGAGAAAGAGAAAGAAAGAGCGCAGGAGAGAGAAAGAAAGAGCGCAGAGAGAAAGAAAGAGCGCAGAGAGTGAGAAAGAAAGAGCGCAGAGAGAGAGAAAGAAAGAGCGCAGAGAGAGAAAGAAAGAGCGCAGAGAGAGAGAGCGCAGAGAGAGAGAAAGAGAAAGAAAGAGCGCAGAGAGAGAGAGAGAAAGAAAGAGCGCAGAGAGAGAAAGAAAGAGCGCAGAGAGAGAGAAAGAAAGAGCGCAGAGAGAGAGAGAGCGCGCAGAGAGAGAGAGAGAGCGCAGAGAGAGAAAGAGAAAGAAAGACCGCAGAGAGAGAAAGAGAAAGAAAGAGCGCAGGGAGAGAGAAAGAAAGAGCGCAGAGAGAAAGAAAGAGCGCAGAGAGTGAGAAAGAAAGAGCGCAGAGAGAGAGAAAGAAAGAGCGCAGAGAGAGAAAGAAAGAGCGCAGAGAGAGAGAGCGCAGAGAGAGAAAGAGAAAGAAAGAGCGCAGAGAGAGAGAGAGAAAGAAAGAGCGCAGAGAGAGAAAGAAAGAGCGCAGAGAGAGAGAAAGAAAGAGCGCAGAGAGAGAGAGAGAGCGCAGAGAGAGAAAGAGAAAGAAAGAGCGCAGAGAGAGAAAGAGAAAGAAAGAGCGCAGGGAGAGAGAAAGAAAGAGCGCAGAGAGAAAGAAAGAGCGCAGAGAGTGAGAAAGAAAGAGCGCAGAGAGAGAGAAAGAAAGAGCGCAGAGAGAGAAAGAAAGAGCGCAGAGAGAGAAAGAAAGAGCGCAGAGAGAGAGAGAATGAGCGCACAGAGAGAGAGAAAGAGCGCTAGAGAAAGAAAAAGCGCAGAGAGAGAGGAAGAAAGAGCGCAGAGAGAGAAAGAATGAAAGAGCGCAGAGAGAGAAAGAAAGAGCGCAGAGAGAGAGAAAGAGCGCAGAGAGAGAGAAAGAGCGCAGAGAGAGAGAAAGAAAGAGCGCAGAGAGAGAAAGAAAGAGCGCAGAGAGAGAGAAAGAAAGAGCGCAGAGAGAGAGAAAGAAAGAGCGCAGAGAGAAAGAAAGAGCGCAGAGAGTGAGAAAGAAAGAGCGCAGAGAGAGAGAAAGAAAGAGCGCAGAGAGAGAAAGAAAGAGCGCAGAGAGAGAAAGAAAGAGCGCAGAGAGAGAGAGAGCGCAGAGAGAGAGAGCGCAGAGAGAGAGCACAGAGAGAAAGAAAGAGCGCAGAGAGAAAGAAAGAGTGCAGAGAGAAAGAAAGAGCGCAGAGAGAGAGAAAGAAAGAGCGCAGAGAGAGAAAGAAAGAGCGCAGAGAGAGAAAGAAAGAAAGAGCACAGAGAGAGAAAGAAAGAGCGCAGAGAGAGAGAGAGCGCAGAGAGAGAGGAAGAAAGAGCGCAGAGAGAGAGAGAAAGAGCGCAGAGAGAAAGAGAAAGAGCGCAGAGAGAAAGAGAGCGCAGACAGAGAGAGAGCGCAGAGAGAGAGAGAGCGCAGAGAGAGAGAAAGAAAGAGCGCAGAGAGAGAGAAAGAGCGCTAGAGAAAGAAAAAGTGCAGAGAGAGAGAGGAAGAAAGAGCGCAGAGAGAGAAAGAAAGAGCGCAGAGAGAGAGAGAATGAGCGCACAGAGAGAGAGAAAGAGCGCAGAGAGAGAGAGAGAGAGAAAGAAAGAGCGCAGAGAGAGAGAGAAAGAAAGAGCGCAGAGAAAGAAAGAAAGAGCGCAGAGAGAGAAAGAAAGAGCGCAGAGAGAGAGAGAGCGCAGAGAGAGAGGAAGAAAGAGCGCAGAGAGAGAGAGAAAGAGCGCAGAGAGAGAGAGAGAAAGAGCGCAGAGAGAAAGAGAGCGCAGAGAGAGAGAAAGAAAGAGCGCAGAGAGATAAAGAAAGAGCGCAGAGAGAGAAAGAAAGAAAGAGCGCAGAGAGAGAAAGAAAGAGCGCAGAGAGATAGAAAGAAAGAGCGCAGAGAGAGAGAAAGAAAGAGCGCAGAGAGAGAAAGAAAGAGCGCAGAGAGAGAAAGAAATAAAGAGCGCAGAGAGAGAAAGAAAGAGCGCAGAGAGAGAAAGAAAGAGCGCAAAGAGAGAAAAAAAGAGCGCAAAGAGAGAAAAAAAGAGCGCAGAGAGAAAGAAAGAAAGAGCACAGAGAGAGAAAGAGCGCAGAGAGAGAAAGTGCGCAGAGAGAGAAAGAGCGCAGTGCGAAAGAAAGAGCGCAGAGAGAAAGAGAAAGAG
The DNA here is from genome assembly GCF_040206685.1 of Ascaphus truei. Lineage (NCBI taxonomy): Eukaryota > Metazoa > Chordata > Amphibia > Anura > Ascaphidae > Ascaphus > Ascaphus truei. Next base: position 214,870 of record NW_027454407.1, on the reverse strand, counting down.
CGCAGAGAGAGAAAGAAAGAGCGCAAAGAGAGAAAAAAGAGCGCAGAGAGAAAGAAAGAAAAAGTGCAGAGAGAAAGAAAGAAAGAGCGCAGAGAGAGAGAAAGAGCGCAGAGAGAGAAAGAGAAAGAAAGAGCACAGAGAGAGAGAGAGAAAGAGCGCAGAGAGAGAGAGAAAGAGCGCAGAGAGAGAGAAAGAGCGCAGAGAGAGAGAGAAAGAGCGCAGAGAGAGAAAGAAAGAGCGCAGAGAGAGAAAGAAAGAGCGCAGAGAGAGAAAGAAAGAGCGCAGAGAGAGAGAGCGCAGAGAGAGAGAGCGCAGAGAGAGAGAGCGCAGAGAGAAAGAAAGAGCGCAGAGAGAAAGAAAGAGCGCAGAGAGAAAGAAAGAGCGCAGAGAGTGAGAAAGAAAGAGCGCAGAGAGAGAGAAAGAAAGAGCGCAGAGAGAGAAAGAAAGAGCGCAGAGAGAGAAAGAAAGAGCGCAGAGAGAGAGAGAGCACAGAGAGAGAGAGCACAGAGAGAAAGAAAGAGCGCAGATAGAGAGAAATAGCGCAGAGAGAGAGAAAGAAAGTGCGCAGAGAGAAAGAAAGAGCGCAGAGAGAAAGAAAGAGCGCAGAGAGAGAGAAAGAAAGAGCGCAGAGAGAGAGAAAGAAAGAGCGCAGAGAGAGAGAAAGAAAGAGCGCAGAGAGAGAAAGAAAGAGCGCAGAGAGAGAAAGAAAGAAAGAGCACAGAGAGAGAAAGAAAGAGCGCAGAGAGAGAAAGAAAGAGCGCAAAGAGAGAAAAAAAGAGCGCAAAGAGAGAGAAAAAGAGCGCAGAGAGAAAGAAAGAAAGAGCGCAGAGAGAAAGAAAGAGCGCAGAGAGAGAGAGCGCAGAGAGAGAAAGAGAAAGAAAGAGCGCAGAGAGAGAGAGAGAAAGAAAGAGCGCAGAGAGAGAGAAAGAAAGAGCGCAGAGAGAGAGAAAGAAAGAGCGCAGAGAGAGAGAAAGAAAGAGCGCAGAGAGAGAAAGAAAGAGCGAAGAGAGAGAAAGAAAGAAAGAGCGCAGAGAGAGAAAGAAAGAGCGCAGAGAGAGAACGAAAGAGCGCAAAGAGAGAAAAAAAGAGCGCAGAGAGAGAAAGAAAGAGCGCAGAGAGAGAGAAAGAAAGAGCGCAGAGAGAGAGAGAGAGCGCAGAGAGAGAAAGAGAAAGAAAGAGCGCAGAGAGAGAAAGAGAAAGAAAGAGCGCAGGGAGAGAGAAAGAAAGAGCGCAGAGAGAAAGAAAGAGCGCAGAGAGTGAGAAAGAAAGAGCGCAGAGAGAGAGAAAGAAAGAGCGCAGAGAGAGAAAGAAAGAGCGCAGAGAGAGAAAGAAAGAGCGCAGAGAGAGAGAGAATGAGCGCACAGAGAGAGAGAAAGAGCGCAGAGAGAGAGAGAGAAAGAGCGCAGAGAGAGAAAGAAAGAGCGCAGAGAGAGAGAGAAAGAAAGAGCGCAGAGAGAGAAAGAAAGAAAGAGCGCAGAGAGAGAAAGAAAGAGCGCAGAGAGAGAGAGAGCGCAGAGAGAGAGGAAGAAAGAGCGCAGAGAGAGAGAGAAAGAGCGCAGAGAGAGAGAGAAAGAGCGCAGAGAGAAAGAGAGCGCAGACAGAGAGAGAGCACAGAGAAAGAGAGAGCGCAAAGAGAGAGAAAGAAAGAGCGCAGAGAGAGAGAAAGAGCGCTAGAGAAAGAAAAAGCGCAGAGAGAGAGGAAGAAAGAGCGCAGAGAGAGAAAGAAAGAAAGAGCGCAGAGAGAGAAAGAAAGAGCGCAGAGAGAGAGAAAGAAAGAGCGCAGAGAGAGAAAGAAAGAGCGCAGAGAGAGAAAGAAAGAGCGCAGAGAGAGAAAGAAAGAGCACAGAGAGAGAGAGAAAGAAAGAGCGCAGAGAGAGAAAGAAAGAAAGAGCGCAGAGAGAGAAAGAAAGAGCGCAGAGAGAGAGAGAGCGCAGAGAGAGAGGAAGAAAGAGCGCAGAGAGAGAGAGAAAGAGCGCAGAGAGAGAGAGAAAGAGCGCAGAGAGAAAGAGAGCGCAGACAGAGAGAGAGCGCAGAGAAAGAGAGAGCGCAAAGAGAGAGAAAGAAAGAGCGCAGAGAGAGAGAAAGAGCGCTAGAGAAAGAAAAAGCGCAGAGAGAGAGGAAGAAAGAGCGCAGAGAGAGAAAGAAAGAAAGAGCGCAGAGAGAAAGAAAGAAAGAGCGCAGAGAGAGAAAGAAAGAGCGCAGAGAGAGAAAGAAAGAGCGCAAAGAGAGAAAAAAAGAGCGCAAAGAGAGAAAGAGCACAGAGAGAGAAAGAGCGCAGAGAGAGAGAAAGAGCGCAGAGAGAGAGAAAGAAAGAGCGCAGAGAGAGAAAGAAAGAGCGCAGAGAGAGAAAGAAAGAGCGCAGAGAGAAAGAAAGAGCGCAGAGAGTGAGAAAGAAAGAGCGCAGAGAGAGAGAAAGAAAGAGCGCAGAGAGAGAAAGAAAGAGCGCCGAGAGAGAAAGAAAGAGCGCAGAGAGAGAGAGAGAGCGCAGAGAGAGAGAGCACAGAGAGAAAGAAAGAGCGCAGATAGAGAGAAATAGCGCAGAGAGAGAGAAAGAAAGTGCGCAGAGAGAAAGAAAGAGCGCAGAGAGAGAGAAAGAAAGAGCACAGAGAGAGAGAAAGAAAGAGCGCTGAGAGAGAGAAAGAAAGAGCGCAGAGAGAGAAAGAAAGAGCGCAAAGAGAGAAAGAAAGAAAGAGCGCAGAGAGAGAAAAAAAGAGCGCAGAGAAAAAAAAAGAAAAAGTGCAGAGAGAAAGAAAGAAAGAGCGCAGAGAGAGAGAAAGAGCGCAGAGAGAGAAAGAGAAAGAAAGAGCGCAGAGAGAGAGAGAGAAAGAGCGCAGAGAGAGAGAGAGAAAGAGCGCAGGGAGAGAAAGAAAGAGCGCAGAGAGAGAGAAAGAAAGAGCGCAGAGATAAAGAAAGAAAGAGCGCAGAGAGAGAGAAAGAAAGAGCGCAGAGAAGAAAGAAAGAGCGCAGAGAGAGAAAGAAAGAAAGAGCGCAGAGAGAGAAAGAAAGAGCGCAGAGAGAGAAAGAAATAGCGCAAAGAGAGAAAAAAAGAGTGCAAAGAGAGGAAAAAAAGAGCGCAGAGAGAAAGAAAGAAAGAGCACAGAGAGAGAAAGAGCGCAGAGAGAGAAAGTGCGCAGAGAGAGAAAGAGCGCAGAGAGAAAGAAAGAGCGCATAGAGAGAGAGAAAGAGCGCAGAGAGAGAAAGAAAAAGTGCAAAGAGAGAAAAAAAGAGCGCAGAGAGAAAGAAAGAAAAAGTGCAGAGAGAAAGAAAGAAAGAGCGCAGAGAGAGAGAAAGAGCGCAGAGAGAGAAAGAGAAAGAAAGAGCGCAGAGAGAGAGAAAGAGCACAGAGAGAGAGAGAAAGAGCGCAGAGAGAGAAAGAGAAAGAAAGAGCGCAGAGAGAGAGAAAGAGCACAGAGAGAGAGAGAAAGAGCGCAGAGAGAGAGAAAGAGCACAGAGAGAAAGAAAGAGCGCAGAGAGAAAGAAAGAGCGCAGAGAGAGAGAAAGAAAGAGCGCAGAGAGAGATAAAGAAAGAGCGCAGAGAGAGAAAGAAAGAGCGCAGAGAGAGAAAGAAAGAGCGCAGAGAGAGAGAGAATGAGCGCACAGAGAGAGAGAAAGAGCGCAGAGAGAGAGAGAGAAAGAGCGCAGAGAGAGAAAGAAAGAGCGCAGAGAGAGAGAGAAAGAAAGAGCGCAGAGAGAGAAAGAAAGAAAGAGTGCAGAGAGAGAAAGAAAGAGCGCAGAGAGAGAGAGAGCGCAGAGAGAGAGGAAGAAAGAGCGCAGAGAGAGAGAGAAAGAGCGCAGAGAGAGAGAGAAAGAGCGCAGAGAGAAAGAGAGCACAGACAGAGAGAGAGCGCAGAGAAAGAGAGAGCGCAAAGAGAGAGAAAGAAAGAGCGCAGAGAGAGAGAAAGAGCGCTAGAGAAAGAAAAAGCGCAGAGAGAGAGGAAGAAAGAGCGCAGAGAGAGAAAGAAAGAAAGAGCGCAGAGAGAGAAAGAAAGAGCGCAGAGAGAGAGAAAGAGCGCAGAGAGAGAGAAAGAGCGCAGAGAGAGAGAAAGAAAGAGCGCAGAGAGAGAAAGAAAGAGCGCAGAGAGAGAGAAAGAAAGAGCGCAGAGAGAAAGAAAGAGCGCAGAGAGTGAGAAAGAAAGAGCGCAGAGAGAGAGAAAGAAAGAGCGCAGAGAGAGAAAGAAAGAGCGCAGAGAGAGAAAGAAAGAGCGCAGAGAGAGAGAGAGCGCAGAGAGAGAGCACAGAGAGAAAGAAAGAGCGCAGAGAGAAAGAAAGAGCGCAGAGAGAAAGAAAGAGCGCAGAGAGAGAGAAAGAAAGAGCGCAGAGAGAGAAAGAAAGAGCGCAGAGAGAGAAAGAAAGAAAGAGCGCAGAGAGAGAAAGAAAGAGCGCAGAGAGAGAGAGAGCTCAGAGAGAGAGGAAGAAAGAGCGCAGAGAGAGAGAGAAAGAGCGCAGAGAGAAAGAGAAAGAGCGCAGAGAGAAAGAGAGCGCAGACAGAGAGAGAGCGCAGAGAGAGAGAGAGCGCAGAGAGAGAGAAAGAAAGAAAGAGCGCAGAGAGAGAGAAAGAGCGCTAGAGAAAGAAAAAGTGCAGAGAGAGAGAGGAAGAAAGAGCGCAGAGAGAGAAAGAAAGAGCGCAGAGAGAGAGAGAATGAGCACACAGAGAGAGAGAAAGAGCGCAGAGAGAGAGATAGAGAAAGAGCGCAGAGAGAGAGAGAAAGAAAGAGCGCAGAGAGAGAGAGAAAGAAAGAAAGAGCGCAGAGAGTGAAAGAAAGAGCGCAGAGAGAGAGAGAGCGCAGAGAGAGAGGAAGAAAGAGCGCAGAGAGAGAGAGAAAGAGCGCAGAGAGAGAGAGAGAAAGAGCGCAGAGAGAAAGACAGCGCAGACAGAGAGAGAGCGCAGAGAGAGAGAGAGCGCAGAGAGAGAGAAAGAAAGAGCGCAGAGAGATAAAGAAAGAGCGCAGAGAGAGAAAGAAAGAAAGAGCGCAGAGAGAGAAAGAAAGAGCGCAGAGAGATAGAAAGAAAGAGCGCAGAGAGAGAGAAAGAAAGAGCGCAGAGAGAGAAAGAAAGAGCGCAGAGAGAGAAAGAAATAAAGAGCGCAGAGAGAGAAAGAAAGAGCGCAGAGAGAGAAAGAAAGAGCGCAAAGAGAAAAAAAAAGAGCGCAAAGAGAGAAAAAAAGAGCGCAGAGAGAAAGAAAGAAAGAGCACAGAGAGAGAAAGAGCGCAGAGAGAGAAAGTGCGCAGAGAGAGAAAGAGCGCAGAGAGAAAGAAAGAGCGCAGAGAGAGAGAGAAAGAGCGCAGAGAGAGAAAGAAAGAGCGGAAAGAGAGAAAAAAAGAGCGCAGAGAGAAAGAAAGAAAAAGTGCAGAGAGAAAGAAAGAAAGAGCGCAGAGAGAGAGAAAGAGCGCAGAGAGAGAAAGAGAAAGAAAGAGCGCAGAGAGAGAGAGAGAAAGAGCGCAGAGAGAGAGAGAAAGAGCGCAGAGAGAGAGAAAGTGCGCAGAGAGAAAGAGAGTGCAGACAGAGAGAGAGCGCAGAGAAAGAGAGAGCGCAAAGAGAGAGAAAGAAAGAGCGCAGAGAGAGAGAAAGAGCGCTAGAGAAAGAAAAAGCGCAGAGAGAGAGGAAGAAAGAGCGCAGAGAGAGAAAGAAAGAAAGAGCGCAGAGAGAGAAAGAAAGAGCGCAGAGAGAGAGAAAGAGCGCAGAGAGAGAGAAAGAAAGAGCGCAGAGAGAGAAAGAAAGAGCGCAGAGAGAGAGAAAGAAAGAGCGCAGAGAGAGAGAAAGAAAGAGCGCAGAGAGAGAAAGAAAGAGCGCAAAGAGAGAAAGAAAGAGCGCAAAGAGAGAAAGAAAGAAAGAGCGCAGAGAGAAAAAAAGAGCGCAGAGAGAAAGAAAGAAAAAGTGCAGAGAGAAAGAAAGAAAGAGCGCAGAGAGAGAGAAAGAGCGCAGAGAGAGAAAGAGAAAGAAAGAGCGCAGAGAGAGAGAGAGAAAGAGCGCAGAGAGAGAGAGAGAAAGAGCGCAGGGAGAGAAAGAAAGAGCGCAGAGAGAGAGAAAGAAAGAGCGCAGAGATAAAGAAAGAAAGAGCGCAGAGAGAGAGAAAGAAAGAGCGCAGAGAAGAAAGAAAGAGCGCAGAGAGAGAAAGAAAGAAAGAGCGCAGAGAGAGAAAGAAAGAGCGCAGAGAGAGAAAGAAATAGCGCAAAGAGAGAAAAAAAGAGTGCAAAGAGAGGAAAAAAAGAGCGCAGAGAGAAAGAAAGAAAGAGCACAGAGAGAGAAAGAGCGCAGAGAGAGAAAGTGCGCAGAGAGAGAAAGAGCGCAGAGAGAAAGAAAGAGCGCATAGAGAGAGAGAAAGAGCGCAGAGAGAGAAAGAAAAAGTGCAAAGAGAGAAAAAAAGAGCGCAGAGAGAAAGAAAGAAAAAGTGCAGAGAGAAAGAAAGAAAGAGCGCAGAGAGAGAGAAAGAGCGCAGAGAGAGAAAGAGAAAGAAAGAGCGCAGAGAGAGAGAAAGAGCACAGAGAGAGAGAGAAAGAGCGCAGAGAGAGAAAGAGAAAGAAAGAGCGCAGAGAGAGAGAAAGAGCACAGAGAGAGAGAGAAAGAGCGCAGAGAGAGAGAAAGAGCACAGAGAGAAAGAAAGACCGCAGAGAGAAAGAAAGAGCGCAGAGAGAGAGAAAGAAAGAGCGCAGAGAGAGATAAAGAAAGAGCGCAGAGAGAGAAAGAAAGAGCGCAGAGAGAGAAAGAAAGAGCGCAGAGAGAGAGAGAATGAGCGCACAGAGAGAGAGAAAGAGCGCAGAGAGAGAGAGAGAAAGAGCGCAGAGAGAGAAAGAAAGAGCGCAGAGAGAGAGAGAAAGAAAGAGCGCAGAGAGAGAAAGAAAGAAAGAGTGCAGAGAGAGAAAGAAAGAGCGCAGAGAGAGAGAGAGCGCAGAGAGAGAGGAAGAAAGAGCGCAGAGAGAGAGAGAAAGAGCGCAGAGAGAGAGAGAAAGAGCGCAGAGAGAAAGAGAGCACAGACAGAGAGAGAGCGCAGAGAAAGAGAGAGCGCAAAGAGAGAGAAAGAAAGAGCGCAGAGAGAGAGAAAGAGCGCTAGAGAAAGAAAAAGCGCAGAGAGAGAGGAAGAAAGAGCGCAGAGAGAGAAAGAAAGAAAGAGCGCAGAGAGAGAAAGAAAGAGCGCAGAGAGAGAGAAAGAGCGCAGAGAGAGAGAAAGAGCGCAGAGAGAGAGAAAGAAAGAGCGCAGAGAGAGAAAGAAAGAGCGCAGAGAGAGAGAAAGAAAGAGCGCAGAGAGAGAGAAAGAAAGAGCGCAGAGAGAAAGAAAGAGCGCAGAGAGTGAGAAAGAAAGAGCGCAGAGAGAGAGAAAGAAAGAGCGCAGAGAGAGAAAGAAAGAGCGCAGAGAGAGAAAGAAAGAGCGCAGAGAGAGAGAGAGCGCAGAGAGAGAGCACAGAGAGAAAGAAAGAGCGCAGAGAGAAAGAAAGAGCGCAGAGAGAAAGAAAGAGCGCAGAGAGAGAGAAAGAAAGAGCGCAGAGAGAGAAAGAAAGAGCGCAGAGAGAGAAAGAAAGAAAGAGCGCAGAGAGAGAAAGAAAGAGCGCAGAGAGAGAGAGAGCTCAGAGAGAGAGGAAGAAAGAGCGCAGAGAGAGAGAGAAAGAGCGCAGAGAGAAAGAGAAAGAGCGCAGAGAGAAAGAGAGCGCAGACAGAGAGAGAGCGCAGAGAGAGAGAGAGCGCAGAGAGAGAGAAAGAAAGAAAGAGCGCAGAGAGAGAGAAAGAGCGCTAGAGAAAGAAAAAGTGCAGAGAGAGAGAGGAAGAAAGAGCGCAGAGAGAGAAAGAAAGAGCGCAGAGAGAGAGAGAATGAGCACACAGAGAGAGAGAAAGAGCGCAGAGAGAGAGATAGAGAAAGAGCGCAGAGAGAGAGAGAAAGAAAGAGCGCAGAGAGAGAGAGAAAGAAAGAAAGAGCGCAGAGAGTGAAAGAAAGAGCGCAGAGAGAGAGAGAGCGCAGAGAGAGAGGAAGAAAGAGCGCAGAGAGAGAGAGAAAGAGCGCAGAGAGAGAGAGAGAAAGAGCGCAGAGAGAAAGACAGCGCAGACAGAGAGAGAGCGCAGAGAGAGAGAGAGCGCAGAGAGAGAGAAAGAAAGAGCGCAGAGAGATAAAGAAAGAGCGCAGAGAGAGAAAGAAAGAAAGAGCGCAGAGAGAGAAAGAAAGAGCGCAGAGAGATAGAAAGAAAGAGCGCAGAGAGAGAGAAAGAAAGAGCGCAGAGAGAGAAAGAAAGAGCGCAGAGAGAGAAAGAAATAAAGAGCGCAGAGAGAGAAAGAAAGAGCGCAGAGAGAGAAAGAAAGAGCGCAAAGAGAAAAAAAAAGAGCGCAAAGAGAGAAAAAAAGAGCGCAGAGAGAAAGAAAGAAAGAGCACAGAGAGAGAAAGAGCGCAGAGAGAGAAAGTGCGCAGAGAGAGAAAGAGCGCAGAGAGAAAGAAAGAGCGCAGAGAGAGAGAGAAAGAGCGCAGAGAGAGAAAGAAAGAGCGGAAAGAGAGAAAAAAAGAGCGCAGAGAGAAAGAAAGAAAAAGTGCAGAGAGAAAGAAAGAAAGAGCGCAGAGAGAGAGAAAGAGCGCAGAGAGAGAAAGAGAAAGAAAGAGCGCAGAGAGAGAGAGAGAAAGAGCGCAGAGAGAGAGAGAAAGAGCGCAGAGAGAGAGAAAGTGCGCAGAGAGAAAGAGAGTGCAGACAGAGAGAGAGCGCAGAGAAAGAGAGAGCGCAAAGAGAGAGAAAGAAAGAGCGCAGAGAGAGAGAAAGAGCGCTAGAGAAAGAAAAAGCGCAGAGAGAGAGGAAGAAAGAGCGCAGAGAGAGAAAGAAAGAAAGAGCGCAGAGAGAGAAAGAAAGAGCGCAGAGAGAGAGAAAGAGCGCAGAGAGAGAGAAAGAAAGAGCGCAGAGAGAGAAAGAAAGAGCGCAGAGAGAGAGAAAGAAAGAGCGCAGAGAGAGAGAAAGAAAGAGCGCAGAGAGAGAAAGAAAGAGCGCAAAGAGAGAAAGAAAGAGCGCAAAGAGAGAAAGAAAGAAAGAGCGCAGAGAGAAAAAAAGAGCGCAGAGAGAAAGAAAGAAAAAGTGCAGAGAGAAAGAAAGAAAGAGCGCAGAGAGAGAGAAAGAGCGCAGAGAGAGAAAGAGAAAGAAAGAGCGCAGAGAGAGAGAGAGAAAGAGCGCAGAGAGAGATAGAGAAAGAGCGCAGGGAGAGAAAGAAAGAGCGCAGAGAGAGAGAAAGAAAGAGCGCAGAGAGATAGAAAGAAAGAGCGCAGAGAGAGAGAAAGAAAGAGCGCAGAGAAGAAAGAAAGAGCGCAGAGAGAGAAAGAAAGAAAGAGCGCAGAGAGAGAAAGAAAGAGCGCAGAGAGAGAAAGAAATAGCTCAAAGAGAGAAAAAAAGAGTGCAAAGAGAGAAAAAAAGAGCGCAGAGAGAAAGAAAGAAAGAGCACAGAGAGAGAAAGAGCGCAGAGAGAAAGAAAGAGCGCATAGAGAGAGAGAAAGAGCGCAGAGAGAGAAAAAAAGAGTGCAAAGAGAGAAAAAAAGAGCGCAGAGAGAAAGAAAGAAAGTGCGCAGAGAGAGAAAGAGCGCAGAGAGAAAGAAAGAGCGCATAGAGAGAGAGAAAGAGCGCAGAGAGAGAAAGAAAGAGTGCAAAGAGAGAAAAAAAGAGCGCAGAGAGAAAGAAAGAAAAAGTGCAGAGAGAAAGAAAGAAAGAGCGCAGAGAGAGAGAAAGAGCGCAGAGAGAGAAAGAGAAAGAAAGAGCGCAGAGAGAGAGCGCAGAGAGAGAGAGAAAGAGCGCAGAGAGAGAGAAAGAGCACAGAGAGAAAGAAAGAGCGCAGAGAGAAAGAAAGAGCGCAGAGAGAGAGAAAGAAAGAGCGCAGAGAGAGATAAAGAAAGAGCGCAGAGAGAGAAAGAAAGAGCGCAGAGAGAGAAAGAAAGAGCGCAGAGAGAGAGAGAATGAGCGCACAGAGAGAGAGAAAGAGCGCAGAGAGAGAGAGAGAAAGAGCGCAGAGAGAGAAAGAAAGAGCGCAGAGAGAGAGAGAAAGAAAGAGCGCAGAGAGAGAAAGAAAGAAAGAGCGCTGAGAGAGAAAGAAAGAGCGCAGAGAGAGAGAGAGCGCAGAGAGAGAGGAAGAAAGAGCGCAGAGAGAGAGAGAAAGAGCGCAGAGAGAGAGAGAAAGAGCGCAGAGAGAAAGAGAGCGCAGACAGAGAGAGAGCGCAGAGAAAGAGAGAGCGCCAAGAGAGAGAAAGAAAGAGCGCAGAGAGAGAGAAAGAGCGCTAGAGAAAGAAAAAGCGCAGAGAGAGAGGAAGAAAGAGCGCAGAGAGAGAAAGAAAGAAAGAGCGCAGAGAGAGAAAGAAAGAGCGCAGAGAGAGAGAAAGAGCGCAGAGAGAGAGAAAGAGTGCAGAGAGAGAGAAAGAAAGAGCGCAGAGAGAGAAAGAAAGAGCGCAGAGAGAGAGAAAGAAAGAGCGCAGAGAGAGAGAAAGAAAGAGCGCAGAGAGAAAGAAAGAGCGCAGAGAGTGAGAAAGAAAGAGCGCAGAGAGAGAGAAAGAAAGAGCGCAGAGAGAGAAAGAAAGAGCGCAGAGAGAGAAAGAAAGAGCGCAGAGAGAGAGAGAGCGCAGAGAGAGAGAGCACAGAGAGAAAGAAAGAGCGCAGAGAGAAAGAAAGAGTGCAGAGAGAAAGAAAGAGCGCAGAGAGAGAGAAAGAAAGAGCGCAGAGAGAGAAAGAAAGAGCGCAGAGAGAGAAAGAAAGAGCGCAGAGAGAGAAAGAAAGAAAGAGCACAGAGAGAGAAAGAAAGAGCGCAGAGAGAGAGAAAGAAAGAGCGCAGAGAGAGAAAGAAAGAAAGAGCGCAGAGAGAGAAAGAAAGAGCGCAGAGAGAGAGAGAGCGCAGAGAGAGAGGAAGAAAGAGCGCAGAGAGAGAAAGAAAGAGCGCAGAGAGAGAGAAATAGCGCAGAGAGAGAGAAAGAAAGTGCGCAGAGAGAAAGAAAGAGCGCAGAGAGAAAGAAAGAGCGCAGAGAGAAAGAAAGAGCGCAGAGAGAGAGAAAGAAAGAGCGCAGAGAGAGAGAAAGAAAGAGCGCAGAGAGAGAGAAAGAAAGAGCGCAGAGAAGAAAGAAAGAGCGCAGAGAGAGAAAGAAAGAAAGAGCACAGAGAGAGAAAGAAAGAGCGCAGAGAGAGAGAGAGCGCAGAGAGAGAGGAAGAAAGAGCGCAGAGAGAGAGAGAAAGAGCGCAGAGAGAAAGAGAAAGAGCGCAGAGAGAAAGAGAGCGCAGACAGAGAGAGAGCGCAGAGAGAGAGAGAGCGCAGAGAGAGAGAAAGAAAGAGCGCAGAGAGAGAGAAAGAGCGCTAGAGAAAGAAAAAGTGCAGAGAGAGAGAGGAAGAAAGAGCGCAGAGAGAGAAAGAAAGAGCGCAGAGAGAGAGAGAATGAGCGCACAGAGAGAGAGAAAGAGCGCAGAGAGAGAGAGAGAGAGAAAGAAAGAGCGCAGAGAGAGAGAGAAAGAAAGAGCGCAGAGAAAGAAAGAAAGAGCGCAGAGAGAGAAAGAAAGAGCGCAGAGAGAGAGAGAGCGCAGAGAGAGAGGAAGAAAGAGCGCAGAGAGAGAGAGAAAGAGCGCAGAGAGAGAGAGAGAAAGAGCGCAGAGAGAAAGAGAGCGCAGAGAGAGAGAAAGAAAGAGCGCAGAGAGATAAAGAAAGAGCGCAGAGAGAGAAAGAAAGAAAGAGCGCAGAGAGAGAAAGAAAGAGCGCAGAGAGATAGAAAGAAAGAGCGCAGAGAGAGAGAAAGAAAGAGCGCAGAGAGAGAAAGAAAGAGCGCAGAGAGAGAAAGAAATAAAGAGCGCAGAGAGAGAAAGAAAGAGCGCAGAGAGAGAAAGAAAGAGCGCAAAGAGAGAAAAAAAGAGCGCAAAGAGAGAAAAAAAGAGCGCAGAGAGAAAGAAAGAAAAAGCACAGAGAGAGAAAGAGCGCAGAGAGAGAAAGTGCGCAGAGAGAGAAAGAAAGAGCGCAAAGAGAGAAAAAAGAGCGCAGAGAGAAAGAAAGAAAAAGTGCAGAGAGAAAGAAAGAAAGAGCGCAGAGAGAGAGAAAGAGCGCAGAGAGAGAAAGAGAAAGAAAGAGCACAGAGAGAGAGAGAGAAAGAGCGCAGAGAGAGAGAGAAAGAGCGCAGAGAGAGAGAAAGAGCGCAGAGAGAGAAAGAAAGAGCGCAGAGAGAGAAAGAAAGAGCGCAGAGAGAGAAAGAAAGAGCGCAGAGAGAGAGAGCGCAGAGAGAGAGAGCGCAGAGAGAGAGAGCGCAGAGAGAGAGAGCGCAGAGAGAAAGAAAGAGCGCAGAGAGAAAGAAAGAGCGCAGAGAGAAAGAAAGAGCGCAGAGAGTGAGAAAGAAAGAGCGCAGAGAGAGAGAAAGAAAGAGCGCAGAGAGAGAAAGAAAGAGCGCAGAGAGAGAAAGAAAGAGCGCAGAGAGAGAGAGAGCACAGAGAGAGAGAGCACAGAGAGAAAGAAAGAGCGCAGATAGAGAGAAATAGCGCAGAGAGAGAGAAAGAAAGTGCGCAGAGAGAAAGAAAGAGCGCAGAGAGAAAGAAAGAGCGCAGAGAGAGAGAAAGAAAGAGCGCAGAGAGAGAGAAAGAAAGAGCGCAGAGAGAGAGAAAGAAAGAGCGCAGAGAGAGAAAGAAAGAGCGCAGAGAGAGAAAGAAAGAAAGAGCACAGAGAGAGAAAGAAAGAGCGCAGAGAGAGAAAGAAAGAGCGCAAAGAGAGAAAAAAAGAGCGCAAAGAGAGAGAAAAAGAGCGCAGAGAGAAAGAAAGAAAGAGCGCAGAGAGAAAGAAAGAGCGCAGAGAGAGAGAGCGCAGAGAGAGAAAGAGAAAGAAAGAGCGCAGAGAGAGAGAGAAAGAAAGAGCGCAGAGAGAGAGAAAGAAAGAGCGCAGAGAGAGAGAAAGAAAGAGCGCAGAGAGAGAGAAAGAAAGAGCGCAGAGAGAGAAAGAAAGAGCGAAGAGAGAGAAAGAAAGAAAGAGCGCAGAGAGAGAAAGAAAGAGCGCAGAGAGAGAACGAAAGAGCGCAAAGAGAGAAAAAAAGAGCGCAGAGAGAGAAAGAAAGAGCGCAGAGAGAGAGAAAGAAAGAGCGCAGAGAGAGAGAGAGAGCGCAGAGAGAGAAAGAGAAAGAAAGAGCGCAGAGAGAGAAAGAGAAAGAAAGAGCGCAGGGAGAGAGAAAGAAAGAGCGCAGAGAGAAAGAAAGAGCGCAGAGAGTGAGAAAGAAAGAGCGCAGAGAGAGAGAAAGAAAGAGCGCAGAGAGAGAAAGAAAGAGCGCAGAGAGAGAAAGAAAGAGCGCAGAGAGAGAGAGAATGAGCGCACAGAGAGAGAGAAAGAGCGCAGAGAGAGAGAGAGAAAGAGCGCAGAGAGAGAAAGAAAGAGCGCAGAGAGAGAGAGAAAGAAAGAGCGCAGAGAGAGAAAGAAAGAAAGAGCGCAGAGAGAGAAAGAAAGAGCGCAGAGAGAGAGAGAGCGCAGAGAGAGAGGAAGAAAGAGCGCAGAGAGAGAGAGAAAGAGCGCAGAGAGAGAGAGAAAGAGCGCAGAGAGAAAGAGAGCGCAGACAGAGAGAGAGCGCAGAGAAAGAGAGAGCGCAAAGAGAGAGAAAGAAAGAGCGCAGAGAGAGAGAAAGAGCGCTAGAGAAAGAAAAAGCGCAGAGAGAGAGGAAGAAAGAGCGCAGAGAGAGAAAGAAAGAAAGAGCGCAGAGAGAGAAAGAAAGAGCGCAGAGAGAGAGAAAGAAAGAGCGCAGAGAGAGAAAGAAAGAGCGCAGAGAGAGAAAGAAAGAGCGCAGAGAGAGAAAGAAAGAGCACAGAGAGAGAGAGAAAGAAAGAGCGCAGAGAGAGAAAGAAAGAAAGAGCGCAGAGAGAGAAAGAAAGAGCGCAGAGAGAGAGAGAGCGCAGAGAGAGAGGAAGAAAGAGCGCAGAGAGAGAGAGAAAGAGCGCAGAGAGAGAGAGAAAGAGCGCAGAGAGAAAGAGAGCGCAGACAGAGAGAGAGCGCAGAGAAAGAGAGAGCGCAAAGAGAGAGAAAGAAAGAGCGCAGAGAGAGAGAAAGAGCGCTAGAGAAAGAAAAAGCGCAGAGAGAGAGGAAGAAAGAGCGCAGAGAGAGAAAGAAAGAAAGAGCGCAGAGAGAAAGAAAGAAAGAGCGCAGAGAGAGAAAGAAAGAGCGCAGAGAGAGAAAGAAAGAGCGCAAAGAGAGAAAAAAAGAGCGCAAAGAGAGAAAGAGCACAGAGAGAGAAAGAGCGCAGAGAGAGAGAAAGAGCGCAGAGAGAGAGAAAGAAAGAGCGCAGAGAGAGAAAGAAAGAGCGCAGAGAGAGAAAGAAAGAGCGCAGAGAGAAAGAAAGAGCGCAGAGAGTGAGAAAGAAAGAGCGCAGAGAGAGAGAAAGAAAGAGCGCAGAGAGAGAAAGAAAGAGCGCCGAGAGAGAAAGAAAGAGCGCAGAGAGAGAGAGAGAGCGCAGAGAGAGAGAGCACAGAGAGAAAGAAAGAGCGCAGATAGAGAGAAATAGCGCAGAGAGAGAGAAAGAAAGTGCGCAGAGAGAAAGAAAGAGCGCAGAGAGAGAGAAAGAAAGAGCACAGAGAGAGAGAAAGAAAGAGCGCTGAGAGAGAGAAAGAAAGAGCGCAGAGAGAGAAAGAAAGAGCGCAAAGAGAGAAAGAAAGAAAGAGCGCAGAGAGAGAAAAAAAGAGCGCAGAGAAAAAAAAGAAAAAGTGCAGAGAGAAAGAAAGAAAGAGCGCAGAGAGAGAGAAAGAGCGCAGAGAGAGAAAGAGAAAGAAAGAGCGCAGAGAGAGAGAGAGAAAGAGCGCAGAGAGAGAGAGAGAAAGAGCGCAGGGAGAGAAAGAAAGAGCGCAGAGAGAGAGAAAGAAAGAGCGCAGAGATAAAGAAAGAAAGAGCGCAGAGAGAGAGAAAGAAAGAGCGCAGAGAAGAAAGAAAGAGCGCAGAGAGAGAAAGAAAGAAAGAGCGCAGAGAGAGAAAGAAAGAGCGCAGAGAGAGAAAGAAATAGCGCAAAGAGAGAAAAAAAGAGTGCAAAGAGAGGAAAAAAAGAGCGCAGAGAGAAAGAAAGAAAGAGCACAGAGAGAGAAAGAGCGCAGAGAGAGAAAGTGCGCAGAGAGAGAAAGAGCGCAGAGAGAAAGAAAGAGCGCATAGAGAGAGAGAAAGAGCGCAGAGAGAGAAAGAAAAAGTGCAAAGAGAGAAAAAAAGAGCGCAGAGAGAAAGAAAGAAAAAGTGCAGAGAGAAAGAAAGAAAGAGCGCAGAGAGAGAGAAAGAGCGCAGAGAGAGAAAGAGAAAGAAAGAGCGCAGAGAGAGAGAAAGAGCACAGAGAGAGAGAGAAAGAGCGCAGAGAGAGAAAGAGAAAGAAAGAGCGCAGAGAGAGAGAAAGAGCACAGAGAGAGAGAGAAAGAGCGCAGAGAGAGAGAAAGAGCACAGAGAGAAAGAAAGAGCGCAGAGAGAAAGAAAGAGCGCAGAGAGAGAGAAAGAAAGAGCGCAGAGAGAGATAAAGAAAGAGCGCAGAGAGAGAAAGAAAGAGCGCAGAGAGAGAAAGAAAGAGCGCAGAGAGAGAGAGAATGAGCGCACAGAGAGAGAGAAAGAGCGCAGAGAGAGAGAGAGAAAGAGCGCAGAGAGAGAAAGAAAGAGCGCAGAGAGAGAGAGAAAGAAAGAGCGCAGAGAGAGAAAGAAAGAAAGAGTGCAGAGAGAGAAAGAAAGAGCGCAGAGAGAGAGAGAGCGCAGAGAGAGAGGAAGAAAGAGCGCAGAGAGAGAGAGAAAGAGCGCAGAGAGAGAGAGAAAGAGCGCAGAGAGAAAGAGAGCACAGACAGAGAGAGAGCGCAGAGAAAGAGAGAGCGCAAAGAGAGAGAAAGAGCGCAGAGAGAGAGAAAGAGCGCTAGAGAAAGAAAAAGCGCAGAGAGAGAGGAAGAAAGAGCGCAGAGAGAGAAAGAAAGAAAGAGCGCAGAGAGAGAAAGAAAGAGCGCAGAGAGAGAGAAAGAGCGCAGAGAGAGAGAAAGAGCGCAGAGAGAGAGAAAGAAAGAGCGCAGAGAGAGAAAGAAAGAGCGCAGAGAGAGAGAAAGAAAGAGCGCAGAGAGAGAGAAAGAAAGAGCGCAGAGAGAAAGAAAGAGCGCAGAGAGTGAGAAAGAAAGAGCGCAGAGAGAGAGAAAGAAAGAGCGCAGAGAGAGAAAGAAAGAGCGCAGAGAGAGAAAGAAAGAGCGCAGAGAGAGAGAGAGCGCAGAGAGAGAGCACAGAGAGAAAGAAAGAGCGCAGAGAGAAAGAAAGAGCGCAGAGAGAAAGAAAGAGCGCAGAGAGAGAGAAAGAAAGAGCGCAGAGAGAGAAAGAAAGAGCGCAGAGAGAGAAAGAAAGAAAGAGCGCAGAGAGAGAAAGAAAGAGCGCAGAGAGAGAGAGAGCTCAGAGAGAGAGGAAGAAAGAGCGCAGAGAGAGAGAGAAAGAGCGCAGAGAGAAAGAGAAAGAGCGCAGAGAGAAAGAGAGCGCAGACAGAGAGAGAGCGCAGAGAGAGAGAGAGCGCAGAGAGAGAGAAAGAAAGAAAGAGCGCAGAGAGAGAGAAAGAGCGCTAGAGAAAGAAAAAGTGCAGAGAGAGAGAGGAAGAAAGAGCGCAGAGAGAGAAAGAAAGAGCGCAGAGAGAGAGAGAATGAGCACACAGAGAGAGAGAAAGAGCGCAGAGAGAGAGATAGAGAAAGAGCGCAGAGAGAGAGAGAAAGAAAGAGCGCAGAGAGAGAGAGAAAGAAAGAAAGAGCGCAGAGAGTGAAAGAAAGAGCGCAGAGAGAGAGAGAGCGCAGAGAGAGAGGAAGAAAGAGCGCAGAGAGAGAGAGAAAGAGCGCAGAGAGAGAGAGAGAAAGAGCGCAGAGAGAAAGACAGCGCAGACAGAGAGAGAGCGCAGAGAGAGAGAGAGCGCAGAGAGAGAGAAAGAAAGAGCGCAGAGAGATAAAGAAAGAGCGCAGAGAGAGAAAGAAAGAAAGAGCGCAGAGAGAGAAAGAAAGAGCGCAGAGAGATAGAAAGAAAGAGCGCAGAGAGAGAGAAAGAAAGAGCGCAGAGAGAGAAAGAAAGAGCGCAGAGAGAGAAAGAAATAAAGAGCGCAGAGAGAGAAAGAAAGAGCGCAGAGAGAGAAAGAAAGAGCGCAAAGAGAAAAAAAAAGAGCGCAAAGAGAGAAAAAAAGAGCGCAGAGAGAAAGAAAGAAAGAGCACAGAGAGAGAAAGAGCGCAGAGAGAGAAAGTGCGCAGAGAGAGAAAGAGCGCAGAGAGAAAGAAAGAGCGCAGAGAGAGAGAGAAAGAGCGCAGAGAGAGAAAGAAAGAGCGGAAAGAGAGAAAAAAAGAGCGCAGAGAGAAAGAAAGAAAAAGTGCAGAGAGAAAGAAAGAAAGAGCGCAGAGAGAGAGAAAGAGCGCAGAGAGAGAAAGAGAAAGAAAGAGCGCAGAGAGAGAGAGAGAAAGAGCGCAGAGAGAGAGAGAAAGAGCGCAGAGAGAGAGAAAGTGCGCAGAGAGAAAGAGAGTGCAGACAGAGAGAGAGCGCAGAGAAAGAGAGAGCGCAAAGAGAGAGAAAGAAAGAGCGCAGAGAGAGAGAAAGAGCGCTAGAGAAAGAAAAAGCGCAGAGAGAGAGGAAGAAAGAGCGCAGAGAGAGAAAGAAAGAGCGCAGAGAGAGAGAGAGCGCAGAGAGAGAGGAAGAAAGAGCGCAGAGAGAGAGAGAAAGAGCGCAGAGAGAGAGAGAAAGAGCGCAGAGAGAAAGAGAGCACAGACAGAGAGAGAGCGCAGAGAAAGAGAGAGCGCAAAGAGAGAGAAAGAAAGAGCGCAGAGAGAGAGAAAGAGCGCTAGAGAAAGAAAAAGCGCAGAGAGAGAGGAAGAAAGAGCGCAGAGAGAGAAAGAAAGAAAGAGCGCAGAGAGAGAAAGAAAGAGCGCAGAGAGAGAGAAAGAGCGCAGAGAGAGAGAAAGAGCGCAGAGAGAGAGAAAGAAAGAGCGCAGAGAGAGAAAGAAAGAGCGCAGAGAGAGAGAAAGAAAGAGCGCAGAGAGAGAGAAAGAAAGAGCGCAGAGAGAAAGAAAGAGCGCAGAGAGTGAGAAAGAAAGAGCGCAGAGAGAGAGAAAGAAAGAGCGCAGAGAGAGAAAGAAAGAGCGCAGAGAGAGAAAGAAAGAGCGCAGAGAGAGAGAGAGCGCAGAGAGAGAGCACAGAGAGAAAGAAAGAGCGCAGAGAGAAAGAAAGAGCGCAGAGAGAAAGAAAGAGCGCAGAGAGAGAGAAAGAAAGAGCGCAGAGAGAGAAAGAAAGAGCGCAGAGAGAGAAAGAAAGAAAGAGCGCAGAGAGAGAAAGAAAGAGCGCAGAGAGAGAGAGAGCTCAGAGAGAGAGGAAGAAAGAGCGCAGAGAGAGAGAGAAAGAGCGCAGAGAGAAAGAGAAAGAGCGCAGAGAGAAAGAGAGCGCAGACAGAGAGAGAGCGCAGAGAGAGAGAGAGCGCAGAGAGAGAGAAAGAAAGAAAGAGCGCAGAGAGAGAGAAAGAGCGCTAGAGAAAGAAAAAGTGCAGAGAGAGAGAGGAAGAAAGAGCGCAGAGAGAGAAAGAAAGAGCGCAGAGAGAGAGAGAATGAGCACACAGAGAGAGAGAAAGAGCGCAGAGAGAGAGATAGAGAAAGAGCGCAGAGAGAGAGAGAAAGAAAGAGCGCAGAGAGAGAGAGAAAGAAAGAAAGAGCGCAGAGAGTGAAAGAAAGAGCGCAGAGAGAGAGAGAGCGCAGAGAGAGAGGAAGAAAGAGCGCAGAGAGAGAGAGAAAGAGCGCAGAGAGAGAGAGAGAAAGAGCGCAGAGAGAAAGACAGCGCAGACAGAGAGAGAGCGCAGAGAGAGAGAGAGCGCAGAGAGAGAGAAAGAAAGAGCGCAGAGAGATAAAGAAAGAGCGCAGAGAGAGAAAGAAAGAAAGAGCGCAGAGAGAGAAAGAAAGAGCGCAGAGAGATAGAAAGAAAGAGCGCAGAGAGAGAGAAAGAAAGAGCGCAGAGAGAGAAAGAAAGAGCGCAGAGAGAGAAAGAAATAAAGAGCGCAGAGAGAGAAAGAAAGAGCGCAGAGAGAGAAAGAAAGAGCGCAAAGAGAAAAAAAAAGAGCGCAAAGAGAGAAAAAAAGAGCGCAGAGAGAAAGAAAGAAAGAGCACAGAGAGAGAAAGAGCGCAGAGAGAGAAAGTGCGCAGAGAGAGAAAGAGCGCAGAGAGAAAGAAAGAGCGCAGAGAGAGAGAGAAAGAGCGCAGAGAGAGAAAGAAAGAGCGGAAAGAGAGAAAAAAAGAGCGCAGAGAGAAAGAAAGAAAAAGTGCAGAGAGAAAGAAAGAAAGAGCGCAGAGAGAGAGAAAGAGCGCAGAGAGAGAAAGAGAAAGAAAGAGCGCAGAGAGAGAGAGAGAAAGAGCGCAGAGAGAGAGAGAAAGAGCGCAGAGAGAGAGAAAGTGCGCAGAGAGAAAGAGAGTGCAGACAGAGAGAGAGCGCAGAGAAAGAGAGAGCGCAAAGAGAGAGAAAGAAAGAGCGCAGAGAGAGAGAAAGAGCGCTAGAGAAAGAAAAAGCGCAGAGAGAGAGGAAGAAAGAGCGCAGAGAGAGAAAGAAAGAAAGAGCGCAGAGAGAGAAAGAAAGAGCGCAGAGAGAGAGAAAGAGCGCAGAGAGAGAGAAAGAAAGAGCGCAGAGAGAGAAAGAAAGAGCGCAGAGAGAGAGAAAGAAAGAGCGCAGAGAGAGAGAAAGAAAGAGCGCAGAGAGAGAAAGAAAGAGCGCAAAGAGAGAAAGAAAGAGCGCAAAGAGAGAAAGAAAGAAAGAGCGCAGAGAGAAAAAAAGAGCGCAGAGAGAAAGAAAGAAAAAGTGCAGAGAGAAAGAAAGAAAGAGCGCAGAGAGAGAGAAAGAGCGCAGAGAGAGAAAGAGAAAGAAAGAGCGCAGAGAGAGAGAGAGAAAGAGCGCAGAGAGAGATAGAGAAAGAGCGCAGGGAGAGAAAGAAAGAGCGCAGAGAGAGAAAGAAAGAGCGCAGAGAGAGAAAGAAAGAGCGCAGAGAGAGAAAGAAAGAGCGCAGAGAGAGAGAGAATGAGCGCACAGAGAGAGAGAAAGAGCGCTAGAGAAAGAAAAAGCGCAGAGAGAGAGGAAGAAAGAGCGCAGAGAGAGAAAGAATGAAAGAGCGCAGAGAGAGAAAGAAAGAGCGCAGAGAGAGAGAAAGAGCGCAGAGAGAGAGAAAGAGCGCAGAGAGAGAGAAAGAAAGAGCGCAGAGAGAGAAAGAAAGAGCGCAGAGAGAGAGAAAGAAAGAGCGCAGAGAGAGAGAAAGAAAGAGCGCAGAGAGAAAGAAAGAGCGCAGAGAGTGAGAAAGAAAGAGCGCAGAGAGAGAGAAAGAAAGAGCGCAGAGAGAGAAAGAAAGAGCGCAGAGAGAGAAAGAAAGAGCGCAGAGAGAGAGAGAGCGCAGAGAGAGAGAGCGCAGAGAGAGAGAGCACAGAGAGAAAGAAAGAGCGCAGAGAGAAAGAAAGAGTGCAGAGAGAAAGAAAGAGCGCAGAGAGAGAGAAAGAAAGAGCGCAGAGAGAGAAAGAAAGAGCGCAGAGAGAGAAAGAAAGAAAGAGCACAGAGAGAGAAAGAAAGAGCGCAGAGAGAGAGAGAGCGCAGAGAGAGAGGAAGAAAGAGCGCAGAGAGAGAGAGAAAGAGCGCAGAGAGAAAGAGAAAGAGCGCAGAGAGAAAGAGAGCGCAGACAGAGAGAGAGCGCAGAGAGAGAGAGAGCGCAGAGAGAGAGAAAGAAAGAGCGCAGAGAGAGAGAAAGAGCGCTAGAGAAAGAAAAAGTGCAGAGAGAGAGAGGAAGAAAGAGCGCAGAGAGAGAAAGAAAGAGCGCAGAGAGAGAGAGAATGAGCGCACAGAGAGAGAGAAAGAGCGCAGAGAGAGAGAGAGAGAGAAAGAAAGAGCGCAGAGAGAGAGAGAAAGAAAGAGCGCAGAGAAAGAAAGAAAGAGCGCAGAGAGAGAAAGAAAGAGCGCAGAGAGAGAGAGAGCGCAGAGAGAGAGGAAGAAAGAGCGCAGAGAGAGAGAGAAAGAGCGCAGAGAGAGAGAGAGAAAGAGCGCAGAGAGAAAGAGAGCGCAGAGAGAGAGAAAGAAAGAGCGCAGAGAGATAAAGAAAGAGCGCAGAGAGAGAAAGAAAGAAAGAGCGCAGAGAGAGAAAGAAAGAGCGCAGAGAGATAGAAAGAAAGAGCGCAGAGAGAGAGAAAGAAAGAGCGCAGAGAGAGAAAGAAAGAGCGCAGAGAGAGAAAGAAATAAAGAGCGCAGAGAGAGAAAGAAAGAGCGCAGAGAGAGAAAGAAAGAGCGCAAAGAGAGAAAAAAAGAGCGCAAAGAGAGAAAAAAAGAGCGCAGAGAGAAAGAAAGAAAGAGCACAGAGAGAGAAAGAGCGCAGAGAGAGAAAGTGCGCAGAGAGAGAAAGAGCGCAGTGCGAAAGAAAGAGCGCAGAGAGAAAGAGAAAGAGCGCAGAGAGAGAAAGAAAGAGCGCAAAGAGAGAAAAAAGAGCGCAGAGAGAAAGAAAGAAAAAGTGCAGAGAGAAAGAAAGAAAGAGCGCAGAGAGAGAGAAAGAGCGCAGAGAGAGAAAGAGAAAGAAAGAGCACAGAGAGAGAGAGAGAAAGAGCGCAGAGAGAGAGAGAAAGAGCGCAGAGAGAGAGAAAGAGCGCAGAGAGAGAAAGAAAGAGCGCAGAGAGAGAAAGAAAGAGCGCAGAGAGAGAAAGAAAGAGCGCAGAGAGAGAGAGCGCAGAGAGAGAGAGCGCAGAGAGAGAGAGCGCAGAGAGAAAGAAAGAGCGCAGAGAGAAAGAAAGAGCGCAGAGAGAAAGAAAGAGCGCAGAGAGTGAGAAAGAAAGAGCGCAGAGAGAGAGAAAGAAAGAGCGCAGAGAGAGAAAGAAAGAGCGCAGAGAGAGAAAGAAAGAGCGCAGAGAGAGAGAGAGCACAGAGAGAGAGAGCACAGAGAGAAAGAAAGAGCGCAGATAGAGAGAAATAGCGCAGAGAGAGAGAAAGAAAGTGCGCAGAGAGAAAGAAAGAGCGCAGAGAGAAAGAAAGAGCGCAGAGAGAGAGAAAGAAAGAGCGCAGAGAGAGAGAAAGAAAGAGCGCAGAGAGAGAGAAAGAAAGAGCGCAGAGAGAGAAAGAAAGAGCGCAGAGAGAGAAAGAAAGAAAGAGCACAGAGAGAGAAAGAAAGAGCGCAGAGAGAGAAAGAAAGAGCGCAAAGAGAGAAAAAAAGAGCGCAAAGAGAGAGAAAAAGAGCGCAGAGAGAAAGAAAGAAAGAGTGCAGAGAGAAAGAAAGAGCGCAGAGAGAGAGAGCGCAGAGAGAGAAAGAGAAAGAAAGAGCGCAGAGAGAGAGAGAGAAAGAAAGAGCGCAGAGAGAGAGAAAGAAAGAGCGCAGAGAGAGAGAAAGAAAGAGCGCAGAGAGAGAGAAAGAAAGAGCGCAGAGAGAGAAAGAAAGAGCGAAGAGAGAGAAAGAAAGAAAGAGCGCAGAGAGAGAAAGAAAGAGCGCAGAGAGAGAACGAAAGAGCGCAAAGAGAGAAAAAAAGAGCGCAGAGAGAGAAAGAAAGAGCGCAGAGAGAGAGAAAGAAAGAGCGCAGAGAGAGAGAGAGAGCGCAGAGAGAGAAAGAGAAAGAAAGAGCGCAGAGAGAGAAAGAGAAAGAAAGAGCGCAGGGAGAGAGAAAGAAAGAGCGCAGAGAGAAAGAAAGAGCGCAGAGAGTGAGAAAGAAAGAGCGCAGAGAGAGAGAAAGAAAGAGCGCAGAGAGAGAAAGAAAGAGCGCAGAGAGAGAAAGAAAGAGCGCAGAGAGAGAGAGAATGAGCGCACAGAGAGAGAGAAAGAGCGCAGAGAGAGAGAGAGAAAGAGCGCAGAGAGAGAAAGAAAGAGCGCAGAGAGAGAGAGAAAGAAAGAGCGCAGAGAGAGAAAGAAAGAAAGAGCGCAGAGAGAGAAAGAAAGAGCGCAGAGAGAGAGAGAGCGCAGAGAGAGAGGAAGAAAGAGCGCAGAGAGAGAGAGAAAGAGCGCAGAGAGAGAGAGAAAGAGCGCAGAGAGAAAGAGAGCGCAGACAGAGAGAGAGCGCAGAGAAAGAGAGAGCGCAAAGAGAGAGAAAGAAAGAGCGCAGAGAGAGAGAAAGAGCGCTAGAGAAAGAAAAAGCGCAGAGAGAGAGGAAGAAAGAGCGCAGAGAGAGAAAGAAAGAAAGAGCGCAGAGAGAGAAAGAAAGAGCGCAGAGAGAGAGAAAGAAAGAGCGCAGAGAGAGAAAGAAAGAGCGCAGAGAGAGAAAGAAAGAGCGCAGAGAGAGAAAGAAAGAGCACAGAGAGAGAGAGAAAGAAAGAGCGCAGAGAGAGAAAGAAAGAAAGAGCGCAGAGAGAGAAAGAAAGAGCGCAGAGAGAGAGAGAGCGCAGAGAGAGAGGAAGAAAGAGCGCAGAGAGAGAGAGAAAGAGCGCAGAGAGAGAGAGAAAGAGCGCAGAGAGAAAGAGAGCGCAGACAGAGAGAGAGCGCAGAGAAAGAGAGAGCGCAAAGAGAGAGAAAGAAAGAGCGCAGAGAGAGAGAAAGAGCGCTAGAGAAAGAAAAAGCGCAGAGAGAGAGGAAGAAAGAGCGCAGAGAGAGAAAGAAAGAAAGAGCGCAGAGAGAAAGAAAGAAAGAGCGCAGAGAGAGAAAGAAAGAGCGCAGAGAGAGAAAGAAAGAGCGCAAAGAGAGAAAAAAAGAGCGCAAAGAGAGAAAGAGCACAGAGAGAGAAAGAGCGCAGAGAGAGAGAAAGAGCGCAGAGAGAGAGAAAGAAAGAGCGCAGAGAGAGAAAGAAAGAGCGCAGAGAGAGAAAGAAAGAGCGCAGAGAGAAAGAAAGAGCGCAGAGAGTGAGAAAGAAAGAGCGCAGAGAGAGAGAAAGAAAGAGCGCAGAGAGAGAAAGAAAGAGCGCCGAGAGAGAAAGAAAGAGCGCAGAGAGAGAGAGAGAGCGCAGAGAGAGAGAGCACAGAGAGAAAGAAAGAGCGCAGATAGAGAGAAATAGCGCAGAGAGAGAGAAAGAAAGTGCGCAGAGAGAAAGAAAGAGCGCAGAGAGAGAGAAAGAAAGAGCACAGAGAGAGAGAAAGAAAGAGCGCTGAGAGAGAGAAAGAAAGAGCGCAGAGAGAGAAAGAAAGAGCGCAAAGAGAGAAAGAAAGAAAGAGCGCAGAGAGAGAAAAAAAGAGCGCAGAGAAAAAAAAAGAAAAAGTGCAGAGAGAAAGAAAGAAAGAGCGCAGAGAGAGAGAAAGAGCGCAGAGAGAGAAAGAGAAAGAAAGAGCGCAGAGAGAGAGAGAGAAAGAGCGCAGAGAGAGAGAGAGAAAGAGCGCAGGGAGAGAAAGAAAGAGCGCAGAGAGAGAGAAAGAAAGAGCGCAGAGATAAAGAAAGAAAGAGCGCAGAGAGAGAGAAAGAAAGAGCGCAGAGAAGAAAGAAAGAGCGCAGAGAGAGAAAGAAAGAAAGAGCGCAGAGAGAGAAAGAAAGAGCGCAGAGAGAGAAAGAAATAGCGCAAAGAGAGAAAAAAAGAGTGCAAAGAGAGGAAAAAAAGAGCGCAGAGAGAAAGAAAGAAAGAGCACAGAGAGAGAAAGAGCGCAGAGAGAGAAAGTGCGCAGAGAGAGAAAGAGCGCAGAGAGAAAGAAAGAGCGCATAGAGAGAGAGAAAGAGCGCAGAGAGAGAAAGAAAAAGTGCAAAGAGAGAAAAAAAGAGCGCAGAGAGAAAGAAAGAAAAAGTGCAGAGAGAAAGAAAGAAAGAGCGCAGAGAGAGAGAAAGAGCGCAGAGAGAGAAAGAGAAAGAAAGAGCGCAGAGAGAGAGAAAGAGCACAGAGAGAGAGAGAAAGAGCGCAGAGAGAGAAAGAGAAAGAAAGAGCGCAGAGAGAGAGAAAGAGCACAGAGAGAGAGAGAAAGAGCGCAGAGAGAGAGAAAGAGCACAGAGAGAAAGAAAGAGCGCAGAGAGAAAGAAAGAGCGCAGAGAGAGAGAAAGAAAGAGCGCAGAGAGAGATAAAGAAAGAGCGCAGAGAGAGAAAGAAAGAGCGCAGAGAGAGAAAGAAAGAGCGCAGAGAGAGAGAGAATGAGCGCACAGAGAGAGAGAAAGAGCGCAGAGAGAGAGAGAGAAAGAGCGCAGAGAGAGAAAGAAAGAGCGCAGAGAGAGAGAGAAAGAAAGAGCGCAGAGAGAGAAAGAAAGAAAGAGTGCAGAGAGAGAAAGAAAGAGCGCAGAGAGAGAGAGAGCGCAGAGAGAGAGGAAGAAAGAGCGCAGAGAGAGAGAGAAAGAGCGCAGAGAGAGAGAGAAAGAGCGCAGAGAGAAAGAGAGCACAGACAGAGAGAGAGCGCAGAGAAAGAGAGAGCGCAAAGAGAGAGAAAGAAAGAGCGCAGAGAGAGAGAAAGAGCGCTAGAGAAAGAAAAAGCGCAGAGAGAGAGGAAGAAAGAGCGCAGAGAGAGAAAGAAAGAAAGAGCGCAGAGAGAGAAAGAAAGAGCGCAGAGAGAGAGAAAGAGCGCAGAGAGAGAGAAAGAGCGCAGAGAGAGAGAAAGAAAGAGCGCAGAGAGAGAAAGAAAGAGCGCAGAGAGAGAGAAAGAAAGAGCGCAGAGAGAGAGAAAGAAAGAGCGCAGAGAGAAAGAAAGAGCGCAGAGAGTGAGAAAGAAAGAGCGCAGAGAGAGAGAAAGAAAGAGCGCAGAGAGAGAAAGAAAGAGCGCAGAGAGAGAAAGAAAGAGCGCAGAGAGAGAGAGAGCGCAGAGAGAGAGCACAGAGAGAAAGAAAGAGCGCAGAGAGAAAGAAAGAGCGCAGAGAGAAAGAAAGAGCGCAGAGAGAGAGAAAGAAAGAGCGCAGAGAGAGAAAGAAAGAGCGCAGAGAGAGAAAGAAAGAAAGAGCGCAGAGAGATAAAGAAAGAGCGCAGAGAGAGAAAGAAAGAGCGCAGAGAGAGAAAGAAAGAGCGCAGAGAGAGAGAGAATGAGCGCACAGAGAGAGAGAAAGAGCGCAGAGAGAGAGAGAGAAAGAGCGCAGAGAGAGAAAGAAAGAGCGCAGAGAGAGAGAGAAAGAAAGAGCGCAGAGAGAGAAAGAAAGAAAGAGTGCAGAGAGAGAAAGAAAGAGCGCAGAGAGAGAGAGAGCGTAGAGAGAGAGGAAGAAAGAGCGCAGAGAGAGAGAGAAAGAGCGCAGAGAGAGAGAGAAAGAGCGCAGAGAGAAAGAGAGCACAGACAGAGAGAGAGCGCAGAGAAAGAGAGAGCGCAAAGAGAGAGAAAGAAAGAGCGCAGAGAGAGAGAAAGAGCGCTAGAGAAAGAAAAAGCGCAGAGAGAGAGGAAGAAAGAGCGCAGAGAGAGAAAGAAAGAAAGAGCGCAGAGAGAGAAAGAAAGAGCGCAGAGAGAGAGAAAGAGCGCAGAGAGAGAGAAAGAGCGCAGAGAGAGAGAAAGAAAGAGCGCAGAGAGAGAAAGAAAGAGCGCAGAGAGAGAGAAAGAAAGAGCGCAGAGAGAGAGAAAGAAAGAGCGCAGAGAGAAAGAAAGAGCGCAGAGAGTGAGAAAGAAAGAGCGCAGAGAGAGAGAAAGAAAGAGCGCAGAGAGAGAAAGAAAGAGCGCAGAGAGAGAAAGAAAGAGCGCAGAGAGAGAGAGAGCGCAGAGAGAGAGCACAGAGAGAAAGAAAGAGCGCAGAGAGAAAGAAAGAGCGCAGAGAGAAAGAAAGAGCGCAGAGAGAGAGAAAGAAAGAGCGCAGAGAGAGAAAGAAAGAGCGCAGAGAGAGAAAGAAAGAAAGAGCGCAGAGAGAGAAAGAAAGAGCGCAGAGAGAGAGAGAGCTCAGAGAGAGAGGAAGAAAGAGCGCAGAGAGAGAGAGAAAGAGCGCAGAGAGAAAGAGAAAGAGCGCAGAGAGAAAGAGAGCGCAGACAGAGAGAGAGCGCAGAGAGAGAGAGAGCGCAGAGAGAGAGAAAGAAAGAAAGAGCGCAGAGAGAGAGAAAGAGCGCTAGAGAAAGAAAAAGTGCAGAGAGAGAGAGGAAGAAAGAGCGCAGAGAGAGAAAGAAAGAGCGCAGAGAGAGAGAGAATGAGCACACAGAGAGAGAGAAAGAGCGCAGAGAGAGAGATAGAGAAAGAGCGCAGAGAGAGAGAGAAAGAAAGAGCGCAGAGAGAGAGAGAAAGAAAGAAAGAGCGCAGAGAGTGAAAGAAAGAGCGCAGAGAGAGAGAGAGCGCAGAGAGAGAGGAAGAAAGAGCGCAGAGAGAGAGAGAAAGAGCGCAGAGAGAGAGAGAGAAAGAGCGCAGAGAGAAAGACAGCGCAGACAGAGAGAGAGCGCAGAGAGAGAGAGAGCGCAGAGAGAGAGAAAGAAAGAGCGCAGAGAGATAAAGAAAGAGCGCAGAGAGAGAAAGAAAGAAAGAGCGCAGAGAGAGAAAGAAAGAGCGCAGAGAGATAGAAAGAAAGAGCGCAGAGAGAGAGAAAGAAAGAGCGCAGAGAGAGAAAGAAAGAGCGCAGAGAGAGAAAGAAATAAAGAGCGCAGAGAGAGAAAGAAAGAGCGCAGAGAGAGAAAGAAAGAGCGCAAAGAGAAAAAAAAAGAGCGCAAAGAGAGAAAAAAAGAGCGCAGAGAGAAAGAAAGAAAGAGCACAGAGAGAGAAAGAGCGCAGAGAGAGAAAGTGCGCAGAGAGAGAAAGAGCGCAGAGAGAAAGAAAGAGCGCAGAGAGAGAGAGAAAGAGCGCAGAGAGAGAAAGAAAGAGCGGAAAGAGAGAAAAAAAGAGCGCAGAGAGAAAGAAAGAAAAAGTGCAGAGAGAAAGAAAGAAAGAGCGCAGAGAGAGAGAAAGAGCGCAGAGAGAGAAAGAGAAAGAAAGAGCGCAGAGAGAGAGAGAGAAAGAGCGCAGAGAGAGAGAGAAAGAGCGCAGAGAGAGAGAAAGTGCGCAGAGAGAAAGAGAGTGCAGACAGAGAGAGAGCGCAGAGAAAGAGAGAGCGCAAAGAGAGAGAAAGAAAGAGCGCAGAGAGAGAGAAAGAGCGCTAGAGAAAGAAAAAGCGCAGAGAGAGAGGAAGAAAGAGCGCAGAGAGAGAAAGAAAGAAAGAGCGCAGAGAGAGAAAGAAAGAGCGCAGAGAGAGAGAAAGAGCGCAGAGAGAGAGAAAGAAAGAGCGCAGAGAGAGAAAGAAAGAGCGCAGAGAGAGAGAAAGAAAGAGCGCAGAGAGAGAGAAAGAAAGAGCGCAGAGAGAGAAAGAAAGAGCGCAAAGAGAGAAAGAAAGAGCGCAAAGAGAGAAAGAAAGAAAGAGCGCAGAGAGAAAAAAAGAGCGCAGAGAGAAAGAAAGAAAAAGTGCAGAGAGAAAGAAAGAAAGAGCGCAGAGAGAGAGAAAGAGCGCAGAGAGAGAAAGAGAAAGAAAGAGCGCAGAGAGAGAGAGAGAAAGAGCGCAGAGAGAGATAGAGAAAGAGCGCAGGGAGAGAAAGAAAGAGCGCAGAGAGAGAGAAAGAAAGAGCGCAGAGAGATAGAAAGAAAGAGCGCAGAGAGAGAGAAAGAAAGAGCGCAGAGAAGAAAGAAAGAGCGCAGAGAGAGAAAGAAAGAAAGAGCGCAGAGAGAGAAAGAAAGAGCGCAGAGAGAGAAAGAAATAGCTCAAAGAGAGAAAAAAAGAGTGCAAAGAGAGAAAAAAAGAGCGCAGAGAGAAAGAAAGAAAGAGCACAGAGAGAGAAAGAGCGCAGAGAGAAAGAAAGAGCGCATAGAGAGAGAGAAAGAGCGCAGAGAGAGAAAAAAAGAGTGCAAAGAGAGAAAAAAAGAGCGCAGAGAGAAAGAAAGAAAGTGCGCAGAGAGAGAAAGAGCGCAGAGAGAAAGAAAGAGCGCATAGAGAGAGAGAAAGAGCGCAGAGAGAGAAAGAAAGAGTGCAAAGAGAGAAAAAAAGAGCGCAGAGAGAAAGAAAGAAAAAGTGCAGAGAGAAAGAAAGAAAGAGCGCAGAGAGAGAGAAAGAGCGCAGAGAGAGAAAGAGAAAGAAAGAGCGCAGAGAGAGAGCGCAGAGAGAGAGAGAAAGAGCGCAGAGAGAGAGAAAGAGCACAGAGAGAAAGAAAGAGCGCAGAGAGAAAGAAAGAGCGCAGAGAGAGAGAAAGAAAGAGCGCAGAGAGAGATAAAGAAAGAGCGCAGAGAGAGAAAGAAAGAGCGCAGAGAGAGAAAGAAAGAGCGCAGAGAGAGAGAGAATGAGCGCACAGAGAGAGAGAAAGAGCGCAGAGAGAGAGAGAGAAAGAGCGCAGAGAGAGAAAGAAAGAGCGCAGAGAGAGAGAGAAAGAAAGAGCGCAGAGAGAGAAAGAAAGAAAGAGCGCTGAGAGAGAAAGAAAGAGCGCAGAGAGAGAGAGAGCGCAGAGAGAGAGGAAGAAAGAGCGCAGAGAGAGAGAGAAAGAGCGCAGAGAGAGAGAGAAAGAGCGCAGAGAGAAAGAGAGCGCAGACAGAGAGAGAGCGCAGAGAAAGAGAGAGCGCAAAGAGAGAGAAAGAAAGAGCGCAGAGAGAGAGAAAGAGTGCTAGAGAAAGAAAAAGCGCAGAGAGAGAGGAAGAAAGAGCGCAGAGAGAGAAAGAAAGAAAGAGCGCAGAGAGAGAAAGAAAGAGCGCAGAGAGAGAGAAAGAGCGCAGAGAGAGAGAAAGAGTGCAGAGAGAGAGAAAGAAAGAGCGCAGAGAGAGAAAGAAAGAGCGCAGAGAGAGAGAAAGAAAGAGCGCAGAGAGAGAGAAAGAAAGAGCGCAGAGAGAAAGAAAGAGCGCAGAGAGTGAGAAAGAAAGAGCGCAGAGAGAGAGAAAGAAAGAGCGCAGAGAGAGAAAGAAAGAGCGCAGAGAGAGAAAGAAAGAGCGCAGAGAGAGAGAGAGCGCAGAGAGAGAGAGCACAGAGAGAAAGAAAGAGCGCAGAGAGAAAGAAAGAGTGCAGAGAGAAAGAAAGAGCGCAGAGAGAGAGAAAGAAAGAGCGCAGAGAGAGAAAGAAAGAGCGCAGAGAGAGAAAGAAAGAGCGCAGAGAGAGAAAGAAAGAAAGAGCACAGAGAGAGAAAGAAAGAGCGCAGAGAGAGAGAAAGAAAGAGCGCAGAGAGAGAAAGAAAGAAAGAGCGCAGAGAGAGAAAGAAAGAGCGCAGAGAGAGAGAGAGCGCAGAGAGAGAGGAAGAAAGAGCGCAGAGAGAGAAAGAAAGAGCGCAGAGAGAGAGAAATAGCGCAGAGAGAGAGAAAGAAAGTGCGCAGAGAGAAAGAAAGAGCGCAGAGAGAAAGAAAGAGCGCAGAGAGAAAGAAAGAGCGCAGAGAGAGAGAAAGAAAGAGCGCAGAGAGAGAGAAAGAAAGAGCGCAGAGAGAGAGAAAGAAAGAGCGCAGAGAAGAAAGAAAGAGCGCAGAGAGAGAAAGAAAGAAAGAGCGCAGAGAGAGAAAGAAAGAGCGCAGAGAGAGAAAGAAATAGCTCAAAGAGAGAAAAAAAGAGTGCAAAGAGAGAAAAAAAGAGCGCAGAGAGAAAGAAAGAAAGAAAGAGCACAGAGAGAGAAAGAGCGCAGAGAGAAAGAAAGAGCGCATAGAGAGAGAGAAAGAGCGCAGAGAGAGAAAAAAAGAGTGCAAAGAGAGAAAAAAAGAGCGCAGAGAGAAAGAAAGAAAGTGCGCAGAGAGAGAAAGAGCGCAGAGAGAAAGAAAGAGCGCATAGAGAGAGAGAAAGAGCGCAGAGAGAGAAAGAAAGAGTGCAAAGAGAGAAAAAAAGAGCGCAGAGAGAAAGAAAGAAAAAGTGCAGAGAGAAAGAAAGAAAGAGCGCAGAGAGAGAGAAAGAGCGCAGAGAGAGAAAGAGAAAGAAAGAGCGCAGAGAGAGAGCGCAGAGAGAGAGAGAAAGAGCGCAGAGAGAGAGAAAGAGCGCAGAGAGAAAGAAAGAGCGCAGAGAGAAAGAAAGAGCGCAGAGAGAGAGAAAGAAAGAGCGCAGAGAGAGATAAAGAAAGAGCGCAGAGAGAGAAAGAAAGAGCGCAGAGAGAGAGAGAATGAGCGCACAGAGAGAGAGAAAGAGCGCAGAGAGAGAGAGAGAAAGAGCGCAGAGAGAGAAAGAAAGAGCGCAGAGAGAGAAAGAAAGAGTGCAGAGAGAGAGAGAAAGAAAGAGCGCAGAGAGAGAAAGAAAGAAAGAGCGCTGAGAGAGAAAGAAAGAGCGCAGAGAGAGAGAGAGCGCAGAGAGAGAGGAAGAAAGAGCGCAGAGAGAGAGAGAAAGAGCGCAGAGAGAGAGAGAAAGAGCGCAGAGAGAAAGAGAGCGCAGACAGAGAGAGAGCGCAGAGAAAGAGAGAGCGCAAAGAGAGAGAAAGAAAGAGCGCAGAGAGAGAGAAAGAGCGCTAGAGAAAGAAAAAGCACAGAGAGAGAGGAAGAAAGAGCGCAGAGAGAGAAAGAAAGAAAGAGCGCAGAGAGAGAAAGAAAGAGCGCAGAGAGAGAGAAAGAGCGCAGAGAGAGAGAAAGAGTGCAGAGAGAGAGAAAGAAAGAGCGCAGAGAGAGAGAAAGAAAGAGCGCAGAGAGAGAGAAAGAAAGAGCGCAGAGAGAAAGAA
Source organism: Ascaphus truei (assembly GCF_040206685.1). Classification (NCBI taxonomy): domain Eukaryota; kingdom Metazoa; phylum Chordata; class Amphibia; order Anura; family Ascaphidae; genus Ascaphus; species Ascaphus truei. Next base: position 183,596 of record NW_027454407.1, on the reverse strand, counting down.
AGAGCGCAGAGAGTGAGAAAAAAAGAGCGCAGAGAGAGAGAAAGAAAGAGCGCACAGAGAGAAAGAAAGAGCGCAGAGAGAGAAAGAAAGAGCGCAGAGAGAGAGAGAGCGCAGAGAGAGAGAGCACAGAGAGAAAGAAAGAGCGCAGAGAGAAAGAAAGAGTGCAGAGAGAAAGAAAGAGCGCAGAGAGAGAGAAAGAAAGAGCGCAGAGAGAGAAAGAAAGAGCGCAGAGAGAGAAAGAAAGAGCGCAGAGAGAGAAAGAAAGAAAGAGCACAGAGAGAGAAAGAAAGAGCGCAGAGAGAGAGAAAGAAAGAGCGCAGAGAGAGAAAGAAAGAGCGCAGAGAGAGAAAGAAAGAAAGAGCGCAGAGAGAGAAAGAAAGAGCGCAGAGAGAGAGAGAGCGCAGAGAGAGAGGAAGAAAGAGCGCAGAGAGAGAGAGAAAGAGCGCAGAGAGAAAGAGAAAGAGCGCAGAGAGAAAGAGAGCGCAGACAGAGAGAGAGCGCAGAGAGAGAGAGAGCGCAGAGAGAGAGAAAGAAAGAGCGCAGAGAGAGAGAAAGAGCGCTAGAGAAAGAAAAAGTGCAGAGAGAGAGAGGAAGAAAGAGCGCAGAGAGAGAAAGAAAGAGCGCAGAGAGAGAGAGAATGAGCGCACAGAGAGAGAGAGAGCGCAGAGAGAGAGAGAGAGAAAGAGCGCAGAGAGAGAGAGAAAGAAAGAGCGCAGAGAGAGAGAGAAAGAAAGAGCGCAGAGAGAGAAAGAAAGAAAGAGCGCAGAGAGAGAAAGAAAGAGCGCAGAGAGAGAGAGCGCAGAGAGAGAGGAAGAAAGAGCGCAGAGAGAGAGAGAAAGAGCGCAGAGAGAGAGAGAGAAAGAGCGCAGAGAGAGAGAGAAAGAGCGCAGAGAGAGAAAGAAAGAGCGCAGAGAGAGAAAGAAAGAGCGCAGAGAGAGAAAGAAAGAAAGAGCACAGAGAGAGAAAGAAAGAGCGCAGAGAGAGAGAAAGAAAGAGCGCAGAGAGAGAAAGAAAGAGCGCAGAGAGAGAAAGAAAGAAAGAGCGCAGAGAGAGAAAGAAAGAGCGCAGAGAGAGAGAGAGCGCAGAGAGAGAGGAAGAAAGAGCGCAGAGAGAGAGAGAAAGAGCGCAGAGAGAAAGAGAAAGAGCGCAGAGAGAAAGAGAGCGCAGACAGAGAGAGAGCGCAGAGAGAGAGAGAGCGCAGAGAGAGAGAAAGAAAGAGCGCAGAGAGAGAGAAAGAGCGCTAGAGAAAGAAAAAGTGCAGAGAGAGAGAGGAAGAAAGAGCGCAGAGAGAGAAAGAAAGAGCGCAGAGAGAGAGAGAATGAGCGCACAGAGAGAGAGAAAGAGCGCAGAGAGAGAGAGAGAGAAAGAGCGCAGAGAGAGAGAAAAAGAAAGAGCGCAGAGAGAGAGAGAAAGAAAGAGCGCAGAGAGAAAGAAAGAAAGAGCGCAGAGAGAGAAAGAAAGAGCGCAGAGAGAGAGAGCGCAGAGAGAGAGGAAGAAAGAGCGCAGAGAGAGAGAGAAAGAGCGCAGAGAGAGAGAGAGAAAGAGCGCAGAGAGAAAGAGAGCGCAGACAGAGAGAGAGCGCAGAGAGAGAGAGAGCGCAGAAAGAGAGAAAGAAAGAGCGCAGAGAGATAAAGAAAGAGCGCAGAGAGAGAAAGAAAGAAAGAGCGCAGAGAGAGAAAGAAAGAGCGCAGAGAGATAGAAAGAAAGAGCGCAGAGAGAGAGAAAGAAAGAGCGCAGAGAGAGAAAGAAAGAGCGCAGAGAGAGAAAGAAATAAAGAGCGCAGAGAGAGAAAGAAAGAGCGCAGAGAGAGAAAGAAAGAGCGCAAAGAGAGAAAAAAAGAGCGCAAAGAGAGAAAAAAAGAGCGCAGATAGAAAGAAAGAAAGAGCACAGAGAGAGAAAGAGCGCAGAGAGAGAAAGTGCGCAGAGAGAGAAAGTGCGCAGAGAGAAAGAAAGAGCGCAGAGAGAGAGAGAAAGAGCGCAGAGAGTGAGAAAGAAAGAGCGCAGAGAGAGAGAAAGAAAGAGCGCAGAGAGAGAAAGAAAGAGCGCAGAGAGAGAAAGAAAGAGCGCAGAGAGAGAGAGAGAGCACAGAGAGAGAGAGCACAGAGAGAAAGAAAGAGCGCAGATAGAGAGAAATAGCGCAGAGAGAGAGAAAGAAAGTGCGCAGAGAGAAAGAAAGAGCGCAGAGAGAAAGAAAGAGCGCAGAGAGAGAGAAAGAAAGAGCGCAGAGAGAGAGAAAGAAAGAGCGCAGAGAGAGAGAAAGAAAGAGCGCAGAGAGAGAGAAAGAAAGAGCGCAGAGAGAGAAAGAAAGAGCGCAGAGAGAGAAAGAAAGAGCGCAGAGAGAGAAAGAAAGAGCGCAAAGAGAGAAAAAAAGAGCGCAGAGAGAAAGAAAGAAAAAGTGCAGAGAGAAAGAAAGAAAGAGCGCAGAGAGAGAGAAAGAGCGCAGAGAGAGAAAGAGAAAGAAAGAGCGCAGAGAGAGAGAGAGAAAGAGCGCAGAGAGAGAGAGAAAGAGCGCAGAGAGAAAGAAAGAGCGCAGAGAGAGAAAGAAAGAGCGCAGAGAGAGAAAGAAAGAGCGCAGAGAGAGAAAGAAAGAGCGCAGAGAGAGAGAGAGCGCAGAGAGAGAGAGCGCAGAGAGAAAGAAAGAGCGCAGAGAGAAAGAAAGAGCGCAGAGAGAAAGAAAGAGCGCAGAGAGTGAGAAAGAAAGAGCGCAGAGAGAGAGAAAGAAAGAGCGCAGAGAGAGAAAGAAAGAGCGCAGAGAGAGAAAGAAAGAGCGCAGAGAGAGAGAGCACAGAGAGAGAGAGCACAGAGAGAAAGAAAGAGCGCAGATAGAGAGAAATAGCGCAGAGAGAGAGAAAGAAAGTGCGCAGAGAGAAAGAAAGAGCGCAGAGAGAAAGAAAGAGCGCAGAGAGAGAGAAAGAAAGAGCGCAGAGAGAGAGAAAGAAAGAGCGCAGAGAGAGAGAAAGAAAGAGCGCAGAGAGAGAGAAAGAAAGAGCGCAGAGAGAGAAAGAAAGAGCGCAGAGAGAGAAAGAAAGAAAGAGCGCAGAGAGAGAAAGAAAGAGCGCAGAGAGAGAAAGAAAGAGCGCAAAGAGAGAAAAAAAGAGCGCAAAGAGAGAGAAAAAGAGCGCAGAGAGAAAGAAAGAAAGAGCGCAGAGAGAAAGAAAGAGCGCAGAGAGAGAGAGAGCGCAGAGAGAGAAAGAGAAAGAAAGAGCGCAGAGAGAGAGAGAGAAAGAAAAAGCGCAGAGAGAGAGAAAGAAAGAGCGCAGAGAGAGAGAAAGAAAGAGCGCAGAGAGAGAGAAAGAAAGAGCGCAGAGAGAGAAAGAAAGAGCACAGAGAGAGAAAGAAAGAGCGCAGAGAGAGAAAGAAAGAGCGCAGAGAGAGAGAAAGAAAGAGCGCAGAGAGAGAGAAAGAAAGAGCGCAGAGAGAGAGAAAGAAAGAGCGCAGAGAGAGAAAGAAAGAGCGCAGAGAGAGAAAGAAAGAAAGAGCGCAGTGAGAGAAAGAAAGAGCGCAGAGAGAGAAAGAAAGAGCGCAAAGAGAGAAAAAAAGAGCGCAGAGAGAAAGAAAGAAAAAGTGCAGAGAGAAAGAAAGAAAGAGCGCAGAGAGAGAGAAAGAGCGCAGAGAGAGAAAGAGAAAGAAAGAGCGCAGAGAGAGAGAGAGAAAGAGCGCAGAGAGAGAGAGAAAGAGCGCAGAGAGAAAGAAAGAGCGCAGAGAGAGAAAGAAAGAGCGCAGAGAGAGAAAGAAAGAGCGCAGAGAGAGAAAGAAAGAGCGCAGAGAGAGAAAGAAAGAGCGCAGAGAGAGAAAGAAAGAGCGCAGAGAGAGAGAGCGCAGAGAGAGAGAGCGCAGAGAGAAAGAAAGAGCGCAGAGAGAAAGAAAGAGCGCAGAGAGAAAGAAAGAGCGCAGAGAGTGAGAAAGAAAGAGCGCAGAGAGAGAGAAAGAAAGAGCGCAGAGAGAGAAAGAAAGAGCGCAGAGAGAGAAAGAAAGAGCGCAGAGAGAGAGCACAGAGAGAAAGAAAGAGCGCAGATAGAGAGAAATAGCGCAGAGAGAGAGAAAGAAAGTGCGCAGAGAGAAAGAAAGAACGCAGAGAGAAAGAAAGAGCGCAGAGAGAGAAAGAAAGAGCGCAGAGAGAGAGAGCACAGAGAGAGAGAGCACAGAGAGAAAGAAAGAGCGCAGATAGAGAGAAATAGCGCAGAGAGAGAGAAAGAAAGTGCGCAGAGAGAAAGAAAGAGCGCAGAGAGAAAGAAAGAGCGCAGAGAGAGAGAAAGAAAGAGCGCAGAGAGAGAGAAAGAAAGAGCGCAGAGAGAGAGAAAGAAAGAGCGCAGAGAGAGAGAAAGAAAGAGCGCAGAGAGAGAAAGAAAGAGCGCAGAGAGAGAAAGAAAGAAAGAGCGCAGAGAGAGAGAAAGAAAGAGCGCAGAGAGAGAGAAAGAAAGAGCGCAGAGAGAGAAAGAAAGAGCGCAGAGAGAGAAAGAAAGAAAGAGCGCAGTGAGAGAAAGAAAGAGCGCAGAGAGAGAAAGAAAGAGCGCAAAGAGAGAAAAAAAGAGCGCAGAGAGAAAGAAAGAAAAAGTGCAGAGAGAAAGAAAGAAAGAGCGCAGAGAGAGAGAAAGAGCGCAGAGAGAGAAAGAGAAAGAAAGAGCGCAGAGAGAGAGAGAGAAAGAGCGCAGAGAGAGAGAGAAAGAGCGCAGAGAGAAAGAAAGAGCGCAGAGAGAGAAAGAAAGAGCGCAGAGAGAGAAAGAAAGAGCGCAGAGAGAGAAAGAAAGAGCGCAGAGAGAGAAAGAAAGAGCGCAGAGAGAGAAAGAAAGAGCGCAGAGAGAGAGAGCGCAGAGAGAGAGAGCGCAGAGAGAAAGAAAGAGCGCAGAGAGAAAGAAAGAGCGCAGAGAGAAAGAAAGAGCGCAGAGAGTGAGAAAGAAAGAGCGCAGAGAGAGAGAAAGAAAGAGCGCAGAGAGAGAAAGAAAGAGCGCAGAGAGAGAAAGAAAGAGCGCAGAGAGAGAGCACAGAGAGAAAGAAAGAGCGCAGATAGAGAGAAATAGCGCAGAGAGAGAGAAAGAAAGTGCGCAGAGAGAAAGAAAGAGCGCAGAGAGAAAGAAAGAGCGCAGAGAGAGAGAAAGAAAGAGCGCAGAGAGAGAGAAAGAAAGAGCGCAGAGAGAGAGAAAGAAAGAGCGCAGAGAGAGAGAAAGAAAGAGCGCAGAGAGAGAGAAAGAAAGAGCGCAGAGAGAGAAAGAAAGAAAGAGCGCAGAGAGAGAAAGAAAGAGCGCAGAGAGAGAACGAAAGAGCGCAAAGAGAGAAAAAAAGAGCGCAAAGAGAGAGAAAAAGAGCGCAGAGAGAAAGAAAGAAAGAGCGTAGAGAGAAAGAAAGAGCGCAGAGAGAGAGAGAGAGCGCAGAGAGAGAAAGAGAAAGAAAGAGCGCAGAGAGAGAAAGAGAAAGAAAGAGCGCAGGGAGAGAGAGAGAAAGAGCGCAGAGAGAGAGAGAAAGAGCGCAGAGAGAGAAAAAAAGAGCGCAAAGAGAGAAAAAAAGAGCGCAGAGAGAGAAAGAAAGAGCGCAGAGAGAGAGAAAGAAAGAGCGCAGAGAGAGAGAGAGAGCGCAGAGAGAGAAAGAGAAAGAAAGAGCGCAGAGAGAGAAAGAGAAAGAAAGAGCGCAGGGAGAGAGAAAGAAAGAGCACAGAGAGAAAGAAAGAGCGCAGAGAGTGAGAAAGAAAGAGCGCAGAGAGAGAGAAAGAAAGAGCGCAGAGAGAGAAAGAAAGAGCGCAGAGAGAGAAAGAAAGAGCGCAGAGAGAGAGAGAGAGCGCAGAGAGAGAGAAAGAAAGTGCGCAGAGAGAAAGAAAGAGCGCAGAGAGAAAGAAAGAGCGCAGAGAGAGAGAAAGAAAGAGCGCAGAGAGAGAGGAAGATAGAGCGCAGAGAGAGAGAAAGAAAGAGCGCAGAGAGAGAGAAAGAAAGAGCGCAGAGAGAGAGATAGAAAGAGCGCAGAGAGAGAGAAAGAAAGAGCGCAGAGAGAGAAAGAAAGAGCGCAAAGAGAGAAAAAAAGAGCGCAAAGAGAGAGAAAAAGAGCGCAGAGAGAAAGAAAGAAAGAGCGCAGAAAGAAAGAAAGAGCGCAGAGAGAGAGAGAGAGCGCAGAGAGAGAAAGAGAAAGAAAGAGCGCAGAGAGAGAAAGAGAAAGAAAGAGCGCAGGGAGAGAGAGAGAAAGAGCGCAGAGAGAGAGAGAAAGAGCGCAGAGAGAGAGAAAGATTAAGAAAGAGAGCAGAGAGAGAAAGAAAGAGCGCAGAGAGAGAGAAAGAAAGAGCGCAGAGAGAGAGAAAGAAAGAGCGCAGAGAGAGAAAGAAAGAGCGCAGAGAGAGAGAAAGAAAGAGCGCAGAGAGAGAGAAAGAAAGAGCGCAGAGAGAGAAAGAAAGAGCGCAGAGAGAGAAAGAAAGAGCGCAGAGAGAGAAAGAAAGAGTGCAGAGAGAGAGAAATAGCGCAGAGAGAGAGAAAGAAAGTGCGCAGAGAGAAAGAAAGAGCGCAGAGAGAAAGAAAGAGCGCAGAGAGAGAGAAAGAAAGAGCGCAGAGAGAGAGAAAGAAAGAGCGCAGAGAGAGAGAAAGAAAGAGCGCAGAGAGAGAGAAAGAAAGAGCGCAGAGAGAGAGAAAGAAAGAGCGCAGAGAGAGAAAGAAAGAGCGCAGAGAGAGAAAGAAAGAAAGAGCGCAGAGAGAGAAAGAAAGAGCGCAGAGAGAGAAAGAAAGAGCGCAGAGAGAAAAAAAGAGCGCAGAGAGAAAGAAAGAAAAAGTGCAGAGAGAAAGAAAGAAAGAGCGCAGAGAGAGAGAAAGAGCGCAGAGAGAGAAAGAGAAAGAAAGAGCGCAGAGAGAGAGAGAGAAAGAGCGCAGAGAGAGAGAGAAAGAGCGCAGAGAGAAAGAAAGAGCGCAGAGAGAGAAAGAAAGAGCGCAGAGAGAGAAAGAAAGAGCGCAGAGAGAGAAAGAAAGAGCGCAGAGAGAGAGAGCGCAGAGAGAGAGAGCGCAGAGAGAAAGAAAGAGCGCAGAGAGAAAGAAAGAGCGCAGAGAGAAAGAAAGAGCGCAGAGAGTGAGAAAGAAAGAGCGCAGAGAGAGAGAAAGAAAGAGCGCAGAGAGAGAAAGAAAGAGCGCAGATAGAGAGAAATAGCGCAGAGAGAGAGAAAGAAAGTGCGCAGAGAGAAAGAAAGAGCGCTGAGAGAAAGAAAGAGCGCAGAGAGAGAGAAAGAAAGAGCGCAGAGAAAGAGAAAAAAGAGCGCAGAGAGAGAGAAAGAAAGAGCGCAGAGAGAGAGAAAGAAAGAGCGCAGAGAGAGAAAGAAAGAGCGCAGAGAGAGAAAGAAAGAAAGAGCGCAGAGAGAGAAAGAAAGAGCGCAAAGAGAGAAAGAAAGAGCGCAAAGAGAGAAAAAAAGAGCGCAAAGAGAGAGAAAAAGAGCGCAGAGAGAAAGAAAGAAAGAGCGCAAAGAGAGAAAAAAAGAGCGCAAAGAGAGAGAAAAAGAGCGCAGAGAGAAAGAAAGAAAGAGCGCAGAGAGAAAGAAAGAGCGCAGAGAGAGAGAGAGATCGCAGAGAGAGAAAGAGAAAGAAAGAGCGCAGAGAGAGAGAGAGAAAGAAAGAGCGCAGAGAGAGAGAAAGAAAGAGCGCAGAGAGAGAGAAAGAAAGAGCGCAGAGAGAGAGAATGAAAGAGCGCAGAGAGAGAAAGAAAGAGCGCAGAGAGAGAAAGAAAGAAAGAAAGAGCGCAGAGAGAGAAAGAAAGAGCGCAGAGAGAGAACGAAAGAGCGCAAAGAGAGAAAAAAAGAGCGCAAAGAGAGAGAAAAAGAGCGCAGAGAGAAAGAAAGAAAGAGCGTAGAGAGAAAGAAAGAGCGCAGAGAGATAGAGAGAGCGCAGAGAGAGAAAGAGAAAGAAAGAGCGCAGAGAGAGAAAGAGAAAGAAAGAGCGCAGGGAGAGAGAGAGAAAGAGCGCAGAGAGAGAGAGAAAGAGCGCAGAGAGAGAAAAAAAGAGCGCAAAGAGAGAAAAAAAGAGCGCAGAGAGAGAAAGAAAGAGCGCAGAGAGAGAGAAAGAAAGAGCGCAGAGAGAGAGAAAGAAAGAGCGCAGAGAGAGAGAATGAAAGAGCGCAGAGAGAGAAAGAAAGAGCGCAGAGAGAGAGAAAGAAAGTGCGCAGAGAGAAAGAAAGAGCGCAGAGAGAAAGAAAGAGCGCAGAGAGAAAGAAAGAGCGCTAGAGAAAGAAAAAGTGCAGAGAGAGAGAGGAAGAAAGAGCGCAGAGAGAGAAAGAAAGAGCGCAGAGAGAGAGAGAATGAGCGCACAGAGAGAGAGAAAGAGCGCAGAGAGAGAGAGAGAGAAAGAGCGCAGAGAAAGAAAGAAAGAGCGCAGAGAGAGAAAGAAAGAGCGCAGAGAGAGAGAGCACAGAGAGAAAGAAAGAGCGCAGATAGAGAGAAATAGCGCAGAGAGAGAGAAAGAAAGTGCGCAGAGAGAAAGAAAGAGCGCAGAGAGAAAGAAAGAGCGCAGAGAGAGAGAAAGAAAGAGCGCAGAGAGAGAGGAAGATAGAGCGCAGAGAGAGAGAAAGAAAGAGCGCAGAGAGAGAGAAAGAAAGAGCGCAGAGAGAGAGATAGAAAGAGCGCAGAGAGAGAGAAAGAAAGAGCGCAGAGAGAGAAAGAAAGAGCGCAAAGAGAGAAAAAAAGAGCGCAAAGAGAGAGAAAAAGAGCGCAGAGAGAAAGAAAGAAAGAGCGCAGAAAGAAAGAAAGAGCGCAGAGAGAGAGAGAGAGCGCAGAGAGAGAAAGAGAAAGAAAGAGCGCAGAGAGAGAAAGAGAAAGAAAGAGCGCAGGGAGAGAGAGAGAAAGAGCGCAGAGAGAGAGAGAAAGAGCGCAGAGAGAGAGAAAGATTAAGAAAGAGAGCAGAGAGAGAAAGAAAGAGCGCAGAGAGAGAGAAAGAAAGAGCGCAGAGAGAGAGAAAGAAAGAGCGCAGAGAGAGAAAGAAAGAGCGCAGAGAGAGAGAAAGAAAGAGCGCAGAGAGAGAGAAAGAAAGAGCGCAGAGAGAGAAAGAAAGAGCGCAGAGAGAGAAAGAAAGAGCGCAGAGAGAGAAAGAAAGAGTGCAGAGAGAGAGAAATAGCGCAGAGAGAGAGAAAGAAAGTGCGCAGAGAGAAAGAAAGAGCGCAGAGAGAAAGAAAGAGCGCAGAGAGAGAGAAAGAAAGAGCGCAGAGAGAGAGAAAGAAAGAGCGCAGAGAGAGAGAAAGAAAGAGCGCAGAGAGAGAGAAAGAAAGAGCGCAGAGAGAGAGAAAGAAAGAGCGCAGAGAGAGAAAGAAAGAGCGCAGAGAGAGAAAGAAAGAAAGAGCGCAGAGAGAGAAAGAAAGAGCGCAGAGAGAGAAAGAAAGAGCGCAGAGAGAAAAAAAGAGCGCAGAGAGAAAGAAAGAAAAAGTGCAGAGAGAAAGAAAGAAAGAGCGCAGAGAGAGAGAAAGAGCGCAGAGAGAGAAAGAGAAAGAAAGAGCGCAGAGAGAGAGAGAGAAAGAGCGCAGAGAGAGAGAGAAAGAGCGCAGAGAGAAAGAAAGAGCGCAGAGAGAGAAAGAAAGAGCGCAGAGAGAGAAAGAAAGAGCGCAGAGAGAGAAAGAAAGAGCGCAGAGAGAGAGAGCGCAGAGAGAGAGAGCGCAGAGAGAAAGAAAGAGCGCAGAGAGAAAGAAAGAGCGCAGAGAGAAAGAAAGAGCGCAGAGAGTGAGAAAGAAAGAGCGCAGAGAGAGAGAAAGAAAGAGCGCAGAGAGAGAAAGAAAGAGCGCAGATAGAGAGAAATAGCGCAGAGAGAGAGAAAGAAAGTGCGCAGAGAGAAAGAAAGAGCGCAGAGAGAAAGAAAGAGCGCAGAGAGAGAGAAAGAAAGAGCGCAGAGAAAGAGAAAAAAGAGCGCAGAGAGAGAGAAAGAAAGAGCGCAGAGAGAGAGAAAGAAAGAGCGCAGAGAGAGAAAGAAAGAGCGCAGAGAGAGAAAGAAAGAAAGAGCGCAGAGAGAGAAAGAAAGAGCGCAAAGAGAGAAAGAAAGAGCGCAAAGAGAGAAAAAAAGAGCGCAAAGAGAGAGAAAAAGAGCGCAGAGAGAAAGAAAGAAAGAGCGCAAAGAGAGAAAAAAAGAGCGCAAAGAGAGAGAAAAAGAGCGCAGAGAGAAAGAAAGAAAGAGCGCAGAGAGAAAGAAAGAGCGCAGAGAGAGAGAGAGATCGCAGAGAGAGAAAGAGAAAGAAAGAGCGCAGAGAGAGAGAGAGAAAGAAAGAGCGCAGAGAGAGAGAAAGAAAGAGCGCAGAGAGAGAGAAAGAAAGAGCGCAGAGAGAGAGAATGAAAGAGCGCAGAGAGAGAAAGAAAGAGCGCAGAGAGAGAAAGAAAGAAAGAAAGAGCGCAGAGAGAGAAAGAAAGAGCGCAGAGAGAGAACGAAAGAGCGCAAAGAGAGAAAAAAAGAGCGCAAAGAGAGAGAAAAAGAGCGCAGAGAGAAAGAAAGAAAGAGCGTAGAGAGAAAGAAAGAGCGCAGAGAGATAGAGAGAGCGCAGAGAGAGAAAGAGAAAGAAAGAGCGCAGAGAGAGAAAGAGAAAGAAAGAGCGCAGGGAGAGAGAGAGAAAGAGCGCAGAGAGAGAGAGAAAGAGCGCAGAGAGAGAAAAAAAGAGCGCAAAGAGAGAAAAAAAGAGCGCAGAGAGAGAAAGAAAGAGCGCAGAGAGAGAGAAAGAAAGAGCGCAGAGAGAGAGAAAGAAAGAGCGCAGAGAGAGAGAATGAAAGAGCGCAGAGAGAGAAAGAAAGAGCGCAGAGAGAGAGAAAGAAAGTGCGCAGAGTGAAAGAAAGAGCGCAGAGAGAAAGAAAGAGCGCAGAGAGAAAGAAAGAGCGCTAGAGAAAGAAAAAGTGCAGAGAGAGAGAGGAAGAAAGAGCGCAGAGAGAGAAAGAAAGAGCGCAGAGAGAGAGAGAATGAGCGCACAGAGAGAGAGAAAGAGCGCAGAGAGAGAGAGAGAGAAAGAGCGCAGAGAGAGAGAGAAAGAAAGAGCGCAGAGAGAGAGAGAAAGAAAGAGCGCAGAGAGAGAAAGAAAGAAAGAGCGCAGAGAGAGAAAGAAAGAGCGCAGAGAGAGAGAGCGCAGAGAGAGAGGAAGAAAGAGCGCAGAGAGAGAGAGAAAGAGCGCAGAGAGAGAGAGAGAAAGAGCGCAGAGAGAGAGAGAAAGAGCGCAGAGAGAGAAAGAAAGAGCGCAGAGAGAGAAAGAAAGAGCGCAGAGAGAGAAAGAAAGAAAGAGCACAGAGAGAGAAAGAAAGAGCGCAGAGAGAGAGAAAGAAAGAGCGCAGAGAGAGAAAGAAAGAGCGCAGAGAGAGAAAGAAAGAAAGAGCGCAGAGAGAGAAAGAAAGAGCGCAGAGAGAGAGAGAGCGCAGAGAGAGAGGAAGAAAGAGCGCAGAGAGAGAGAGAAAGAGCGCAGAGAGAAAGAGAAAGAGCGCAGAGAGAAAGAGAGCGCAGACAGAGAGAGAGCGCAGAGAGAGAGAGAGCGCAGAGAGAGAGAAAGAAAGAGCGCAGAGAGAGAGAAAGAGCGCTAGAGAAAGAAAAAGTGCAGAGAGAGAGAGGAAGAAAGAGCGCAGAGAGAGAAAGAAAGAGCGCAGAGAGAGAGAGAATGAGCGCACAGAGAGAGAGAAAGAGCGCAGAGAGAGAGAGAGAGAAAGAGCGCAGAGAGAGAGAGAAAGAAAGAGCGCAGAGAGAGAGAGAAAGAAAGAGCGCAGAGAGAGAAAGAAAGAAAGAGCGCAGAGAGAGAAAGAAAGAGCGCAGAGAGAGAGAGCGCAGAGAGAGAGGAAGAAAGAGCGCAGAGAGAGAGAGAAAGAGCGCAGAGAGAGAGAGAGAAAGAGCGCAGAGAGAAAGAGAGCGCAGACAGAGAGAGAGCGCAGAGAGAGAGAGCGCAGAAAGAGAGAAAGAAAGAGCGCAGAGAGATAAAGAAAGAGCGCAGAGAGAGAAAGAAAGAAAGAGCGCAGAGAGAGAAAGAAAGAGCGCAGAGAGATAGAAAGAAAGAGCGCAGAGAGAGAGAAAGAAAGAGCGCAGAGAGAGAAAGAAAGAGCGCAGAGAGAGAAAGAAATAAAGAGCGCAGAGAGAGAAAGAAAGAGCGCAGAGAGAGAAAGAAAGAGCGCAAAGAGAGAAAAAAAGAGCGCAAAGAGAGAAAAAAAGAGCGCAGATAGAAAGAAAGAAAGAGCACAGAGAGAGAAAGAGCGCAGAGAGAGAAAGTGCGCAGAGAGAGAAAGAGCGCAGAGAGAAAGAAAGAGCGCAGAGAGAGAGAGAAAGAGCGCAGAGAGTGAGAAAGAAAGAGCGCAGAGAGAGAGAAAGAAAGAGCGCAGAGAGAGAAAGAAAGAGCGCAGAGAGAGAAAGAAAGAGCGCAGAGAGAGAGAGAGAGCACAGAGAGAGAGAGCACAGAGAGAAAGAAAGAGCGCAGATAGAGAGAAATAGCGCAGAGAGAGAGAAAGAAAGTGCGCAGAGAGAAAGAAAGAGCGCAGAGAGAAAGAAAGAGCGCAGAGAGAGAGAAAGAAAGAGCGCAGAGAGAGAGAAAGAAAGAGCGCAGAGAGAGAGAAAGAAAGAGCGCAGAGAGAGAGAAAGAAAGAGCGCAGAGAGAGAAAGAAAGAGCGCAGAGAGAGAAAGAAAGAGCGCAGAGAGAGAAAGAAAGAGCGCAGAGAGAGAAAGAAAGAGCGCAAAGAGAGAAAAAAAGAGCGCAGAGAGAAAGAAAGAAAAAGTGCAGAGAGAAAGAAAGAAAGAGCGCAGAGAGAGAGAAAGAGCGCAGAGAGAGAAAGAGAAAGAAAGAGCGCAGAGAGAGAGAGAGAAAGAGCGCAGAGAGAGAGAGAAAGAGCGCAGAGAGAAAGAAAGAGCGCAGAGAGAGAAAGAAAGAGCGCAGAGAGAGAAAGAAAGAGCGCAGAGAGAGAAAGAAAGAGCGCAGAGAGAGAGAGAGCGCAGAGAGAGAGAGCGCAGAGAGAAAGAAAGAGCGCAGAGAGAAAGAAAGAGCGCAGAGAGAAAGAAAGAGCGCAGAGAGTGAGAAAGAAAGAGCGCAGAGAGAGAGAAAGAAAGAGCGCAGAGAGAGAAAGAAAGAGCGCAGAGAGAGAAAGAAAGAGCGCAGAGAGAGAGAGCACAGAGAGAGAGAGCACAGAGAGAAAGAAAGAGCGCAGATAGAGAGAAATAGCGCAGAGAGAGAGAAAGAAAGTGCGCAGAGAGAAAGAAAGAGCGCAGAGAGAAAGAAAGAGCGCAGAGAGAGAGAAAGAAAGAGCGCAGAGAGAGAGAAAGAAAGAGCGCAGAGAGAGAGAAAGAAAGAGCGCAGAGAGAGAGAAAGAAAGAGCGCAGAGAGAGAAAGAAAGAGCGCAGAGAGAGAAAGAAAGAAAGAGCGCAGAGAGAGAAAGAAAGAGCGCAGAGAGAGAAAGAAAGAGCGCAAAGAGAGAAAAAAAGAGCGCAAAGAGAGAGAAAAAGAGCGCAGAGAGAAAGAAAGAAAGAGCGCAGAGAGAAAGAAAGAGCGCAGAGAGAGAGAGAGCGCAGAGAGAGAAAGAGAAAGAAAGAGCGCAGAGAGAGAGAGAGAAAGAAAAAGCGCAGAGAGAGAGAAAGAAAGAGCGCAGAGAGAGAGAAAGAAAGAGCGCAGAGAGAGAGAAAGAAAGAGCGCAGAGAGAGAAAGAAAGAGCACAGAGAGAGAAAGAAAGAGCGCAGAGAGAGAAAGAAAGAGCGCAGAGAGAGAGAAAGAAAGAGCGCAGAGAGAGAGAAAGAAAGAGCGCAGAGAGAGAGAAAGAAAGAGCGCAGAGAGAGAAAGAAAGAGCGCAGAGAGAGAAAGAAAGAAAGAGCGCAGTGAGAGAAAGAAAGAGCGCAGAGAGAGAAAGAAAGAGCGCAAAGAGAGAAAAAAAGAGCGCAGAGAGAAAGAAAGAAAAAGTGCAGAGAGAAAGAAAGAAAGAGCGCAGAGAGAGAGAAAGAGCGCAGAGAGAGAAAGAGAAAGAAAGAGCGCAGAGAGAGAGAGAGAAAGAGCGCAGAGAGAGAGAGAAAGAGCGCAGAGAGAAAGAAAGAGCGCAGAGAGAGAAAGAAAGAGCGCAGAGAGAGAAAGAAAGAGCGCAGAGAGAGAAAGAAAGAGCGCAGAGAGAGAAAGAAAGAGCGCAGAGAGAGAAAGAAAGAGCGCAGAGAGAGAGAGCGCAGAGAGAGAGAGCGCAGAGAGAAAGAAAGAGCGCAGAGAGAAAGAAAGAGCGCAGAGAGAAAGAAAGAGCGCAGAGAGTGAGAAAGAAAGAGCGCAGAGAGAGAGAAAGAAAGAGCGCAGAGAGAGAAAGAAAGAGCGCAGAGAGAGAAAGAAAGAGCGCAGAGAGAGAGAGCACAGAGAGAAAGAAAGAGCGCAGATAGAGAGAAATAGCGCAGAGAGAGAGAAAGAAAGTGCGCAGAGAGAAAGAAAGAGCGCAGAGAGAAAGAAAGAGCGCAGAGAGAGAGAAAGAAAGAGCGCAGAGAGAGAGAAAGAAAGAGCGCAGAGAGAGAGAAAGAAAGAGCGCAGAGAGAGAGAAAGAAAGAGCGCAGAGAGAGAAAGAAAGAGCGCAGAGAGAGAAAGAAAGAAAGAGCGCAGAGAGAGAAAGAAAGAGCGCAGAGAGAGAAAGAAAGAGCGCAAAGAGAGAAAAAAAGAGCGCAAAGAGAGAGAAAAAGAGCGCAGAGAGAAAGAAAGAAAGAGCGCAGAGAGAAAGAAAGAGCGCAGAGAGAGAGAGAGCGCAGAGAGAGAAAGAGAAAGAAAGAGCGCAGAGAGAGAGAGAGAAAGAAAAAGCGCAGAGAGAGAGAAAGAAAGAGCGCAGAGAGAGAGAAAGAAAGAGCGCAGAGAGAGAGAAAGAAAGAGCGCAGAGAGAGAAAGAAAGAGCGCAGAGAGAGAAAGAAAGAAAGAGCGCAGAGAGAGAAAGAAAGAGCGCAGAGAGAGAACGAAAGAGCGCAAAGAGAGAAAAAAAGAGCGCAAAGAGAGAGAAAAAGAGCGCAGAGAGAAAGAAAGAAAGAGCGTAGAGAGAAAGAAAGAGCGCAGAGAGAGAGAGAGAGCGCAGAGAGAGAAAGAGAAAGAAAGAGCGCAGAGAGAGAAAGAGAAAGAAAGAGCGCAGGGAGAGAGAGAGAAAGAGCGCAGAGAGAGAGAGAAAGAGCGCAGAGAGAGAAAAAAAGAGCGCAAAGAGAGAAAAAAAGAGCGCAGAGAGAGAAAGAAAGAGCGCAGAGAGAGAGAAAGAAAGAGCGCAGAGAGAGAGAGAGAGCGCAGAGAGAGAAAGAGAAAGAAAGAGCGCAGAGAGAGAAAGAGAAAGAAAGAGCGCAGGGAGAGAGAAAGAAAGAGCACAGAGAGAAAGAAAGAGCGCAGAGAGTGAGAAAGAAAGAGCGCAGAGAGAGAAAGAAAGAGCGCAGAGAGAGAAAGAAAGAGCGCAGAGAGAGAGAGCGCAGAGAGAGAGAAAGAAAGTGCGCAGAGAGAAAGAAAGAGCGCAGAGAGAAAGAAAGAGCGCAGAGAGAGAGAAAGAAAGAGCGCAGAGAGAGAGGAAGATAGAGCGCAGAGAGAGAGAAAGAAAGAGCGCAGAGAGAGAGAAAGAAAGAGCGCAGAGAGAGAGATAGAAAGAGCGCAGAGAGAGAGAAAGAAAGAGCGCAGAGAGAGAAAGAAAGAGCGCAAAGAGAGAAAAAAAGAGCGCAAAGAGAGAGAAAAAGAGCGCAGAGAGAAAGAAAGAAAGAGCGCAGAAAGAAAGAAAGAGCGCAGAGAGAGAGAGAGAGCGCAGAGAGAGAAAGAGAAAGAAAGAGCGCAGAGAGAGAAGGAGAAAGAAAGAGCGCAGGGAGAGAGAGAGAAAGAGCGCAGAGAGAGAGAGAAAGAGCGCAGAGAGAGAGAAAGATTAAGAAAGAGAGCAGAGAGAGAAAGAAAGAGCGCAGAGAGAGAGAAAGAAAGAGCGCAGAGAGAGAGAAAGAAAGAGCGCAGAGAGAGAAAGAAAGAGCGCAGAGAGAGAGAAAGAAAGAGCGCAGAGAGAGAGAAAGAAAGAGCGCAGAGAGAGAAAGAAAGAGCGCAGAGAGAGAAAGAAAGAGCGCAGAGAGAGAAAGAAAGAGTGCAGAGAGAGAGAAATAGCGCAGAGAGAGAGAAAGAAAGTGCGCAGAGAGAAAGAAAGAGCGCAGAGAGAAAGAAAGAGCGCAGAGAGAGAGAAAGAAAGAGCGCAGAGAGAGAGAAAGAAAGAGCGCAGAGAGAGAGAAAGAAAGAGCGCAGAGAGAGAGAAAGAAAGAGCGCAGAGAGAGAGAAAGAAAGAGCGCAGAGAGAGAGAAAGAAAGAGCGCAGAGAGAGAAAGAAAGAAAGAGCGCAGAGAGAGAAAGAAAGAGCGCAGAGAGAGAAAGAAAGAGCGCAGAGAGAAAAAAAGAGCGCAGAGAGAAAGAAAGAAAAAGTGCAGAGAGAAAGAAAGAAAGAGCGCAGAGAGAGAGAAAGAGCGCAGAGAGAGAAAGAGAAAGAAAGAGCGCAGAGAGAGAGAGAGAAAGAGCGCAGAGAGAGAGAGAAAGAGCGCAGAGAGAAAGAAAGAGCGCAGAGAGAGAAAGAAAGAGCGCAGAGAGAGAAAGAAAGAGCGCAGAGAGAGAAAGAAAGAGCGCAGAGAGAGAGAGCGCAGAGAGAGAGAGCGCAGAGAGAAAGAAAGAGCGCAGAGAGAAAGAAAGAGCGCAGAGAGTGAGAAAGAAAGAGCGCAGAGAGAGAGAAAGAAAGAGCGCAGAGAGAGAAAGAAAGAGCGCAGATAGAGAGAAATAGCGCAGAGAGAGAGAAAGAAAGTGCGCAGAGAGAAAGAAAGAGCGCAGAGAGAAAGAAAGAGCGCAGAGAGAGAGAAAGAAAGAGCGCAGAGAAAGAGAAAAAAGAGCGCAGAGAGAGAGAAAGAAAGAGCGCAGAGAGAGAGAAAGAAAGAGCGCAGAGAGAGAAAGAAAGAGCGCAGAGAGAGAAAGAAAGAAAGAGCGCAGAGAGAGAAAGAAAGAGCGCAAAGAGAGAAAGAAAGAGCGCAAAGAGAGAAAAAAAGAGCGCAAAGAGAGAGAAAAAGAGCGCAGAGAGAAAGAAAGAAAGAGCGCAAAGAGAGAAAAAAAGAGCGCAAAGAGAGAGAAAAAGAGCGCAGAGAGAAAGAAAGAAAGAGCGCAGAGAGAAAGAAAGAGCGCAGAGAGAGAGAGAGATCGCAGAGAGAGAAAGAGAAAGAAAGAGCGCAGAGAGAGAGAGAGAAAGAAAGAGCGCAGAGAGAGAGAAAGAAAGAGCGCAGAGAGAGAGAAAGAAAGAGCGCAGAGAGAGAGAATGAAAGAGCGCAGAGAGAGAAAGAAAGAGCGCAGAGAGAGAAAGAAAGAAAGAAAGAGCGCAGAGAGAGAAAGAAAGAGCGCAGAGAGAGAACGAAAGAGCGCAAAGAGAGAAAAAAAGAGCGCAAAGAGAGAGAAAAAGAGCGCAGAGAGAAAGAAAGAAAGAGCGCAGAGAGATAGAGAGAGCGCAGAGAGAGAAAGAGAAAGAAAGAGCGCAGAGAGAGAAAGAGAAAGAAAGAGCGCAGGGAGAGAGAGAGAAAGAGCGCAGAGAGAGAGAGAAAGAGCGCAGAGAGAGAAAAAAAGAGCGCAAAGAGAGAAAAAAAGAGCGCAGAGAGAGAAAGAAAGAGCGCAGAGAGAGAGAAAGAAAGAGCGCAGAGAGAGAGAAAGAAAGAGCGCAGAGAGAGAGAATGAAAGAGCGCAGAGAGAGAAAGAAAGAGCGCAGAGAGAGAGAAAGAAAGTGCGCAGAGAGAAAGAAAGAGCGCAGAGAGAAAGAAAGAGCGCAGAGAGAAAGAAAGAGCGCAGAGAGTGAGAAAGAAAGAGCGCAGAGAGAGAGAAAGAAAGAGCGCAGAGAGAGAAAGAAAGAGCGCAGAGAGAGAAAGAAAGAGCGCAGAGAGAGAGAGCACAGAGAGAGAGAGCACAGAGAGAAAGAAAGAGCGCAGATAGAGAGAAATAGCGCAGAGAGAGAGAAAGAAAGTGCGCAGAGAGAAAGAAAGAGCGCAGAGAGAAAGAAAGAGCGCAGAGAGAGAAAGAAAGAGCGCAGAGAGAGAAAGAAAGAGCGCAGAGAGAGAGAGTGCAGAGAGAGAGAGCGCAGAGAGAAAGAAAGAGCGCAGAGAGAAAGAAAGAGCGCAGAGAGAAAGAAAGAGCGCAGAGAGTGAGAAAGAAAGAGCGCAGAGAGAGAGAAAGAAAGAGCGCAGAGAGAGAAAGAAAGAGCGCAGAGAGAGAAAGAAAGAGCGCAGAGAGAGAGAGCACAGAGAGAAAGAAAGAGCGCAGATAGAGAGAAATAGCGCAGAGAGAGAGAAAGAAAGTGCGCAGAGAGAAAGAAAGAGCGCAGAGAGAAAGAAAGAGCGCAGAGAGAGAGAAAGAAAGAGCGCAGAGAGAGAGAAAGAAAGAGCGCAGAGAGAGAGAAAGAAAGAGCGCAGAGAGAGAGAAAGAAAGAGCGCAGAGAGAGAAAGAAAGAGCGCAGAGAGAGAAAGAAAGAAAGAGCGCAGAGAGAGAAAGAAAGAGCGCAGAGAGAGAAAGAAAGAGCGCAAAGAGAGAAAAAAAGAGCGCAAAGAGAGAGAAAAAGAGCGCAGAGAGAAAGAAAGAAAGAGCGCAGAGAGAAAGAAAGAGCGCAGAGAGAGAGAGAGCGCAGAGAGAGAAAGAGAAAGAAAGAGCGCAGAGAGAGAGAGAGAAAGAAAAAGCGCAGAGAGAGAGAAAGAAAGAGCGCAGAGAGAGAGAAAGAAAGAGCGCAGAGAGAGAGAAAGAAAGAGCGCAGAGAGAGAAAGAAAGAGCGCAGAGAGAGAAAGAAAGAAAGAGCGCAGAGAGAGAAAGAAAGAGCGCAGAGAGAGAACGAAAGAGCGCAAAGAGAGAAAAAAAGAGCGCAAAGAGAGAGAAAAAGAGCGCAGAGAGAAAGAAAGAAAGAGCGTAGAGAGAAAGAAAGAGCGCAGAGAGAGAGAGAGAGCGCAGAGAGAGAAAGAGAAAGAAAGAGCGCAGAGAGAGAAAGAGAAAGAAAGAGCGCAGGGAGAGAGAGAGAAAGAGCGCAGAGAGAGAGAGAAAGAGCGCAGAGAGAGAAAAAAAGAGCGCAAAGAGAGAAAAAAAGAGCGCAGAGAGAGAAAGAAAGAGTGCAGAGAGAGAGAAAGAAAGAGCGCAGAGAGAGAGAGAGAGCGCAGAGAGAGAAAGAGAAAGAAAGAGCGCAGAGAGAGAAAGAGAAAGAAAGAGCGCAGGGAGAGAGAAAGAAAGAGCACAGAGAGAAAGAAAGAGCGCAGAGAGTGAGAAAGAAAGAGCGCAGAGAGAGAAAGAAAGAGCGCAGAGAGAGAAAGAAAGAGCGCAGAGAGAGAGAGAGAGCGCAGAGAGAGAGAAAGAAAGTGCGCAGAGAGAAAGAAAGAGCGCAGAGAGAAAGAAAGAGCGCAGAGAGAGAGAAAGAAAGAGCGCAGAGAGAGAGAAAGAAAGAGCGCAGAGAGAGAGGAAGATAGAGCGCAGAGAGAGAGAAAGAAAGAGCGCAGAGAGAGAGATAGAAAGAGCGCAGAGAGAGAGAAAGAAAGAGCGCAGAGAGAGAAAGAAAGAGCGCAGAGAGAGAAAAAAAGAGCGCAAAGAGAGAGAAAAAGAGCGCAGAGAGAAAGAAAGAAAGAGCGCAGAAAGAAAGAAAGAGCGCAGAGAGAGAGAGAGAGCGCAGAGAGAGAAAGAGAAAGAAAGAGCGCAGAGAGAGAAAGAGAAAGAAAGAGCGCAGGGAGAGAGAGAGAAAGAGCGCAGAGAGAGAGAGAAAGAGCGCAGAGAGAGAGAAAGATTAAGAAAGAGAGCAGAGAGAGAAAGAAAGAGCGCAGAGAGAGAGAAAGAAAGAGCGCAGAGAGAGAGAAAGAAAGAGCGCAGAGAGAGAAAGAAAGAGCGCAGAGAGAGAGAAAGAAAGAGCGCAGAGAGAGAGAAAGAAAGAGCGCAGAGAGAGAAAGAAAGAGCGCAGAGAGAGAAAGAAAGAGCGCAGAGAGAGAAAGAAAGAGTGCAGAGAGAGAGAAATAGCGCAGAGAGAGAGAAAGAAAGTGCGCAGAGAGAAAGAAAGAGCGCAGAGAGAAAGAAAGAGCGCAGAGAGAGAGAAAGAAAGAGCGCAGAGAGAGAGAAAGAAAGAGCGCAGAGAGAGAGAAAGAAAGAGCGCAGAGAGAGAGAAAGAAAGAGCGCAGAGAGAGAGAAAGAAAGAGCGCAGAGAGAGAGAAAGAAAGAGCGCAGAGAGAGAAAGAAAGAAAGAGCGCAGAGAGAGAAAGAAAGAGCGCAGAGAGAGAAAGAAAGAGCGCAGAGAGAAAAAAAGAGCGCAGAGAGAAAGAAAGAAAAAGTGCAGAGAGAAAGAAAGAAAGAGCGCAGAGAGAGAGAAAGAGCGCAGAGAGAGAAAGAGAAAGAAAGAGCGCAGAGAGAGAGAGAGAAAGAGCGCAGAGAGAGAGAGAAAGAGCGCAGAGAGAAAGAAAGAGCGCAGAGAGAGAAAGAAAGAGCGCAGAGAGAGAAAGAAAGAGCGCAGAGAGAGAAAGAAAGAGCGCAGAGAGAGAGAGCGCAGAGAGAGAGAGCGCAGAGAGAAAGAAAGAGCGCAGAGAGAAAGAAAGAGCGCAGAGAGTGAGAAAGAAAGAGCGCAGAGAGAGAGAAAGAAAGAGCGCAGAGAGAGAAAGAAAGAGCGCAGATAGAGAGAAATAGCGCAGAGAGAGAGAAAGAAAGTGCGCAGAGAGAAAGAAAGAGCGCAGAGAGAAAGAAAGAGCGCAGAGAGAGAGAAAGAAAGAGCGCAGAGAAAGAGAAAAAAGAGCGCAGAGAGAGAGAAAGAAAGAGCGCAGAGAGAGAGAAAGAAAGAGCGCAGAGAGAGAAAGAAAGAGCGCAGAGAGAGAAAGAAAGAAAGAGCGCAGAGAGAGAAAGAAAGAGCGCAAAGAGAGAAAGAAAGAGCGCAAAGAGAGAAAAAAAGAGCGCAAAGAGAGAGAAAAAGAGCGCAGAGAGAAAGAAAGAAAGAGCGCAAAGAGAGAAAAAAAGAGCGCAAAGAGAGAGAAAAAGAGCGCAGAGAGAAAGAAAGAAAGAGCGCAGAGAGAAAGAAAGAGCGCAGAGAGAGAGAGAGATCGCAGAGAGAGAGAAAGAAAGAGCGCAGAGAGAGAGAAAGAAAGAGCGCAGAGAGAGAAAGAAAGAGCGCAGAGAGAGAAAGAAAGAAAGAGCGCAGAGAGAGAAAGAAAGAGCGCAGAGAGAGAAAGAAAGAGCGCAAAGAGAGAAAAAAAGAGCGCAAAGAGAGAGAAAAAGAGCGCAGAGAGAAAGAAAGAAAGAGCGCAGAGAGAAAGAAAGAGCGCAGAGAGAGAGAGAGCGCAGAGAGAGAAAGAGAAAGAAAGAGCGCAGAGAGAGAGAGAGAAAGAAAAAGCGCAGAGAGAGAGAAAGAAAGAGCGCAGAGAGAGAGAAAGAAAGAGCGCAGAGAGAGAGAAAGAAAGAGCGCAGAGAGAGAAAGAAAGAGCGCAGAGAGAGAAAGAAAGAAAGAGCGCAGAGAGAGAAAGAAAGAGCGCAGAGAGAGAACGAAAGAGCGCAAAGAGAGAAAAAAAGAGCGCAAAGAGAGAGAAAAAGAGCGCAGAGAGAAAGAAAGAAAGAGCGTAGAGAGAAAGAAAGAGCGCAGAGAGAGAGAGAGAGCGCAGAGAGAGAAAGAGAAAGAAAGAGCGCAGAGAGAGAAAGAGAAAGAAAGAGCGCAGGGAGAGAGAGAGAAAGAGCGCAGAGAGAGAGAGAAAGAGCGCAGAGAGAGAAAAAAAGAGCGCAAAGAGAGAAAAAAAGAGCGCAGAGAGAGAAAGAAAGAGCGCAGAGAGAGAGAAAGAAAGAGCGCAGAGAGAGAGAGAGAGCGCAGAGAGAGAAAGAGAAAGAAAGAGCGCAGAGAGAGAAAGAGAAAGAAAGAGCGCAGGGAGAGAGAAAGAAAGAGCACAGAGAGAAAGAAAGAGCGCAGAGAGTGAGAAAGAAAGAGCGCAGAGAGAGAGAAAGAAAGAGCGCAGAGAGAGAAAGAAAGAGCGCAGAGAGAGAAAGAAAGAGCGCAGAGAGAGAGAGAGAGCGCAGAGAGAGAGAAAGAAAGTGCGCAGAGAGAAAGAAAGAGCGCAGAGAGAAAGAAAGAGCGCAGAGAGAGAGAAAGAAAGAGCGCAGAGAGAGAGGAAGATAGAGCGCAGAGAGAGAGAAAGAAAGAGCGCAGAGAGAGAGAAAGAAAGAGCGCAGAGAGAGAGATAGAAAGAGCGCAGAGAGAGAGAAAGAAAGAGCGCAGAGAGAGAAAGAAAGAGCGCAAAGAGAGAAAAAAAGAGCGCAAAGAGAGAGAAAAAGAGCGCAGAGAGAAAGAAAGAAAGAGCGCAGAAAGAAAGAAAGAGCGCAGAGAGAGAGAGAGAGCGCAGAGAGAGAAAGAGAAAGAAAGAGCGCAGAGAGAGAAAGAGAAAGAAAGAGCGCAGGGAGAGAGAGAGAAAGAGCGCAGAGAGAGAGAGAAAGAGCGCAGAGAGAGAGAAAGATTAAGAAAGAGAGCAGAGAGAGAAAGAAAGAGCGCAGAGAGAGAGAAAGAAAGAGCGCAGAGAGAGAGAAAGAAAGAGCGCAGAGAGAGAAAGAAAGAGCGCAGACAGAGAGAAAGAAAGAGCGCAGAGAGAGAGAAAGAAAGAGCGCAGAGAGAGAAAGAAAGAGCGCAGAGAGAGAAAGAAAGAGCGCAGAGAGAGAAAGAAAGAGTGCAGAGAGAGAGAAATAGCGCAGAGAGAGAGAAAGAAAGTGCGCAGAGAGAAAGAAAGAGCGCAGAGAGAAAGAAAGAGCGCAGAGAGAGAGAAAGAAAGAGCGCAGAGAGAGAGAAAGAAAGAGCGCAGAGAGAGAGAAAGAAAGAGCGCAGAGAGAGAGAAAGAAAGAGCGCAGAGAGAGAGAAAGAAAGAGCGCAGAGAGAGAGAAAGAAAGAGCGCAGAGAGAGAAAGAAAGAAAGAGCGCAGAGAGAGAAAGAAAGAGCGCAGAGAGAGAAAGAAAGAGCGCAGAGAGAGAGAAAGAAAGAGCGCAGAGAGAGAGAAAGAAAGAGCGCAGAGAGAGAAAGAAAGAAAGAGCGCAGAGAGAGAAAGAAAGAGCGCAGAGAGAGAAAGAAAGAGCGCAGAGAGAAAAAAAGAGCGCAGAGAGAAAGAAAGAAAAAGTGCAGAGAGAAAGAAAGAAAGAGCGCAGAGAGAGAGAAAGAGCGCAGAGAGAGAAAGAGAAAGAAAGAGCGCAGAGAGAGAGAGAGAAAGAGCGCAGAGAGAGAGAGAAAGAGCGCAGAGAGAAAGAAAGAGCGCAGAGAGAGAAAGAAAGAGCGCAGAGAGAGAAAGAAAGAGCGCAGAGAGAGAAAGAAAGAGCGCAGAGAGAGAGAGCGCAGAGAGAGAGAGCGCAGAGAGAAAGAAAGAGCGCAGAGAGAAAGAAAGAGCGCAGAGAGTGAGAAAGAAAGAGCGCAGAGAGAGAGAAAGAAAGAGCGCAGAGAGAGAAAGAAAGAGCGCAGATAGAGAGAAATAGCGCAGAGAGAGAGAAAGAAAGTGCGCAGAGAGAAAGAAAGAGCGCAGAGAGAAAGAAAGAGCGCAGAGAGAGAGAAAGAAAGAGCGCAGAGAAAGAGAAAAAAGAGCGCAGAGAGAGAGAAAGAAAGAGCGCAGAGAGAGAGAAAGAAAGAGCGCAGAGAGAGAAAGAAAGAGCGCAGAGAGAGAAAGAAAGAAAGAGCGCAGAGAGAGAAAGAAAGAGCGCAAAGAGAGAAAGAAAGAGCGCAAAGAGAGAAAAAAAGAGCGCAAAGAGAGAGAAAAAGAGCGCAGAGAGAAAGAAAGAAAGAGCGCAGAGAGAAAGAAAGAGCGCAGAGAGAGAGAGAGCGCAGAGAGAGAAAGAGAAAGAAAGAGCGCAGAGAGAGAGAGAGAAAGAAAAAGCGCAGAGAGAGAGAAAGAAAGAGCGCAGAGAGAGAGAAAGAAAGAGCGCAGAGAGAGAGAAAGAAAGAGCGCAGAGAGAGAGAAAGAAAGAGCGCAGAGAGAGAGAAAGAAAGAGCGCAGAGAGAGAAAGAAAGAGCGCAAAGAGAGAAAAAAAGAGCGCAAAGAGAGAGAAAAAGAGCGCAGAGAGAAAGAAAGAAAGAGCGCAGAGAGAAAGAAAGAGCGCAGAGAGAGAGAGAGATCGCAGAGAGAGAAAGAGAAAGAAAGAGCGCAGAGAGAGAGAGAGAAAGAAAGAGCGCAGAGAGAGAGAAAGAAAGAGCGCAGAGAGAGAGAAAGAAAGAGCGCAGAGAGAGAGAATGAAAGAGCGCAGAGAGAGAAAGAAAGAGCGCAGAGAGAGAAAGAAAGAAAGAAAGAGCGCAGAGAGAGAAAGAAAGAGCGCAGAGAGAGAACGAAAGAGCGCAAAGAGAGAAAAAAAGAGCGCAAAGAGAGAGAAAAAGAGCGCAGAGAGAAAGAAAGAAAGAGCGTAGAGAGAAAGAAAGAGCGCAGAGAGATAGAGAGAGCGCAGAGAGAGAAAGAGAAAGAAAGAGCGCAGAGAGAGAAAGAGAAAGAAAGAGCGCAGGGAGAGAGAGAGAAAGAGCGCAGAGAGAGAGAGAAAGAGCGCAGAGAGAGAAAAAAAGAGCGCAAAGAGAGAAAAAAAGAGCGCAGAGAGAGAAAGAAAGAGCGCAGAGAGAGAGAAAGAAAGAGCGCAGAGAGAGAGAAAGAAAGAGCGCAGAGAGAGAGAATGAAAGAGCGCAGAGAGAGAAAGAAAGAGCGCAGAGAGAGAGAAAGAAAGTGCGCAGAGAGAAAGAAAGAGCGCAGAGAGAAAGAAAGAGCGCAGAGAGAAAGAAAGAGCGCAGAGAGTGAGAAAGAAAGAGCGCAGAGAGAGAGAAAGAAAGAGCGCAGAGAGAGAAAGAAAGAGCGCAGAGAGAGAAAGAAAGAGCGCAGAGAGAGAGAGCACAGAGAGAGAGAGCACAGAGAGAAAGAAAGAGCGCAGATAGAGAGAAATAGCGCAGAGAGAGAGAAAGAAAGTGCGCAGAGAGAAAGAAAGAGCGCAGAGAGAAAGAAAGAGCGCAGAGAGAGAGAAAGAAAGAGCGCAGAGAGAGAGAAAGAAAGAGCGCAGAGAGAGAGAAAGAAAGAGCGCAGAGAGAGAGAAAGAAAGAGCGCAGAGAGAGAAAGAAAGAGCGCAGAGAGAGAAAGAAAGAAAGAGCGCAGAGAGAGAAAGAAAGAGCGCAGAGAGAGAAAGAAAGAGCGCAAAGAGAGAAAAAAAGAGCGCAAAGAGAGAGAAAAAGAGCGCAGAGAGAAAGAAAGAAAGAGCGCAGAGAGAAAGAAAGAGCGCAGAGAGAGAGAGAGCGCAGAGAGAGAAAGAGAAAGAAAGAGCGCAGAGAGAGAGAGAGAAAGAAAAAGCGCAGAGAGAGAGAAAGAAAGAGCGCAGAGAGAGAGAAAGAAAGAGCGCAGAGAGAGAGAAAGAAAGAGCGCAGAGAGAGAAAGAAAGAGCGCAGAGAGAGAAAGAAAGAAAGAGCGCAGAGAGAGAAAGAAAGAGCGCAGAGAGAGAACGAAAGAGCGCAAAGAGAGAAAAAAAGAGCGCAAAGAGAGAGAAAAAGAGCGCAGAGAGAAAGAAAGAAAGAGCGTAGAGAGAAAGAAAGAGCGCAGAGAGAGAGAGAGAGCGCAGAGAGAGAAAGAGAAAGAAAGAGCGCAGGGAGAGAGAGAGAAAGAGCGCAGAGAGAGAGAGAAAGAGCGCAGAGAGAGAAAAAAAGAGCGCAAAGAGAGAAAAAAAGAGCGCAGAGAGAGAAAGAAAGAGCGCAGAGAGAGAGAAAGAAAGAGCGCAGAGAGAGAGAGAGAGCGCAGAGAGAGAAAGAGAAAGAAAGAGCGCAGAGAGAGAAAGAGAAAGAAAGAGCGCAGGGAGAGAGAAAGAAAGAGCACAGAGAGAAAGAAAGAGCGCAGAGAGTGAGAAAGAAAGAGCGCAGAGAGAGAGAAAGAAAGAGCGCAGAGAGAGAAAGAAAGAGCGCAGAGAGAGAAAGAAAGAGCGCAGAGAGAGAGAGAGAGCGCAGAGAGAGAGAAAGAAAGTGCGCAGAGAGAAAGAAAGAGCGCAGAGAGAAAGAAAGAGCGCAGAGAGAGAGAAAGAAAGAGCGCAGAGAGAGAGGAAGATAGAGCGCAGAGAGAGAGAAAGAAAGAGCGCAGAGAGAGAGAAAGAAAGAGCGCAGAGAGAGAGATAGAAAGAGCGCAGAGAGAGAGAAAGAAAGAGCGCAGAGAGAGAAAGAAAGAGCGCAAAGAGAGAAAAAAAGAGCGCAAAGAGAGAGAAAAAGAGCGCAGAGAGAAAGAAAGAAAGAGCGCAGAAAGAAAGAAAGAGCGCAGAGAGAGAGAGAGAGCGCAGAGAGAGAAAGAGAAAGAAAGAGCGCAGAGAGAGAAAGAGAAAGAAAGAGCGCAGGGAGAGAGAGAGAAAGAGCGCAGAGAGAGAGAGAAAGAGCGCAGAGAGAGAGAAAGATTAAGAAAGAGAGCAGAGAGAGAAAGAAAGAGCGCAGAGAGAGAGAAAGAAAGAGCGCAGAGAGAGAGAAAGAAAGAGCGCAGAGAGAGAAAGAAAGAGCGCAGAGAGAGAGAAAGAAAGAGCGCAGAGAGAGAGAAAGAAAGAGCGCAGAGAGAGAAAGAAAGAGCGCAGAGAGAGAAAGAAAGAGCGCAGAGAGAGAAAGAAAGAGTGCAGAGAGAGAGAAATAGCGCAGAGAGAGAGAAAGAAAGTGCGCAGAGAGAAAGAAAGAGCGCAGAGAGAAAGAAAGAGCGCAGAGAGAGAGAAAGAAAGAGCGCAGAGAGAGAGAAAGAAAGAGCGCAGAGAGAGAGAAAGAAAGAGCGCAGAGAGAGAGAAAGAAAGAGCGCAGAGAGAGAGAAAGAAAGAGCGCAGAGAGAGAAAGAAAGAGCGCAGAGAGAGAAAGAAAGAAAGAGCGCAGAGAGAGAAAGAAAGAAAGAGCGCAGAGAGAGAAAGAAAGAGCGCAGAGAGAGAAAGAAAGAGCGCAGAGAGAAAAAAAGAGCGCAGAGAGAAAGAAAGAAAAAGTGCAGAGAGAAAGAAAGAAAGAGCGCAGAGAGAGAGAAAGAGCGCAGAGAGAGAAAGAGAAAGAAAGAGCGCAGAGAGAGAGAGAGAAAGAGCGCAGAGAGAAAGAAAGAGCGCAGAGAGAGAAAGAAAGAGCGCAGAGAGAGAAAGAAAGAGCGCAGAGAGAGAAAGAAAGAGCGCAGAGAGAGAGAGCGCAGAGAGAGCGCAGAGAGAAAGAAAGAGCGCAGAGAGAAAGAAAGAGCGCAGAGAGAAAGAAAGAGCGCAGAGAGTGAGAAAGAAAGTGCGCAGAGAGAGAGAAAGAAAGAGCGCAGAGAGAGAAAGAAAGAGCGCAGATAGAGAGAAATAGCGCAGAGAGAGAGAAAGAAAGTGCGCAGAGAGAAAGAAAGAGCGCAGAGAGAAAGAAAGAGCGCAGAGAGAGAGAAAGAAAGAGCGCAGAGAAAGAGAAAAAAGAGCGCAGAGAGAGAGAAAGAAAGAGCGCAGAGAGAGAGAAAGAAAGAGCGCAGAGAGAGAAAGAAAGAGCGCAGAGAGAGAAAGAAAGAAAGAGCGCAGAGAGAGAAAGAAAGAGCGCAAAGAGAGAAAGAAAGAGCGCAAAGAGAGAAAAAAAGAGCGCAAAGAGAGAGAAAAAGAGCGCAGAGAGAAAGAAAGAAAGAGCGCAAAGAGAGAAAAAAAGAGCGCAAAGAGAGAGAAAAAGAGCGCAGAGAGAAAGAAAGAAAGAGCGCAGAGAGAAAGAAAGAGCGCAGAGAGAGAGAGAGATCGCAGAGAGAGAAAGAGAAAGAAAGAGCGCAGAGAGAGAGAGAGAAAGAAAGAGCGCAGAGAGAGAGAAAGAAAGAGCGCAGAGAGAGAGAAAGAAAGAGCGCAGAGAGAGAGAAAGAAAGAGCGCAGAGAGAGAGAATGAAAGAGCGCAGAGAGAGAAAGAAAGAGCGCAGAGAGAGAAAGAAAGAAAGAAAGAGCGCAGAGAGAGAAAGAAAGAGCGCAGAGAGAGAACGAAAGAGCGCAAAGAGAGAAAAAAAGAGCGCAAAGAGAGAGAAAAAGAGCTCAGAGAGAAAGAAAGAAAGAGCGTAGAGAGAAAGAAAGAGCGCAGAGAGATAGAGAGAGCGCAGAGAGAGAAAGAGAAAGAAAGAGCGCAGAGAGAGAAAGAGAAAGAAAGAGCGCAGGGAGAGAGAGAGAAAGAGCGCAGAGAGAGAGAGAAAGAGCGCAGAGAGAGAAAAAAAGAGCGCAAAGAGAGAAAAAAAGAGCGCAGAGAGAGAAAGAAAGAGCGCAGAGAGAGAGAAAGAAAGAGCGCAGAGAGAGAGAAAGAAAGAGCGCAGAGAGAGAGAATGAAAGAGCGCAGAGAGAGAAAGAAAGAGCGCAGAGAGAGAGAAAGAAAGTGCGCAGAGAGAAAGAAAGAGCGCAGAGAGAAAGAAAGAGCGCAGAGAGAAAGAAAGAGCGCAGAGAGTGAGAAAGAAAGAGCGCAGAGAGAAAGAAAGAGCGCAGAGAGTGAGAGAGAGAGAGCGCAGAGAGAGAAAGAGAAAGAAAGAGCGCAGAGAGAGAAAGAGAAAGAAAGAGCGCAGGGAGAGAGAAAGAAAGAGCACAGAGAGAAAGAAAGAGCGCAGAGAGTGAGAAAGAAAGAGCGCAGAGAGAGAGAAAGAAAGAGCGCAGAGAGAGAAAGAAAGAGCGCAGAGAGAGAAAGAAAGAGCGCAGAGAGAGAGAGAGAGCGCAGAGAGAGAGAAAGAAAGTGCGCAGAGAGAAAGAAAGAGCGCAGAGAGAAAGAAAGAGCGCAGAGAGAGAGAAAGAAAGAGCGCAGAGAGAGAGGAAGAAAGAGCGCAGAGAGAGAGAAAGAAAGAGCGCAGAGAGAGAGAAAGAAAGAGCGCAGAGAGAGAGATAGAAAGAGCGCAGAGAGAGAGAAAGAAAGAGCGCAGAGAGAGAAAGAAAGAGCGCAAAGAGAGAAAAAAAGAGCGCAAAGAGAGAGAAAAAGAGCGCAGAGAGAAAGAAAGAAAGAGCGCAGAAAGAAAGAAAGAGCGCAGAGAGAGAGAGAGAGCGCAGAGAGAGAAAGAGAAAGAAAGAGCGCAGAGAGAGAAAGAGAAAGAAAGAGCGCAGGGAGAGAGAGAGAGAGAAAGAGCGCAGAGAGAGAGAGAAAGAGCGCAGAGAGAGAGAAAGATTAAGAAAGAGAGCAGAGAGAGAAAGAAAGAGCGCAGAGAGAGAGAAAGAAAGAGCGCAGAGAGAGAGAAAGAAAGAGCGCAGAGAGAGAAAGAAAGAGCGCAGAGAGAGAGAAAGAAAGAGCGCAGAGAGAGAGAAAGAAAGAGCGCAGAGAGAGAAAGAAAGAGCGCAGAGAGAGAAAGAAAGAGCGCAGAGAGAGAAAGAAAGAGTGCAGAGAGAGAGAAATAGCGCAGAGAGAGAGAAAGAAAGTGCGCAGAGAGAAAGAAAGAGCGCAGAGAGAAAGAAAGAGCGCAGAGAGAGAGAAAGAAAGAGCGCAGAGAGAGAGAAAGAAAGAGCGCAGAGAGAGAGAAAGAAAGAGCGCAGAGAGAGAGAAAGAAAGAGCGCAGAGAGAGAGAAAGAAAGAGCGCAGAGAGAGAAAGAAAGAGCGCAGAGAGAGAAAGAAAGAAAGAGCGCAGAGAGAGAAAGAAAGAGCGCAGAGAGAGAAAGAAAGAGCGCAGAGAGAAAAAAAGAGCGCAGAGAGAAAGAAAGAAAAAGTGCAGAGAGAAAGAAAGAAAGAGCGCAGAGAGAGAGAAAGAGCGCAGAGAGAGAAAGAGAAAGAAAGAGCGCAGAGAGAGAGAGAGAAAGAGCGCAGAGAGAGAGAGAAAGAGCGCAGAGAGAAAGAAAGAGCGCAGAGAGAGAAAGAAAGAGCGCAGAGAGAGAAAGAAAGAGCGCAGAGAGAGAAAGAAAGAGCGCAGAGAGAGAGAGCGCAGAGAGAGAGAGCGCAGAGAGAAAGAAAGAGCGCAGAGAGAAAGAAAGAGCGCAGAGAGAAAGAAAGAGCGCAGAGAGTGAGAAAGAAAGAGCGCAGAGAGAGAGAAAGAAAGAGCGCAGAGAGAGAAAGAAAGAGCGCAGATAGAGAGAAATAGCGCAGAGAGAGAGAAAGAAAGTGCGCAGAGAGAAAGAAAGAGCGCAGAGAGAAAGAAAGAGCGCAGAGAGAGAGAAAGAAAGAGCGCAGAGAAAGAGAAAGAAAGAGCGCAGAGAGAGAGAAAGAAAGAGCGCAGAGAGAGAGAAAGAAAGAGCGCAGAGAGAGAAAGAAAGAGCGCAGAGAGAGAAAGAAAGAAAGAGCGCAGAGAGAGAAAGAAAGAGCGCAGAGAGAGAAAGAAAGAGCGCAAAGAGAGAAAAAAAGAGCGCAAAGAGAGAGAAAAAGAGCGCAGAGAGAAAGAAAGAAAGAGCGCAAAGAGAGAAAAAAAGAGCGCAGAGAGAGAAAAAGAGCGCAGAGAGAAAGAAAGAAAGAGCGCAGAGAGAAAGAAAGAGCGCAGAGAGAGAGAGAGATCGCAGAGAGAGAAAGAGAAAGAAAGAGCGCAGAGAGAGAGAGAGAAAGAAAGAGCGCAGAGAGAGAGAAAGAAAGAGCGCAGAGAGAGAGAAAGAAAGAGCGCAGAGAGAGAGAATGAAAGAGCGCAGAGAGAGAAAGAAAGAGCGCAGAGAGAGAACGAAAGAGCGCAAAGAGAGAAAAAAAGAGCGCAAAGAGAGAGAAAAAGAGCGCAGAGAGAAAGAAAGAAAGAGCGTAGAGAGAAAGAAAGAGCGCAGAGAGATAGAGAGAGCGCAGAGAGAGAAAGAGAAAGAAAGAGCGCAGAGAGAGAAAGAGAAAGAAAGAGCGCAGGGAGAGAGAGAGAAAGAGCGCAGAGAGAGAGAGAAAGAGCGCAGAGAGAGAAAAAAAGAGCGCAAAGAGAGAAAAAAAGAGCGCAGAGAGAGAAAGAAAGAGCGCAGAGAGAGAGAAAGAAAGAGCGCAGAGAGAGAGAGAGCGCAGAGAGAGAAAGAGAAAGAAAGAGCGCAGAGAGAGAAAGAGAAAGAAAGAGCGCAGGGAGAGAGAAACAAAGAGCGCAGAGAGAAAGAAAGAGCGCAGAGAGTGAGAAAGAAAGAGCGCAGAGAGAGAGAAAGAGCGCAGAGAGAGAAAGAAAGAGCGCAGAGAGAGAAAGAAAGAGCGCAGAGAGAGAGAGAGAGCGCAGAGAGAGAGAAAGAAAGTGCGCAGAGAGAAAGAAAGAGCGCAGAGAGAAAGAAAGAGCGCAGAGAGAGAGAAAGAAAGAGTGCAGAGAGAGAGGAAGAAAGAGCGCAGAGAGAGAGAAAGAAAGAGCGCAGAGAGAGAGAAAGAAAGAGCGCAGAGAGAGAGATAGAAAGAGCGCAGAGAGAGAGAAAGAAAGAGCGCAGAGAGAGAAAGAAAGAGCGCAAAGAGAGAAAAAAAGAGCGCAAAGAGAGAGAAAAAGAGCGCAGAGAGAAAGAAAGAAAGAGCGCAGAAAGAAAGAAAGAGCGCAGAGAGAGAGAGAGAGCGCAGAGAGAGAAAGAGAAAGAAAGAGCGCAGAGAGAGAAAGAGAAAGAAAGAGCGCAGGGAGAGAGAGAGAAAGAGAGCGCAGAGAGAGAGAGAAAGAGCGCAGAGAGAGAGAAAGATTAAGAAAGAGAGCAGAGAGAGAAAGAAAGAGCGCAGAGAGAGAGAAAGAAAGAGCGCAGAGAAAGAGAAAGAAAGAGCGCAGGGAGAGAGAGAGAAAGAGCGCAGAGAGAGAGAGAAAGAGCGCAGAGAGAGAAAAAAAGAGCGCAAAGAGAGAAAAAAAGAGCGCAGAGAGAGAAAGAAAGAGCGCAGAGAGAGAGAAAGAAAGAGCGCAGAGAGAGAGAAAGAAAGAGCGCAGAGAGAGAGAATGAAAGAGCGCAGAGAGAGAAAGAAAGAGCGCAGAGAGAGAGAAAGAAAGTGCGCAGAGAGAAAGAAAGAGCGCAGAGAGAAAGAAAGAGCGCAGAGAGAAAGAAAGAGCGCAGAGAGTGAGAAAGAAAGAGCGCAGAGAGAGAGAAAGAAAGAGCGCAGAGAGAGAAAGAAAGAGCGCAGAGAGAGAAAGAAAGAGCGCAGAGAGAGAGAGCACAGAGAGAGAGAGCACAGAGAGAAAGAAAGAGCGCAGATAGAGAGAAATAGCGCAGAGAGAGAGAAAGAAAGTGCGCAGAGAGAAAGAAAGAGCGCAGAGAGAAAGAAAGAGCGCAGAGAGAGAGAAAGAAAGAGCGCAGAGAGAGAGAAAGAAAGAGCGCAGAGAGAGAGAAAGAAAGAGCGCAGAGAGAGAGAAAGAAAGAGCGCAGAGAGAGAAAGAAAGAGCGCAGAGAGAGAAAGAAAGAAAGAGCGCAGAGAGAGAAAGAAAGAGCGCAGAGAGAGAAAGAAAGAGCGCAAAGAGAGAAAAAAAGAGCGCAAAGAGAGAGAAAAAGAGCGCAGAGAGAAAGAAAGAAAGAGCGCAGAGAGAAAGAAAGAGCGCAGAGAGAGAGAGAGCGCAGAGAGAGAAAGAGAAAGAAAGAGCGCAGAGAGAGAGAGAGAAAGAAAAAGCGCAGAGAGAGAGAAAGAAAGAGCGCAGAGAGAGAGAAAGAAAGAGCGCAGAGAGAGAGAAAGAAAGAGCGCAGAGAGAGAAAGAAAGAGCGCAGAGAGAGAAAGAAAGAAAGAGCGCAGAGAGAGAAAGAAAGAGCGCAGAGAGAGAACGAAAGAGCGCAAAGAGAGAAAAAAAGAGCGCAAAGAGAGAGAAAAAGAGCGCAGAGAGAAAGAAAGAAAGAGCGTATAGAGAAAGAAAGAGCGCAGAGAGAGAGAGAGAGCGCAGAGAGAGAAAGAGAAAGAAAGAGCGCAGAGAGAGAAAGAGAAAGAAAGAGCGCAGGGAGAGAGAGAGAAAGAGCGCAGAGAGAGAGAGAAAGAGCGCAGAGAGAGAAAAAAAGAGCGCAAAGAGAGAAAAAAAGAGCGCAGAGAGAGAAAGAAAGAGCGCAGAGAGAGAAAGAAAGAGCGCAGAGAGAGAGAGAGAGCGCAGAGAGAGAAAGAGAAAGAAAGAGCACAGAGAGAGAAAGAGAAAGAAAGAGCGCAGGGAGAGAGAAAGAAAGAGCACAGAGAGAAAGAAAGAGCGCAGAGAGTGAGAAAGAAAGAGCGCAGAGAGAGAGAAAGAAAGAGCGCAGAGAGAGAAAGAAAGAGCGCAGAGAGAGAAAGAAAGAGCGCAGAGAGAGAGAGAGAGCGCAGAGAGAGAGAAAGAAAGTGCGCAGAGAGAAAGAAAGAGCGCAGAGAGAAAGAAAGAGCGCAGAGAGAGAGAAAGAAAGAGCGCAGAGAGAGAGGAAGATAGAGCGCAGAGAGAGAGAAAGAAAGAGCGCAGAGAGAGAGAAAGAAAGAGCGCAGAGAGAGAGATAGAAAGAGCGCAGAGAGAGAGAAAGAAAGAGCGCAGAGAGAGAAAGAAAGAGCGCAAAGAGAGAAAAAAAGAGCGCAAAGAGAGAGAAAAAGAGCGCAGAGAGAAAGAAAGAAAGAGCGCAGAAAGAAAGAAAGAGCGCAGAGAGAGAGAGAGAGCGCAGAGAGAGAAAGAGAAAGAAAGAGCGCAGAGAGAGAAAGAGAAAGAAAGAGCGCAGGGAGAGAGAGAGAGAAAGAGCGCAGAGAGAGAGAGAAAGAGCGCAGAGAGAGAGAAAGATTAAGAAAGAGAGCAGAGAGAGAAAGAAAGAGCGCAGAGAGAGAGAAAGAAAGAGCGCAGAGAGAGAGAAAGAAAGAGCGCAGAGAGAGAAAGAAAGAGCGCAGAGAGAGAGAAAGAAAGAGCGCAGAGAGAGAGAAAGAAAGAGCGCAGAGAGAGAAAGAAAGAGCGCAGAGAGAGAAAGAAAGAGCGCAGAGAGAGAAAGAAAGAGTGCAGAGAGAGAGAAATAGCGCAGAGAGAGAGAAAGAAAGTGCGCAGAGAGAAAGAAAGAGCGCAGAGAGAAAGAAAGAGCGCAGAGAGAGAGAAAGAAAGAGCGCAGAGAGAGAGAAAGAAAGAGCGCAGAGAGAGAGAAAGAAAGAGCGCAGAGAGAGAGAAAGAAAGAGCGCAGAGAGAGAGAAAGAAAGAGCGCAGAGAGAGAAAGAAAGAGCGCAGAGAGAGAAAGAAAGAAAGAGCGCAGAGAGAGAAAGAAAGAGCGCAGAGAGAGAAAGAAAGAGCGCAGAGAGAAAAAAAGAGCGCAGAGAGAAAGAAAGAAAAAGTGCAGAGAGAAAGAAAGAAAGAGCGCAGAGAGAGAGAAAGAGCGCAGAGAGAGAAAGAGAAAGAAAGAGCGCAGAGAGAGAGAGAGAAAGAGCGCAGAGAGAGAGAGAAAGAGCGCAGAGAGAAAGAAAGAGCGCAGAGAGAGAAAGAAAGAGCGCAGAGAGAGAAAGAAAGAGCGCAGAGAGAGAAAGAAAGAGCGCAGAGAGAGAGAGCGCAGAGAGAGAGAGCGCAGAGAGAAAGAAAGAGCGCAGAGAGAAAGAAAGAGCGCAGAGAGAAAGAAAGAGCGCAGAGAGAAAGAAAGAGCGCAGAGAGTGAGAAAGAAAGAGCGCAGAGAGAGAGAAAGAAAGAGCGCAGAGAGAGAAAGAAAGAGCGCAGATAGAGAGAAATAGCGCAGAGAGAGAGAAAGAAAGTGCGCAGAGAGAAAGAAAGAGCGCAGAGAGAAAGAAAGAGCGCAGAGAGAGAGAAAGAAAGAGCGCAGAGAAAGAGAAAGAAAGAGCGCAGAGAGAGAGAAAGAAAGAGCGCAGAGAGAGAGAAAGAAAGAGCGCAGAGAGAGAAAGAAAGAGCGCAGAGAGAGAAAGAAAGAAAGAGCGCAGAGAGAGAAAGAAAGAGCGCAGAGAGAGAAAGAAAGAGCGCAAAGAGAGAAAAAAAGAGCGCAAAGAGAGAGAAAAAGAGCGCAGAGAGAAAGAAAGAAAGAGCGCAAAGAGAGAAAAAAAGAGCGCAGAGAGAGAAAAAGAGCGCAGAGAGAAAGAAAGAAAGAGCGCAGAGAGAAAGAAAGAGCGCAGAGAGAGAGAGAGATCGCAGAGAGAGAAAGAGAAAGAAAGAGCGCAGAGAGAGAGAGAGAAAGAAAGAGCGCAGAGAGAGAGAAAGAAAGAGCGCAGAGAGAGAGAAAGAAAGAGCGCAGAGAGAGAGAATGAAAGAGCGCAGAGAGAGAAAGAAAGAGCGCAGAGAGAGAAAGAAAGAAAGAGCGCAGAGAGAGAAAGAAAGAGCGCATTGAGAGAACGAAAGAGCGCAAAGAGAGAAAAAAAGAGCGCAAAGAGAGAGAAAAAGAGCGCAGAGAGAAAGAAAGAAAGAGCGTAGAGAGAAAGAAAGAGCGCAGAGAGATAGAGAGAGCGCAGAGAGAGAAAGAGAAAGAAAGAGCGCAGAGAGAGAAAGAGAAAGAAAGAGCGCAGGGAGAGAGAGAGAAAGAGCGCAGAGAGAGAGAGAAAGAGCGCAGAGAGAGAAAAAAAGAGCGCAAAGAGAGAAAAAAAGAGCGCAGAGAGAGAAAGAAAGAGCGCAGAGAGAGAGAAAGAAAGAGCGCAGAGAGAGAGAGAGCGCAGAGAGAGAAAGAGAAAGAAAGAGCGCAGAGAGAGAAAGAGAAAGAAAGAGCGCAGGGAGAGAGAAACAAAGAGCGCAGAGAGAAAGAAAGAGCGCAGAGAGTGAGAAAGAAAGAGCGCAGAGAGAGAGAAAGAGCGCAGAGAGAGAAAGAAAGAGCGCAGAGAGAGAAAGAAAGAGCGCAGAGAGAGAGAGAGAGCGCAGAGAGAGAGAAAGAAAGTGCGCAGAGAGAAAGAAAGAGCGCAGAGAGAAAGAAAGAGCGCAGAGAGAGAGAAAGAAAGAGTGCAGAGAGAGAGGAAGAAAGAGCGCAGAGAGAGAGAAAGAAAGAGCGCAGAGAGAGAGAAAGAAAGAGCGCAGAGAGAGAGATAGAAAGAGCGCAGAGAGAGAGAAAGAAAGAGCGCAGAGAGAGAAAGAAAGAGCGCAAAGAGAGAAAAAAAGAGCGCAAAGAGAGAGAAAAAGAGCGCAGAGAGAAAGAAAGAAAGAGCGCAGAAAGAAAGAAAGAGCGCAGAGAGAGAGAGAGAGCGCAGAGAGAGAAAGAGAAAGAAAGAGCGCAGAGAGAGAAAGAGAAAGAAAGAGCGCAGGGAGAGAGAGAGAAAGAGAGCGCAGAGAGAGAGAGAAAGAGCGCAGAGAGAGAGAAAGATTAAGAAAGAGAGCAGAGAGAGAAAGAAAGAGCGCAGAGAGAGAGAAAGAAAGAGCGCAGAGAGAGAGAAAGAAAGAGCGCAGAGAGAGAAAGAAAGAGCGCAGAGAGAGAGAAAGAAAGAGCGCAGAGAGAGAGAAAGAAAGAGCGCAGAGAGAGAAAGAAAGAGCGCAGAGAGAGAAAGAAAGAGCGCAGAGAGAGAAAGAAAGAGCGCAGAGAGAGAGAAATAGCGCAGAGAGAGAGAAAGAAAGTGCGCAGAGAGAAAGAAAGAGCGCAGAGAGAAAGAAAGAGCGCAGAGAGAGAGAAAGAAAGAGCGCAGAGAGAGAGAAAGAAAGAGCGCAGAGAGAGAGAAAGAAAGAGCGCAGAGAGAAAGAAAGAGCGCAGAGAGAGAAAGAAAGAGCGCAGAGAGAGAGAAAGAAAGAGCGCAGAGAGAGAAAGAAAGAGCGCAGAGAGAGAAAGAAAGAAAGAGCGCAGAGAGAGAAAGAAAGAGCGCAAAGAGAGAAAAAAAGAGTGCAAAGAGAGAGAAAAAGGGCGCAGAGAGAAAGAAAGATAGAGCGCAGAGAGAAAGAAAGAGCGCAGAGAGAG
The DNA here is from genome assembly GCF_040206685.1 of Ascaphus truei. Taxonomy (NCBI): domain Eukaryota; kingdom Metazoa; phylum Chordata; class Amphibia; order Anura; family Ascaphidae; genus Ascaphus; species Ascaphus truei. Next base: position 147,168 of record NW_027454407.1, on the reverse strand, counting down.
AGAGAGAGCGCAGAGAGAGAAAGAGAAAGAAAGAGCGCAGAGAGAGAAAGAGAAAGAAAGAGCGCAGGGAGAGAGAAAGAAAGAGCGCAGAGAGAAAGAAAGAGCGCAGAGAGTGAGAAAGAAAGAGCGCAGAGAGAGAGAAAGAAAGAGCGCAGAGAGAGAAAGAAAGAGCGCAGAGAGAGAAAGAAAGAGCGCAGAGAGAGAGAGAGAGCGCAGAGAGAGAGAGCACAGAGAGAAAGAAAGAGCGCAGATAGAGAGAAATAGCGCAGAGAGAGAGAAAGAAAGTGCGCAGAGAGAAAGAAAGAGCGCAGAGAGAAAGAAAGAGCGCAGAGAGAGAGAAAGAAAGAGCGCAGAGAGAGAGAAAGATAGAGCGCAGAGAGAGAGAAAGAAAGAGCGCAGAGAGAGAGAAAGAAAGAGCGCAGAGAGAGAGAAAGAAAGAGCGCAGAGAGAGAGAAAGAAAGAGCGCAGAGAGAGAAAGAAAGAGCGCAAAGAGAGAAAAAAAGAGCGCAAAGAGAGAGAAAAAGAGCGCAGAGAGAAAGAAAGAAAGAGCGTAGAGAGAAAGAAAGAGCGCAGAGAGAGAGAGAGAGCGCAGAGAGAGAAAGAGAAAGAAAGAGCGCAGAGAGAGAAAGAGAAAGAAAGAGCGCAGGGAGAGAGAGAGAAAGAGCGCAGAGAGAGAGAGAAAGAGCGCAGAGAGAGAAAAAAAGAGCGCAAAGAGAGAAAAAAAGAGCGCAGAGAGAGAAAGAAAGAGCGCAGAGAGAGAGAAAGAAAGAGCGCAGAGAGAGAGAGAGCGCAGAGAGAGAAAGAGAAAGAAAGAGCGCAGAGAGAGAAAGAGAAAGAAAGAGCGCAGGGAGAGAGAAAGAAAGAGCGCAGAGAGAAAGAAAGAGCGCAGAGAGTGAGAAAGAAAGAGCGCAGAGAGAGAGAAAGAAAGAGCGCAGAGAGAGAAAGAAAGAGCGCAGAGAGTGAGAAAGAAAGAGCGCAGAGAGAGAGAAAGAAAGAGCGCAGAGAGAGAAAGAAAGAGCACAGAGAGAGAAAGAAAGAGCGCAGAGAGAGAGAGAGAGCACAGAGAGAGAGAGCACAGAGAGAAAGAAAGAGCGCAGATAGAGAGAAATAGCGCAGAGAGAGAGAAAGAAAGTGCGCAGAGAGAAAGAAAGAGCGCAGAGAGAAAGAAAGAGCGCAGAGAGAGAGAAAGAAAGAGCGCAGAGAGAGAGAAAGAAAGAGCGCAGAGAGAGAGAAAGAAAGAGCGCAGAGAGAGAGAAAGAAAGAGCGCAGAGAGAGAAAGAAAGAGCGCAGAGAGAGAAAGAAAGAAAGAGCGCAGAGAGAGAAAGAAAGAGCGCAAAGAGAGAAAAAAAGAGCGCAAAGAGAGAGAAAAAGAGCGCAGAGAGAAAGAAAGAAAGAGCGCAGAGAGAAAGAAAGAGCGCAGAGAGAGAGAGAGAGCGCAGAGAGAGAAAGAGAAAGAAAGAGCGCAGAGAGAGAGAGAGAAAGAAAGAGCGCAGAGAGAGAGAAAGAAAGAGCGCAGAGAGAGAGAAAGAAAGAGCGCAGAGAGAGAGAAAGAAAGAGCGCAGAGAGAGAAAGAAAGAGCGCAGAGAGAGAAAGAAAGAGCGCAAAGAGAGAAAAAAAGAGCGCAAAGAGAGAGAAAAAGAGCGCAGAGAGAAAGAAAGAAAGAGCGCAGAGAGAAAGAAAGAGCGCAGAGAGAGAGAGAGAGCGCAGAGAGAGAAAGAGAAAGAAAGAGCGCAGAGAGAGAGAGAGAAAGAAAGAGCGCAGAGAGAGAGAAAGAAAGAGCGCAGAGAGAGAGAAAGAAAGAGCGCAGAGAGAGAGAAAGAAAGAGCGCAGAGAGAGAAAGAAAGAGCGCAGAGAGAGAAAGAAAGAAAGAGCGCAGAGAGAGAAAGAAAGAGCGCAGAGAGAGAACGAAAGAGCGCAAAGAGAGAAAAAAAGAGCGCAAAGAGAGAGAAAAAGAGCGCAGAGAGAAAGAAAGAAAGAGCGTAGAGAGAAAGAAAGAGCGCAGAGAGAGAGAGAGAGCGCAGAGAGAGAAAGAGAAAGAAAGAGCGCAGAGAGAGAAAGAGAAAGAAAGAGCGCAGGGAGAGAGAGAGAAAGAGCGCAGAGAGAGAAAGAAAGAGCGCAGAGAGAGAAAAAAAGAGCGCAAAGAGAGAAAAAAAGAGCGCAGAGAGAGAAAGAAAGTGCGCAGAGAGAGAGAAAGAAAGAGCGCAGAGAGAGAGAGAGAGCGCAGAGAGTGAAAGAGAAAGAAAGAGCGCAGAGAGAGAAAGAGAAAGAGCGCAGAGAGAGAAAGAAAGAGCGCAGAGAGAGAAAGAAAGAGCGCAGAGAGAGAGAGAGAGCGCAGAGAGAGAGAAAGAAAGTGCACAGAGAGAAAGAAAGAGCGCAGCGAGAAAGAAAGAGCGCAGAGAGAGAGAAAGAAAGAGCGCAGAGAGAGAGGAAGAAAGAGCGCAGAGAGAGAGAAAGAAAGAGCGCAGAGAGAGAGAAAGAAAGAGCGCAGAGAGAGAGATAGAAAGAGCGCAGAGAGAGAGAAAGAAAGAGCGCAGAGAGAGAAAGAAAGAGCGCAAAGAGAGAAAAAAAGAGCGCAAAGAGAGAGAAAGAAAGTGCGCAGAGAGAAAGAAAGAGCGCAGAGAGAAAGAAAGAGCGCAGAGAGAGAGAAAGAAAGAGCGCAGAGAGAGAGAAAGAAAGAGCGCAGAGAGAGAGAAAGAAAGAGAGCAGAGAGAGAGAAAGAAAGAGCGCAGAGAGAGAAAGAAAGAGCGCAGAGAGAGAAAGAAAGAGCGCAGAGAGAGAGAGAGCGCAGAGAGAGAGAGCACAGAGAGAAAGAAAGAGCGCAGATAGAGAAAAATAGCGCAGAGAGAGAGAAAGAAAGTGCGCAGAGAGAAAGAAAGAGCGCAGAGAGAAAGAAAGAGCGCAGAGAGAGAGAAAGAAAGAGCGCAGAGAGAGAGAAAGAAAGAGCGCAGAGAGAGAGAAAGAAAGAGCGCAGAGAGAGAGAAAGAAAGAGCGCAGAGAGAGAAAGAAAGAGCGCAAAGAGAGAAAAAAAGAGCGCAAAGAGAGAGAAAAAGAGCGCAGAGAGAAAGAAAGAAAGAGCGCAGAGAGAAAGAAAGAGCGCAGAGAGAGAGGGAGAGCGCAGAGAGAGAAAGAGAAAGAAAGAGCGCAGAGAGAGAAAGAGAAAGAAAGAGCGCAGGGAGAGAGAGAGAAAGAGCGCAGAGAGAGAGAGAAAGAGCGCAGAGAGAGAGAAAGATTAAGAAAGAGCGCAGAGAGAGAAAGAAAGAGCGCAGAGAGAGAGAAAGAAAGAGCGCAGAGAGAGAGAAAGAAAGAGCGCATAGAGAGAAAGAAAGAGCGCAGAGAGAGAGAAAGAAAGAGCGCAGAGAGAGAGAAAGAAAGAGCGCAGAGAGATAAAGAAAGAGCGCAGAGAGAGAAAGAAAGAAAGAGCGCAGAGAGAGAAAGAAAGAGCGCAGAGAGAGAAAGAAAGAGCGCAGAGAGAGAAAGAAAGAGCGCAGAGAGAGAGAAAGAAAGTGCGCAGAGAGAAAGAAAGAGCGCAGAGAGAAAGAAAGTGCGCAGAGAGAAAGAAAGAGCGCAGAGAGAAAGAAAGAGCGCAGAGAGAGAGAAAGAAAGAGCGCAGAGAGAGAGAAAGAAAGAGCGCAGAGAGAGAAAGAAAGAGCGCAGAGAGAGAAAGAAAGAGCGCAGAGAGAGAGAGCGCAGAGAGAGAGAGCACAGAGAGAAAGAAAGAGCGCAGATAGAGAGAAATAGCGCAGAGAGAGAGAAAGAAAGTGCGCAGAGAGAAAGAAAGAGCGCAGAGAGAAAGAAAGAGCGCAGAGAGAGAGAAAGAAAGAGCGCAGAGAGAGAGAAAGAAAGAGCGCAGAGAGAGAGAAAGAAAGAGCGCAGAGAGAGAGAAAGAAAGAGCGCAGAGAGAGAAAGAAAGAGCGCAAAGAGAGAAAAAAAGAGCGCAAAGAGAGAGAAAAAGAGCGCAGAGAGAAAGAAAGAAAGAGCGCAGAGAGAAAGAAAGAGCGCAGAGAGAGAGGGAGAGCGCAGAGAGAGAAAGAGAAAGAAAGAGCGCAGAGAGAGAAAGAGAAAGAAAGAGCGCAGGGAGAGAGAGAGAAAGAGCGCAGAGAGAGAGAGAAAGAGCGCAGAGAGAGAAAAAAAGAGCGCAAAGAGAGAAAAAAAGAGCGCAGAGAGAGAAAGAAAGAGCGCAGAGAGAGAGAAAGAAAGAGCGCAGAGAGAGAGAGAGAGCGCAGAGAGAGAAAGAGAAAGAAAGAGCGCAGAGAGAGAAAGAGAAAGAAAGAGCGCAGGGAGAGAGAAAGAAAAAGCGCAGAGAGAAAGAAAGAGCGCAGAGAGTGAGAAAGAAAGAGCGCAGAGAGAGAGAAAGAAAGAGCGCAGAGAGAGAAAGAAAGAGCGCAGAGAGTGAGAAAGAAAGAGCGCAGAGAGAGAGAAAGAAAGAGCGCAGAGAGAGAAAGAAAGAGCACAGAGAGAGAAAGAAAGAGCGCAGAGAGAGAGAGAGAGCACAGAGAGAGAGAGCACAGAGAGAAAGAAAGAGCGCAGATAGAGAGAAATAGCGCAGAGAGAGAGAAAGAAAGTGCGCAGAGAGAAAGAAAGAGCGCAGAGAGAAAGAAAGAGCGCAGAGAGAGAGAAAGAAAGAGCGCAGAGAGAGAGAAAGAAAGAGCGCAGAGAGAGAGAAAGAAAGAGCGCAGAGAGAGAGAAAGAAAGAGCGCAGAGAGAGAAAGAAAGAGCGCAAAGAGAGAAAAAAAGAGCGCAAAGAGAGAGAAAAAGAGCGCAGAGAGAAAGAAAGAAAGAGCGCAGAGAGAAAGAAAGAGCGCAGAGAGAGAGGGAGAGCGCAGAGAGAGAAAGAGAAAGAAAGAGCGCAGGGAGAGAGAGAGAAAGAGCGCAGAGAGAGAGAGAAAGAGCGCAGAGAGAGAGAAAGATTAAGAAAGAGCGCAGAGAGAGAAAGAAAGAGCGCAGAGAGAGAGAAAGAAAGAGCGCAGAGAGAGAGAAAGAAAGAGCGCATAGAGAGAAAGAAAGAGCGCAGAGAGAGAGAAAGAAAGAGCGCAGAGAGAGAGAAAGAAAGAGCGCAGAGAGATAAAGAAAGAGCGCAGAGAGAGAAAGAAAGAAAGAGCGCAGAGAGAGAAAGAAAGAGCGCAGAGAGAGAAAGAAAGAGCGCAGAGAGAGAAAGAAAGAGCGCAGAGAGAGAGAAAGAAAGTGCGCAGAGAGAAAGAAAGAGCGCAGAGAGAAAGAAAGTGCGCAGAGAGAAAGAAAGAGCGCAGAGAGAAAGAAAGAGCGCAGAGAGAGAGAAAGAAAGAGCGCAGAGAGAGAGAAAGAAAGAGCGCAGAGAGAGAAAGAAAGAGCGCAGAGAGAGAAAGAAAGAGCGCAGAGAGAGAGAGCGCAGAGAGAGAGAGCACAGAGAGAAAGAAAGAGCGCAGATAGAGAGAAATAGCGCAGAGAGAGAGAAAGAAAGTGCGCAGAGAGAAAGAAAGAGCGCAGAGAGAAAGAAAGAGCGCAGAGAGAGAGAAAGAAAGAGCGCAGAGAGAGAGAAAGAAAGAGCGCAGAGAGAGAGAAAGAAAGAGCGCAGAGAGAGAGAAAGAAAGAGCGCAGAGAGAGAAAGAAAGAGCGCAAAGAGAGAAAAAAAGAGCGCAAAGAGAGAGAAAAAGAGCGCAGAGAGAAAGAAAGAAAGAGCGCAGAGAGAAAGAAAGAGCGCAGAGAGAGAGGGAGAGCGCAGAGAGAGAAAGAGAAAGAAAGAGCGCAGAGAGAGAAAGAGAAAGAAAGAGCGCAGGGAGAGAGAGAGAAAGAGCGCAGAGAGAGAGAGAAAGAGCGCAGAGAGAGAGAAAGATTAAGAAAGAGAGCAGAGAGAGAAAGAAAGAGCGCAGAGAGAGAGAAAGAAAGAGCGCAGAGAGAGAGAAAGAAAGAGCGCAGAGAGAGAAAGAAAGAGCGCAGAGAGAGAGAAAGAAAGAGCGCAGAGAGAGAGAAAGAAAGAGCGCAGAGAGAGAAAGAAAGAGCGCAGAGAGAGAAAGAAAGAGCGCAGAGAGAGAAAGAAAGAGCGCAGAGAGAGAGAAATAGCGCAGAGAGAGAGAAAGAAAGTGCGCAGAGAGAAAGAAAGAGCGCAGAGAGAAAGAAAGAGCGCAGAGAGAGAGAAAGAAAGAGCGCAGAGAGAGAGAAAGAAAGAGCGCAGAGAGAGAGAAAGAAAGAGCGCAGAGAGAGAGAAAGAAAGAGCGCAGAGAGAGAGAAAGAAAGAGCGCAGAGAGAGAGAAAGAAAGAGCGCAGAGAGAGAAAGAAAGAGCGCAAAGAGAGAAAAAAAGAGCGCAAAGAGAGAGAAAAAGAGCGCAGAGAGAAAGAAAGAAAGAGCGCAGAGAGAAAGAAAGAGCGCAGAGAGAGAGGGAGAGCGCAGAGAGAGAAAGAGAAAGAAAGAGCGCAGAGAGAGAAAGAGAAAGAAAGAGCGCAGGAGAGAGAGAGAAAGAGCGCAGAGAGAGAGAGAAAGAGCGCAGAGAGAGAAAAAAAGAGCGCAAAGAGAGAAAAAAAGAGCGCAGAGAGAGAAAGAAAGAGCGCAGAGAGAGAGAAAGAAAGAGCGCAGAGAGAGAGAGAGAGCGCAGAGAGAGAAAGAGAAAGAAAGAGCGCAGAGAGAGAAAGAGAAAGAAAGAGCGCAGGGAGAGAGAAAGAAAGAGCGCAGAGAGAAAGAAAGAGCGCAGAGAGTGAGAAAGAAAGAGCGCAGAGAGAGAGAAAGAAAGAGCGCAGAGAGAGAAAGAAAGAGCGCAGAGAGTGAGAAAGAAAGAGCGCAGAGAGAGAGAAAGAAAGAGCGCAGAGAGAGAAAGAAAGAGCACAGAGAGAGAAAGAAAGAGCGCAGAGAGAGAGAGAGAGCACAGAGAGAGAGAGCACAGAGAGAAAGAAAGAGCGCAGATAGAGAGAAATAGCGCAGAGAGAGAGAAAGAAAGTGCGCAGAGAGAAAGAAAGAGCGCAGAGAGAAAGAAAGAGCGCAGAGAGAGAGAAAGAAAGAGCGCAGAGAGAGAGAAAGAAAGAGCGCAGAGAGAGAGAAAGAAAGAGCGCAGAGAGAGAGAAAGAAAGAGCGCAGAGAGAGAAAGAAAGAGCGCAAAGAGAGAAAAAAAGAGCGCAAAGAGAGAGAAAAAGAGCGCAGAGAGAAAGAAAGAAAGAGCGCAGAGAGAAAGAAAGAGCGCAGAGAGAGAGGGAGAGCGCAGAGAGAGAAAGAGAAAGAAAGAGCGCAGGGAGAGAGAGAGAAAGAGCGCAGAGAGAGAGAGAAAGAGCGCAGAGAGAGAGAAAGATTAAGAAAGAGCGCAGAGAGAGAAAGAAAGAGCGCAGAGAGAGAGAAAGAAAGAGCGCAGAGAGAGAGAAAGAAAGAGCGCATAGAGAGAAAGAAAGAGCGCAGAGAGAGAGAAAGAAAGAGCGCAGAGAGAGAGAAAGAAAGAGCGCAGAGAGATAAAGAAAGAGCGCAGAGAGAGAAAGAAAGAAAGAGCGCAGAGAGAGAAAGAAAGAGCGCAGAGAGAGAAAGAAAGAGCGCAGAGAGAGAAAGAAAGAGCGCAGAGAGAGAGAAAGAAAGTGCGCAGAGAGAAAGAAAGAGCGCAGAGAGAAAGAAAGTGCGCAGAGAGAAAGAAAGAGCGCAGAGAGAAAGAAAGAGCGCAGAGAGAGAGAAAGAAAGAGCGCAGAGAGAGAGAAAGAAAGAGCGCAGAGAGAGAAAGAAAGAGCGCAGAGAGAGAAAGAAAGAGCGCAGAGAGAGAGAGCGCAGAGAGAGAGAGCACAGAGAGAAAGAAAGAGCGCAGATAGAGAGAAATAGCGCAGAGAGAGAGAAAGAAAGTGCGCAGAGAGAAAGAAAGAGCGCAGAGAGAAAGAAAGAGCGCAGAGAGAGAGAAAGAAAGAGCGCAGAGAGAGAGAAAGAAAGAGCGCAGAGAGAGAGAAAGAAAGAGCGCAGAGAGAGAGAAAGAAAGAGCGCAGAGAGAGAAAGAAAGAGCGCAAAGAGAGAAAAAAAGAGCGCAAAGAGAGAGAAAAAGAGCGCAGAGAGAAAGAAAGAAAGAGCGCAGAGAGAAAGAAAGAGCGCAGAGAGAGAGGGAGAGCGCAGAGAGAGAAAGAGAAAGAAAGAGCGCAGAGAGAGAAAGAGAAAGAAAGAGCGCAGGGAGAGAGAGAGAAAGAGCGCAGAGAGAGAGAGAAAGAGCGCAGAGAGAGAGAAAGATTAAGAAAGAGAGCAGAGAGAGAAAGAAAGAGCGCAGAGAGAGAGAAAGAAAGAGCGCAGAGAGAGAGAAAGAAAGAGCGCAGAGAGAGAAAGAAAGAGCGCAGAGAGAGAGAAAGAAAGAGCGCAGAGAGAGAGAAAGAAAGAGCGCAGAGAGAGAAAGAAAGAGCGCAGAGAGAGAAAGAAAGAGCGCAGAGAGAGAAAGAAAGAGCGCAGAGAGAGAGAAATAGCGCAGAGAGAGAGAAAGAAAGTGCGCAGAGAGAAAGAAAGAGCGCAGAGAGAAAGAAAGAGCGCAGAGAGAGAGAAAGAAAGAGCGCAGAGAGAGAGAAAGAAAGAGCGCAGAGAGAGAGAAAGAAAGAGCGCAGAGAGAGAGAAAGAAAGAGCGCAGAGAGAGAGAAAGAAAGAGCGCAGAGAGAGAAAGAAAGAGCGCAGAGAGAGAAAGAAAGAAAGAGCGCAGAGAGAGAAAGAAAGAGCGCAAAGAGAGAAAAAAAGAGTGCAAAGAGAGAGAAAAAGAGCGCAGAGAGAAAGAAAGATAGAGCGCAGAGAGAAAGAAAGAGCGCAGAGAGAGAGAGAGAGCGCAGAGAGAGAAAGAGAAAGAAAGAGCGCAGAGAGAGAAAGAGAAAGAAAGAGCGCAGGGAGAGAGAAAGAAAGAGCGCAGAGAGAGAGAAAGAAAGAGCGCAGAGAGAGAGAAAGAAAGAGCGCAGAGAGAGAAAGAAAGAGCGCAGAGAGAGAAAGAAAGAGCGCAGAGAGAGAGAGAGAGCGCAGAGAGAGAGAGCACAGAGAGAAAGAAAGAGCGCAGATAGAGAGAAATAGCGCAGAGAGAGAGAAAGAAAGTGCGCAGAGAGAAAGAAAGAGCGCAGAGAGAAAGAAAGAGCGCAGAGAGAGAGAAAGAAAGAGCGCAGAGAGAGAGAAAGAAAGAGCGCAGAGAGAGAGAAAGAAAGAGCGCAGAGAGAGAGAAAGAAAGAGCGCAGAGAGAGAGAAAGAAAGAGCGCAGAGAGAGAGAAAGAAAGAGCGCAGAGAGAGAAAGAAAGAGCGCAAAGAGAGAAAAAAAGAGCACAAAGAGAGAGAAAAAGAGCGCAGAGAGAAAGAAAGAAAGAGCGCAGAGAGAAAGAAAGAGCGCAGAGAGAGAGGGAGAGCGCAGAGAGAGAAAGAGAAAGAAAGAGCGCAGAGAGAGAAAGAGAAAGAAAGAGCGCAGGGAGAGAGAGAGAAAGAGCGCAGAGAGAGAGAGAAAGAGCGCAGAGAGAGAGAAAGATTAAGAAAGAGAGCAGAGAGAGAAAGAAAGAGCGCAGAGAGAGAGAAAGAAAGAGCGCAGAGAGAGAAAGAAAGAGCGCAGAGAGAGAAAGAAAGAGCGCAGAGAGAGAATGAAAGAGCGCAAAGAGAGAAAAAAAGAGCGCAAAGAGAGAGAAAAAGAGTGCAGAGAGAAAGAAAGAAAGAGCGTAGAGAGAAAGAAAGAGCGCAGAGAGAGAGAGAGAGCGCAGAGAGAGAAAGAGAAAGAAAGCGCGCAGAGAGAGAAAGAGAAAGAAAGAGCGCAGGGAGAGAGAGAGAAAGAGCGCAGAGAGAGAGAGAAAGAGCGCAGAGAGAGAAAAAAAGAGCGCAAAGAGAGAAAAAAAGAGCGCAGAGAGAGAAAGAAAGAGCGCAGAGAGAGAGAAAGAAAGAGCGCAGAGAGAGAGAGAGATCGCAGAGAGAGAAAGAGAAAGAAAGAGCGCAGAGAGAGAAAGAGAAAGAAAGAGCGCAGGGAGAGAGAAAGAAAGAGCGCAGAGAGAAAGAAAGAGCGCAGAGAGTGAGAAAGAAAGAGCGCAGAGAGAGAGAAAGAAAGAGCGCAGAGAGAGAAAGAAAGAGCGCAGAGAGTGAGAAAGAAAGAGCGCAGAGAGAGAGAAAGAAAGAGCGCAGAGAGAGAAAGAAAGAGCACAGAGAGAGAAAGAAAGAGCGCAGAGAGAGAGAGAGAGCACAGAGAGAGAGAGCACAGAGAGAAAGAAAGAGCGCAGATAGAGAGAAATAGCGCAGAGAGAGAGAAAGAAAGTGCGCAGAGAGAAAGAAAGAGCGCAGAGAGAAAGAAAGAGCGCAGAGAGAGAGAAAGAAAGAGCGCAGAGAGAGAGAAAGAAAGAGCGCAGAGAGAGAGAAAGAAAGAGCGCAGAGAGAGAGAAAGAAAGAGCGCAGAGAGAGAAAGAAAGAGCGCAGAGAGAGAAAGAAAGAAAGAGCGCAGAGAGAGAAAGAAAGAGCGCAGAGAGAGAAAGAAAGAGCGCAAAGAGAGAAAAAAAGAGCGCAAAGAGAGAGAAAAAGAGCGCAGAGAGAAAGAAAGAAAGAGCGCAGAGAGAAAGAAAGAGCGCAGAGAGAGAGAGAGAGCGCAGAGAGAGAAAGAGAAAGAAAGAGCGCAGAGAGAGAGAGAGAAAGAAAGAGCGCAGAGAGAGAGAAAGAAAGAGCGCAGAGAGAGAGAAAGAAAGAGCGCAGAGAGAGAGAAAGAAAGAGCGCAGAGAGAGAAAGAAAGAGCGCAGAGAGAGAAAGAAAGAAAGAGCACAGAGAGAGAAAGAAAGAGCGCAGAGAGAAAGAAAGAGCGCAGAGAGAGAGAGAGAGCGCAGAGAGAGAAAGAGAAAGAAAGAGCGCAGAGAGAGAGAGAGAAAGAAAGAGCGCAGAGAGAGAGAAAGAAAGAGCGCAGAGAGAGAGAAAGAAAGAGCGCAGAGAGAGAGAAAGAAAGAGCGCAGAGAGAGAAAGAAAGAGCGCAGAGAGAGAAAGAAAGAAAGAGCACAGAGAGAGAAAGAAAGAGCACAGAGAGAGAACGAAAGAGCGCAAAGAGAGAAAAAAAGAGCGCAAAGAGAGAGAAAAAGAGCGCAGAGAGAAAGAAAGAAAGAGCGTAGAGAGAAAGAAAGAGCGCAGAGAGAGAGAGAGAGCGCAGAGAGAGAAAGAGAAAGAAAGAGCGCAGAGAGAGAAAGAGAAAGAAAGAGCGCAGGGAGAGAGAGAGAAAGAGCGCAGAGAGAGAGAGAAAGAGCGCAGAGAGAGAAAAAAAGAGCGCAAAGAGAGAAAAAAAGAGCGCAGAGAGAGAAAGAAAGAGCGCAGAGAGAGAGAAAGAAAGAGCGCAGAGAGAGAGAGCGCAGAGAGTGAAAGAGAAAGAAAGAGCGCAGAGAGAGAAAGAGAAAGAAAGAGCGCAGGGAGAGAGAAAGAAAGAGCGCAGAGAGAAAGAAAGAGCGCAGAGAGTGAGAAAGAAAGAGCGCAGAGAGAGAGAAAGAAAGAGCGCAGAGAGAGAAAGAAAGAGCGCAGAGAGAGAAAGAAAGAGCGCAGAGAGAGAGAGAGAGCGCAGAGAGAGAGAAAGAAAGTGCACAGAGAGAAAGAAAGAGCGCAGCGAGAAAGAAAGAGCGCAGAGAGAGAGAAAGAAAGAGCGCAGAGAGAGAGGAAGAAAGAGCGCAGAGAGAGAGAAAGAAAGAGCGCAGAGAGAGAGAAAGAAAGAGCGCAGAGAGAGAGATAGAAAGAGCGCAGAGAGAGAGAAAGACAGAGCGCAGAGAGAGAGAAAGAAAGAGCGCAGAGAGAGAGAAAGAAAGAGCGCAGAGAGAGAGAAAGAAAGAGCGCAGAGAGAGAAAGAAAGAGCGCAGAGAGAGAAAGAAAGAAAGAGCGCAGAGAGAGAAAGAAAGAGCGCAAAGAGAGAAAAAAAGAGCGCAAAGAGAGAGAAAAAGAGCGCAGAGAGAAAGAAAGAAAGAGCGCAGAGAGAAAGAAAGAGCGCAGAGAGAGAGAGAGAGCGCAGAGAGAGAAAGAGAAAGAAAGAGCGCAGAGAGAGAAAGAGAAAGAAAGAGCGCAGGGAGAGAGAAAGAAAGAGCGCAGAGAGAAAGAAAGAGCGCAGAGAGTGAGAAAGAAAGAGCGCAGAGAGAGAGAAAGAAAGAGCGCAGAGAGAGAGAAAGAAAGTGCGCAGAGAGAAAGAAAGAGCGCAGAGAGAAAGAAAGAGCGCAGAGAGAGAGAAAGAAAGAGCGCAGAGAGAGAGAAAGAAAGAGCGCAGAGAGAGAGAAAGAAAGAGAGCAGAGAGAGAGAAAGAAAGAGCGCAGAGAGAGAAAGAAAGAGCGCAGAGAGAGAAAGAAAGAGCGCAGAGAGAGAGAGAGCGCAGAGAGAGAGAGCACAGAGAGAAAGAAAGAGCGCAGATAGAGAGAAATAGCGCAGAGAGAGAGAAAGAAAGTGCGCAGAGAGAAAGAAAGAGCGCAGAGAGAAAGAAAGAGCGCAGAGAGAGAGAAAGAAAGAGCGCAGAGAGAGAGAAAGAAAGAGCGCAGAGAGAGAGAAAGAAAGAGCGCAGAGAGAGAGAAAGAAAGAGCGCAGAGAGAGAAAGAAAGAGCGCAAAGAGAGAAAAAAAGAGCGCAAAGAGAGAGAAAAAGAGCGCAGAGAGAAAGAAAGAAAGAGCGCAGAGAGAAAGAAAGAGCACAGAGAGAGAGGGAGAGCGCAGAGAGAGAAAGAGAAAGAAAGAGCGCAGAGAGAGAGAAAGAAAGAGCGCAGGGAGAGAGAGAGAAAGAGCGCAGAGAGAGAGAGAAAGAGCGCAGAGAGAGAGAAAGATTAAGAAAGAGCGCAGAGAGAGAAAGAAAGAGCGCAGAGAGAGAGAAAGAAAGAGCGCAGAGAGAGAGAAAGAAAGAGCGCATAGAGAGAAAGAAAGAGCGCAGAGAGAGAGAAAGAAAGAGCGCAGAGAGAGAGAAAGAAAGAGCGCAGAGAGATAAAGAAAGAGCGCAGAGAGAGAAAGAAAGAGCGCAGAGAGAGAAAGAAAGAGCGCAGAGAGAGAAAGAAAGAGCGCAGAGAGAGAAAGAAAGAGCGCAGAGAGAGAGAAAGAAAGTGCGCAGAGAGAAAGAAAGAGCGCAGAGAGAAAGAAAGAGCGCAGAGAGAAAGAAAGAGCGCAGAGAGAAAGAAAGAGCGCAGAGAGAGAGAAAGAAAGAGCGCAGAGAGAGAGAAAGAAAGAGCGCAGAGAGAGAAAGAAAGAGCGCAGAGAGAGAAAGAAAGAGCGCAGAGAGAGAGAGAGCGCAGAGAGAGAGAGCACAGAGAGAAAGAAAGAGCGCAGATAGAGAGAAATAGCGCAGAGAGAGAGAAAGAAAGTGCGCAGAGAGAAAGAAAGAGCGCAGAGAGAAAGAAAGAGCGCAGAGAGAGAGAAAGAAAGAGCGCAGAGAGAGAGAAAGAAAGAGCGCAGAGAGAGAGAAAGAAAGAGCGCAGAGAGAGAGAAAGAAAGAGCTCAGAGAGAGAAAGAAAGAGCGCAAAGAGAGAAAAAAAGAGCGCAAAGAGAGAGAAAAAGAGCGCAGAGAGAAAGAAAGAAAGAGCGCAGAGAGAAAGAAAGAGCGCAGAGAGAGAGGGAGAGCGCAGAGAGAGAAAGAGAAAGAAAGAGCGCAGAGAGAGAAAGAGAAAGAAAGAGCACAGGGAGAGAGAGAGAAAGAGCGCAGAGAGAGAGAGAAAGAGCGCAGAGAGAGAGAAAGATTAAGAAAGAGCGCAGAGAGAGAAAGAAAGAGCGCAGAGAGAGAGAAAGAAAGAGCGCAGAGAGAGAGAAAGAAAGAGCGCAGAGAGAGAAAGAAAGAGCGCAGAGAGAGAGAAAGAAAGAGCGCAGAGAGAGAGAAAGAAAGAGCGCAGAGAGATAAAGAAAGAGCGCAGAGAGAGAAAGAAAGAAAGAGCGCAGAGAGAGAAAGAAAGAGCGCAGAGAGAGAAAGAAAGAGCGCAGAGAGAGAAAGAAACAGCGGAGAGAGAGAGAAATAGCGCAGAGAGAGAGAAAGGAAGTGCGCAGAGAGAAAGAAAGAGCGCAGAGAGAAAGAAAGAGTGCAGAGAGAGAGAAAGAAAGAGCGCAGAGAGAGAGAAAGAAAGAGCGCAGAGAGAGAGAAAGAAAGAGCGCAGAGAGAGAGAAAGAAAGAGCGCAGAGAGAGAAAGAAAGAGCGCAAAAAGAGAAAAAAAGAGCGCAAAGAGAGAGAAAAAGAGCGCAGAGAGAAAGAAAGAAAGAGCGCAGAGAGAGAGAGAGAGCGCAGAGAGAGAAAGAGAAAGAAAGAGCGCAGAGAGAGAGAGAAAGAAAGAGCGCAGAGAGAGAGAAAGAAAGAGCGCAAAAAGAGAAAAAAAGAGCGCAAAGAGAGAGAAAAAGAGCGCAGAGAGAAAGAAAGAAAGAGCGCAGAGAGAGAGAGAGAGCGCAGAGAGAGAAAGAGAAAGAAAGAGCGCAGAGAGAGAAAGAGAAAGAAAGAGCGCAGGGAGAGAGAGAAAGAGCGCAGAGAGAGAGAAAGAAAGAGCGCAGAGAGAGAAAGAAATAAAGAGCGCAGAGAGAGAAAGAAAGAGCGCAGAGAGAGAAAGAAAGAGCGCAAAGAGAGAAAAAAAGAGCGCAAAGAGAGAAAAAAAGAGCGCAGAGAGAAAGAAAGAAAGAGCACAGAGAGAGAAAGAGCGCAGAGAGAGAAAGTGCGCAGAGAGAGAAAGAGCGCAGAGAGAAAGAAAGAGCACAGAGAGAGAGAGAAAGAGCGCAGAGAGAGAAAGATAGAAAGAGCGCAAAGAGAGAAAAAAAGAGCGCAGAGAGAGAAAGAGCGCAGAGAGAGAAAGAAAGAAAGAGCGCAGAGAGAGAAAGAAAGAGCGCAGAGAGAGAAAAAAAGAGCGCAAAGAGAGAGAAAAAGAGCGCAGAGAGAAAGAAAGAAAGAGCGCAGAGAGAGAGAGAGCGCAGAGAGATAAAGAGAAAGAAAGAGCGCAGAGAGAGAAAGAGAAAGAAAGAGCGCAGGGAGAGAGAGAGAAAGAGCGCAGAGAGAGAGAAAGAAAAAGCGCAGAGAGAGAGAAAGAAAGAGCGCAGAGAGAGAAAGAAAGAGCGCAGAGAGAGAGAAAGAAAGAGCGCAGAGAGAGAGAAAGAAAGAGCGCAGAGAGATAAAGAAAGAGCGCAGAGAGAGAAAGAAAGAAAGAGCGCAGAGAGAGAAAGAAAGAGCGCAGAGAGAGAAAGAAAGAGCGCAGAGAGAGAAAGAAAGAGCGCAGAGAGAGAGAAAGAAAGAGCGCAGAGAGAAAGAAATAGCGCAGAGAGAGAGAAAGAAAGAGCGCAGAGAGAGAGAAAGAAAGAGCGCAGAGAGATAGAAAGGAAGAGCGCAGAGAGAGAGAAAGAAAGAGCACAGAGAGAGAAAGAAAGAGCGCAGAGAGAGAAAGAAAGAGCGCAGAGAGAGAGAGATTGAGCGCACAGAGAGAGAGAAAGAGCGCAGAGAGAGAGAGAGAAAGAGCACAGAGAGAGAGAAAGAAAGAGCGCAGAGAGAGAGAAAGAAAGAGCGCAGAGAGAGAAAGAAAGAAAGAGCGCAGAGAGAGAAAGAAAGAGCGCAGAGAGAGAGAGAGCGCAGAGAGAGAGGAAGAAAGAGCGCAGAGAGAGAGAGAAAGAGCGCAGAGAGAGAGAGAAAGAGCGCAGAGAGAAAGAGAGCGCAGACAGAGAGAGAGTGCAGAGCAAGAGAGAGCGCAGAGAGAGAGAAAGAAAGAGCGCAGAGAGAGAGAAAGAGCGCTAGAGAAAGAAAAAGCGCAGAGAGAGAGGAAGAAAGAGCGCAGAGAGAGAAAGAAAAAAAGAGCGCAGAGAGAGAAAGAAAGAGCGCAGAGAGAGAGAAAGAGCGCAGAGAGAGAGAAAGAGCGCAGAGAGAGAGAAAGAAAGAGCGCAGAGAGAGAGAAAGACAGAGCGCAGAGAGAGAGAAAGAAAGAGCGCAGAGAGAGAGAAAGAAAGAGCGCAGAGAGAGAGAAAGAAAGAGCGCAGAGAGAGAAAGAAAGAGCGCAGAGAGAGAAAGAAAGAAAGAGCGCAGAGAGAGAAAGAAAGAGCGCAAAGAGAGAAAAAAAGAGCGCAAAGAGAGAGAAAAAGAGCGCAGAGAGAAAGAAAGAAAGAGCGCAGAGAGAAAGAAAGAGCGCAGAGAGAGAGAGAGAGCGCAGAGAGAGAAAGAGAAAGAAAGAGCGCAGAGAGAGAAAGAGAAAGAAAGAGCGCAGGGAGAGAGAAAGAAAGAGCGCAGAGAGAAAGAAAGAGCGCAGAGAGTGAGAAAGAAAGAGCGCAGAGAGAGAGAAAGAAAGAGCGCAGAGAGAGAGAAAGAAAGTGCGCAGAGAGAAAGAAAGAGCGCAGAGAGAAAGAAAGAGCGCAGAGAGAGAGAAAGAAAGAGCGCAGAGAGAGAGAAAGAAAGAGCGCAGAGAGAGAGAAAGAAAGAGAGCAGAGAGAGAGAAAGAAAGAGCGCAGAGAGAGAAAGAAAGAGCGCAGAGAGAGAAAGAAAGAGCGCAGAGAGAGAGAGAGCGCAGAGAGAGAGAGCACAGAGAGAAAGAAAGAGCGCAGATAGAGAGAAATAGCGCAGAGAGAGAGAAAGAAAGTGCGCAGAGAGAAAGAAAGAGCGCAGAGAGAAAGAAAGAGCGCAGAGAGAGAGAAAGAAAGAGCGCAGAGAGAGAGAAAGAAAGAGCGCAGAGAGAGAGAAAGAAAGAGCGCAGAGAGAGAGAAAGAAAGAGCGCAGAGAGAGAAAGAAAGAGCGCAAAGAGAGAAAAAAAGAGCGCAAAGAGAGAGAAAAAGAGCGCAGAGAGAAAGAAAGAAAGAGCGCAGAGAGAAAGAAAGAGCGCAGAGAGAGAGGGAGAGCGCAGAGAGAGAAAGAGAAAGAAAGAGCGCAGAGAGAGAGAAAGAAAGAGCGCAGGGAGAGAGAGAGAAAGAGCGCAGAGAGAGAGAGAAAGAGCGCAGAGAGAGAGAAAGATTAAGAAAGAGCGCAGAGAGAGAAAGAAAGAGCGCAGAGAGAGAGAAAGAAAGAGCGCAGAGAGAGAGAAAGAAAGAGCGCATAGAGAGAAAGAAAGAGCGCAGAGAGAGAGAAAGAAAGAGCGCAGAGAGAGAGAAAGAAAGAGCGCAGAGAGATAAAGAAAGAGCGCAGAGAGAGAAAGAAAGAAAGAGCGCAGAGAGAGAAAGAAAGAGCGCAGAGAGAGAAAGAAAGAGCGCAGAGAGAGAAAGAAAGAGCGCAGAGAGAGAGAAAGAAAGTGCGCAGAGAGAAAGAAAGAGCGCAGAGAGAAAGAAAGAGCGCAGAGAGAAAGAAAGAGCGCAGAGAGAAAGAAAGAGCGCAGAGAGAGAGAAAGAAAGAGCGCAGAGAGAGAGAAAGAAAGAGCGCAGAGAGAGAAAGAAAGAGCGCAGAGAGAGAAAGAAAGAGCGCAGAGAGAGAGAGAGCGCAGAGAGAGAGAGCACAGAGAGAAAGAAAGAGCGCAGATAGAGAGAAATAGCGCAGAGAGAGAGAAAGAAAGTGCGCAGAGAGAAAGAAAGAGCGCAGAGAGAAAGAAAGAGCGCAGAGAGAAAGAAAGAGCGCAGAGAGAGAGAAAGAAAGAGCGCAGAGAGAGAGAAAGAAAGAGCGCAGAGAGAGAGAAAGAAAGAGCGCAGAGAGAGAGAAAGAAAGAGCTCAGAGAGAGAAAGAAAGAGCGCAAAGAGAGAAAAAAAGAGCGCAAAGAGAGAGAAAAAGAGCGCAGAGAGAAAGAAAGAAAGAGCGCAGAGAGAAAGAAAGAGCGCAGAGAGAGAGGGAGAGCGCAGAGAGAGAAAGAGAAAGAAAGAGCGCAGAGAGAGAAAGAGAAAGAAAGAGCACAGGGAGAGAGAGAGAAAGAGCGCAGAGAGAGAGAGAAAGAGCGCAGAGAGAGAGAAAGATTAAGAAAGAGCGCAGAGAGAGAAAGAAAGAGCGCAGAGAGAGAGAAAGAAAGAGCGCAGAGAGAGAGAAAGAAAGAGCGCAGAGAGAGAAAGAAAGAGCGCAGAGAGAGAGAAAGAAAGAGCGCAGAGAGAGAGAAAGAAAGAGCGCAGAGAGATAAAGAAAGAGCGCAGAGAGAGAAAGAAAGAAAGAGCGCAGAGAGAGAAAGAAAGAGCGCAGAGAGAGAAAGAAAGAGCGCAGAGAGAGAAAGAAACAGCGGAGAGAGAGAGAAATAGCGCAGAGAGAGAGAAAGGAAGTGCGCAGAGAGAAAGAAAGAGCGCAGAGAGAAAGAAAGAGTGCAGAGAGAGAGAAAGAAAGAGCGCAGAGAGAGAGAAAGAAAGAGCGCAGAGAGAGAGAAAGAAAGAGCGCAGAGAGAGAGAAAGAAAGAGCGCAGAGAGAGAAAGAAAGAGCGCAAAAAGAGAAAAAAAGAGCGCAAAGAGAGAGAAAAAGAGCGCAGAGAGAAAGAAAGAAAGAGCGCAGAGAGAGAGAGAGAGCGCAGAGAGAGAAAGAGAAAGAAAGAGCGCAGAGAGAGAGAGAAAGAAAGAGCGCAGAGAGAGAGAAAGAAAGAGCGCAAAAAGAGAAAAAAAGAGCGCAAAGAGAGAGAAAAAGAGCGCAGAGAGAAAGAAAGAAAGAGCGCAGAGAGAGAGAGAGAGCGCAGAGAGAGAAAGAGAAAGAAAGAGCGCAGAGAGAGAAAGAGAAAGAAAGAGCGCAGGGAGAGAGAGAAAGAGCGCAGAGAGAGAGAAAGAAAGAGCGCAGAGAGAGAAAGAAATAAAGAGCGCAGAGAGAGAAAGAAAGAGCGCAGAGAGAGAAAGAAAGAGCGCAAAGAGAGAAAAAAAGAGCGCAAAGAGAGAAAAAAAGAGCGCAGAGAGAAAGAAAGAAAGAGCACAGAGAGAGA
This sequence comes from Ascaphus truei, assembly GCF_040206685.1. NCBI lineage: Eukaryota > Metazoa > Chordata > Amphibia > Anura > Ascaphidae > Ascaphus > Ascaphus truei. The sequence continues at coordinate 128,528 of NW_027454407.1, read as the reverse complement.
AAGAGCGCAGAGAGAGAAAGTGCGCAGAGAGAGAAAGAGCGCAGAGAGAAAGAAAGAGCACAGAGAGAGAGAGAAAGAGCGCAGAGAGAGAAAGATAGAAAGAGCGCAAAGAGAGAAAAAAAGAGCGCAGAGAGAGAAAGAGCGCAGAGAGAGAAAGAAAGAAAGAGCGCAGAGAGAGAAAGAAAGAGCGCAGAGAGAGAAAAAAAGAGCGCAAAGAGAGAGAAAAAGAGCGCAGAGAGAAAGAAAGAAAGAGCGCAGAGAGAGAGAGAGCGCAGAGAGATAAAGAGAAAGAAAGAGCGCAGAGAGAGAAAGAGAAAGAAAGAGCGCAGGGAGAGAGAGAGAAAGAGCGCAGAGAGAGAGAAAGAAAAAGCGCAGAGAGAGAGAAAGAAAGAGCGCAGAGAGAGAAAGAAAGAGCGCAGAGAGAGAGAAAGAAAGAGCGCAGAGAGAGAGAAAGAAAGAGCGCAGAGAGATAAAGAAAGAGCGCAGAGAGAGAAAGAAAGAAAGAGCGCAGAGAGAGAAAGAAAGAGCGCAGAGAGAGAAAGAAAGAGCGCAGAGAGAGAAAGAAAGAGCGCAGAGAGAGAGAAAGAAAGAGCGCAGAGAGAAAGAAAGAGCGCAGAGAGAGAGAAAGAAAGAGCGCAGAGAGAGAGAAAGAAAGAGCGCAGAGAGATAGAAAGAAAGAGCGCAGAGAGAGAGAAAGAAAGAGCACAGAGAGAGAAAGAAAGAGCGCAGAGAGAGAAAGAAAGAGCGCAGAGAGAGAGAGATTGAGCGCACAGAGAGAGAGAAAGAGCGCAGAGAGAGAGAGAGAAAGAGCACAGAGAGAGAGAAAGAAAGAGCGCAGAGAGAGAGAAAGAAAGAGCGCAGAGAGAGAAAGAAAGAAAGAGCGCAGAGAGAGAAAGAAAGAGCGCAGAGAGAGAGAGAGCGCAGAGAGAGAGGAAGAAAGAGCGCAGAGAGAGAGAGAAAGAGCGCAGAGAGAGAGAGAAAGAGCGCAGAGAGAAAGAGAGCGCAGACAGAGAGAGAGTGCAGAGCAAGAGAGAGCGCAGAGAGAGAGAAAGAAAGAGCGCAGAGAGAGAGAAAGAGCGCTAGAGAAAGAAAAAGCGCAGAGAGAGAGGAAGAAAGAGCGCAGAGAGAGAAAGAAAAAAAAGAGCGCAGAGAGAGAAAGAAAGAGCGCAGAGAGAGAGAAAGAGCGCAGAGAGAGAGAAAGAGCGCAGAGAGAGAGAAAGAAAGAGCGCAGAGAGAGAAAGAAAGAGCGCAGAGAGAGAGAAAGTAAGAGCGCAGAGAGAAAGAAAGAGCGCAGAGAGTGAGAAAGAAAGAGCGCAGAGAGAGAGAAAGAAAAAGTGCAGAGAGAGAAAGAATGAGCGCAGAGAGAGAAAGAAAGAGCGCAGCGAGAGAGAGCGCAGAGAGAGAGAGCACAGAGAGAAAGAAAGAGCGCAGAGAGAAAGAAAGAGTGCAGAGAGAAAGAAAGAGCGCAGAGAGAGAGAAAGAAAGAGCGCAGAGAGAGAAAGAAAGAGCACAGAGAGAGAAAGAAAGAAAGAGCGCAGAGAGAGAAAGAAAGAGCGCAGAGAGAGAGAGAGAGCGCAGAGAGAGAGGAAGAAAGAGCGCAGAGAGAGAGAGAAAGAGCGCAGAGAGAGAGAGAAAGAGCGCAGAGAGAAAGAGAGCGCAGACAGAGAGAGAGCGCAGAGAGAGAGAGAGTGCAGAGAGAGAGAAAGAAAGAGCGCAGAGAGAGAGAAAGAGCGCTAGCGAAAGAAAAAGTGCAGAGAGAGAGAGGAAGAAAGAGCGCAGAGAGAGAAAGTAAGAAAGAGCGCAGAGAGAGAAAGAAAGAGCGCAGAGAGAAAGAAAGAGCGCAGAGAGAAAGAAAGAGCGCAGAGAGAGAGAAAGAAAGAGCGCAGAGAGAGAAAGAAAGAGCGCAGAGAGAGAAAGAAAGAAAGAGCGCAGAGAGAGAAAGAAAGAGCGCAGAGAGAGAGAGAGCGCAGAGAGAGAGGAAGAAAGAGCGCAGAGAGAGAGAGAAAGAGCGCAGAGAGAGAGAGAAAGAGCGCAGAGAGAAAGAGAGCGCAGACAGAGAGAGAGCGCAGAGAGAGAGAGAGCGCAGAGAGAGAGAAAGAAAGAGCGCAGAGAGAGAGAAAGAGCGCTAGAGAAAGAAAAAGTGCAGAGAGAGAGAGGAAGAAAGAGCGCAGAGAGAGAAAGTAAGAAAGAGCGCAGAGAGAGAAAGAAAGAGCGCAGAGAGAGAGAAAGAGCGCAGAGAGAGAGAAAGAGCACAGAGTGAGAGAAAGAAAGAGCGCAGAGAGAGAAAGAAAGAGCGCAGAGAGAGAGAAAGAAACAGTGCAGAGAGAAAGAAAGAGCGCAGAGAGAAAGAAAGAGCGCAGAGAGAGAGAAAGAAAGAGCGCAGAGAGAGAGAAAGAAAGAGCGCAGAGAGAGAAAGAAAGAGCGCAGAGAGAGAAAGAAAGAGCGCAGAGAGAGAGAGAGAGCGCAGAGAGAGAGAGCGCTGAGAGAAAGAAAGAGCACAGAGAGAAAGAAAGAGTGCAGAGAGAGAAAGTAAGAGCGCAGAGAGAGAAAGAAAGAGCGCAGAGAGAGAGAGCGCAGAGAGAGAGAGAAAGAGCGCAGAGAGAGAGAAAGAGCGCAGAGAGAGAGAAAGAGCGCAGAGAGAAAGAAAGAGCGCAGAGAGAGAGAAAGAAAGAGCGCAGAGTGAGATAAAGAAAGAGCGCAGAGAGAGAAAGAAAGAGCGCAGAGAGAGAGAGAATGAGCGCACAGAGAGAGAGAAAGAGCGCAGAGAGAGAGAGAGAAAGAGCGCAGAGAGAGAGAAAGAAAGAGCGCAGAGAGAGAGAGAAAGAAAGAGCGCAGAGAGAGAGAGAAAGAAAGAGCGCAGAGAGAGAAAGAAAGAAAGAAAGAGCGCAGAGAGAGAAAGAAAGAGCGCAGAGAGAGAGAGAGCGCAGAGAGAGAGGAAGAAAGAGCGCAGAGAGAGAGAGAAAGAGCGCAGAGAGAGAGAGAAAGAGCGCTAGAGAAAGAAAAAGCGCAGAGAGAGAGGAAGAAAGAGCGCAGAGAGAGAAAGAAAGAGCGCAGAGAGAGAAAGAAAGAGCGCAGAGAGAGAGAGAAAGAGCGCAGAGAGAGAAAGAAAGAGCGCAAAGAGAGAAAAAAAGAGCGCAGAGAGAAAGAAAGAAAAAGTGCAGAGAGAAAGAAAGAAAGAGCGCAGAGAGAGAGAAAGAGCGCAGAGAGAGAAAGAGAAAGAAAGAGCGCAGAGAGAGAGAGAAAGAGCGCAGAGAGAGAGAGAAAGAGCGCAGAGAGAGAGAAAGAGCGCAGAGAGAGAGAAATAGCGCAGAGAGAGAAAGAAAGAGCGCAGAGAGAGAAAGAAAGAGCGCAGAGAGAGAGAGCGCAGAGAGAGAGAGAAAGAGCGCAGAGAGAGAGAAAGAGCGCAGAGAGAAAGAAAGAGCGCAGAGAGAAAGAAAGAGCGCAGAGAGAGAGAAAGAAAGAGCGCAGAGAGAGATAAAGAAAGAGCGCAGAGAGAGAAAGAAAGAGCGCAGAGAGAGAGAGATTGAGCGCACAGAGAGAGAGAAAGAGCGCAGAGAGAGAGAGAGAAAGAGCACAGAGAGAGAGAAAGAAAGAGCGCAGAGAGAGAGAAAGAAAGAGCGCAGAGAGAGAAAGAAAGAAAGAGCGCAGAGAGAGAAAGAAAGAGCGCAGAGAGAGAGAGAGCGCAGAGAGAGAGGAAGAAAGAGCGCAGAGAGAGAGAGAAAGAGCGCAGAGAGAGAGAGAAAGAGCGCAGAGAGAAAGAGAGCGCAGACAGAGAGAGAGTGCAGAGCAAGAGAGAGCGCAGAGAGAGAGAAAGAAAGAGCGCAGAGAGAGAGAAAGAGCGCTAGAGAAAGAAAAAGCGCAGAGAGAGAGGAAGAAAGAGCGCAGAGAGAGAGAGAAAGAAAGAGCGCAGAGAGAGAAAGAAAGAGCGCAGAGAGAGAGAAAGAGCGCAGAGAGAGAGAAAGAGCGCAGAGAGAGAGAAAGAGCGCAGAGAGAGAGAAAGAAAGAGCGCAGAGAGAGAAAGAAAGAGCGCAGAGAGAGAGAAAGTAAGAGCGCAGAGAGAAAGAAAGAGCGCAGAGAGTGAGAAAGAAAGAGCGCAGAGAGAGAGAAAGAAAAAGTGCAGAGAGAGAAAGAATGAGCGCAGAGAGAGAAAGAAAGAGCGCAGAGAGAGAGAGCGCAGAGAGAGAGAGCACAGAGAGAAAGAAAGAGCGCAGAGAGAAAGAAAGAGTGCAGAGAGAAAGAAAGAGCGCAGAGAGAGAGAAAGAAAGAGCGCAGAGAGAGAAAGAAAGAGCACAGAGAGAGAAAGAAAGAAAGAGCGCAGAGAGAGAAAGAAAGAGCGCAGAGAGAGAGAGAGAGCGCAGAGAGAGAGGAAGAAAGAGCGCAGAGAGAGAGAGAAAGAGCGCAGAGAGAGAGAAAGAGCGCAGAGAGAAAGAGAGCGCAGACAGAGAGAGAGCGCAGAGAGAGAGAGAGTGCAGAGAGAGAGAAAGAAAGAGCGCAGAGAGAGAGAAAGAGCGCTAGCGAAAGAAAAAGTGCAGAGAGAGAGAGGAAGAAAGAGCGCAGAGAGAGAAAGTAAGAAAGAGCGCAGAGAGAGAAAGAAAGAGCGCAGAGAGAGAGAAAGAGCGCAGAGAGAGAGAGAGCGCAGGCAGAGAGAGCACAGAGAGAAAGAAAGAGCGCAGAGAGAAAGAAAGAGTGCAGAGAGAGAGAAAGAAACAGCGCAGAGAGAAAGAAAGAGCGCAGAGAGAAAGAAAGAGCGCAGAGAGAGAGAAAGAAAGAGCGCAGAGAGAGAAAGAAAGAGCGCAGAGAGAGAAAGAAAGAAAGAGCGCAGAGAGAGAAAGAAAGAGCGCAGAGAGAGAGAGAGCGCAGAGAGAGAGAGAATGAGCGCACAGAGAGAGAGAAAGAGCGCAGAGAGAGAGAGAGAAAGAGCGCAGAGAGAGAGAAAGAAAGAGCGCAGAGAGAGAGAGAAAGAAAGAGCGCAGAGAGAGAAAGAAAGAAAGAAAGAGCGCAGAGAGAGAAAGAAAGAGCGCAGAGAGAGAGAGAGCGCAGAGAGAGAGGAAGAAAGAGCGCAGAGAGAGAGAGAAAGAGAGAGAGAGAAAGAAAGAGCGCAGAGAGAGAGAAAGAGCGCTAGAGAAAGAAAAAGCGCAGAGAGAGAGGAAGAAAGAGCGCAGAGAGAGAAAGAAAGAAAGAGCGCAGAGAGAGAAAGAAAGAGCGCAGAGAGAGAGAGAAAGAGCGCAGAGAGAGAAAGAAAGAGCGCAAAGAGAGAAAAAAAGAGCGCAGAGAGAAAGAAAGAAAAAGTGCAGAGAGAAAGAAAGAAAGAGCGCAGAGAGAGAGAAAGAGCGCAGAGAGAGAAAGAGAAAGAAAGAGCGCAGACAGAGAGAGAGAAAGAGCGCAGAGAGAGAGAGAAAGAGCGCAGAGAGAGAGAAAGAGCGCAGAGAGAGAGAAAGAGCGCAGAGAGAGAAAGAAAGAGCGCAGAGAGAGAAAGAAAGAGCGCAGAGAGAGAGAGCGCAGAGAGAGAGAGAGAAAGAGCGCAGAGAGAGAGAAAGAGCGCAGAGAGAAAGAAAGAGCGCAGAGAGAAAGAAAGAGCGCAGAGAGAAAGAAAGAGCGCAGAGAGAGAGAAAGAAAGAGCGCAGAGAGAGATAAAGAAAGAGCGCAGAGAGAGAAAGAAAGAGCGCAGAGAGAGAGAGATTGAGCGCACAGAGAGAGAGAAAGAGCGCAGAGAGAGAGAGAGAAAGAGCACAGAGAGAGAGAAAGAAAGAGCGCAGAGAGAGAGAAAGAAAGAGTGCAGAGAGAGAAAGAAAGAAAGAGCGCAGAGAGAGAAAGAAAGAGCGCAGAGAGAGAGAGAGCGCAGAGAGAGAGGAAGAAAGAGCGCAGAGAGAGAGAGAAAGAGCGCAGAGAGAGAGAGAAAGAGCGCAGAGAGAAAGAGAGCGCAGACAGAGAGAGAGTGCAGAGCAAGAGAGAGCGCAGAGAGAGAGAAAGAAAGAGCGCAGAGAGAGAGAAAGAGCGCTAGAGAAAGAAAAAGCGCAGAGAGAGAGGAAGAAAGAGCGCAGAGAGAGAAAGAAAGAAAGAGCGCAGAGAGAGAAAGAAAGAGCGCAGAGAGAGAGAAAGAGCGCAGAGAGAGAGAAAGAGCGCAGAGAGAGAGAAAGAAAGAGCGCAGAGAGAGAAAGAAAGAGCGCAGAGAGAGAGAAAGTAAGAGCGCAGAGAGAAAGAAAGAGCGCAGAGAGAGAGAAAGAAAGAGCGCAGAGAGAGAGAAAGAAAAAGTGCAGAGAGAGAAAGAATGAGCGCAGAGAGAGAAAGAAAGAGCGCAGAGAGAGAGAGCGCAGAGAGAGAGAGCACAGAGAGAAAGAAAGAGCGCAGAGAGAAAGAAAGAGTGCAGAGAGAAAGAAAGAGCGCAGAGAGAGAGAAAGAAAGAGCGCAGAGAGAGAAAGAAAGAGCACAGAGAGAGAAAGAAAGAAAGAGCGCAGAGAGAGAAAGAAAGAGCGCAGAGAGAGAGAGAGAGCGCAGAGAGAGAGGAAGAAAGAGCGCAGAGAGAGAGAGAAAGAGCGCAGAGAGAGAGAGAAAGAGCGCAGAGAGAAAGAGAGCGCAGACAGAGAGAGAGCGCAGAGAGAGAGAGAGTGCAGAGAGAGAGAAAGAAAGAGCGCAGAGAGAGAGAAAGAGCGCTAGCGAAAGAAAAAGTGCAGAGAGAGAGAGGAAGAAAGAGCGCAGAGAGAGAAAGTAAGAAAGAGCGCAGAGAGAGAAAGAAAGAGCGCAGAGAGAGAGAAAGAGCGCAGAGAGAGAGAGAGCGCAGGAAGAGAGAGCACAGAGAGAAAGAAAGAGCGCAGAGAGAAAGAAAGAGTGCAGAGAGAGAGAAAGAAACAGCGCAGAGAGAAAGAAAGAGCGCAGAGAGAAAGAAAGAGCGCAAAGAGAGAGAAAGAAAGAGCGCAGAGAGAGAAAGAAAGAGCGCAGAGAGAGAAAGAAAGAAAGAGCGCAGAGAGAGAAAGAAAGAGCGCAGAGAGAGAGAGAGCGCAGAGAGAGAGGAAGAAAGAGCGCAGAGAGAGAGAGAAAGAGCGCAGAGAGAGAGAGAAAGAGCGCAGAGAGAAAGAGAGCGCAGACAGAGAGAGAGCGCAGAGAGAGAGAGAGCGCAGAGAGAGAGAAATAAAGAGCGCAGAGAGAGAGAAAGAGCGCTAGAGAAAGAAAAAGTGCAGAGAGAGAGAGGAAGAAAGAGCGCAGAGAGAGAAAGTAAGAAAGAGCGCAGAGAGAGAAAGAAAGAGCGCAGAGAGAAAGAAAGAGCGCAGAGAGAGAGAAAGAAAGAGCGCAGAGAGAGAGAAAGAAAGAGCGCAGAGAGAGAAAGAAAGAGCGCAGAGAGAGAAAGAAAGAGCGCAGAGAGAGAGAGAGAGCGCAGAGAGAGAGAGCGCTGAGAGAAAGAAAGAGCGCAGAGAGAAAGAAAGAGTGCAGAGAGAAAGAAAGAGCGCAGAGAGAAAGAAAGAGCGCAGAGAGAGAGAAAGAAAGAGCGCAGAGAGAGATAAAGAAAGAGCGCAGAGAGAGAAAGAAAGAGCGCAGAGAGAGAGAGAATGAGCGCAGAGAGAGAGAGAAAGAAAGAGCGCAGAGAGAGAAAGAAAGAAAGAGCGCAAAGAGAGAGAAAGAAAGAGCGCAGAGAGAGAGAGAATGAGTGCAGAGAGAGAGAAAGAGCGCAGAGAGAGAGAGAGAAAGAGTGCAGAGAGAGAGAAAGAAAGATCGCAGAGAGAGAGAGAAAGAAAGAGCGCAGAGAGAGAAAGAAAGAAAGAGCGCAGAGAGAGAAAGAAAGAGCGCAGAGAGAAAGAGCGCAGACAGAGAGAGAGCGCAGAGTGAGAAAAAGTGCAGAGAGAGAGAGGAAGAAAGAGCGCAGAGAGAGAAAGAAAGAAAGAGCGCAGAGAGAGAAAGAAAGAGCGCAGAGAGAGAGAAAGTCCCTCGTGAAGAGTGAAAGACGCGCACGTTCATTTTCAGAGCTCCTAGACATTCCTATAAGAAGTTAGCCAAATAGTAGCTTCGAAAAACACTTAGGTTAAGTTTGAGAGTTGCTTCTAATGTACCAAAGCTGGACAGACATAATTTCACTCTCACAACATTATGGCTGGTTGGAGACAGTCCGAACCACAAGTACCGGGTCCATGGTTCTGGGCGAATACTGGGGGGACGGGCGCAGAGAGAGAGAGAAAGAGCGCAGCGAGAGAGAGAGAAAGAGCGCAGAGAGAGAGAGAGAAAGAGCGCAGAGAGAGAGAGAAAGAAAGAGCGCAGATAGAGAAAGAAAGAAAGAGCGCAGAGAGAGAGAGAGAGCACAGAGAGAGGAAGAAAGAGCGCAGAGAGAGAGAGAAAGAGCGCAGAGAGAGAGAGAAAGAGCGCAGAGAGAGAGAGAAAGAAAGAGCGCAGATAGAGAAAGAAAGAAAGAGCGCAGAGAGAGAGAGAGAGCACAGAGAGAGGAAGAAAGAGCGCAGAGAGAGAGAAAGAGAGCGCAGACAGAGAGAGAGCGCAGAGAGAGAGAAAGAAAGTGCGCAGAGAGAAAGAAAGAGCGCAGAGGGAAAGAAAGAGCGCAGAGAGAGAGAGAAAGAAAGAGCACAGAGAGAGAGAAAGAAAGAGCGCAAAGAGAGAGAAAGAAAGAGCGCAGAGAGAGAAAGAAAGAGCGCAGAGAGAGAGAGAGAGCGCAGAGAGAGAAAGAAAGAGCGCAAAGAGAGAAAAAAAGAGCGCAGAGAGAAAGAAAGAAAAAGTGCAGAGAGAAAGAAAGAGCGCAGAGAGAGAGAAAGAGCGCAGAGAGAGAAAGAGAAAGAAAGAGCGCAGACAGAGAGAGAGAAAGAGCGCAGAGAGAGAGAGAAAGAGCGCAGAGAGAGAAAGAAAGAGCGCAAAGAGAGAAAAAAAGAGCGCAGAGAGAAAGAAAGAAAAAGTGCAGAGAGAAAGAAAGAAAGAGCGCAGAGAGAGAGAAAGAGCGCAGAGAGAGAAAGAGAAAGAAAGAGCGCAGACAGAGAGAGAGAAAGAGCGCAGAGAGAGAGAGAAAGAGCGCAGAGAGAGAGAAAGAGCGCAGAGAGAGAGAAAGAGCGCAGAGAGAGAAAGAAAGAGCGCAGAGAGAGAAAGAAAGAGCGCAGAGAGAGAGAGCGCAGAGAGAGAGAGAGAAAGAGCGCAGAGAGAGAGAAAGAGCGCAGAGAGAAAGAAAGAGCGCAGAGAGAAAGAAAGAGCGCAGAGAGAGAGAAAGAAAGAGCGCAGAGAGAGATAAAGAAAGAGCGCAGAGAGAGAAAGAAAGAGCGCAGAGAGAGAGAGATTGAGCGCACAGAGAGAGAGAAAGAGCGCAGAGAGAGAGAGAGAAAGAGCACAGAGAGAGAGAAAGAAAGAGCGCAGAGAGAGAGAAAGAAAGAGCGCAGAGAGAGAAAGAAAGAAAGAGCGCAGAGAGAGAAAGAAAGAGCGCAGAGAGAGAGAGAGCGCAGAGAGAGAGGAAGAAAGAGCGCAGAGAGAGAGAGAAAGAGCGCAGAGAGAGAGAGAAAGAGCGCAGAGAGAAAGAGAGCGCAGACAGAGAGAGAGTGCAGAGCAAGAGAGAGCGCAGAGAGAGAGAAAGAAAGAGCGCAGAGAGAGAGAAAGAGCGCTAGAGAAAAAAAAAGCGCAGAGAGAGAGGAAGAAAGAGCGCAGAGAGAGAAAGAAAGAAAGAGCGCAGAGAGAGAAAGAAAGAGCGCAGAGAGAGAGAAAGAGCGCAGAGAGAGAGAAAGAGCGCAGAGAGAGAGAAAGAAAGAGCGCAGAGAGAGAAAGAAAGAGCGCAGAGAGAGAGAAAGTAAGAGCGCAGAGAGAGAGAAAGAAAGAGCGCAGAGAGAGAGAAAGAAAAAGTGCAGAGAGAGAAAGAATGAGCGCAGAGAGAGAAAGAAATAGCGCAGAGAGAGAAAGAAAGAGCGCAGAGAGAGAGAGCGCAGAGAGAGAGAGCACAGAGAGAAAGAAAGAGCGCAGAGAGAAAGAAAGAGTGCAGAGAGAAAGAAAGAGCGCAGAGAGAGAGAAAGAAAGAGCGCAGAGAGAGAAAGAAAGAGCACAGAGAGAGAAAGAAAGAAAGAGCGCAGAGAGAGAAAGAAAGAGCGCAGAGAGAGAGAGAGAGCGCAGAGAGAGAGGAAGAAAGAGCGCAGAGAGAGAGAGAAAGAGCGCAGAGAGAGAGAGAAAGAGCGCAGAGAGAAAGAGAGCGCAGACAGAGAGAGAGCGCAGAGAGAGAGAGAGTGCAGAGAGAGAGAAAGAAAGAGCGCAGAGAGAGAGAAAGAGCGCTAGCGAAAGAAAAAGTGCAGAGAGAGAGAGGAAGAAAGAGCGCAGAGAGAGAAAGTAAGAAAGAGCGCAGAGAGAGAAAGAAAGAGCGCAGAGAGAGAGAAAGAGCGCAGAGAGAGAGAGAGAGCGCAGGAAGAGAGAGCACAGAGAGAAAGAAAGAGCGCAGAGAGAAAGAAAGAGTGCAGAGAGAGAGAAAGAAACAGCGCAGAGAGAAAGAAAGAGCGCAGAGAGAAAGAAAGAGCGCAAAGAGAGAGAAAGAAAGAGCGCAGAGAGAGAAAGAAAGAGCGCAGAGAGAGAAAGAAAGAAAGAGCGCAGAGAGAGAAAGAAAGAGCGCAGAGAGAGAGAGAGCGCAGAGAGAGAGGAAGAAAGAGCGCAGAGAGAGAGAGAAAGAGCGCAGAGAGAGAGAGAAAGAGCGCAGAGAGAAAGAGAGCGCAGACAGAGAGAGAGCGCAGAGAGAGAGAGAGCGCAGAGAGAGAGAAATAAAGAGCGCAGAGAGAGAGAAAGAGCGCTAGAGAAAGAAAAAGTGCAGAGAGAGAGAGGAAGAAAGAGCGCAGAGAGAGAAAGTAAGAAAGAGCGCAGAGAGAGAAAGAAAGAGCGCAGAGAGAAAGAAAGAGCGCAGAGAGAGAGAAAGAAAGAGCGCAGAGAGAGAGAAAGAAAGAGCGCAGAGAGAGAAAGAAAGAGCGCAGAGAGAGAAAGAAAGAGCGCAGAGAGAGAGAGAGAGCGCAGAGAGAGAGAGCGCTGAGAGAAAGAAAGAGCGCAGAGAGAAAGAAAGAGTGCAGAGAGAAAGAAAGAGCGCAGAGAGAAAGAAAGAGCGCAGAGAGAGAGAAAGAAAGAGCGCAGAGAGAGATAAAGAAAGAGCGCAGAGAGAGAAAGAAAGAGCGCAGAGAGAGAGAGAATGAGCGCAGAGAGAGAGAGAAAGAAAGAGCGCAGAGAGAGAAAGAAAGAAAGAGCGCAAAGAGAGAGAAAGAAAGAGCGCAGAGAGAGAGAGAATGAGTGCAGAGAGAGAGAAAGAGCGCAGAGAGAGAGAGAGAAAGAGTGCAGAGAGAGAGAAAGAAAGAGCGCAGAGAGAGAGAGAAAGAAAGAGCGCAGAGAGAGAAAGAAAGAAAGAGCGCAGAGAGAGAAAGAAAGAGCGCAGAGAGAGAGAAAGTCCCTCGTGAAGAGTGAAAGACGCGCACGTTCATTTTCAGAGCTCCTAGACATTCCTATAAGAAGTTAGCCAAATAGTAGCTTCGAAAAACGCTTAGGTTAAGTTTGAGAGTTGCTTCTAATGTACCAAAGCTGGACAGACATAATTTCACTCTCACAACATTATGGCTGGTTGGAGACAGTCCGAACCACAAGTACCGGGTCCATGGTTCTGGGCGAATACTGGGGGGACGGGCGCAGAGAGAGAGAGAAAGAGCGCAGCGAGAGAGAGAGAAAGAGCGCAGAGAGAGAGAGAGAAAGAGCGCAGAGAGAGAGAGAAAGAAAGAGCGCAGATAGAGAAAGAAAGTAAGAGCGCAGAGAGAGAGAGAGAGCACAGAGAGAGGAAGAAAGAGCGCAGAGAGAGAGAGAAAGAGCGCAGAGAGAGAGAGAAAGAGCGCAGAGAGAAAGAGAGCGCAGACAGAGAGAGAGCGCAGAGAGAGAGAAAGAAAGTGCGCAGAGAGAAAGAAAGAGCGCAGAGGGAAAGAAAGAGCGCAGAGAGAGAGAAAGAAAGAGCACAGAGAGAGAGAAAGAAAGAGCGCAAAGAGAGAGAAAGAAAGAGCGCAGAGAGAGAAAGAAAGAGCGCAGAGAGAGAAAGAAAGAAAGAGCGCAGAGAGAGAAAGAAAGAGCGCAGAGAGAGAGAAAGAGCGCAGAGAGAGAGAGAAAGAGCGCAGAGAGAGAGAAAGAGCGCAGAGAGAGAGAGAGAGAAAGAAAGAGCGCAGAGAGAGAGAGAAAGAAAGAGCGCAGAGAGAGAAAGAAAGAGCGCAGAGAGAGAGAGAGCGCAGAGAGAGAGAGCGCAGAGAGAAAGAAAGAGCGCAGAGAGAAGAAAGAGCGCAGAGAGAAAGAAAGAGCGCAGAGAGAGAGAAAGAAAGAGCGCAGAGAGAAAGAAAGAGCGCAGAGAGAAAGAAAGAGCGCAGAGAGAGAAAGAAAGAGCGCAGAGAGAGAAAGAAAGAGCGCAGAGAGAGAAAGAAAGAGCGCAGAGAGAGAGAGAGCGCAGAGAGAGAGAGCAGAGAGAAAGAAAGAGTGCAGAGAGAGAAAGAAAGAGCGCAGAGAGAGAAAGAAAGAGCGCAGAGAGAGAAAGAGTGCAGAGAGAGAGAAAGAGAGCGCAGACAGAGAGAGAGCGCAGAGAGAGAGAGAGCGCAGAGAGAGAGAAATAAAGAGCGCAGAGAGAGAGAAAGAGCGCTAGAGAAAGAAAAAGTGCAGAGAGAGAGAGGAAGAAAGAGCGCAGAGAGAGAAAGTAAGAAAGAGCGCAGAGAGAGAAAGAAAGAGCGCAGAGAGAAAGAAAGAGCGCAGAGAGAGAGAAAGAAAGAGCGCAGAGAGAGAGAAAGAAAGAGCGCAGAGAGAGAAAGAAAGAGCGCAGAGAGAGAAAGAAAGAGCGCAGAGAGAGAGAGAGAGCGCAGAGAGAGAGAGCGCTGAGAGAAAGAAAGAGCGCAGAGAGAAAGAAAGAGTGCAGAGAGAAAGAAAGAGCGCAGAGAGAAAGAAAGAGCGCAGAGAGAGAGAAAGAAAGAGCGCAGAGAGAGATAAAGAAAGAGCGCAGAGAGAGAAAGAAAGAGCGCAGAGAGAGAGAGAATGAGCGCAGAGAGAGAGAGAAAGAAAGAGCGCAGAGAGAGAAAGAAAGAAAGAGCGCAAAGAGAGAGAAAGAAAGAGCGCAGAGAGAGAGAGAATGAGTGCAGAGAGAGAGAAAGAGCGCAGAGAGAGAGAGAGAAAGAGTGCAGAGAGAGAGAAAGAAAGATCGCAGAGAGAGAGAGAAAGAAAGAGCGCAGAGAGAGAAAGAAAGAAAGAGCGCAGAGAGAGAAAGAAAGAGCGCAGAGAGAAAGAGCGCAGACAGAGAGAGAGCGCAGAGTGAGAAAAAGTGCAGAGAGAGAGAGGAAGAAAGAGCGCAGAGAGAGAAAGAAAGAAAGAGCGCAGAGAGAGAAAGAAAGAGCGCAGAGAGAGAGAAAGTCCCTCGTGAAGAGTGAAAGACGCGCACGTTCATTTTCAGAGCTCCTAGACATTCCTATAAGAAGTTAGCCAAATAGTAGCTTCGAAAAACACTTAGGTTAAGTTTGAGAGTTGCTTCTAATGTACCAAAGCTGGACAGACATAATTTCACTCTCACAACATTATGGCTGGTTGGAGACAGTCCGAACCACAAGTACCGGGTCCATGGTTCTGGGCGAATACTGGGGGGACGGGCGCAGAGAGAGAGAGAAAGAGCGCAGCGAGAGAGAGAGAAAGAGCGCAGAGAGAGAGAGAGAAAGAGCGCAGAGAGAGAGAGAAAGAAAGAGCGCAGATAGAGAAAGAAAGAAAGAGCGCAGAGAGAGAGAGAGAGCACAGAGAGAGGAAGAAAGAGCGCAGAGAGAGAGAGAAAGAGCGCAGAGAGAGAGAGAAAGAGCGCAGAGAGAGAGAGAAAGAAAGAGCGCAGATAGAGAAAGAAAGAAAGAGCGCAGAGAGAGAGAGAGAGCACAGAGAGAGGAAGAAAGAGCGCAGAGAGAGAGAAAGAGAGCGCAGACAGAGAGAGAGCGCAGAGAGAGAGAAAGAAAGTGCGCAGAGAGAAAGAAAGAGCGCAGAGGGAAAGAAAGAGCGCAGAGAGAGAGAGAAAGAAAGAGCACAGAGAGAGAGAAAGAAAGAGCGCAAAGAGAGAGAAAGAAAGAGCGCAGAGAGAGAAAGAAAGAGCGCAGAGAGAGAGAGAGAGCGCAGAGAGAGAAAGAAAGAGCGCAAAGAGAGAAAAAAAGAGCGCAGAGAGAAAGAAAGAAAAAGTGCAGAGAGAAAGAAAGAGCGCAGAGAGAGAGAAAGAGCGCAGAGAGAGAAAGAGAAAGAAAGAGCGCAGACAGAGAGAGAGAAAGAGCGCAGAGAGAGAGAGAAAGAGCGCAGAGAGAGAAAGAAAGAGCGCAAAGAGAGAAAAAAAGAGCGCAGAGAGAAAGAAAGAAAAAGTGCAGAGAGAAAGAAAGAAAGAGCGCAGAGAGAGAGAAAGAGCGCAGAGAGAGAAAGAGAAAGAAAGAGCGCAGACAGAGAGAGAGAAAGAGCGCAGAGAGAGAGAGAAAGAGCGCAGAGAGAGAGAAAGAGCGCAGAGAGAGAGAAAGAGCGCAGAGAGAGAAAGAAAGAGCGCAGAGAGAGAAAGAAAGAGCGCAGAGAGAGAGAGCGCAGAGAGAGAGAGAGAAAGAGCGCAGAGAGAGAGAAAGAGCGCAGAGAGAAAGAAAGAGCGCAGAGAGAAAGAAAGAGCGCAGAGAGAGAGAAAGAAAGAGCGCAGAGAGAGATAAAGAAAGAGCGCAGAGAGAGAAAGAAAGAGCGCAGAGAGAGAGAGATTGAGCGCACAGAGAGAGAGAAAGAGCGCAGAGAGAGAGAGAGAAAGAGCACAGAGAGAGAGAAAGAAAGAGCGCAGAGAGAGAGAAAGAAAGAGCGCAGAGAGAGAAAGAAAGAAAGAGCGCAGAGAGAGAAAGAAAGAGCGCAGAGAGAGAGAGAGCGCAGAGAGAGAGGAAGAAAGAGCGCAGAGAGAGAGAGAAAGAGCGCAGAGAGAGAGAGAAAGAGCGCAGAGAGAAAGAGAGCGCAGACAGAGAGAGAGTGCAGAGCAAGAGAGAGCGCAGAGAGAGAGAAAGAAAGAGCGCAGAGAGAGAGAAAGAGCGCTAGAGAAAAAAAAAGCGCAGAGAGAGAGGAAGAAAGAGCGCAGAGAGAGAAAGAAAGAAAGAGCGCAGAGAGAGAAAGAAAGAGCGCAGAGAGAGAGAAAGAGCGCAGAGAGAGAGAAAGAGCGCAGAGAGAGAGAAAGAAAGAGCGCAGAGAGAGAAAGAAAGAGCGCAGAGAGAGAGAAAGTAAGAGCGCAGAGAGAGAGAAAGAAAGAGCGCAGAGAGAGAGAAAGAAAAAGTGCAGAGAGAGAAAGAATGAGCGCAGAGAGAGAAAGAAATAGCGCAGAGAGAGAAAGAAAGAGCGCAGAGAGAGAGAGCGCAGAGAGAGAGAGCACAGAGAGAAAGAAAGAGCGCAGAGAGAAAGAAAGAGTGCAGAGAGAAAGAAAGAGCGCAGAGAGAGAGAAAGAAAGAGCGCAGAGAGAGAAAGAAAGAGCACAGAGAGAGAAAGAAAGAAAGAGCGCAGAGAGAGAAAGAAAGAGCGCAGAGAGAGAGAGAGAGCGCAGAGAGAGAGGAAGAAAGAGCGCAGAGAGAGAGAGAAAGAGCGCAGAGAGAGAGAGAAAGAGCGCAGAGAGAAAGAGAGCGCAGACAGAGAGAGAGCGCAGAGAGAGAGAGAGTGCAGAGAGAGAGAAAGAAAGAGCGCAGAGAGAGAGAAAGAGCGCTAGCGAAAGAAAAAGTGCAGAGAGAGAGAGGAAGAAAGAGCGCAGAGAGAGAAAGTAAGAAAGAGCGCAGAGAGAGAAAGAAAGAGCGCAGAGAGAGAGAAAGAGCGCAGAGAGAGAGAGAGAGCGCAGGAAGAGAGAGCACAGAGAGAAAGAAAGAGCGCAGAGAGAAAGAAAGAGTGCAGAGAGAGAGAAAGAAACAGCGCAGAGAGAAAGAAAGAGCGCAGAGAGAAAGAAAGAGCGCAAAGAGAGAGAAAGAAAGAGCGCAGAGAGAGAAAGAAAGAGCGCAGAGAGAGAAAGAAAGAAAGAGCGCAGAGAGAGAAAGAAAGAGCGCAGAGAGAGAGAGAGCGCAGAGAGAGAGGAAGAAAGAGCGCAGAGAGAGAGAGAAAGAGCGCAGAGAGAGAGAGAAAGAGCGCAGAGAGAAAGAGAGCGCAGACAGAGAGAGAGCGCAGAGAGAGAGAGAGCGCAGAGAGAGAGAAATAAAGAGCGCAGAGAGAGAGAAAGAGCGCTAGAGAAAGAAAAAGTGCAGAGAGAGAGAGGAAGAAAGAGCGCAGAGAGAGAAAGTAAGAAAGAGCGCAGAGAGAGAAAGAAAGAGCGCAGAGAGAAAGAAAGAGCGCAGAGAGAGAGAAAGAAAGAGCGCAGAGAGAGAGAAAGAAAGAGCGCAGAGAGAGAAAGAAAGAGCGCAGAGAGAGAAAGAAAGAGCGCAGAGAGAGAGAGAGAGCGCAGAGAGAGAGAGCGCTGAGAGAAAGAAAGAGCGCAGAGAGAAAGAAAGAGTGCAGAGAGAAAGAAAGAGCGCAGAGAGAAAGAAAGAGCGCAGAGAGAGAGAAAGAAAGAGCGCAGAGAGAGATAAAGAAAGAGCGCAGAGAGAGAAAGAAAGAGCGCAGAGAGAGAGAGAATGAGCGCAGAGAGAGAGAGAAAGAAAGAGCGCAGAGAGAGAAAGAAAGAAAGAGCGCAAAGAGAGAGAAAGAAAGAGCGCAGAGAGAGAGAGAATGAGTGCAGAGAGAGAGAAAGAGCGCAGAGAGAGAGAGAGAAAGAGTGCAGAGAGAGAGAAAGAAAGAGCGCAGAGAGAGAGAGAAAGAAAGAGCGCAGAGAGAGAAAGAAAGAAAGAGCGCAGAGAGAGAAAGAAAGAGCGCAGAGAGAGAGAAAGTCCCTCGTGAAGAGTGAAAGACGCGCACGTTCATTTTCAGAGCTCCTAGACATTCCTATAAGAAGTTAGCCAAATAGTAGCTTCGAAAAACGCTTAGGTTAAGTTTGAGAGTTGCTTCTAATGTACCAAAGCTGGACAGACATAATTTCACTCTCACAACATTATGGCTGGTTGGAGACAGTCCGAACCACAAGTACCGGGTCCATGGTTCTGGGCGAATACTGGGGGGACGGGCGCAGAGAGAGAGAGAAAGAGCGCAGCGAGAGAGAGAGAAAGAGCGCAGAGAGAGAGAGAGAAAGAGCGCAGAGAGAGAGAGAAAGAAAGAGCGCAGATAGAGAAAGAAAGTAAGAGCGCAGAGAGAGAGAGAGAGCACAGAGAGAGGAAGAAAGAGCGCAGAGAGAGAGAGAAAGAGCGCAGAGAGAGAGAGAAAGAGCGCAGAGAGAAAGAGAGCGCAGACAGAGAGAGAGCGCAGAGAGAGAGAAAGAAAGTGCGCAGAGAGAAAGAAAGAGCGCAGAGGGAAAGAAAGAGCGCAGAGAGAGAGAAAGAAAGAGCACAGAGAGAGAGAAAGAAAGAGCGCAAAGAGAGAGAAAGAAAGAGCGCAGAGAGAGAAAGAAAGAGCGCAGAGAGAGAAAGAAAGAAAGAGCGCAGAGAGAGAAAGAAAGAGCGCAGAGAGAGAGAAAGAGCGCAGAGAGAGAGAGAAAGAGCGCAGAGAGAGAGAAAGAGCGCAGAGAGAGAGAGAGAGAAAGAAAGAGCGCAGAGAGAGAGAGAAAGAAAGAGCGCAGAGAGAGAAAGAAAGAGCGCAGAGAGAGAGAGAGCGCAGAGAGAGAGAGCGCAGAGAGAAAGAAAGAGCGCAGAGAGAAGAAAGAGCGCAGAGAGAAAGAAAGAGCGCAGAGAGAGAGAAAGAAAGAGCGCAGAGAGAAAGAAAGAGCGCAGAGAGAAAGAAAGAGCGCAGAGAGAGAAAGAAAGAGCGCAGAGAGAGAAAGAAAGAGCGCAGAGAGAGAAAGAAAGAGCGCAGAGAGAGAGAGAGCGCAGAGAGAGAGAGCAGAGAGAAAGAAAGAGTGCAGAGAGAGAAAGAAAGAGCGCAGAGAGAGAAAGAAAGAGCGCAGAGAGAGAAAGAGTGCAGAGAGAGAGAAAGAGCGCAGAGAGAGAGAAAGAGCGCAGAGAGAGAGAGAAAGAAAGAGCGCAGAGAGAGAGAAAGAAAGAGCGCAGAGAGAGAAAGAAAGAGCGCAGAGAGAGAGAGAGAAAGCGCAGAGAGAGAGAGCGCAGAGAGAAAGAAAGAGCGCAGAGAGAAAGAAAGAGTGCAGAGAAAGAAAGAAAGAGCGCAGAGAGAGAGAAAGAAAGAGCGCAGAGAGAGAAAGAAAGAAAGAAAGAGTGCAGAGAGAGAAAGAAAGAGCGCAGAGAGAGAAAGAAAGAGCGCAGAGAGAGAGAGAAAGAGCGCAGAAGGAGAGAAAGAGTGCAGAGAGAGAGAAAGAAAGAGCGCAGAGAGAGAAAGAAATAGCGCAGAGAGAGAGAGAGCGCAGAGAGAGAGAGAGCAGAGAGAAAGAAAGAGCGCGGAGAGAGAGAAAGAGCCCAGAGAGAGAGAAAGAAAGTGCGCAGAGAGAAAGAAAGAGTGCAGAGAGAGAGAAAGAAAGAGCGCAGAGAGAGAGAAAGAAAGAGCTCAGAGAGAGAGAAAGAAAGAGCGCAGAGAGAGAAAGAAAGAGCGCAGAGAGAGAGAAAGAAAGAAAGAGCGCAGAGAGAGAGAATGAGCGCAGAGAGAGAGAGAAAGAGCGCAGCGAGAGATAGAGAAAGAGCGCAGAGAGAGAGAAAGAAAGAGCGCATAGAGAGAGAGAGAAAGAAAGAGCGCAGAGAGAGAAAGAAAGAAAGAGCGCAGAGAGAGAGAGAGCGCAGAGAGAGAGGAAGAAAGAGCGCAGAGAGAGAGAGAAAGAGCGCAGAGAGAAAGAGCGCAGACAGAGAGAGAGCGCAGAAAGAGAAAAAGCACAGAGAGAGAGAGGAAGAAAGAGCGCAGGGAGAGAGAGAAAGAGCGCAGAGAGAAAGAGAGCGCAGACAGAGAGAGTGCAGAGAGAGAGAGAGCGCAGAGAGAGAGAAAGAAAGAGCGCAGAGAGAGAGAGAAAGAGCGCAGAGAGAAAGAGCGCAGACAGAGAGAGAGCGCAGAAAGAGAAAAAGCACAGAGAGAGAGAGGAAGAAAGAGCGCAGAGAGAGAAAGAAAGAAAGAGCGCAGAGAGAGAAAGAAAGAGCGCAGAGAGAGAGAAAGTCCCTCGTGAAGAGTGAAAGACGCGCACGTTCATTTTCAGAGCTCCTAGACATTCCTATAAGAAGTTAGCCAAATAGTAGCTTCAAAAAATGCTTAGGTTAAGTTTGAGAGTTGCTTCTAATGTACCAAAGCTGGACTTAGACATAATTTCACTCTCACAACATTATGGCTGGTTGGAGACAGTCCGAACCACAAGTACCGGGTCCATGGTTCTGGGCGTATATTGGGGGGACGGGGACGACTCCCATTAACCCCTGACTATACCGGGGATACGCTTATCACAATGCTTTTCTGGTCTGTGCTGAAGCAGGGTATTCTGGCAGCCAAGTGGCTTGACCTTTATTAGTGAGCCTGGTTACCCCCTCTCGGAACCACAGACTTAGAAATCGCCAGCTCATATACAGTGCATAAAATATATTTATATATATACCCTTATACACCATTTTAATAAAAAATATCACAAAATTATTCTAAGTCCCTCGGGAAGAGTGAAAGACGCGCACGTTCATTTTCAGAGCTCCTAGACCTTCCTATAAGAAGTTAGCCAAAAAGTAGCTTCGAAAAACGCTTAGGTTAAGTTTGAGAGTTGCTTCTAATGTACCAAAGCTGGACTTAGACATAATTTCACTCTCACAACATTATGGCTGGTTGGAGACAGTCCGAACCACAAGTACCGGGTCCATGGTTCTGGGCGTATACTGGGGGGACGGGGACGACTCCCATTAACCCCTGACTATACCGGGGATACGCTTATCACAATGCCTTTCTGGTCTGTGCTGAAGCAGGGCATTCTGGCAGCCAAGTGGCTTGACCTTTATTAGTGAGCCTGGTTACCCCCTCTCGGAACCACAGACTTAGAAATCGCCAGCTCATATACAGTGCATAAAATATATTTATATATATACCCTTATACACCATTTTAATAAAAAATATCACAAAATTATTCTAAGTCCCTCGGGAAGAGTGAAAGACGCGCACGTTCATTTTCAGAGCTCCTAGACCTTCCTATAAGAAGTTAGCCAAAAAGTAGCTTCGAAAAACGCTTAGGTTAAGTTTCAGAGTTGCTTCTAATGTATCAAAGCTGGACTTAGACATAATTTCACTCACACAACATTATGGCTGGTTGGAGACAGTCCGAACCACAAGTACCGTTCCATGGTTCTGGGCGTATACTGGGGGGACAGGAACGACTCCCATTAACTCCTGACTATACCGGGGATACGCTTATCACAATGCCTTTCTGGTCTGTGCTGAAGCAGGGCATTCTGGCAGCCAAGTGGCTTGACCTTTATTAGTGAGCCTGGTTACCCCCTCTCGAAACCACAGACTTAGAAATCGCCAGCTCATATACAGTGCATAAAATATATTTATATATATACCCTTATACACCATTTTAATAAAAAATATCACAAAATTCTTCTAAGTCCCTCGGGAAGAGTGAAAGATGCGCACGTTCATTTTCAGAGCTCCTAGACCTTCTTATAAGAAGTTAGCCAAAAAGTAGCTTCGAAAAACGCTTAGGTTAAGTTTGAGAGTTGCTTCTAATGTACCAAAGCTGGACTTTGACATAATTTCACTCTCACAACATTATGGCTGGTTGGAGACAATCCGAACCACAAGTACCGGGTCCATGGTTCTGGGCGTATACTGGGGGGACGGGGACGACTCCCATTAACCCCTGACTATACCGGGGATACGCTTATCACAATGCCTTTCTGGTCTGTGCTGAAGCAGGGCATTCTGGCAGCCAAGTGGCTTGACCTTTATTAGTGAGCCTGGTTACCCCCTCTCGGAACCACAGACTTAGAAATCGCCAGCTCATATACAGTGCATAAAATATATTTATATATATATACCCTTATACACCATTTTAATAAAAAATATCACAAAATTCTTCTAAGTCCCCCGGGAAGAGTGAAAGACGCGCACGTTCATTTTCAGAGCTCCTAGACCTTCGTATAAGAAGTTAGCCAAAAAGTAGCTTCGAAAAACGCTTAGGTTATGTTTGAGAGTTGCTTCTAATGTACCAAAGCTGGACTTAGACATCATTTCACTCTCACAACATTATGGCTGGTTGGAGACAGTCCGAACCACAAGTACCGGGTCCATGGTTCTGGGCGTATCCTGGGGGGACGGGGACGACTCCCATTAACCCCTGACTATACCGGGGATACGCTTATCACAATGCTTTTGTGGTCTGTGCTGAAGGAGGGCATTCTGGCAGCCAAGTGGCTTGACCTTTATTAGTGAGCCTGGTTACCCCCTCTCGGAACCACAGACTTAGAAATCGCCAGCTCATATACAGTGCATAAAATATATTTATATATATACCCTTATACACCATTTTAATAAAAAATATCACAAAATTATTCTAAGCCCCTCGGGAAGAGTGAAAGACGCGCACGTTCATTTTCAGAGCTCCTAGACCTTCGTATAAGAAGTTAGCCAAAAAGTAGCTTCGAAAAACGCTTAGGTTAAGTTTGAGAGTTGCTTCTAATGTACCAAAGCTGGACTTAGACATAATTTCACTCTCACAACATTATTGCTGGTTGGAGACAGTCCGAACCACAAGTACCGGGTCCATAGTTCTGGGCGTTAACTGGGGGGACGGGAACGACTCCCATTAACCCCTGACTATACCGGGGATACGCTTATCACAATGCCTTTCTGGTCTGTGCTGAAGCAGGGCATTCTGGCAGCCAAGTGGCTTGACCTTTATTAGTGAGCCTGTTTACCCCCTCTCGAAACCACAGACTTAGAAATCGCCAGCTCATATACAGTGCATAAAATATATTTATATATATACCCTTATACACCATTTTAATAAAAAATATCACAAAATTATTCTAAGTCCCTCGGGAAGAGTGAAAGATGCGCACGTTCATTTTCAGAGCTCCTAGACCTTCGTATAAGAAGTTAGCCAAAAAGTAGCTTCGAAAAACGCTTAGGTTAAGTTTGAGAGTTGCTTCTAATGTACCAAAGCTGGACTTAGACATAATTTCACTCTCACAACATTATGGCTGGTTGGAGACAGTCCGAACCACAAGTACCGGGTCCATGGTTCTGGGCGTATACTGGGGGGACGGGGACGACTCCCATTAACCCCTGACTATACCGGGGTTACGCTTATCACAATGCTTTTCTGGTCTGTGCTGAAGCAGGGTATTCTGGCAGCCAAGTGGCTTGACCTTTATTAGTGAGCCTGGTTACCCCCTCTCGGAACCACAGACTTAGAAATCGCCAGCTCATATACAGTGCATAAAATATATTTATATATATACCCTTATACACCATTTTAATAAAAAATATCACACAATTATTCTAAGTCCCTCGGGAAGAGTGAAAGACACGCACGTTCATTATCAGAGCTCCTAGACCTTCCTATAAGAAGTTAGCCAAAAAGTAGCTTCGAAAAACGCTTAGGTTAAGTTTGAGAGTTGCTTCTAATGTACCAAAGCTGGACTTAGACATAATTTCACTCTCACAACATTATGGCTGGTTGGAGACAGTCCGAACCACAAGTACCGGGTCCATGGTTCTGGGCGTATACTGGGGGGACGGGGACGACTCCCATTAACCCCTGACTATACCGGGGATACGCTTATCACAATGCTTTTGTGGTCTGTGCTGAAGCAGGGCATTCTGGCAGCCAAGTGGCTTGACCTTTATTAGTGAGCCTGGTTACCCCCTCTCGGAACCACAGACTTAGAAATCGCCAGCTCATATACAGTGCATAAAATATATTTATATATATACCCAAATACACCATTTTAATAAAAAATATCACAAAATTATTCTATGTCCCTCGGGAAGAGTGAAAGACGCGCACGTTCATTTTCAGAGCTCCTAGACCTTCCTATAAGAAGTTAGCCAAAAAGTAGCTTTGAAAAACGCTTAGGTTAAGTTTGAGAGTTGCTTCTAATGTACCAAAGCTGGACTTAGACATAATTTCACTCTCACAACATTATGGCTGGTTGGAGACAGTCCGAACCACAAGTACCGGGTCCATGGTTCTGGGCGTATACTGGGGGGACGGGGACGACTCCCATTAACCCCTGACTATACCGGGGATACGCTTATCACAATGCTTTTCTGGTCTGTGCTGAAGCAGGGCATTCTGGCAGCCAAGTGGCTTGACCTTTATTAGTGAGCCTGGTTACCCCCTCTCGAAACCACAGACTTAGAAATCGCCAGCTCATATACAGTGCATAAAATATATTTATATATATACCCTTATACACCATTTTAATAAAAAATATCACAAAATTATTCTAAGCCCCTCGGGAAGAGTGAAAGACGCGCACGTTCATTTTCAGAGCTCGTAGACCTTCCTATAAGAAGTTAGCCAAAAAGTAGCTTCGAAAAACGCTTAGGTTAAGTTTGAGAGTTGCTTCTAATGTACCAAAGCTGGACTTAGACATAATTTCACTCTCACAACATTATGGCTGGTTGGAGACAGTCCGAACCACAAGTACCGGGTCCATGGTTCTGGGCGTATACTGGGGGGACGGGGACGACTCCCATTAACCCCTGACTATACCGGGGATTCGCTTATCACAATGCCTTTCTGGTCTGTGCTGAAGCAGGGCATTCTGGCAGCCAAGTGGCTTGACCTTTATTAGTGAGCCTGGTTACCCCCTCTCGGAATCACAGACTTAGAAATCGCCAGCTCATATACAGTGCATAAAATATATTTATATATATACCCAAATACACCATTTTAATAAAAAATATCACAAAATTCTTCTAAGTCCCTCGGGAAGAGTGAAAGACGCGCACGTTCATTTTCAGAGCTCCTAGACCTTCGTATAAGAAGTTAGCCAAAAAGTAGCTTCGAAAAACGCTTAGGTTAAGTTTGAGAGTTGTTTCTAATGTACCAAAGCTGGACTTAGACATAATTTCACTCTCACAACATTATTGCTGGTTGGAGACAGTCCGAACCACAAGTACCGGGTCCATAGTTCTGGGCGTTAACTGGGGGGACGGGAACGACTCCCATTAACCCCTGACTATACCGGGGATACGCTTATCACAATGCCTTTCTGGTTTGTGCTGAAGCAGGGCATTCTGGCAGCCAAGTGGCTTGACCTTTATTAGTGAGCCTGGTTACCCCCTCTCGAAACCACAGACTTAGAAATCGCCAGCTCATATACAGTGCATAAAATATATTTATATATATACCCTTATACACCATTTTAATAAAAAATATCACAAAATTATTCTAAGTCCCTCGGGAAGAGTGAAAGATGCGCACGTTCATTTTCAGAGCTCCTAGACCTTCGTATAAGAAGTTAGCCAAAAAGTAGCTTCGAAAAACGCTTAGGTTAAGTTTGAGAGTTGCTTCTAATGTACCAAAGCTGGACTTAGACATAATTTCACTTTCACAACATTATGGCTGGTTGGAGACAGTCCGAACCACAAGTTCCGGGTCCATGGTTCTGGGCGTATACTGGGGGGACGGGGACGACTCCCATTAACCCCTGACTATACCGGGGATACGCTTATCACAATGCTTTTCTGGTCTGTGCTGAAGCAGGGCATTCTGGCAGCCAAGTGGCTTGACCTTTATTAGTGAGCCTGGTTACCCCCTCTCGGAACCACAGACTTAGAAATCGCCAGCTCATATACAGTGCATAAAATATATTTATATATATACCCTTATACACCATTTTAATAAAAAATATCACAAAATTCTTCTAAGTCCCTCGGGAAGAGTGAAAGACGCGCACGTTAATTTTCAGAGCTCCTAGACCTTCGTATAAGAAGTTAGCCAAAAAGTAGCTTCGAAAATGCTTAGGTTAAGTTTGAGAGTTGCTTCTAATGTACCAAAGCTGGACTTAGACATAATTTCACTCTCACAACATTATGGCTGGTTGGAGACAGTCCGAACCACAAGTACCGGGTCCATGGTTCTGGGCGTATACTGGGGGGTCGGGGACGACTCCCATTAACCCCTGACTATACCGGGGATACGCTTATCACAATGCTTTTCTGGTCTGTGCTGAAGCAGGGCATTCTGGCAGCCAAGTGGCTTGACCTTTATTAGTGAGCCTGGTTACCCCCTCTCGGAATCACAGACTTAGAAATCGCCAGCTCATATACAGTGCATAAAATATATTTATATATATACCCAAATAAACCATTTTAATAAAAAATATCACAAAATTCTTCTAAGTCCCTCGGGAAGAGTGAAAGACGCGCACGTTCATTTTCAGAGCTCCTAGACCTTCGTATAAGAAGTTAGCCAAAAAGTAGCTTCGAAAAACGCTTAGGTTAAGTTTGAGAGTTGTTTCTAATGTACCAAAGCTGGACTTAGACATAATTTCACTCTCACAACATTATTGCTGGTTGGAGACAGTCCGAACCACAAGTACCGGGTCCATAGTTCTGGGCGTTAACTGGGGGGACGGGAACGACTCCCATTAACCCCTGACTATACCGGGGATACGCTTATCACAATGCCTTTCTGGTCTGTGCTGAAGCAGGGCATTCTGGCAGCCAAGTGGCTTGACCTTTATTAGTGAGCCTGGTTACCCCCTCTCGAAACCACAGACTTAGAAATCGCCAGCTCATATACAGTGCATAAAATATATTTATATATATACCCTTATACACCATTTTAATAAAAAATATCACAAAATTATTCTAAGTCCCTCGGGAAGAGTGAAAGATGCGCACGTTCATTTTCAGAGCTCCTAGACCTTCGTATAAGAAGTTAGCCAAAAAGTAGCTTCGAAAAACGCTTAGGTTAAGTTTGAGAGTTGCTTCTAATGTACCAAAGCTGGACTTAGACATAATTTCACTCTCACAACATTATGGCTGGTTGGAGACAGTCCGAACCACAAGTTCCGGGTCCATGGTTCTGGGCGTATACTGGGGGGACGGGGACGACTCCCATTAACCCCTGACTATACCGGGGATACGCTTATCACAATGCTTTTCTGGTCTGTGCTGAAGCAGGGCATTCTGGCAGCCAAGTGGCTTGACCTTTATTAGTGAGCCTGGTTACCCCCTCTCGGAACCACAGACTTAGAAATCGCCAGCTCATATACAGTGCATAAAATATATTTATATATATACCCTTATACACCATTTTAATAAAAAATATCACAAAATTATTCTAAGTCCCTCGGGAAGAGTGAAAGACGCGCACGTTCATTTTCAGAGCTCCTAGACCTTCCTATAAGAAGTTAGCCAAAATGTAGCTTCGAAAAACGCTTAGGTTAAGATTCAGAGTTGCTTCTAATGTACCAAAGCTGGACTTAGACATAATTTCACTCTCACAACATTATGGCTGGTTGGAGACAGTCCGAACCACAAGTACCGGGTATATGGTTCTGGGCGAATACTGGGGGGACGGGGACGACTCCCATTAACCCCTGACTATACCGGGGATACGCTTATCACAATGCCTTTCTGGTCTGTGCTGAAGCAGGGCATTCTGGCAGCCAAGTGGCTTGACCTTTATTAGTGAGCCTGGTTACCCCCTCTCGGAACCACAGACTTAGAAATCGCCAGCTCATATACAGTGCATAAAATATATTTATATATATACCCTTATACACCATTTTAATAAAAAATATCACAAAATTCTTCTAAGTCCCTCGGGAAGAGTGAAAGACGCGCACGTTCATTTTCAGAGCTCCTAGACCTTCGTATAAGAAGTTAGCCAAAAAGTAGCTTCGAAAATGCTTAGGTTAAGTTTGAGAGTTGCTTCTAATGTACCAAAGCTGGACTTAGACATAATTTCACTCTCACAACATTATGGCTGGTTGGAGACAGTCCGAACCACAAGTACCGGGTCCATGGTTCTGGGTGTATACTGGGGGGACGGGAACAACTCCCATTAACCCCTGACTATACCGGGGATACGCTTATCACAATGCCTTTCTGGTCTGTGCTGAAGCAGGGCATTCTGGCAGCCAAGTGGCTTGACCTTTATTAGTGAGCCTGGTTACCCCCTCTCGGAACCACAAACTTAGAAATCGCCAGCTCATATACAGTGCATAAAATATATTTATATATATACCCTTATACACCATTTTAATAAAAAATATCACAAAATTCTTCTAAGTCCCTCGGGAAGAGTGAAAGACGCGCACGATCATTTTCAGAGCTCCTAGACCTTCGTATAAGAAGTTAGCCAAAAAGTAGCTTCGAAAAACGCTTAGGTTATGTTTGAGAGTTGCTTCTAATGTACTAAAGCTGGACTTAGACATCATTTCACTCTCACAACATTATGGCTGGTTGAAGACAGTCCGAACCACAAGTACCGGGTCCATGGTTCTGGGCGTATCCTGGGGGGACGGGGACGACTCCCATTAACCCCTGACTATACCGGGGATACGCTTATCACAATGCTTTTGTGTTCTGTGCTGAAGGAGGGCATTCTGGCAGCCAAGTGGCTTGACCTTTATTAGTGAGCCTGGTTACCCCCTCTCGGAACCACAGACTTAGAAATCGCCAGCTCATATACAGTGCATAAAATATATTTATATATATACCCAAATACACCATTTTAATAAAAAATATCACAAAATTATTCTAAGTCCCTCGGGAAGAGTGAAAGACGCGCACGTTCATTTTCAGAGCTCCTAGACCTTCCTATAAGAAGTTAGCCAAAAAGTAGCTTCGAAAAACGCTTAGGTTAAGTTTCAGAGTTGCTTCTAATGTACCAAAGCTGGACTTAGACATAATTTCACTCTCACAACATTATGGCTGGTTGGAGACAGTCCGAACCACAAGTACCGGGTCCATGGTTCTGGGCGTATACTGGGGGGACGGGGACGACTCCCATTAACCCCTGACTATACCGGGGATACGCTTATCACAATGCTTTTGTGGTCTGTGCTGAAGCAGGGTATTCTGGCAGCCAAGTGGCTTGACCTTTATTAGTGAGCCTGGTTACCCCCTCTCGGAACCACAGACTTAGAAATCGCCAGCTCATATACAGTGCATAAAATATATTTATATATATACCCTTATACACCATTTTAATAAAAAATATCACAAAATTATTCTAAGTCCCTCGGGAAGAGTGAAAGACGCGCACGTTCATTTTCAGAGCTCCTAGACCTTCCTATAAGAAGTTAGCCAAAAAGTAGCTTCGAAAAACGCTTAGGTTAAGTTTGAGAGTTGCTTCTAATGTACCAAAGCTGGACTTAGACATCATTTCACTCTCACAACATTATGGCTGGTTGGAGACAGTCCGAACCACAAGTACCGGGTCCATAGTTCTGGGCGTATACTGGGGGGACGGGGACGACTCCCATTAACCCCTGACTATACCGGGGATACGCTTATCACAATGCTTTCGTGGTCTGTGCTGAAGCAGGGCATTCTGGCAGCCAAGTGGCTTGACCTTTATTAGTGAGCCTGGTTACCCCCTCTCGGTACCACAGACTTAGAAATCGCCAGCTCATATACAGTGCATAAAATATATTTATATATATACCCTTATACACCATTTTAATAAAAAATATCACAAAATTCTTCTAAGTCCCTCGGGAAGAGTGAAAGACGCGCACGTTCATTTTCAGAGCTCCTAGACCTTCGTATAAGAAGTTAGCCAAAAAGTAGCTTCGAAAATGCTTAGGTTAAGTTTGAGAGTTGCTTCTAATGTACCAAAGCTGGACTTAGACATAATTTCACTCTCACAACATTATGGCTGGTTGGAGACAGTCCGAACCACAAGTACCGGGTCCATGGTTCTGGGTGTATACTGGGGGGACGGGAACAACTCCCATTAACCCCTGACTATACCGGGGATACGCTTATCACAATGCCTTTCTGGTCTGTGCTGAAGCAGGGCATTCTGGCAGCCAAGTGGCTTGACTTTTATTAGTGAGCCTGGTTACCCCCTCTCGGAACCACAGACTTAGAAATCGCCAGCTCATATACAGTGCATAAAATATATTTATATATATACCCTTATACACCATTTTAATAAAAAATATCACAAAATTATTCTAAGTCCCTCGGGAAGAGTGAAAGACGCGCACGTTCATTTTCAGAGCTCCTAGACCTTCCTATAAGAAGTTAGCCAAAAAGTAGCTTCGAAAAACGCTTAGGTTAAGTTTCAGAGTTGCTTCTAATGTATCAAAGCTGGACTTAGACATAATTTCACTCACACAACATTATGGCTGGTTGGAGACAGTCCGAACCACAAGTACCGGGTCCATGGTTCTGGGCGTATACTGGGGGGACAGGAACGACTCCCATTAACTCCTGACTATACCGGGGATACGCTTATCACAATGCCTTTCTGGTCTGTGCTGAAGCAGGGCATTCTGGCAGCCAAGTGGCTTGACCTTTATTAGTGAGCCTGGTTACCCCCTCTCGAAACCACAGACTTAGAAATCGCCAGCTCATATACAGTGCATAAAATATATTTATATATATACCCTTATACACCATTTTAATAAAAAATATCACAAAATTCTTCTAAGTCCCTCGGGAAGAGTGAAAGATGCGCACGTTCATTTTCAGAGCTCCTAGACCTTCCTATAAGAAGTTAGCCAAAAAGTAGCTTCGAAAAACGCTTAGGTTAAGTTTGAGAGTTGCTTCTAATGTACCAAAGCTGGACTTAGACATAATTTCACTCTCACAACATTATGGCTGGTTGGAGACAGTCCGAACCACAAGTACCGGGTCCATGGTTCTGGGCGTATCCTGGGGGGACGGGGACGACTCCCATTAACCCCTGACTATACCGGGGATACGCTTATCACAATGCTTTTGTGGTCTGTGCTGAAGCAGGGTATTCTGGCAGCCAAGTGGCTTGACCTTTATTAGTGAGCCTGGTTACCCCCTCTCGGAACCACAGACTTAGAAATCGCCAGCTCATATACAGTGCATAAAATATATTTATATATATACCCT
Organism: Ascaphus truei; assembly: GCF_040206685.1. Taxonomy (NCBI): domain Eukaryota; kingdom Metazoa; phylum Chordata; class Amphibia; order Anura; family Ascaphidae; genus Ascaphus; species Ascaphus truei. The sequence continues at coordinate 98,585 of NW_027454407.1, read as the reverse complement.
TATACACCATTTTAATAAAAAATATCACAAAATTATTCTAAGTCCCTCGGGAAGAGTGAAAGACGCGCACGTTCATTTTCAGAGCTCCTAGACCTTCCTATAAGAAGTTAGCCAAAAAGTAGCTTCGAAAAACGCTTAGGTTAAGTTTGAGAGTTGCTTCTAATGTACCAAAGCTGGACTTAGACATCATTTCACTCTCACAACATTATGGCTGGTTGGAGACAGTCCGAACCACAAGTACCGGGTCCATAGTTCTGGGCGTATACTGGGGGGATGGGGACGACTCCCATTAACCCCTGACTATACCGGGGATACGCTTATCACAATGCTTTCGTGGTCTGTGCTGAAGCAGGGCATTCTGGCAGCCAAGTGGCTTGACCTTTATTAGTGAGCCTGGTTACCCCCTCTCGGTACCACAGACTTAGAAATCGCCAGCTCATATACAGTGCATAAAATATATTTATATATATACCCTTATACACCATTTTAATAAAAAATATCACAAAATTCTTCTAAGTCCCTCGGGAAGAGTGAAAGACGTGCACGTTCATTTTCAGAGCTCCTAGACCTTCGTATAAGAAGTTAGCCAAAAAGTAGCTTCGAAAATGCTTAGGTTAAGTTTGAGAGTTGCTTCTAATGTACCAAAGCTGGACTTAGACATAATTTCACTCTCACAACATTATGGCTGGTTGGAGACAGTCCGAACCACAAGTACCGGGTCCATGGTTCTGGGTGTATACTGGGGGGACGGGAACAACTCCCATTAACCCCTGACTATACCGGGGATACGCTTATCACAATGCCTTTCTGGTCTGTGCTGAAGCAGGGCATTCTGGCAGCCAAGTGGCTTGACTTTTATTAGTGAGCCTGGTTACCCCCTCTCGGAACCACAGACTTAGAAATCGCCAGCTCATATACAGTGCATAAAATATATTTATATATATACCCTTATACACCATTTTAATAAAAAATATCACAAAATTATTCTAAGTCCCTCGCGAAGAGTGAAAGACGCGCACGTTCATTTTCAGAGCTCCTAGACCTTCCTATAAGAAGTTAGCCAAAAAGTAGCTTCGAAAAACGCTTAGGTTAAGTTTCAGAGTTGCTTCTAATGTATCAAAGCTGGACTTAGACATAATTTCACTCACACAACATTATGGCTGGTTGGAGACAGTCCGAACCACAAGTACCGGGTCCATGGTTCTGGGCGTATACTGGGGGGACAGGAACGACTCCCATTAACTCCTGACTATACCGGGGATACGCTTATCACAATGCCTTTCTGGTCTGTGCTGAAGCAGGGCATTCTGGCAGCCAAGTGGCTTGACCTTTATTAGTGAGCCTGGTTACCCCCTCTCGAAACCACAGACTTAGAAATCGCCAGCTCATATACAGTGCATAAAATATATTTATATATATACCCTTATACACCATTTTAATAAAAAATATCACAAAATTCTTCTAAGTCCCTCGGGAAGAGTGAAAGACGCGCACGTTCATTTTCAGAGCTCCTAGACCTTCGTATAAGAAGTTAGCCAAAAAGTAGCTTCGAAAATGCTTAGGTTAAGTTTGAGAGTTGCTTCTAATGTACCAAAGCTGGACTTAGACATAATTTCACTCTCACAACATTATGGCTGGTTGGAGACAGTCCGAACCACAAGTACCGGGTCCATGGTTCTGGGTGTATACTGGGGGGACGGGAACGACTCCCATTAACTCCTGACTATACCGGGGATACGCTTATCACAATGCCTTTCTGGTCTGTGCTGAAGCAGGGCATTCTGGCAGCCAAGTGGCTTGACTTTTATTAGTGAGCCTGGTTACCCCCTCTCGGAACCACAGACTTAGAAATCGCCAGCTCATATACAGTGCATAAAATATATTTATATATATACCCTTATACACCATTTTAATAAAAAATATCACAAAATTATTCTAAGTCCCTCGGGAAGAGTGAAAGACGCGCACGTTCATTTTCAGAGCTCCTAGACCTTCCTATAAGAAGTTAGCCAAAAAGTAGCTTCGAAAAACGCTTAGGTTAAGTTTCAGAGTTGCTTCTAATGTATCAAAGCTGGACTTAGACATAATTTCACTCACACAACATTATGGCTGGTTGGAGACAGTCCGAACCACAAGTACCGGGTCCATGGTTCTGGGCGTATACTGGGGGGACAGGAACGACTCCCATTAACTCCTGACTATACCGGGGATACGCTTATCACAATGCCTTTCTGGTCTGTGCTGAAGCAGGGCATTCTGGCAGCCAAGTGGCTTGACCTTTATTAGTGAGCCTGGTTACCCCCTCTCGAAACCACAGACTTAGAAATCGCCAGCTCATATACAGTGCATAAAATATATTTATATATATACCCTTATACACCATTTTAATAAAAAATATCACAAAATTCTTCTAAGTCCCTCGGGAAGAGTGAAAGATGCGCACGTTCATTTTCAGAGCTCCTAGACCTTCCTATAAGAAGTTAGCCAAAAAGTAGCTTCGAAAAACGCTTAGGTTAAGTTTGAGAGTTGCTTCTAATGTACCAAAGCTGGACTTAGACATAATTTCACTCTCACAACATTATGGCTGGTTGGAGACAGTCCGAACCACAAGTACCGGGTCCATGGTTCTGGGCGTATCCTGGGGGGACGGGGACGACTCCCATTAACCCCTGACTATACCGGGGATACGCTTATCACAATGCTTTTGTGGTCTGTGCTGAAGCAGGGTATTCTGGCAGCCAAGTGGCTTGACCTTTATTAGTGAGCCTGGTTACCCCCTCTCGGAACCACAGACTTAGAAATCGCCAGCTCATATACAGTGCATAAAATATATTTATATATATACCCTTATACACCATTTTAATAAAAAATATCACAAAATTATTCTAAGTCCCTCGGGAAGAGTGAAAGACGCGCACGTTCATTTTCAGAGCTCCTAGACCTTCCTATAAGAAGTTAGCCAAAAAGTAGCTTCGAAAAACGCTTAGGTTAAGTTTGAGAGTTGCTTCTAATGTACCAAAGCTGGACTTAGACATCATTTCACTCTCACAACATTATGGCTGGTTGGAGACAGTCCGAACCACAAGTACCGGGTCCATAGTTCTGGGCGTATACTGGGGGGATGGGGACGACTCCCATTAACCCCTGACTATACCGGGGATACGCTTATCACAATGCTTTCGTGGTCTGTGCTGAAGCAGGGCATTCTGGCAGCCAAGTGGCTTGACCTTTATTAGTGAGCCTGGTTACCCCCTCTCGGTACCACAGACTTAGAAATCGCCAGCTCATATACAGTGCATAAAATATATTTATATATATACCCTTATACACCATTTTAATAAAAAATATCACAAAATTCTTCTAAGTCCCTCGGGAAGAGTGAAAGACGTGCACGTTCATTTTCAGAGCTCCTAGACCTTCGTATAAGAAGTTAGCCAAAAAGTAGCTTCGAAAATGCTTAGGTTAAGTTTGAGAGTTGCTTCTAATGTACCAAAGCTGGACTTAGACATAATTTCACTCTCACAACATTATGGCTGGTTGGAGACAGTCCGAACCACAAGTACCGGGTCCATGGTTCTGGGTGTATACTGGGGGGACGGGAACAACTCCCATTAACCCCTGACTATACCGGGGATACGCTTATCACAATGCCTTTCTGGTCTGTGCTGAAGCAGGGCATTCTGGCAGCCAAGTGGCTTGACTTTTATTAGTGAGCCTGGTTACCCCCTCTCGGAACCACAGACTTAGAAATCGCCAGCTCATATACAGTGCATAAAATATATTTATATATATACCCTTATACACCATTTTAATAAAAAATATCACAAAATTATTCTAAGTCCCTCGGGAAGAGTGAAAGACGCGCACGTTCATTTTCAGAGCTCCTAGACCTTCCTATAAGAAGTTAGCCAAAAAGTAGCTTCGAAAAACGCTTAGGTTAAGTTTCAGAGTTGCTTCTAATGTATCAAAGCTGGACTTAGACATAATTTCACTCACACAACATTATGGCTGGTTGGAGACAGTCCGAACCACAAGTACCGGGTCCATGGTTCTGGGCGTATACTGGGGGGACAGGAACGACTCCCATTAACTCCTGACTATACCGGGGATACGCTTATCACAATGCCTTTCTGGTCTGTGCTGAAGCAGGGCATTCTGGCAGCCAAGTGGCTTGACCTTTATTAGTGAGCCTGGTTACCCCCTCTCGAAACCACAGACTTAGAAATCGCCAGCTCATATACAGTGCTTAAAATATATTTATATATATACCCTTATACACCATTTTAATAAAAAATATCACAAAATTCTTCTAAGTCCCTCGGGAAGAGTGAAAGATGCGCACGTTCATTTTCAGAGCTCCTAGACCTTCCTATAAGAAGTTAGCCAAAAAGTAGCTTCGAAAAACGCTTAGGTTAAGTTTGAGAGTTGCTTCTAATGTACCAAAGCTGGACTTAGACATAATTTCACTCTCACAACATTATGGCTGGTTGGAGACAGTCCGAACCACAAGTACCGGGTCCATGGTTCTGGGCGTATCCTGGGGGGACGGGGACGACTCCCATTAACCCCTGACTATACCGGGGATACGCTTATCACAATGCTTTTGTGGTCTGTGCTGAAGCAGGGCATTCTGGCAGCCAACTGGCTTGACCTTTATTAGTGAGCCTGGTTACCCCCTCTCGGAACCACAGACTTAGAAATCGCCAGCTCATATACAGTGCATAAAATATATTTATATAAATACCCTTATACACCATTTTAATAAAAAATATCACAAAATTCTTCTAAGTCCCTCGGGAAGAGTGAAAGATGCGCACGTTCATTTTCAGAGCTCCTAGACCTTCCTATAAGAAGTTAGCCAAAAAGTAGCTTCGAAAAACGCTTAGTTTGAGAGTTGCTTCTAATGTACCAAAGCTGGACTTAGACATAATTTCACTCTCACAACATTATGGCTGGTTGGAGACAATCCGAACCACAAGTACCGGGTCCATGGTTCTGGGCGTATACTGGGGGGACGGGGACGACTCCCATTAACCCCTGACTATACCGGGGATACGCTTATCACAATGCCTTTCTGGTCTGTGCTGAAGCAGGGCATTCTGGCAGCCAAGTGGCTTGACCTTTATTAGTGAGCCTGGTTACCCCCTCTCGGAACCACAGACTTAGAAATCGCCAGCTCATATACAGTGCATAAAATATATTTATATATATATACCCTTATACACCATTTTAATAAAAAATATCACAAAATTCTTCTAAGTCCCTCGGGAAGAGTGAAAGACGCGCACGTTCATTTTCAGAGCTCCTAGACCTTCGTATAAGAAGTTAGCCAAAAAGTAGCTTCGAAAAACGCTTAGGTTATGTTTGAGAGTTGCTTCTAATGTACCAAAGCTGGACTTAGACATCATTTCACTCTCACAACATTATGGCTGGTTGGAGACAGTCCGAACCACAAGTACCGGGTCCATGGTTCTGGGCGTATCCTGGGGGGACGGGGACGACTCCCATTAACCCCTGACTATACCGGGGATACGCTTATCACAATGCTTTTGTGGTCTGTGCTGAAGCAGGGCATTCTGGCAGCCAAGTGGCTTGACCTTTATTAGTGAGCCTGGTTACCCCCTCTCGGAACCACAGACTTAGAAATCGCCAGCTCATATACAGTGCATAAAATATATTTATATATATACCCAAATACACCATTTTAATAAAAAATATCACAATTATTCTAAGTCCCTCGGGAAGAGTGAAAGACGCGCACGTTCATTTTCAGAGCTCCTAGACCTTCCTATAAGAAGTTAGCCAAAAAGTAGCTTCGAAAAACGCTTAGGTTAAGTTTGAGAGTTGCTTCTAATGTACCAAAGCTGGACTTAGACATAATTTCACTCTCACAACATTATGGCTGGTTGGAGACAGTCCGAACCACAAGTACCGGGTCCATGGTTCTGGGCGTATACTGGGGGGACGGGGACGACTCCCATTAACCCCTGACTATACCGGGGATACGCTTATCACAATGCTTTTCTGGTCTGTGCTGAAGCAGGGTATTCTGGCAGCCAAGTGGCTTGACCTTTATTAGTGAGCCTGGTTACCCCCTCTCGGAACCACAGACTTAGAAATCGCCAGCTCATATACAGTGCATAAAATATATTTATATATATATACCCTTATACACCATTTTAATAAAAAATATCACAAAATTCTTCTAAGTCCCTCGGGAAGAGTGAAAGACGCGCACGTTCATTTTCAGAGCTCCTAGACCTTCCTATAAAAAGTTAGCCAAAAAGTAGCTTCGAAAAACGCTTAGGTTAAGTTTCAGAGTTGCTTCTAATGTACCAAAGCTGGATTTAGACATAATTTCACTCTCACAACATTATGGCTGGATGGAGACAGTCCGAACCACAAGTACCGGGTCCATGTTTCTGGGCGTATACTGGGGGGACGGGGACGACTCCCATTAACCCCTGACTATACCGGGGATATGCTTATCACAATGCCTTTCTGGTCTGTGCTGAAGCAGGGCATTCTGGCAGTCAAGTGGCTTGACCTTTATTGGTGAGCCTGGTTACCCCCTCTCGGAACCACAGACTTAGAAATCGCCAGCTCATATACAGTGCATAAAATATATTTATATATACAGTATACCCTTATACACCATTTTAATAAAAAATATCACAAAATTCTTCTAAGTCCCTCGGGAAGAGTGAAAGACGCGCACGTTCATTTTCAGAGCTCCTAGACCTTCCTATAAGAAGTTAGCCAAAATGTAGCTTCGAAAAACGCTTAGGTTAAGTTTCAGAGTTGCTTCTAATGTACCAAAGCTGGACTTAGACATAATTTCACTCTCACAACATTATGGCTGGCTGGAGACAGTCCGAACCACAAGTACCGGAACCATGGTTCTGGGCGTATACTGGGGGGACGGGGACGACTCCCATTAACCCCTGACTATACCGGGGATACACTTATCACAATGCCTTTCTGGTCTGTGCTGAAGCAGGGCATTCTGGCAGCCAAGTGGCTTGACCTTTATTAGTGAGCCTGGTTACCCCCTCTCGGAACCACAGACTTAGAAATTGCCAGCTCATATACAGTGCATAAAATATATTTATATATATACCCTTATACACCATTTTAATAAAAAATATCACAAAATTCTTCTAAGTCCCTCGGGAAGAGTGAAAGACGCGCACGTTCATTTTCAGAGCTCCTAGACCTTCCTATAAGAAGTTAGCCAAACAGAAGCTTCGAAAAACGCTTAGGTTAAGTTTCAGAGTTGCTTCTAATGTACCGAAGCTGGACTTAGACATAATTTCACTCTCACAACATTATGGCTGGTGGGAGACAGTCCGAACCACAAGTACCGGGTCCATGGTTCTGGGCGTATACTGGGGGGACGGGGACGACTCCCATTAACCCCTGACTATACCGCGGATACGCGTATCACAATGCCTTACTGGTCTGTGCTGAAGCAGGGCATTCTGGCAGCCAAATGGCTTGACCTTTATTAGTGAGCCTGGTTACCCCCTCTCGGAACCACAGACTTAGAAATCGCCAGCTCATATACAGTGCATAAAATATATTTATATATATACCCTTATACACCATTTTAATAAAAAATATCACAAAATTCTTCTAAGTCCCTCGGGAAGAGAGAAAGACGCGCACGTTCATTTTCAGAGCTCCTAGACCTTCCTATAAGAAGTTAGCCGAAACGTAGCTTCGAAAAACGCTTAGGTTCAGTTTCAGAGTTGCTTCTAATGTACCGAAGCTGGACTTAGACATAATTTCACTCTCACAACATTATGGCTGGTTGGAGACAGTCCGAACCACAAGTACCGGGTCCATGGTTCTGGGCGTATACTGGGGGGACGGGGACGACTCCCATTAACCCCTGACTATACCGCGGATACGCGTATCACAATGCCTTACTGGTCTGTGCTGAAGCAGGGCATTCTGGCAGCCAAATGGCTTGACCTTTATTAGTGAGCCTGGTTACCCCCTCTCGGAACCACAGACTTAGAAATCGCCAGCTCATATACAGTGCATAAAATATATTTATATATATACCCTTATACACCATTTTAATAAAAAATATCACAAAATTCTTCTAAGTCCCTCGGGAAGAGAGAAAGACGCGCACGTTCATTTTCAGAGCTCCTAGACCTTCCTATAAGAAGTTAGCCGAAACGTAGCTTCGAAAAACGCTTAGGTTCAGTTTCAGAGTTGCTTCTAATGTACCGAAGCTGGACTTAGACATAATTTCACTCTCACAACATTATGGCTGGTTGGAGACAGTCCGAACCACAAGTACCGGGTCCATGGTTCTGGGCGTATACTGGGGGGACGGGGACGACTCCCATTAACCCCTGACTATACCGGGGATACGCTTATCACAATGCCTTTCTGGTCTGTGCTGAAGCAGGGCATTCTGGCAGCCAAATGTCTTGACCTTTATTAGTGAGCCTGGTTACCCCCTCTCAGAACCACAGACTTAGAAATCGCCAGCTCATATACAGTGCATAAAATATATTTATATATATACCCTTATACACCATTTTAATAAAAAATATCACAAAATTCTTCTAAGTCCCTCGGGAAGAGTGAAAGACGCGCACGTTCATTTTCAGAGCTCCTAGACCTTCCTATAAGAAGTTAGCCAAACAGAAGCTTCGAAAAACGCTTAGGTTAAGTTTCAGAGTTGCTTCTAATGTACCGAAGCTGGACTTAGACATAATTTCACTCTCACAACATTATGGCTGGTGGGAGACAGTCCGAACCACAAGTACCGGGTCCATGGTTCTGGGCGTATACTGGGGGGACGGGGACGACTCCCATTAACCCCTGACTATACCGGGGATACACTTATCACAATGCCTTTCTGGTCTGTGCTGAAGCAGGGCATTCTGGCAGCCAAGTGGCTTGACCTTTATTAGTGAGCCTGGTTACCCCCTCTCGGAACCACAGACTTAGAAATTGCCAGCTCATATACAGTGCATAAAATATATTTATATATATACCCTTATACACCATTTTAATAAAAAATATCACAAAATTCTTCTAAGTCCCTCGGGAAGAGTGAAAGACGCGCACGTTCATTTTCAGAGCTCCTAGACTTTCCTATAAGAAGTTAGCCAAACAGAAGCTTCGAAAAACGCTTAGGTTAAGTTTCAGAGTTGCTTCTAATGTACCGAAGCTGGACTTAGACATAATTTCACTCTCACAACATTATGGCTGGTGGGAGACAGTCCGAACCACAAGTACCGGGTCCATGGTTCTGGGCGTATACTGGGGGGACGGGGACGACTCCCATTAACCCCTAACTATACCGCGGATACGCGTATCACAATGCCTTACTGGTCTGTGCTGAAGCAGGGCATTCTGGCAGCCAAATGGCTTGACCTTTATTAGTGAGCCTGGTTACCCCCTCTCGGAACCACAGACTTAGAAATCGCCAGCTCATATACAGTGCATAAAATATATTTATATATATACCCTTATACACCATTTTAATAAAAAATATCACAAAATTCTTCTAAGTCCCTCGGGAAGAGTGAAAGACGCGCACGTTCATTTTCAGAGCTCGTAGACCTTCCTATAAGAAGTTAGCCAAAAAGTAGCTTCGAAAAACGCTTAGGTTAAGTTTCAGAGTTGCTTCTAATGTACCAAAGCTGGACTTAGACATAATTTCACTCTCACAACATTATGGCTGGTTGGAGACAGTCCGAACCACAAGTACCGGGTCCATGGTTCTGGGCGTATACTGGGGGGACGGGGACGACTCCCATTAACCCCTGACTATACCGGGGATTCGCTTATCACAATGCCTTTCTGGTCTGTGCTGAAGCAGGGCATTCTGGCAGCCAAGTGGCTTGACCTTTATTAGTGAGCCTGGTTACCCCCTCTCGGAACCACAGACTTAGAAATCGCCAGCTCTATTACAGTGCATAAAATATATTTAAATATATGCCCTTATACACCATTTTAATAAAAAATATCACAAAATTCTTCTAAGTCCCTCGGGAAGAGTGAAAGACGCGCACGTTCATTTTCAGAGCTCCTAGACCTTCCTATAAGAAGTTAGCCAAAAAGAAGCTTCGAAAAACGCTTAGGTTAAGTTTCAGAGTTGCTTCTAATGTACCGAAGCTGGACTTAGACATAATTTCACTCTCACAACATTATGGCTGGTTGGAGACTGTCCGAACCACAAGTACCGGGTCCATGGTTCTGGGCGTATACTGGGGGGACGGGGACGACTCCCATTAAATCCTGACTATACCGGGGATACACTTATCACAATGCCTTTCTGGTCTGTGCTGAAGCAGGGCATTCTGGCAGCCAAGTGGCTTGACCTTTATTAGTGAGCCTGGTTACCCCCTCTCGGAACCACAGACTTAGAAATTGCCAGCTCATATACAGTGCATAAAATATATTTATATATATACCCTTATACACCATTTTAATAAAAAATATCACAAAATTCTTCTAAGTCCCTCGGGAAGAGTGAAAGACGCGCACGTTCATTTTCAGAGCTCGTAGACCTTCCTATAAGAAGTTAGCCAAAAAGTAGCTTCGAAAAACGCTTAGGTTAAGTTTGAGAGTTGCTTCTAATGTACCAAAGCTGGACTTAGACATAATTTCACTCTCACAACATTATGGCTGGTTGGAGACAGTCCGAACCACAAGTACCGGGTCCATGGTTCTGGGCGTATACTGGGGGGACGGGGACGACTCCCATTAACCCCTGACTATACCGGGGATTCGCTTATCACAATGCCTTTCTGGTCTGTGCTGAAGCAGGGCATTCTGGCAGCCAAGTGGCTTGACCTTTATTAGTGAGCCTGGTTACCCCCTCTCGGAACCACAGACTTAGAAATCGCCAGCTCATATACAGTGCATAAAATATATTTATATATATACCCTTATACACCATTTTAATAAAAAATATCACAAAATTCTTCTAAGTCCCTCGGGAAGAGTGAAAGACGCGCACGTTCATTTTCAGAGCTCCTAGACCTTCCTATAAGAAGTTAGCCAAAAAGAAGCTTCGAAAAACGCTTAGGTTAAGTTTCAGAGTTGCTTCTAATGTACCGAAGCTGGACTTAGACATAATTTCACTCTCACAACATTATGGCTGGTTGGAGACTGTCCGAACCACAAGTACCGGGTCCATGGTTCTGGGCGTATACTGGGGGGACGGGGACGACTCCCATTAAATCCTGACTATACCGGGGATACGCTTATCACAATGCCTTACTGGTCTGTGCTGAAGCAGGGCATTCTGGCAGCCAAGTGGCTTGACCTTTATTAGTGAGCCTGGTTACCCCCTCTCGGAACCACAGACTTAGAAATCGCCAGCTCATATACAGTGCATAAAATATATTTATATATATACCCTTATACACCATTTTAATAAAAAATATCACAAAATTCTTCTAAGTCCCTCGGGAAGAGTGAAAGACGCGCACGTTCATTTTCAGAGCTCCTAGACCTTCCTATAAGAAGTTAGCCAAAAAGTAGCTTCGAAAAACGCTTAGGTTAAGTTTCAGAGTTGCTTCTAATGTACCGAAGCTGGACTTTGACATAATTTCACTCTCACAACATTATGGCTGGTTGGAGACAGTCCGAACCACAAGTACCGGGTCCATGGTTCTGGGCGTATACTGGGGGGACGGGGACGACACCCATTAACCCCTGACTATACCGGGGATACGCTTATCACAATGCCTTTCTGGTCTGTGCTGAAGCAGGGCATTCTGGCAGCCAAGTGGCTTGACCTTTATTAGTGAGCCTGGTTACCCCCTCTCGGTACCACAGACTTAGAAATCGCCAGCTCATATACAGTGCATAAAATATATTTATACAGTATATATACCCTTATACACCATTTTAATAAAAAATATCACAAAATTCTTCTAAGTCCCTCGGGAAGAGTGAAAGACGCGCACGTTCATTTTCAGAGCTCCTAGACCTTCCTATAAGAAGTTAGCCAAAAAGTAGCTTCGAAAAACGCTTAGGTTAAGTTTCAGAGTTGCTTCTAATGTACCGAAGCTGGACTTAGACATAATTTCACTCTCACAACATTATGGCTGGTTGGAGACAGTCCGAACCACAAGTACCGGGTCCATGGTTCTGGGCGTATACTGGGGGGACGGGGACGACTCCCATTAACCCCTGACTATACCGCGGATACGCGTATCACAATGCCTTACTGGTCTGTGCTGAAGCAGGGCGTTCTGGCAGCCAAATGGCTTGACCTTTATTAGTGAGCCTGGTTACCCCCTCTCGGAACCACAGACTTAGAAATCGCCAGCACATCTACAGTGCATAAAATATATTTATATATATACCCTTATACACCATTTTAATAAAAAATATCACAAAATTCTTCTAAGTCCCTCGGGAAGAGTGAAAGACGCACACGTTCATTTTCAGAGCTCCTAGACCTTCCTATAAGAAGTTAGCCAAAAAGTAGCTTCGAAAAATGCTTAGGTTAAGTGTGAGATTTGCTTCTAATGTACCAAAGCTGGACTTAGACATAATTTCACTCTCACAACATTATGGCTGGTTGGAGACAGTCCGAACCACAAGTACCGGGTCCATGGTTCTGGGCGTATACTGGGGGGACGGGGGGGACTCCCATTAACCCCTGACTATACCGGGGATACGCTTATCACAATGCCTTTCTGGTCTGTGCTGAAGCAGGGCATTCTGGCAGCCAAATGTCTTGACTTCTGGCAGCCAAATGTCTTGACCTTTATTAGTGAGCCTGGTTACCCCCTCTCAGAACCACAGACTTAGAAATCGCCAGCTCATATACAGTGCATAAAATATATTTATAAATATACCCTTATACACCATTTTAATAAAAAATATCACAAAATTCTTCTAAGTCCCTCGGGAAGATTGAAAGACGCGCACGTTCATTTTCAGAGCTCCTAGACCTTCCTATAAGAAGTTAGCCAAAAAGAAGCTTCGAAAAACGCTTAGGTTAAGTTTCAGAGTTGCTTCTAATGTACCGAAGCTGGACTTAGACATAATTTCACTCTCACAACATTATGGCTGGTTGGAGACTGTCCGAACCACAAGTACCGGGTCCATGGTTCTGGGCGTATACTGGGGGGACGGGGACGACTCCCATTAAATCCTGACTATACCGGGGATACGCTTATCACAATGCCTTACTGGTCTGTGCTGAAGCAGGGCATTCTGGCAGCCAAGTGGCTTGACCTTTATTAGTGAGCCTGGTTACCCCCTCTCGGAACCACAGACTTAGAAATCGCCAGCTCATATACAGTGCATAAAATATATTTATATATATACCCTTATACACCATTTTAATAAAAAATATCACAAAATTCTTCTAAGTCCCTCGGGAAGAGTGAAAGACGCGCACGTTCATTTTCAGAGCTCCTAGACCTTCCTATAAGAAGTTAGCCAAAAAGTAGCTTCGAAAAACGCTTAGGTTAAGTTTCAGAGTTGCTTCTAATGTACCGAAGCTGGACTTTGACATAATTTCACTCTCACAACATTATGGCTGGTTGGAGACAGTCCGAACCACAAGTACCGGGTCCATGGTTCTGGGCGTATACTGGGGGGACGGGGACGACACCCATTAACCCCTGACTATACCGGGGATACGCTTATCACAATGCCTTTCTGGTCTGTGCTGAAGCAGGGCATTCTGGCAGCCAAGTGGCTTGACCTTTATTAGTGAGCCTGGTTACCCCCTCTCGGTACCACAGACTTAGAAATCGCCAGCTCATATACAGTGCATAAAATATATTTATACAGTATATATACCCTTATACACCATTTTAATAAAAAATATCACAAAATTCTTCTAAGTCCCTCGGGAAGAGTGAAAGACGCGCACGTTCATTTTCAGAGCTCCTAGACCTTCCTATAAGAAGTTAGCCAAAAAGTAGCTTCGAAAAACGCTTAGGTTAAGTTTCAGAGTTGCTTCTAATGTACCGAAGCTGGACTTAGACATAATTTCACTCTCACAACATTATGGCTGGTTGGAGACAGTCCGAACCACAAGTACCCGGGTCCATGGTTCTGGGCGTATACTGGGGGGACGGGGACGACTCCCATTAACCCCTGACTATACCGCGGATACGCGTATCACAATGCCTTACTGGTCTGTGCTGAAGCAGGGCGTTCTGGCAGCCAAATGGCTTGACCTTTATTAGTGAGCCTGGTTACCCCCTCTCGGAACCACAGACTTAGAAATCGCCAGCACATCTACAGTGCATAAAATATATTTATATATATACCCTTATACACCATTTTAATAAAAAATATCACAAAATTCTTCTAAGTCCCTCGGGAAGAGTGAAAGACGCACACGTTCATTTTCAGAGCTCCTAGACCTTCCTATAAGAAGTTAGCCAAAAAGTAGCTTCGAAAAATGCTTAGGTTAAGTGTGAGATTTGCTTCTAATGTACCAAAGCTGGACTTAGACATAATTTCACTCTCACAACATTATGGCTGGTTGGAGACAGTCCGAACCACAAGTACCGGGTCCATGGTTCTGGGCGTATACTGGGGGGACGGGGACGACTCCCATTAACCCCTGACTATACCGGGGATACGCTTATCACAATGCCTTTCTGGTCTGTGCTGAAGCAGGGCATTCTGGCAGCCAAATGTCTTGACCTTTATTAGTGAGCCTGGTTACCCCCTCTCAGAACCACAGACTTAGAAATCGCCAGCTCATATACAGTGCATAAAATATATTTATAAATATACCCTTATACACCATTTTAATAAAAAATATCACAAAATTCTTCTAAGTCCCTCGGGAAGATTGAAAGACGCGCACGTTCATTTTCAGAGCTCCTAGACCTTCCTATAAGAAGTTAGCCAAAAAGAAGCTTCGAAAAACGCTTAGGTTAAGTTTCAGAGTTGCTTCTAATGTACCGAAGCTGGACTTAGACATAATTTCACTCTCACAACATTATGGCTGGTTGGAGACTGTCCGAACCACAAGTACCGGGTCCATGGTTCTGGGCGTATACTGGGGGGACGGGGACGACTCCCATTAAATCCTGACTATACCGGGGATACGCTTATCACAATGCCTTACTGGTCTGTGCTGAAGCAGGGCATTCTGGCAGCCAAGTGGCTTGACCTTTATTAGTGAGCCTGGTTACCCCCTCTCGGAACCACAGACTTAGAAATCGCCAGCTCATATACAGTGCATAAAATATATTTATATATATACCCTTATACACCATTTTAATAAAAAATATCACAAAATTCTTCTAAGTCCCTCGGGAAGAGTGAAAGACGCGCACGTTCATTTTCAGAGCTCCTAGACCTTCCTATAAGAAGTTAGCCAAAAAGTAGCTTCGAAAAACGCTTAGGTTAAGTTTCAGAGTTGCTTCTAATGTACCGAAGCTGGACTTTGACATAATTTCACTCTCACAACATTATGGCTGGTTGGAGACAGTCCGAACCACAAGTACCGGGTCCATGGTTCTGGGCGTATACTGGGGGGACGGGGACGACACCCATTAACCCCTGACTATACCGGGGATACGCTTATCACAATGCCTTTCTGGTCTGTGCTGAAGCAGGGCATTCTGGCAGCCAAGTGGCTTGACCTTTATTAGTGAGCCTGGTTACCCCCTCTCGGTACCACAGACTTAGAAATCGCCAGCTCATATACAGTGCATAAAATATATTTATACAGTATATATACCCTTATACACCATTTTAATAAAAAATATCACAAAATTCTTCTAAGTCCCTCGGGAAGAGTGAAAGACGCGCACGTTCATTTTCAGAGCTCCTAGACCTTCCTATAAGAAGTTAGCCAAAAAGTAGCTTCGAAAAACGCTTAGGTTAAGTTTCAGAGTTGCTTCTAATGTACCGAAGCTGGACTTAGACATAATTTCACTCTCACAACATTATGGCTGGTTGGAGACAGTCCGAACCACAAGTACCGGGTCCATGGTTCTGGGCGTATACTGGGGGGACGGGGACGACTCCCATTAACCCCTGACTATACCGCGGATACGCGTATCACAATGCCTTACTGGTCTGTGCTGAAGCAGGGCGTTCTGGCAGCCAAATGGCTTGACCTTTATTAGTGAGCCTGGTTACCCCCTCTCGGAACCACAGACTTAGAAATCGCCAGCACATCTACAGTGCATAAAATATATTTATATATATACCCTTATACACCATTTTAATAAAAAATATCACAAAATTCTTCTAAGTCCCTCGGGAAGAGTGAAAGACGCACACGTTCATTTTCAGAGCTCCTAGACCTTCCTATAAGAAGTTAGCCAAAAAGTAGCTTCGAAAAATGCTTAGGTTAAGTGTGAGATTTGCTTCTAATGTACCAAAGCTGGACTTAGACATAATTTCACTCTCACAACATTATGGCTGGTTGGAGACAGTCCGAACCACAAGTACCGGGTCCATGGTTCTGGGCGTATACTGGGGGGACGGGGACGACTCCCATTAACCCCTGACTATACCGGGGATACGCTTATCACAATGCCTTTCTGGTCTGTGCTGAAGCAGGGCATTCTGGCAGCCAAATGTCTTGACCTTTATTAGTGAGCCTGGTTACCCCCTCTCAGAACCACAGACTTAGAAATCGCCAGCTCATATACAGTGCATAAAATATATTTATAAATATACCCTTATACACCATTTTAATAAAAAATATCACAAAATTCTTCTAAGTCCCTCGGGAAGATTGAAAGACGCGCACGTTCATTTTCAGAGCTCCTAGACCTTCCTATAAGAAGTTAGCCAAAAAGTAGCTTCGAAAAACGCTTAGGTTAAGTTTCAGAGTTGCTTCTAATGTACCGAAGCTGGACTTAGACATAATTTCACTCTCACAACATTATGGCTGGTTGGAGACAGTCCGAACCACAAGTACCGGGTCCATGGTTCTGGGCGTATACTGGGGGGACGGGGACGACTCCCATTAACCCCTGACTATACCGCGGATACGCGTATCACAATGCCTTACTGGTCTGTGCTGAAGCAGGGCGTTCTGGCAGCCAAATGGCTTGACCTTTATTAGTGAGCCTGGTTACCCCCTCTCAGAACCACAGACTTAGAAATCGCCAGCTCATATACAGTGCATAAAATATATTTATAAATATACCCTTATACACCATGTTAATAAAAAATATCACAAAATTCTTCTAAGTCCCTCGGGAAGAGTGATAGACGCGCACGTTCATTTTCAGAGCTTCTAGACCTTCCTATAAGAAGTTAGCCAAAAAGTAGCTTCGAAAAATGCTTAGGTTAAGTGTGAGAGTTGCTTCTAATGTACCAAAGCTGGACTTAGACATAATTTCACTCTCACAACATTATGGCTGGTTGGAGACAGTCCGAACCACAAGTACCGGGTCCATGGTTCTGGGCGTATACTGGGGGGACGGGGACGACTCCCATTAACCCCTGACTATACCGGGGATACGCTTATCACAATGCCTTTCTGGTCTGTGCTGAAGCAGGGCATTCTGGCACCAAGTGGCTTGACCTTTATTAGTGAGCCTGGTTACCCCCTCTCGGAACCACAGACTTAGAAATCGCCAGCTCATATACAGTGCATAAAATATATTTATATATATATATACCCTTATACACCATTTTAATAAAAAATATCACAAAATTCTTCTAAGTCCCTCGGGAAGAGTGAAAGACGCGTACGTTCATTTTCAGAGCTCGTAGACCTTCCTATAAGAAGTTAGCCAAAAAGTAGCTTCGAAAAACGCTTAGGTTAAGTTTCAGAGTTGCTTCTAATGTACCAAAGCTGGACTTAGACATAATTTCACTCTCACAACATTATGGCTGGCTGGAGACAGTCCGAACCACAAGTACCGGAACCATGGTTCTGGGCGTATACTGGGGGGACGGGGACGAATCCCATTAACCCCTGACTATACCGGGGATACACTTATCACAATGCCTTACTGGTCTGTGCTGAAGCAGGGCATTCTGGCAGCCAAGTGGCTTGACCTTTATTAGTGAGCCTGGTTACCCCCTCTCGGAACCACAGACTTAGAAATCGCCAGCTCTATTACAGTGCATAAAATATATTTAAATATATACCCTTATACACCATTTTAATAAAAAATATCACAAAATTCTTCTAAGTCCCTCGGGAAGAGTGAAAGACGCGCACGTTCATTTTCAGAGCTCCTAGACCTTCCTATAAGAAGTTAGCCAAAAAGAAGCTTCGAAAAACGCTTAGGTTAAGTTTCAGAGTTGCTTCTAACGTACCGAAGCTGGACTTAGACATAATTTCACTCACAACATTATGGCTGGTTGGAGACAGTCCGAACCACAAGTACCGGGTCCATGGTTCTGGGCGTATACTGGGGGGACGGGGACGACTCCCATTAAACCCTGACTATACCGGGGATACGCGTATCACAATGCCTTACTGGTCTGTGCTGAAGCAGGGCATTCTGGCAGCCAAATGTCTTGACCTTTATTAGTGAGCCTGGTTACCCCCTCTCAGAACCACAGACTTAGAAATCGCCAGCTCATATACAGTGCATAAAATATATTTATATATATACCCTTATACACCATTTTAATAAAAAATATCACAAAATTCTTCTAAGTCCCTCGGGAAGAGTGAAAGACGCGCACGTTCATTTTCAGAGCTTCTAGACCTTCCTATAAGAAGTTAGCCAAAAAGTAGCTTCGAAAAATGCTTAGGTTAAGTGTGAGAGTTGCTTCTAATGTACCAAAGCTGGACTTAGACATAATTTCACTCTCACAACATTATGGCTGGTTGGAGACAGTCCGAACCACAAGTACCGGGTCCATGGTTCTGGGCGTATACTGGGGGGACGGGGATGACTCCCATTAACCCCTGACTATACCGGGGATACGCTTATCACAATGCCTTTCTGGTCTGTGCTGAAGCAGGGCATTCTGGCAGCCAAGTGTCTTGACCTTTATTAGTGAGCCTGGTTACCCCCTCTCAGAACCACAGACTTAGAAATCGCCAGCTCATATACAGTGCATAAAATATATTTATATATATATACCCTTATACACCATTTTAATAAAAAATATCACAAAATTCTTCTAAGTCCCTCGGGAAGAGTGAAAGACGCGCACGTTCATTTTCAGAGCTCCTAGACCTTCCTATAAGAAGTTAGCCAAAAAGTAGCTTCGAAAAACGCTTAGGTTAAGTTTCAGAGTTGCTTCTAATGTACCAAAGCTGGACTTAGACATAATTTCACTCTCACAACATTATGGCTGGTTGGAGACAGTCCGAACCACAAGTACCAGAACCATGGTTCTGGGCGTATACTGGGGGGACGGGGACGACTCCCATTAACCCCTGACTATACCGGGGATACACTTATCACAATGCCTTTCTGGTCTGTGCTGAAGCAGGGCATTCTGGCAGCCAAGTGGCTTGACCTTTATTAGTGAGCCTGGTTACCCCCTCTCGGAACCACAGACTTAGAAATCGCCAGCTCATATACAGTGCATAAAATATATTTATATATATATATTCCCTTATACACCATTTTAATAAAAAATATCACAAAATTCTTCTAAGTCCCTCGGGAAGAGTGAAAGACGCGTACGTTCATTTTCAGAGCTCCTAGACCTTCCTATAAGAAGTTAGCCAAAAAGTAGCTTCGAAAAACGCTTAGGTTAAGTTTCAGAGTTGCTTCTAATGTACCAAAGCTGGACTTAGACATAATTTCACTCTCACATTATGGCTGGTTGGAGACAGTCCGAACCACAAGTACCGGGTCCATGGTTCTGGGCGTATACTGGGGGGACGGGGACGACTCCCATTAACCCCTGACTATACCGGGGATACGCGTATCACAATGCCTTACTGGTCTGTGCTGAAGCAGGGCATTCTGGCAGCCAAGTGGCTTGACCTTTATTAGTGAGCCTGGTTACCCCCTCTCGGAACCACAGACTTAGAAATTGCCAGCTCATATACAGTGCATAAAATATATTTATATATATACCCTTATACACCATTTTAATAAAAAATATCACAAAATTCTTCTAAGTCCCTCGGGAAGAGTGAAAGACGCGCACGTTCATTTTCAGAGCTCCTAGACCTTCCTATAAGAAGTTAGCCAAAAAGTAGCTTCGAAAAACGCTTAGGTTAAGTTTCAGAGTTGCTTCTAATGTACCAAAGCTGGACTTAGACATAATTTCACTCTCACAACATTATGGCTGGTTGGAGACAGTCCGAACCACAAGTACCAGAACCATGGTTCTGGGCGTATACTGGGGGGACGGGGACGACTCCCATTAACCCCTGACTATACCGGGGATACACTTATCACAATGCCTTTCTGGTCTGTGCTGAAGCAGGGCATTCTGGCAGCCAAGTGGCTTGACCTTTATTAGTGAGCCTGGTTACCCCCTCTCGGAACCACAGACTTAGAAATCGCCAGCTCATATACAGTGCATAAAATATATTTATATATATATATTCCCTTATACACCATTTTAATAAAAAATATCACAAAATTCTTCTAAGTCCCTCGGGAAGAGTGAAAGACGCGTACGTTCATTTTCAGAGCTCCTAGACCTTCCTATAAGAAGTTAGCCAAAAAGTAGCTTCGAAAAACGCTTAGGTTAAGTTTCAGAGTTGCTTCTAATGTACCAAAGCTGGACTTAGACATAATTTCACTCTCACATTATGGCTGGTTGGAGACAGTCCGAACCACAAGTACCGGGTCCATGGTTCTGGGCGTATACTGGGGGGACGGGGACGACTCCCATTAACCCCTGACTATACCGGGGATACGCGTATCACAATGCCTTACTGGTCTGTGCTGAAGCAGGGCATTCTGGCAGCCAAGTGGCTTGACCTTTATTAGTGAGCCTGGTTACCCCCTCTCGGAACCACAGACTTAGAAATTGCCAGCTCATATACAGTGCATAAAATATATTTATATATATACCCTTATACACCATTTTAATAAAAAATATCACAAAATTCTTCTAAGTCCCTCGGGAAGAGTGAAAGACGCGCACGTTCATTTTCAGAGCTCGTAGACCTTCCTATAAGAAGTTAGCCAAAAAGTAGCTTCGAAAAACGCTTAGGTTAAGTTTCAGAGTTGCTTCTAATGTACCGAAGCTGGACTTAGACATAATTTCACTCTCACAACATTATGGCTGGTTGGAGACAGTCCGAACCACAAGTACCGGGTCCATGGTTCTGGGCGTATACCGGGGGGACGGGGACGACTCCCATTAACCCCTGACTATACCGGGGATACGCTTATCACAATGCCTTTCTGGTCTGTGCTGAAGCAGGGCATTCTGGCAGCCAAGTGTCTTGACCTTTATTAGTGAGCCTGGTTACCCCCTCTCGGAACCACTGACTTAGAAATCGCCAGCTCATATACAGTGCATAAAATATATTTATATATATACCCTTATACACCATTTTAATAAAAAATATCACAAAATTCTTCTAAGTCCCTCGGGAAGAGTGAAAGACGCGCACGTTTATTTTCAGAGCTCCTAGACCTTCCTATAAGAAGTTAGCAAAAAAGTAGCTTCGAAAAACGCTTAGGTTAAGTTTCAGAGTTGCTTCTAATGTACCAAAGCTGGACTTAGACATAATTTCACACTCACAACATTATGGCTGGTTGGAGACAGTCCGAACCACAAGTACCGGAACCATGGTTCTGGGCGTATACTGGGGGGACGGGGACGACTCCCATTAACCCCTGACAATACCGGGGATACGCGTATCACAATGCCATACTGGTCTGTGCTGAAGCAGGGCATTCTGGCAGCCAAGTGGCTTGACCTTTATTAGTGAGCCTGGTTACCCCCTCTCGGAACCACAGACTTAGAAATCGCCAGCTCATATACAGTGCATAAAATATATTTATATATATATCCTTATACACCATTTTAATAAAAAATATCACAAAATTCTTCTAAGTCCCTCGGGTAGAGTGAAAGACGCGCACGTTCATTTTTAGAGCTCCTAGACCTTCCTATAAGAAGTTAGCCAAAAAGTAGCTTCGAAAAATGCTTAGGTTAAGTGTGAGAGTTGCTTCTAATGTACCAAAGCTGGACTTAGACATAATTTCACTCTCACAACATTATGGCTGGTTGGAGACAGTCCGAACCACAAGTACCGGGTCCATGGTTCTGGGCGTATACTGGGGGGACGGGGACGACTCCCATTAACCCCTGACTATACCGGGGATACGCTTATCACAATGCCTTTCTGGTCTGTGCTGAAGCAGGGCATTCTGGCAGCCAAGTGTCTTGACCTTTATTAGTGAGCCTGGTCACCCCCTCTCAGAACCACAGACTTAGAAATCGCCAGCTCATATACAGTGCTTAAAATATATTTATATATATACCCTTATACACCATTTTAATAAAAAATATCACAAAATTCTTCTAAGTCCCTCGGGAAGAGTGAAAGACGCGCACGTTCATTTTCAGAGCTCCTAGACCTTCCTATAAGAAGTTAGCCAAAAAGTAGCTTCGAAAAACGCTTAGGTTAAGTTTCAGAGTTGCTTCTAATGTACCAAAGCTGGACTTAGACATAATTTCACTCTCACAACATTATGGCTGGTTGGAGACAGTCCGAACCACAAGTACCGGAACCATGGTTCTGGGCGTATACTGGGGGGACGGGGACGACTCCCATTAACCCCTACATATACCGGGGATACACTTATCACAATGCCTTTCTGGTCTGTGCTGAAGCAGGGCATTCTGGCAGCCAAGTGGCTTGACCTTTATTAGTGAGCCTGGTTACCCCCTCTCGGAACCACAGACTTAGAAATCGCCAGCTCATATACAGTGCATAAAATATATTTATATATATATCCTTATACACCATTTTAATAAAAAATATCACAAAATTCTACTAAGTCCCTCGGGTAGAGTGAAAGACGCGCACGTTCATTTTTAGAGCTCCTAGACCTTCCTATAAGAAGTTAGCCAAAAAGTAGCTTCGAAAAATGCTTAGGTTAAGTGTGAGAGTTGCTTCTAATGTACCAAAGCTGGACTTAGACATAATTTCACTCTCACAACATTATGGCTGGTTGGAGACAGTCCGAACCACAAGTACCGGGTCCATGGTTCTGGGCGTATACTGGGGGGACGGGGACGACTCCCATTAACCCCTGACTATACCGGGGATATGCGTATCACAATGCCTTACTGGTCTGTGCTGAAGCAGGGCATTCTGGCAGCCAAGTGGCTTGACCTTTATTAGTGAGCCTGGTTACCCCCTCTCGGAACCACAGACTTAGAAATTGCCAGCTCATATACAGTGCATAAAATATATTTATATATATACCCTTATACACCATTTTAATAAAAAATATCACAAAATTCTTCTAAGTCCCTCAGGAAGAGTGAAAGACGCGCACGTTCATTTTCAGAGCTCCTAGACCTTCCTATAAGAAGTTAGCCAAAAAGTAGCTTCGAAAAACGCTTAGATTAAGTTTCAGAGTTGCTTCTAATGTACCGAAGCTGGACTTAGACATAATTTCACTCTCACATTATGGCTTGTTGGAAACAGTCCGAACCACAAGTACCGGGTCCATGGTTCTGGGCGTATACTGGGGGGACGGGGACGACTCCCATTAACCCCTGACTATACCGGGGATACGCGTATCACAATGCCTTACTGGTCTGTGCTGAAGCAGGGCATTCTGGCAGCCAAGTGGCTTGACCTTTATTAGTGAGCCTGGTTACCCCCTCTCGGAACCACAGACTTAGAAATTGCCAGCTCATATACAGTGCATAAAATATATTTATATATATATCCTTATACACCATTTTAATAAAAAATATCACAAAATTCTTCTAAGTCCCTCGGGAAGAGTGAAAGACGCGCACGTTCATTTTCAGAGCTCCTAGACCTTCCTATAAGAAGTTAGCCAAAAAGTAGCTTCGAAAAACGCTTAGGTTAAGTTTCAGAGTTGCTTCTAATGTACCAAAGCTGGACTTAGACATAATTTCACTCTCACAACATTATGGCTGGTTGGAGACAGTCCGAACCACAAGTACCGGGTCCATGGTTCTGGGCGTATACTGGGGGGACGGGGACGACTCCCATTAACCCCTGACTATACCGGGGATACGCTTATCACAATGCCTTTCTGGTCTGTGCTGAAGCAGGGCATTCTGGCAGCCAAGTGTCTTGACCTTTATTAGTGAGCCTGGTCAACCCCTCTCAGAACCACAGACTTAGAAATCGCCAGCTCATATACAGTGCATAAAATATATTTATATATATACCCTTATACACCATTTTAATAAAAAATATCACAAAATTCTTCTAAGTCCCTCGGGAAGAGTGAAAGACGCGCACGTTCATTTTCAGAGCTCCTAGACCTTCCTATAAGAAGTTAGCCAAAAAGTAGCTTCGAAAAACGCTTAGGTTAAGTTTCAGAGTTGCTTCTAATGTACCAAAGCTGGACTTAGACATAATTTCACTCTCACAACATTATGGCTGGTTGGAGACAGTCCGAACCACAAGTACCGGAACCATGGTTCTGGGCGTATACTGGGGGGACGGGGACGACTCCCATTAACCCCTGACTATACCGGGGATACACTTATCACAATGCCTTTCTGGTCTGTGCTGAAGCAGGGCATTCTGGCAGCCAAGTGGCTTGACCTTTATTAGTGAGCCTGGTTACCCCCTCTCGGAACCACAGACTTAGAAATCGCCAGCTCATATACAGTGCATAAAATATATTTATATATATATATACCCTTATACACCATTTTAATAAAAAATATCACAAAATTCTTCTAAGTCCCTCGGGAAGAGTGAAAGACGCGCACGTTCATTTTCAGAGCTCCTAGACCTTCCTATAAGAAGTTAGCCAAAAAGTAGCTTCGAAAAACGCTTAGGTTAAGTTTCAGAGTTGCTTCTAATGTACCAAAGCTGGACTTAGACATAATTTCACTCTCACATTATGGCTGGTTGGAGACAGTCCGAACCACAAGTACCGGGTCCATGGTTCTGGGCGTATACTGGGGGGACGGGGACGACTCCCATTAACCCCTGACTATACCGGGGATACGCGTATCACAATGCCTTACTGGTCTGTGCTGAAGCAGGGCATTCTGGCAGCCAAGTGTCTTGACCTTTATTAGTGAGCCTGGTTACCCCCTCTCGGAACCACAGACTTAGAAATCGCCAGCTCATGTACAGTGCATAAAATATATTTATATATATACCCTTATACACCATTTTAATAAAAAATATCACAAAATTCTTCTAAGTCCCTCGGGAAGAGTGAAAGACGCGCACGTTCATTTTCAGAGCTACTAGACCTTCCTATAAGAAGTTAGCCAAAAAGTAGCTTCGAAAAACGCTTAGGTTAAGTATCAGAGTTGCTTCTAATGTACCAAAGCTGGACTTAGACATAATTTCACTCTCACAACATTATGGCTGGTTGGAGACAGTCCGAACCACAAGTACCGGGTCCATGGTTCTGGGTGTATACTGGGGGGACGGGGACGACTCCCATTAACCCCTGACTATACCGGGGATATGCTTATCACAATGCCTTTCTGGTCTGTGCTGAAGCAGGGCATTTTGGCAGCCAAGTGTCTTGACCTTTATTAGTGAGCCTGGTTACCCCCTCTCGGAACCACAGACTTAGAAATCGCCAGCTCATATACAGTGCATAAAATATATTTATATATATACCCTTATACACCATTTTAATAAAAAATATCACAAAATTCTTCTAAGTCCCTCGGGAAGAGTGAAAGACGCGCACGTTCATTTTCAGTGCTCCTAGACCTTCCTATAAGAAGTTAGCCAAAAAGTAGCTTCGAAAAACGCTTAGGTTAAGTTTCAGAGTTGCTTCTAATGTACCAAAGCTGGACTTAGACATAATTTCACTTTCACAACATTATGGCTGGTTGGAGACAGTCCGAACCAAAAGTACCGGGTCCATGGTTCTGGGCGTATACTGGGGGTACGGGGACGACTCCCATTAACCCCTGACTATACCGGGGATTCGCTTATCACAATGCCTTTCTGGTCTGTGCTGAAGCAGGGCATTCTGGCAGCCAAGTGGCTTGACCTTTATTAGTGAGCCTGGTTACCCCCTCTCGGAACCACAGACTTAGAAATCGCCAGCTCATATACAGTGCATAAAATATATTTATATATATACCCTTATACACCATTTTAATAAAAAATATCACAACATTCTTCTAAGTCCCTCGGGAAGAGTGAAAGACGCGCACGTTCATTTTCAGAGCTACTAGACCTTCCTATAAGAAGTTAGCCAAAAAGTAGCTTCGAAAAACGCTTAGGTTAAGTTTCAGAGTTTCTTCTAATGTACCAAAGCTGGACTTAGACATAATTTCACTCTCACAACATTATGGCTGGTTGGAGACAGTCCGAACCACAAGTACCGGAACCATGGTTCTGGGCGTATACTGGGGGGACGGGGACGACTCCCATTAACCCCTGACTATACCGGGGATACGCTTATCACAATGCCTTTCTGGTCTGTGCTGAAGCAGGGCATTCTGGCAGCCAAGTGTCTTGACCTTTATTAGTGAGCCTGGTTACCCCCTCTCGGAACCACTGACTTAGAAATCGCCAGCTCATATACAGTGCATAAAATATATTTATATATATACCCTTATACACCATTTTAATAAAAAATATCACAAAATTCTTCTAAGTCCCTCGGGAAGAGTGAAAGACGCGCAC
Organism: Ascaphus truei; assembly: GCF_040206685.1. Lineage (NCBI taxonomy): Eukaryota > Metazoa > Chordata > Amphibia > Anura > Ascaphidae > Ascaphus > Ascaphus truei. Next base: position 71,875 of record NW_027454407.1, on the reverse strand, counting down.
GTTTATTTTCAGAGCTCCTAGACCTTCCTATAAGAAGTTAGCAAAAAAGTAGCTTCGAAAAACGCTTAGGTTAAGTTTCAGAGTTGCTTCTAATGTACCAAAGCTGGACTTAGACATAATTTCACTCTCACAACATTATGGCTGGTTGGAGACAGTCCGAACCACAAGTACCAGAACCATGGTTCTGGGCGTATACTGGGGGGACGGGGACGACTCCCATTAACCCCTGACAATACCGGGGATACGCGTATCACAATGCCTTACTGGTCTGTGCTGAAGCAGGGCATTCTGGCAGCCAAGTGGCTTGACCTTTATTAGTGAGCCTGGTTACCCCCTCTCGGAACCACAGACTTAGAAATCGCCAGCTCATATACAGTGCATAAAATATATTTATATATATATCCTTATACACCATTTTAATAAAAAATATCACAAAATTCTTCTAAGTCCCTCGGGAAGAGTGAAAGACGCGCACGTTCATTTTCAGAGCTCCTAGACCTTCCTATAAGAAGTTAGCCAAAAAGTAGCTTCGAAAAACGCTTAGGTTAAGTTTCAGAGTTGCTTCTAATGTACCAAAGCTGGACTTAGACATAATTTCACTCTCACAACATTATGGCTGGTTGGAGACAGTCCGAACCACAAGTACCGGGTCCATGGTTCTGGGTGTATACTGGGGGGACGGGGACGACTCCCATTAACCCCTGACTATACCGGGGATACGCTTATCACAATGCCTTTCTGGTCTGTGCTGAAGCAGGGCATTCTGGCAGCCAAGTGTCTTGACCTTTATTAGTGAGCCTGGTTACCCCCTCTCGGAACCACAGACTTAGAAATCGCCAGCTCATGTACAGTGCATAAAATATATTTATATATATACCCTTATACACCATTTTAATAAAAAATATCACAAAATTCTTCTAAGTCCCTCGGGAAGAGTGAAAGACGCGCACGTTCATTTTCAGAGCTCCTAGACCTTCCTATAAGAAGTTAGCCAAAAAGTAGCTTCGAAAAACGCTTAGGTTATTTTTCAGAGTTGCTTCTAATGTACCAAAGCTGGACTTAGACATAATTTCACTCTCACAACATTATGGCTGGTTGGAGACAGTCCGAACCACAAGTACCGGAACCATGGTTCTGGGCGTATACTGGGGGGACGGGGACGACTCCCATTAACCCCTGACTATACCGGGGATACACTTATCACAATGCCTTTCTGGTCTGTGCTGAAGCAGGGCATTCTGGCAGCCAAGTGGCTTGACCTTTATTAGTGAGCCTGGTTACCCCCTCTCGGAACCACAGACTTAGAAATCGCCAGCTCATATACAGTGCATAAAATATATTTATATATATATATACCCTTATACACCATTTTAATAAAAAATATCACAAAATTCTTCTAAGTCCCTCGGGAAGAGTGAAAGATGCGTACGTTCATTTTCAGAGCTCCTAGACCTTCCTATAAGAAGTTAGCCAAAAAGTAGCTTCGAAAAACGCTTAGGTTAAGTTTCAGAGTTGCTTCTAATGTACCAAAGCTGGACTTAGACATAATTTCACTCTCACATTATGGCTGGTTGGAGACAGTCCGAACCACAAGTACCGGGTCCATGGTTCTGGGCATATACTGGGGGGACGGGGACGACTCCCATTAACCCCTGACTATACCGGGGATACGCGTATCACAATGCCTTACTGGTCTGTGCTGAAGCAGGGCATTCTGGCAGCCAAGTGTCTTGACCTTTATTAGTGAGCCTGGTTACCCCCTCTCGGAACCACAGACTTAGAAATCGCCAGCTCATGTACAGTGCATAAAATATATTTATATATATACCCTTATACACCATTTTAATAAAAAATATCACAAAATTCTTCTAAGTCCCTCGGGAAGAGTGAAAGACGCGCACGTTCATTTTCAGAGCTCCTAGACCTTCCTATAAGAAGTTAGCCAAAAAGTAGCTTCGAAAAACGCTTAGGTTAAGTTTCAGAGTTGCTTCTAATGTACCAAAGCTGGACTTAGACATAATTTCACTCTCACAACATTATGGCTGGTTGGAGACAGTCCGAACCACAAGTACCGGGTCCATGGTTCTGGGTGTATACTGGGGGGACGGGGACGACTCCCATTAACCCCTGACTATACCGGGGATATGCTTATCACAATGCCTTTCTGGTCTGTGCTGAAGCAGGGCATTTTGGCAGCCAAGTGTCTTGACCTTTATTAGTGAGTCTGGTTACCCCCTCTCGGAACCACAGACTTAGAAATCGCCAGCTCATATACAGTGCATAAAATATATTTATATATATACCCTTATACACCATTTTAATAAAAAATATCACAAAATTCTTCTAAGTCCCTCGGGAAGAGTGAAAGACGCGCACGTTCATTTTCAGTGCTCCTAGACCTTCCTATAAGAAGTTAGCCAAAAAGTAGCTTCGAAAAACGCTTAGGTTAAGTTTCAGAGTTGCTTCTAATGTACCAAAGCTGGACTTAGACATAATTTCACTTTCACAACATTATGGCTGGTTGGAGACAGTCCGAACCAAAAGTACCGGGTCCATGGTTCTGGGCGTATACTGGGGGTACGGGGACGACTCCCATTAACCCCTGACTATACCGGGGATTCGCTTATCACAATGCCTTTCTGGTCTGTGCTGAAGCAGGGCATTCTGGCAGCCAAGTGGCTTGACCTTTATTAGTGAGCCTGGTTACCCCCTCTCGGAACCACAGACTTAGAAATCGCCAGCTCATATACAGTGCATAAAATATATTTATATATATACCCTTATACACCATTTTAATAAAAAATATCACAACATTCTTCTAAGTCCCTCGGGAAGAGTGAAAGACGCGCACGTTCATTTTCAGAGCTACTAGACCTTCCTATAAGAAGTTAGCCAAAAAGTAGCTTCGAAAAACGCTTAGGTTAAGTTTCAGAGTTTCTTCTAATGTACCAAAGCTGGACTTAGACATAATTTCACTCTCACAACATTATGGCTGGTTGGAGACAGTCCGAACCACAAGTACCGGAACCATGGTTCTGGGCGTATACTGGGGGGACGGGGACGACTCCCATTAACCCCTGACTATACCGGGGATACGCTTATCACAATGCCTTTCTGGTCTGTGCTGAAGCAGGGCATTCTGGCAGCCAAGTGTCTTGACCTTTATTAGTGAGCCTGGTTACCCCCTCTCGGAACCACTGACTTAGAAATCGCCAGCTCATATACAGTGCATAAAATATATTTATATATATACCCTTATACACCATTTTAATAAAAAATATCACAAAATTCTTCTAAGTCCCTCGGGAAGAGTGAAAGACGCGCACGTTTATTTTCAGAGCTCCTAGACCTTCCTATAAGAAGTTAGCCAAAAAGTAGCTTCGAAAAACGCTTAGGTTAAGTTTCAGAGTTGCTTCTAATGTACCAAAGCTGGACTTAGACATAATTTCACTCTCACAACATTATGGCTGGTTGGAGACAGTCCGAACCACAAGTACCGGGTCCATGGTTCTGGGTGTATACTGGGGGGACGGGGACGACTCCCATTAACCCCTGACTATACCGGGGATACGCGTATCACAATGCCTTACTGGTCTGTGCTGAAGCAGGGCATTCTGGCAGCCAAGTGTCTTGACCTTTATTAGTGAGCCTGGTTACCCCCTCTCGGAACCACAGACTTAGAAATCGCCAGCTCATGTACAGTGCATAAAATATATTTATATATATACCCTTATACACCATTTTAATAAAAAATATCACAAAATTCTTCTAAGTCCCTCGGGAAGAGTGAAAGACGCGCACGTTCATTTTCAGAGCTCCTAGACCTTCCTATAAGAAGTTAGCCAAAAAGTAGCTTCGAAAAACGCTTAGGTTAAGTTTCAGAGTTGCTTCTAATGTACCAAAGCTGGACTTAGACATAATTTCACTCTCACAACATTATGGCTGGTTGGAGACAGTCCGAACCACAAGTACCGGGTCCATGGTTCTGGGTGTATACTGGGGGGACGGGGACGACTCCCATTAACCCCTGACTATACCGGGGATATGCTTATCACAATGCCTTTCTGGTCTGTGCTGAAGCAGGGCATTTTGGCAGCCAAGTGTCTTGACCTTTATTAGTGAGTCTGGTTACCCCCTCTCGGAACCACAGACTTAGAAATCGCCAGCTCATATACAGTGCATAAAATATATTTATATATATACCCTTATACACCATTTTAATAAAAAATATCACAAAATTCTTCTAAGTCCCTCGGGAAGAGTGAAAGACGCGCACGTTCATTTTCAGTGCTCCTAGACCTTCCTATAAGAAGTTAGCCAAAAAGTAGCTTCGAAAAACGCTTAGGTTAAGTTTCAGAGTTGCTTCTAATGTACCAAAGCTGGACTTAGACATAATTTCACTTTCACAACATTATGGCTGGTTGGAGACAGTCCGAACCAAAAGTACCGGGTCCATGGTTCTGGGCGTATACTGGGGGTACGGGGACGACTCCCATTAACCCCTGACTATACCGGGGATTCGCTTATCACAATGCCTTTCTGGTCTGTGCTGAAGCAGGGCATTCTGGCAGCCAAGTGGCTTGACCTTTATTAGTGAGCCTGTTTACCCCCTCTCGGAACCACAGACTTAGAAATCGCCAGCTCATATACAGTGCATAAAATATATTTATATATATACCCTTATACACCATTTTAATAAAAAATATCACAACATTCTTCTAAGTCCCTCGGGAAGAGTGAAAGACGCGCACGTTCATTTTCAGAGCTACTAGACCTTCCTATAAGAAGTTAGCCAAAAAGTAGCTTCGAAAAACGCTTAGGTTAAGTTTCAGAGTTTCTTCTAATGTACCAAAGCTGGACTTAGACATAATTTCACTCTCACAACATTATGGCTGGTTGGAGACAGTCCGAACCACAAGTACCGGAACCATGGTTCTGGGCGTATACTGGGGGGACGGGGACGACTCCCATTAACCCCTGACTATACCGGGGATACGCTTATCACAATGCCTTTCTGGTCTGTGCTGAAGCAGGGCATTCTGGCAGCCAAGTGTCTTGACCTTTATTAGTGAGCCTGGTTACCCCCTCTCGGAACCACTGACTTAGAAATCGCCAGCTCATATACAGTGCATAAAATATATTTATATATATACCCTTATACACCATTTTAATAAAAAATATCACAAAATTCTTCTAAGTCCCTCGGGAAGAGTGAAAGACGCGCACGTTTATTTTCAGAGCTCCTAGACCTTCCTATAAGAAGTTAGCCAAAAAGTAGCTTCGAAAAACGCTTAGGTTAAGTTTCAGAGTTGCTTCTAATGTACCAAAGCTGGACTTAGACATAATTTCACTCTCACAACATTATGGCTGGTTGGAGACAGTCCGAACCACAAGTACCGGGTCCATGGTTCTGGGTGTATACTGGGGGGACGGGGACGACTCCCATTAACCCCTGACTATACCGGGGATACGCTTATCACAATGCCTTTCTGGTCTGTGCTGAAGCAGGGCATTCTGGCAGCCAAGTGTCTTGACCTTTATTAGTGAGCCTGGTTACCCCCTCTCGGAACCACAGACTTAGAAATCGCCAGCTCATGTACAGTGCATAAAATATATTTATATATATACCCTTATACACCATTTTAATAAAAAATATCACAAAATTCTTCTAAGTCCCTCGGGAAGAGTGAAAGACGCGCACGTTCATTTTCAGAGCTCCTAGACCTTCCTATAAGAAGTTAGCCAAAAAATAGCTTCGAAAAACGCTTAGGTTATTTTTCAGAGTTGCTTCTAATGTACCAAAGCTGGACTTAGACATAATTTCACTCTCACAACATTATGGCTGGTTGGAGACAGTCCGAACCACAAGTACCGGGTCCATGGTTCTGGGTGTATACTGGGGGGACGGGGACGACTCCCATTAACCCCTGACTATACCGGGGATACGCTTATCACAATGCCTTTCTGGTCTGTGCTGAAGCAGGGCATTTTGGCAGCCAAGTGTCTTGACCTTTATTAGTGAGCCTGGTTACCCCCTCTCGGAACCACAGACTTAGAAATCGCCAGCTCATATACAGTGCATAAAATATATTTATAGATATACCCTTATACACCATTTTAATAAAAAATATCACAAAATTCTTCTAAGTCCCTCGGGAAGAGTGAAAGACGCGCACGTTCATTTTCAGAGCTCCTAGACCTTCCTATAAGAAGTTAGCCAAAAAGTAGCTTCGAAAAACGCTTAGGTTAAGTTTCAGAGTTTCTTCTAATGTACCAAAGCTGGACTTAGACATAATTTCACTCTCACAACATTATGGCTGGTTGGAGACAGTCCGAACCACAAGTACCGGAACCATGGTTCTGGGTGTATACTGGGGGGACGGGGACGACTCCCATTAACCCCTGACTATACCGGGGATACGCTTATCACAATGCCTTTCTGGTCTGTGCTGAAGCAGGGCATTCTGGCAGCCAAGTGGCTTGACCTTTATTAGTGAGCCTGGTTATCCCCTCTCGGATCCACAGACTTAGAAATCGCCAGCTCATATACAGTGCATAAAATATATTTATATATATACCCTTATACACCATTTTAATAAAAAATATCACAAAATTCTTCTAAGTCCCTCGGGAAGAGTGAAAGACGCGCACGTTCATTTTCAGAGCTCCTAGACCTTCCTATAAGAAGTTAGCCAAAAAGTAGCTTCGAAAAACGCTTAGGTTAAGTTTCAGAGTTGCTTCTAATGTACCGAAGCTGGACTTAGACATAATTTCACTCTCACAACATTATGGCTGGATGGAGACAGTCCGAACCACAAGTACCGGGTCCATGGTTCTGGGCGTATACCGGGGGGACGGGGACGACTCCCATTAACCCCTGACTATACCGGGGATACGCTTATCACAATGCCTTTCTGGTCTGTGCTGAAGCAGGGCATTCTGGCAGCCAAGTGTCTTGACCTTTATTAGTGAGCCTGGTTACCCCCTCTCGGAACCACTGACTTAGAAATCGCCAGCTCATATACAGTGCATAAAATATATTTATATATATACCCTTATACACCATTTTAATAAAAAATATCACAAAATTCTTCTAAGTCCCTCGGGAAGAGTGAAAGACGCGCACGTTTATTTTCAGAGCTCCTAGACCTTCCTATAAGAAGTTAGCAAAAAAGTAGCTTCGAAAAACGCTTAGGTTAAGTTTCAGAGTTGCTTCTAATGTACCAAAGCTGGACTTAGACATAATTTCACTCTCACAACATTATGGCTGGTTGGAGACAGTCCGAACCACAAGTACCGGAACCATGGTTCTGGGCGTATACTGGGGGGACGGGGACGACTCCCATTAACCCCTGACAATACCGGGGATACGCGTATCACAATGCCTTACTGGTCTGTGCTGAAGCAGGGCATTCTGGCAGCCAAGTGGCTTGACCTTTATTAGTGAGCCTGGTTACCCCCTCTCGGAACCACAGACTTAGAAATCGCCAGCTCATATACAGTGCATAAAATATATTTATATATATATCCTTATACACCATTTTAATAAAAAATATCACAAAATTCTTCTAAGTCCCTCGGGAAGAGTGAAAGACGCGCACGTTCATTTTCAGAGCTCCTAGACCTTCCTATAAGAAGTTAGCCAAAAAGTAGCTTCGAAAAATGCTTAGGTTAAGTGTGAGAGTTGCTTCTAATGTACCAAAGCTGGACTTAGACATAATTTCACTCTCACAACATTATGGCTGGTTGGAGACAGTCCGAACCACAAGTACCGGGTCCATGGTTCTGGGCGTATACTGGGGGGACGGGGACGACTCCCATTAACCCCTGACTATACCGGGGATACGCTTATCACAATGCCTTTCTGGTCTGTGCTGAAGCAGGGCATTCTGGCAGCCAAGTGTCTTGACCTTTATTAGTGAGCCTGGTCACCCCCTCTCAGAACCACAGACTTAGAAATCGCCAGCTCATATACAGTGCATAAAATATATTTATATATATACCCTTATACACCATTTTAATAAAAAATATCACAAAATTCTTCTAAGTCCCTCGGGAAGAGTGAAAGACGCGCACGTTCATTTTCAGAGCTCCTAGACCTTCCTATAAGAAGTTAGCCAAAAAGTAGCTTCGAAAAACGCTTAGGTTAAGTTTCAGAGTTGCTTCTAATGTACCAAAGCTGGACTTAGACATAATTTCACTCTCACAACATTATGGCTGGTTGGAGACAGTCCGAACCACAAGTACCGGAACCATGGTTCTGGGCGTATACTGGGGGGACGGGGACGACTCCCATTAACCCCTGACTATACCGGGGATACACTTATCACAATGCCTTTCTGGTCTGTGCTGAAGCAGGGCATTCTGGCAGCCAAGTGGCTTGACCTTTATTAGTGAGCCTGGTTACCCCCTCTCGGAACCACAGACTTAGAAATCGCCAGCTCATATACAGTGCATAAAATATATTTATATATATATATACCCTTATACACCATTTTAATAAAAAATATCACAAAATTCTTCTAAGTCCCTCGGGAAGAGTGAAAGATGCGTACGTTCATTTTCAGATCTCCTAGACCTTCCTATAAGAAGTTAGCCAAAAAGTAGCTTCGAAAAACACTTAGGTTAAGTTTCAGAGTTGCTTCTAATGTACCAAAGCTGGACTTAGACATAATTTCACTCTCACATTATGGCTGGTTGGAGACAGTCCGAACCACAAGTACCGGGTCCATGGTTCTGGGCGTATACTGGGGGGACGGGGACGACTCCCATTAACCCCTGACTATACCGGGGATACGCGTATCACAATGCCTTACTGGTCTGTGCTGAAGCAGGGCATTCTGGCAGCCAAGTGGCTTGACCTTTATTAGTGAGCCTGGTTACCCCCTCTCGGAACCACAGACTTAGAAATTGCCAGCTCATATACAGTGCATAAAATATATTTATATATATACCCTTATACACCATTTTAATAAAAAATATCACAAAATTCTTCTAAGTCCCTCGGGAAGAGTGAAAGACGCGCACGTTCATTTTCAGAGCTCCTAGACCTTCCTATAAGAAGTTAGCCAAAAAGTAGCTTCGAAAAACGCTTAGGTTAAGTTTCAGAGTTGCTTCTAATGTACCGAAGCTGGACTTAGACATAATTTCACTCTCACAACATTATGGCTGGTTGGAGACAGTCCGAACCACAAGTACCGGGTCCATGGTTCTGGGCGTATACTGGGGGGACGGGGACGACTCCCATTAACCCCTGACTATACCGGGATACGCGTATCACAATGCCTTACTGGTCTGTGCTGAAGCAGGGCATTCTGGCAGCCAAGTGGCTTGACCTTTATTAGTGAGCCTGGTTACCCCCTCTCGGAACCACAGACTTAGAAATCGCCAGCTCATATACAGTGCATAAAATATATTTATATATATACCCTTATACACCATTTTAATAAAAAATATCACAAAATTCTTCTAAGTCCCTCGGGAAGAGTGAAAGACGCGCACGTTCATTTTCAGAGCTCCTAGACCTTCCTATAAGAAGTTAGCCAAAAAGTAGCTTCGAAAAACGCTTAGGTTAAGTTTCAGAGTTGCTTCTAATGTACCAAAGCTGGACTTAGACATAATTTCACTCTCACAACATTATGGCTGGTTGGAGACAGTCCGAACCACAAGTACCGGGTCCATGGTTCTGGGTGTATACTGGGGGGACGGGGACGACTCCCATTAACCCCTGACTATACCGGGGATACGCTTATCACAATGCCTTTCTGGTCTGTGCTGAAGCAGGGCATTCTGGCAGCCAAGTGTCTTGACCTTTATTAGTGAGCCTGGTTACCCCCTCTCGGAACCACAGACTTAGAAATCGCCAGCTCATATACAGTGCATAAAATATATTTATATATATACCCTTATACACCATTTTAATAAAAAATATCACAAAATTCTTCTAAGTCCCTCGGGAAGAGTGAAAGACGCGCACGTTCATTTTCAGAGCTCCTAGACCTTCCTATAAGAAGTTAGCCAAAAAGTAGCTTCGAAAAACGCTTAGGTTAAGTTTCAGAGTTGCTTCTAATGTACCAAAGCTGGACTTAGACATAATTTCACTCTCACATTATGGCTGGTTGGAGACAGTCCGAACCACAAGTACCGGGTCCATGGTTCTGGGCGTATACTGGGGGGACGGGGACGACTCCCATTAACCCCTGACTATACCGGGATACGCGTATCACAATGCCTTACTGGTCTGTGCTGAAGCAGGGCATTCTGGCAGCCAAGTGGCTTGACCTTTATTAGTGAGCCTGGTTACCCCCTCTCGGAACCACAGACTTAGAAATCGCCAGCTCATATACAGTGCATAAAATATATTTATATATATACCCTTATACACCATTTTAATAAAAAATATCACAAAATTCTTCTAAGTCCCTCGGGAAGAGTGAAAGACGCGCACGTTCATTTTCAGAGCTCCTAGACCTTCCTATAAGAAGTTAGCCAAAAAGTAGCTTCGAAAAACGCTTAGGTTAAGTTTCAGAGTTGCTTCTAATGTACCAAAGCTGGACTTAGACATAATTTCACTCTCACAACATTATGGCTGGTTGGAGACAGTCCGAACCACAAGTACCGGGTCCATGGTTCTGGGTGTATACTGGGGGGACGGGGACGACTCCCATTAACCCCTGACTATACCGGGGATACGCTTATCACAATGCCTTTCTGGTCTGTGCTGAAGCAGGGCATTCTGGCAGCCAAGTGTCTTGACCTTTATTAGTGAGCCTGGTTACCCCCTCTCGGAACCACAGACTTAGAAATCGCCAGCTCATATACAGTGCATAAAATATATTTATATATATACCCTTATACACCATTTTAATAAAAAATATCACAAAATTCTTCTAAGTCCCTCGGGAAGAGTGAAAGACGCGCACGTTCATTTTCAGAGCTCCTAGACCTTCCTATAAGAAGTTAGCCAAAAAGTAGCTTCGAAAAACGCTTAGGTTAAGTTTGAGAGTTGCTTCTAATGTACCAAAGCTGGACTTAGACATAATTTCACTCTCACAACATTATGGCTGGTTGGAGACAGTCCGAACCACAAGTACCGGGTCCATGGTTCTGGGCGTATACTGGGGGGACGGGGACGACTCCCATTAACCCCTGACTATACCGGGGATACGCGTATCACAATGCCTTTCTGGTCTGTGCTGAAGCAGGGCATTCTGGCAGCCAAGTGGCTTGACCTTTATTAGTGAGCCTGGTTACCCCCTCTCGGAACCACAGACCTAGAAATCGCCAGCTCATATACAGTGCATAAAATATATTTATATATACCCTTATACACCATTTTAATAAAAAATATCACAACATTCTTCTAAGTCCCTCGGGAAGAGTGAAAGACGCGCACGTTCATATTCAGAGCTCCTAGACCTTCCTATAAGAAGTTAGCCGAAAAGTAGCTTCGAAAAACGCTTAGGTTAAGTTTCAGAGTTGCTTCTAATGTACCAAAGCTGGACTTAGACATAATTTCACTCTCACAACATTATGGCTGGTTGGAGACAGTCCGAACCACAAGTACCGGGTCAATGGTTCTGGGCGTATACTGGGGGGACGGGGACGACTCCCATTAACCCCTGACTATACCGGGGATACGCGTATCACAATGCCTTACTGGTCTGTGCTGAAGCAGGGCATTCTGGCAGCCAAGTGGCTTGACCTTTATTAGTGAGCCTGGTTACCCCCTCTCGGAACCACAGACTTAGAAATCGCCAGCTCATATACAGTGCATACAATATATTTATATATATACCCTTATACACCATTTTAATAAAAAATATCACAAAATTCTTCTAAGTCCCTCGGGAAGAGTGAAAGACGCGCATGTTCATTTTCAGAGCTCCTAGACCTTCCTATAAGAAGTTAGCCGAAAAGTAGCTTCGATAAACGCTTAGGTTAAGTTTCAGAGTTGCTTCTAATGTACCAAAGCTGGACTTAGACATAATTTCACTCTCACAACATTATGGCTGGTTGGAGAGAGTCCGAACCACAAGTACCGGGTCCATGGTTCTGGGCGTATACTGGGGGGACAGGGACGACTCCCATTAACCCCTGACTATACCGGGGATACGCTTATCACAATGCCTTTCTGGTCTGTGCTGAAGCAGGGCATTCTGGCAGCCAAGTGGCTTGACCTTTATTAGTGAGCCTGGTTACCCCCTCTCGGAACCACAGACTTAGAAATCGCCAGCTCATATACAGTGCATAAAATATATTTATATATATACCCTTATACACCATTTTAATAAAAAAATATCACAAAATTCTTCTAAGTCCCTCAGGAAGAGAGAAAGACGCGCACGTTCATTTTCAGAGCTCCTAGACCTTCCTATAAGAAGTTAGCCATAAAGTAGCTTCGAAAAACGCTTAGGTTAAGTTTCAGAGTTGCTTCTAATGTACCAAAGCTGGACTTAGACATAATTTCACTCTCACAACTTTATGGCTGGTTGGAGACAGTCCGAACCACAAGTACCGGGTCCATGGTTCTGGGCGTATACTGGGGGGACGGGGACGACTCCCATTAACCCCTGACTATACCGGGGATTCGCTTATCACAATGCCTTTCTGGTCTGTGCTGAAGCAGGACATTCTGGCAGCCAAGTGGCTTGACCTTTATTAGTGAGCCTGGTTACCCCCTCTCGGAACCACAGACTTAGAAATCGCCAGCTCTATTACAGTGCATAAAATATATTTATATATATACCCTTATACACCATTTTAATAAAAAATATCACAAAATTCTTCTAAGTCCCTCGGGAAGAGTGAAAGATGCGCACGTTCATTTTCAGAGCTCCTAGACCTTCCTATAAGAAGTTAGCCAAAAAGAAGCTTTGAAAAACGCTTAGGTTAAGTTTCAGAGTTGCTTCTAATGTACCGAAGCTGGATTTAGACATAATTTCACTCTCACAACATTATGGCTGGTTGGAGACAGTCCGAACTACAAGTACCGGGTCCATGGTTCTGGGCGTATACTGGGGGGACGGGGACGACTCCCATTAACCCCTGACTATACCGGGGATTCGCTTATCACAATGCCTTTCTGGTCTGTGCTGAAGCAGGGCATTCTGGCAGCCAAGTGGCTTGACCTTTATTAGTGAGCCTGGTTACCCCCTCTCGGAACCACAGACCTAGAAATCGCCAGCTCATATACAGTGCATAAAATATATTTATATATATACCCTTATACACCATTTTAATAAAAAATATCACAACATTCTTCTAAGTCCCTCGGGAAGAGTGAAAGACGCGCACGTTCATATTCAGAGATCCTAGACCTTCCTATAAGAAGTTAGCCGAAAAGTAGCTTCGAAAAACGCTTAGGTTAAGTTTCAGAGTTGCTTCTAATGTACCAAAGCTGGACTTAGACATAATTTCACTCTCACAACATTATGGCTGGTTGGAGACAGTCCGAACCACAAGTACCGGGACAATGGTTCTGGGCGTATACTGGGGGGACGGGACGACTCCCATTAACCCCTGACTATACCGGGGATACGCGTATCACAATGCCTTACTGGTCTGTGCTGAAGCAGGGCATTCTGGCAGCCAAGTGGCTTGACCTTTATTAGTGAGCCTGGTTACCCCCTCTCGGAACCACAGACCTAGAAATCGCCAGCTCATATACAGTGCATAAAATATATTTATATATATACCCTTATACACCATTTTAATAAAAAATATCACAACATTCTTCTAAGTCCCTCGGGAAGAGTGAAAGACGCGCACGTTCATATTCAGAGATCCTAGACCTTCCTATAAGAAGTTAGCCGAAAAGTAGCTTCGAAAAACGCTTAGGTTAAGTTTCAGAGTTGCTTCTAATGTACCAAAGCTGGACTTAGACATAATTTCACTCTCACAACATTATGGCTGGTTGGAGACAGTCCGAACCACAAGTACCGGGACAATGGTTCTGGGCGTATACTGGGGGGACGGGACGACTCCCATTAACCCCTGACTATACCGGGGATACGCGTATCACAATGCCTTACTGGTCTGTGCTGAAGCAGGGCATTCTGGCAGCCAAGTGGCTTGACCTTTATTAGTGAGCCTGGTTTCCCCCTCTCAGAACCACAGACTTAGAAATCGCCAGCTCATATACAGTGCATACAATATATTTATATATATACCCTTATACACCATTTTAATAAAAAAATATCACAAAATTCTTCTAAGTCACTCAGGAAGAGTGAAAGATGCGCACGTACATTTTCAGAGCTCCTAGACCTTCCTATAAGAAGTTAGCTGAAAAGTAGCTTCGAAAAACGCTTAGGTTAAGTTTCAGAGTTGCTTCTAATGTACCAAAGCTGGACTTAGACATAATTTCACTCTCACTACATTATGGCTGGTTGGAGAGAGTCCGAACCACAAGTACCGGGTCCATGGTTCTGGGCATATACTGGGGGGACGGCGACGACTCCCATTAACCCCTGACTATACCGGGGATACGCGTATCACAATGCCTTTCTAGTCTGTGCTGAAGCAGGGCATTCTGGCAGCCAAGTGGCTTGACCTTTATTAGTGAGCCTGGTTACCCCCTCTCGGAACCACAGACTTAGAAATCGCCAGCTCATATACAGTGCATAAACTATATTTATATATATACCCTTATACACCATTTTAATAAAAAATATCACAAAATTCTTCAAAGTCCCTTGGGAAGAGTGAAAGACGCGCACATTCATTTTCAGAGCTCCTAGACCTTCCTATAAGAAGTTAGCCAAAAAGTAGCTTCGAAAAACGCTTAGGTTAAGTTTCAGAGTTGCTGCTAATGTACCAAAGCTGGAGTTAGACATAATTTCACTCTCACAACATTATGGCTGGTTGGAGACAGTCCGAACCACAAGTACCGGGTCCATGGTTCTGGGCGTATACTGGGGGGATGGGGACGACTCCCATTAACCCCTGACAATACCGGGGATACGCGTATCACAATGCCTTTCTGGTCTGTGCTGAAGCAGGGCATTCTGGCAGCCAAGTGGCTTGACCTTTATTAGTGAGCCTGGTTACCCCCTCTCGGAACCACAGACCTAGAAATCGCCAGCTCATATACAGTGCATAAAATATATTTATATATATACCCAAATACACCATTTTAATAAAAAATATCACAACATTCTTCTAAGTCCCTCGGGAAGAGTGAAAGACGCGCACGTTCATATTCAGAGCTCCTAGACCTTCCTATAAGAAGTTAGCCGAAAAGTAGCTTCGAAAAACGCTTAGGTTAAGTTTCAGAGTTGCTTCTAATGTACCAAAGCTGGACTTAGACATAATTTCACTCTCACAACATTATGGCTGGTTGGAGACAGTCCGAACCACAAGTACCGGGTCAATGGTTCTGGGCGTATACTGGGGGGACGGGGACGACTCCCATTAACCCCTGACTATACCGGGGATACGCGTATCACAATGCCTTACTGGTCTGTGCTGAAGCAGGGCATTCTGGCAGCCAAGTGGCTTGACCTTTATTAGTGAGCCTGGTTACCCCCTCTTGGAACCACAGACTTAGAAATCGCCAGCTCATATACAGTGCATACAATATATTTATATATATACCCTTATACACCATTTTAATAAAAAAATATCACAAAATTCTTCTAAGTCCCTCAGGAAGAGAGAAAGACGCGCACGTTCATTTTCAGAGCTCCTAGACCTTCCTATAAGAAGTTAGCCATAAAGTAGCTTCGAAAAATGCTTAGGTTAAGTTTCAGAGTTGCTTCTAATGTACCAAAGCTGGACTTAGACATAATTTCACTCTCACAACTTTATGGCTGGTTGGAGACAGTCCGAACCACAAGTACCGGGTCCATGGTTCTGGGCGTATACTGGGGGGACGGGGACGACTCCCATTAACCCCTGACTATACCGGGGATACGCGTATCACAATGCCTTTCTAGTCTGTGCTGAAGCAGGGCATTCTGGCAGCCAAGTGGCTTGACCTTTATTAGTGAGCCTGGTTACCCCCTCTCGGAACCACAGACTTAGAAATCGCCAGCTCATATACAGTGCATAAACTATATTTATATATATACCCTTATACACCATTTTAATAAAAAATATCACAAAATTCTTCAAAGTCCCTTGGGAAGAGTGAAAGACGCGCACATTCATTTTCAGAGCTCCTAGACCTTCCTATAAGAAGTTAGCCATAAAGTAGCTTCGAAAAATGCTTAGGTTAAGTTTCAGAGTTGCTTCTAATGTACCAAAGCTGGACTTAGACATAATTTCACTCTCACAACTTTATGGCTGGTTGGAGACAGTCCGAACCACAAGTACCGGGTCCATGGTTCTGGGCGTATACTGGGGGGACGGGGACGACTCCCATTAACCCCTGACTATACCGGGGATACGCGTATCACAATGCCTTTCTGGTCTGTGCTGAAGCAGGGCATTCTGGCAGCCAAGTGGCTTGACCTTTATTAGTGAGCCTGG
Source organism: Ascaphus truei (assembly GCF_040206685.1). NCBI lineage: Eukaryota > Metazoa > Chordata > Amphibia > Anura > Ascaphidae > Ascaphus > Ascaphus truei. The sequence continues at coordinate 55,402 of NW_027454407.1, read as the reverse complement.
TTACCCCCTCTCGGAACCACAGACCTAGAAATCGCCAGCTCATATACAGTGCATAAAATATATTTATATATATACCCAAATACACCATTTTAATAAAAAATATCACAACATTCTTCTAAGTCCCTCGGGAAGAGTGAAAGACGCGCACGTTCATTTTCAGAGCTCCTAGACCTTCCTATAAGAAGTTAGCCGAAAAGTAGCTTCGAAAAACGCTTAGGTTAAGTTTCAGAGTTGCTTCTAATGTACCAAAGCTGGACTTAGACATAATTTCACTCTCACAACATTATGGCTGGTTGGAGACAGTCCGAACCACAAGTACCGGGTCAATGGTTCTGGGCGTATACTGGGGGGACGGGGACGACTCCCATTAACCCCTGACTATACCGGGGATACGCGTATCACAATGCCTTACTGGTCTGTGCTGAAGCAGGGCATTCTGGCAGCCAAGTGGCTTGACCTTTATTAGTGAGCCTGGTTACCCCCTCTTGGAACCACAGACTTAGAAATCGCCAGCTCATATACAGTGCATACAATATATTTATATATATACCCTTATACACCATTTTAATAAAAAAATATCACAAAATTCTTCTAAGTCCCTCAGGAAGAGAGAAAGACGCGCACGTTCATTTTCAGAGCTCCTAGACCTTCCTATAAGAAGTTAGCCATAAAGTAGCTTCGAAAAATGCTTAGGTTAAGTTTCAGAGTTGCTTCTAATGTACCAAAGCTGGACTTAGACATAATTTCACTCTCACAACTTTATGGCTTGTTGGAGACAGTCCGAACCACAAGTACCGGGTCCATGGTTCTGGGCGTATACTGGGGGGACGGGGACGACTCCCATTAACCCCTGACTATACCGGGGATTCGCTTATCACAATGCCTTTCTGGTCTGTGCTGAAGCAGGGCATTCTGGCAGCCAAGTGGCTTGACCTTTATTAGTGAGCCTGGTTACCCCCTCTCGGAACCACAGACCTAGAAATCGCCAGCTCATATACAGTGCATAAAATATATTTATATATATACCCTTATACACCATTTTAATAAAAAATATCACAACATTCTTCTAAGTCCCTCGGGAAGAGTGAAAGACGCGCACGTTCATATTCAGATATCCTAGACCTTCCTATAAGAAGTTAGCCGAAAAGTAGCTTCGAAAAACGCTTAGGTTAAGTTTCAGAGTTGCTTCTAATGTACCAAAGCTGGACTTAGACATAATTTCACTCTCACAACATTATGGCTGGTTGGAGACAGTCCGAACCACAAGTACCGGGTCAATGGTTCTGGGCGTATACTGGGGGGACGGGGATGACTCCCATTAACCCCTGACTATACCGGGGATACGCGTATCACAATGCCTTACTGGTCTGTGCTGAAGCAGGGCATTCTGGCAGCCAAGTGGCTTGACCTTTATTAGTGAGCCTGGTTACCCCCTCTCGGAACCACAGACTTAGAAATCGCCAGCTCATATACAGTGCATAAAATATATTTATATATATACCCTTATACACCATTTTAATAAAAAAATATCACAAAATTCTTTAAGTCCCTCAGGAAGAGTGAAAGACGCGCACGTTCATTTTCAGAGCTCCTAGACCTTCCTATAAGAAGTTAGCCATAAAGTAGCTTCGAAAAACGCTTAGGTTAAGTTTCAGAGTTGCTTCTAATGTACCAAAGCTGGATTTAGACATAATTTCACTCTTGCAACTTTATGGCTGGTTGGAGACAGTCCGAACCACAAGTACCGGGTCCATGGTTCTGGGCGTATACTGGGGGGACGGGGACAACTCCCATTAACCCCTTACTATACCGGGGATTCGCTTATCACAATGCCTTTCTGGTCTGTGCTGAAGCAGGGCATTCTGGCAGCCAAGTGGCTTGACCTTTATTAGTGAGCCTGGTTACCCCCTCTCGGAACCACAGACTTAGAAATCGCCAGCTCATATACAGTGCATAAAATATATTTATATATATACCCTTATACACCATTTTAATAAAAAATATCACAAAATTCTTCTAAGTCCCTCGGGAAGAGTGAAAGACGCGCACATTCATTTTAAGAGCTCCTAGACCTTCCTATAAGAAGTTAGCCGAAAAGAAGCTTTGAAAAACGCTTAGGTTAAGTTTCAGAGTTGCTTCTAATGTACCGAAGCTGGACTTAGACATAATTTCACTCTCACAACATTATGGCTGGTTGGAGACAGTCCGAACTACAAGTACCGGGTCCATGGTTCTGGGCGTATACTGGGGGGACGGGGACGACTCCCATTAACCCCTGACTATACCGGGGATTCGCTTATCACAATGCCTTACTGGTCTGTGCTGAAGCAGGGCATTCTGGCAGCCAAGTGGCTTGACCTTTATTAGTGAGCCTGGTTACCCCCTCTCGGAACCACAGACTTAGAAATCGCCAGCTCTATTACAGTGCATACAATATATTTATATATATACCCTTATACACCATTTTAATAAAAAATATCACAAAATTCTTCTAAGTCCCTCGGGAAAAGTGAAAGACGCGCATGTTTATTTTCAGAGCTCCTAGACCTTCCTATAAGAAGTTAGCCGAAAAGTAGCTTCGATAAACGCTTAGGTTAAGTTTCAGAGTTGCTTCTAATGTACCAAAGCTGGACTTAGACATAATTTCACTCTCACAACATTATGGCTGGTTGGAGACAGTCCGAACCACAAGTACCGGGTCAATGGTTCTGGGCGTATACTGGGGGGACGGGGACGACTCCCATTAACCCCTGACTATACCGGGGATACGCGTATCACAATGCCTTACTGGTCTGTGCTGAAGCAGGGCATTCTGGCAGCCAATTGGCTTGACCTTTATTAGTGAGCATGGTTACCCCCTCTCGGAACCACAGACTTAGAAATCGCCAGCTCATATACAGTGCATAAAATATATTTATATATATACCCTTATACACCATTTTAATAAAAAATATCACAAAATTCTTCCAAGTCCTTCGGGAAGAGTGAAAGACGCGCACGTTCATTTTCAGAGCTCCTAGACCTTCCTATAAGAAGTTAGCCAAAAAGTAGCTTCGAAAAATGCTTAGGTTAAGTTTCAGAGTTGCTTCTAATGTACCGAAGCTGCACTTAGACATAATTTCACTCTCACAACATTAAGGCTGGTTGGAGACAGTCCGAACCACAAGTACTGGGTCCATGGTTCTGGGCATATACTGGGGGGACGGGGACGACTCCCATTAACCCCTGACTATACCGGGGATACGCGTATCACAATGCCTTACTGGTCTGTGCTGAAGCAGGGCATTCTGGCAGCCAATTGGCTTGACCTTTATTAGTGAGCCTGGTTACCCCCTCTCGGAACCACAGACTTAGAAATCGCCAGCTCTATTACAGTGCATAAAATATATTTAAATATATACCCTTATACACCATTTTAATAAAAAATATCACAAAATTCTTCTAAGTCCCTCGGGAAGAGTGAAAGACGCGCACGTTCATTTTCAGAGCTCCTAGACCTTCCTATAAGAAGTTATCCAAAAAGAAGCTTCGAAAAACGCTTAGGTTAAGTTTCAGAGTTGCTTCTAATGTACCGAAACTGGACTTAGACATAATTTCACTCTCACAACATTATGGCTGGTTGGAGACAGTCCGAACCACAAGTACTGGGTCCATGGTTCTGGGCGTATACTGGGGGGACGGGGACGACTCCCATTAACCCTTGACTATACCGGGGATACGCGTATCACAATGCCTTACTGGTCTGTGCTGAAGCAGGGCATTCTGGCAGCCAATTGGCTTGACCTTTATTAGTGAGCCTGGTTACCCCCTCTCGGAACCACAGACTTAGAAATCGCCAGCTCATATACAGTGCATACAATATATTTATATATATACCCTTATACACCATTTTAATAACAAATATCACAAAATTCTTCTAAGTCCCTCGGGAAGAGTGAAAGACGCGCATGTTCATTTTCAGAGCTCCTAGACCTTCCTATAAGAAGTTAGCCGAAAAGTAGCTTCGATAAACGCTTAGGTTAAGTTTCAGAGTTGCTTCTAATGTACCAGAGCTGGACTTAGACATAATTTCACTCTCACAACATTATGGCTGGTTGGAGAGAGTCCGAACCACAAGTACCGGGTCCATGGTTCTGGGCGTATACTGGGGGGACAGGGACGACTCCCATTAACCCCTGACTATACCGGGGATACGCTTATCACAATGCCTTTCTGGTCTGTGCTGAAGCAGGGCATTCTGGCAGCCAAGTGGCTTGACCTTTATTAGTGAGCCTGGTTACCCCCTCTCGGAACCACAGACCTAGAAATCGCCAGCTCATATACAGTGCATAAAATATATTTATATATATACCCTTATACACCATTTTAATAAAAAATATCACAACATTCTTCTAAGTCCCTCGGGAAGAGTGAAAGACACGCACGTTCATATTCAGAGATCCTGAGCCTTCCTATAAGAAGTTAGCCGAAAAGTAGCTTCGAAAAACGCTTAGGTTAAGTTTCAGAGTTGCTTCTAATGTACCAAAGCTGGACTTAGACATAATTTCACTCTCACAACATTATGGCTGGTTGGAGACAGTCCGAACCACAAGTACCGGGTCAATGGTTCTGGGCGTATACTGGGGGGACGGGGACGACTCCCATTAACCCCTGACTATACCGGGGATACGCGTATCACAATGCCTTACTGGTCTGTGCTGAAGCAGGGCATTCTGGCAGCCAAGTGGCTTGACCTTTATTAGTGAGCCTGGTTACCCCCTCTCGGAACCACAGACTTAGAAATCGCCAGCTCATATACAGTGCATAAAATATATTTATATATATACCCTTATACACCATTTTAATAAAAAAATATCACAAAATTCTTCTAAGTCACTCAGGAAGAGTGAAAGATGCGCACGTTCATTTTCAGAGCTCCTAGACCTTCCTATAAGAAGTTAGCCATAAAGTAGCTTCGAAAAACGCTTAGGTTAAGTTTCAGAGTTGCTTCTAATGTACCAAAGCTGGACTTAGACATAATTTCACTCTCACAACATTATGGCTGGTTGGAGACAGTCCGAACCACAAGTACCGGGTCCATGGTTCTGGGCGTATACTGGGGGGACGGGGACGACTCCCATTAACCCCTGACTATACCGGGGATTCGCTTATCACAATGCCTTTCTGGTCTGTGCTGAAGCAGGGCATTCTGGCAGCCAAGTGGCTTGACCTTTATTAGTGAGCCTGGTTACCCCCTCTCGGAACCACAGACCTAGAAATCGCCAGCTCATATACAGTGCATAAAATATATTTATATATAAACCCTTATACACCATTTTAATAAAAAATATCACAACATTCTTCTAAGTCCCTCGGGAAGAGTGAAAGACGCGCACGTTCATATTCAGAGCTCCTAGACCTTCCTATAAGAAGTTAGCTGAAAAGTAGCTTCGAAAAACGCTTAGGTTAAGTTTCAGAGTTGCTTCTAATGTACCAAAGCTGGACTTAGACATAATTTCACTCTCACAACATTATGGCTGGTTGGAGAGAGTCCGAACCACAAGTACCGGGTCCATGGTTCTGGGCGTATACTGGGGGGACGGGGACGACTCCCATTAACCCCTGACTATACCGGGGATACGCGTATCACAATGCCTTACTGGTCTGTGCTGAAGCAGGGCATTCTGGCAGCCAAGTGGCTTGACCTTTATTAGTGAGCCTGGTTACCCCCTCTCGGAACCACAGACTTAGAAATCGCCAGCTCATATACAGTGCATAAAATATATTTATATATATACCCTTATACACCATTTTAATAAAAAATATCACAAAATTCTTCTAAGTCCCTCGGGAAAAGTGAAAGACGCGCATGTTCATTTTCAGAGCTCCTAGACCTACCAATAAGAAGTTAGCCAAAAAGTAGCTTCGATAAACGCTTAGGTTAAGTTTCAGAGTTGCTTCTAATGTACCAAAGCTGGACTTAGACATAATTTCACTCTCACAACATTATGGCTGGTTGGAGACAGTCCGAACCACAAGTACCGGGTCCATGGTTCTGGGCGTATACTGGGGGGACGGGGACGACTCCCATTAACCCCTGACTATACCGGGGATACGCGTATCACAATGCCTTACTGGTCTGTGCTGAAGCAGGGCATTCTGGCAGCCAAGTGGCTTGACCTTTATTAGTGAGCCTGGTTACCCCCTCTCGGAACCACAGACTTAGAAATCGCCAGCTCATATACAGTGCATAAAATATATTTATATATATACCCTTATACACCATTTTAATAAAAAATATCACAAAATTCTTCTAAGTCCCTCGGGAAGAGTGAAAGACGTGCACGTTCATTTTCAGAGCTCCTAGACCTTCCTATAAGAAGTTAGCCAAAAAGTAGCTTCGAAAAATGCTTAGGTTAAGTTTCAGAGTTGCTTCTAATGTACCAAAGCTGGACTTAGACATAATTTCACTCTCACAACATTATGGCTGGTTGGAGACAGTCCGAACCACAAGTACCGGGTCCATGGTTCTGGGCGTATACTGGGGGGACGGGGACGACTCCCATTAACCCCTGACTATACCGGGGATACGCGTATCACAATGCCTTACTGGTCTGTGCTGAAGCAGGGCATTCTGGCAGCCAAGTGGCTTGACCTTTATTAGTGAGCCTGGTTACCCCCTCTCGGAACCACAGACCTAGAAATCGCCAGCTCATATACAGTGCATAAAATATATTTATATATATACCCTTATACACCATTTTAATAAAAAATATCACAACATTCTTCTAAGTCCCTCGGGAAGAGTGAAAGACACGCACGTTCATATTCAGAGATCCTGAGCCTTCCTATAAGAAGTTAGCCGAAAAGTAGCTTCGAAAAACGCTTAGGTTAAGTTTCAGAGTTGCTTCTAATGTACCAAAGCTGGACTTAGACATAATTTCACTCTCACAACATTATGGCTGGTTGGAGACAGTCCGAACCACAAGTACCGGGTCAATGGTTCTGGGCGTATACTGGGGGGACGGGGACGACTCCCATTAACCCCTGACTATACCGGGGATACGCGTATCACAATGCCTTACTGGTCTGTGCTGAAGCAGGGCATTCTGGCAGCCAAGTGGCTTGACCTTTATTAGTGAGCCTGGTTACCCCCTCTCGGAACCACAGACTTAGAAATCGCCAGCTCATATACAGTGCATAAAATATATTTATATATATACCCTTATACACCATTTTAATAAAAAAATATCACAAAATTCTTCTAAGTCACTCAGGAAGAGTGAAAGATGCGCACGTTCATTTTCAGAGCTCCTAGACCTTCCTATAAGAAGTTAGCCATAAAGTAGCTTCGAAAAACGCTTAGGTTAAGTTTCAGAGTTGCTTCTAATGTACCAAAGCTGGACTTAGACATAATTTCACTCTCACAACATTATGGCTGGTTGGAGACAGTCCGAACCACAAGTACCGGGTCCATGGTTCTGGGCGTATACTGGGGGGACGGGGACGACTCCCATTAACCCCTGACTATACCGGGGATTCGCTTATCACAATGCCTTTCTGGTCTGTGCTGAAGCAGGGCATTCTGGCAGCCAAGTGGCTTGACCTTTATTAGTGAGCCTGGTTACCCCCTCTCGGAACCACAGACCTAGAAATCGCCAGCTCATATACAGTGCATAAAATATATTTATATATAAACCCTTATACACCATTTTAATAAAAAATATCACAACATTCTTCTAAGTCCCTCGGGAAGAGTGAAAGACGCGCACGTTCATATTCAGAGCTCCTAGACCTTCCTATAAGAAGTTAGCTGAAAAGTAGCTTCGAAAAACGCTTAGGTTAAGTTTCAGAGTTGCTTCTAATGTACCAAAGCTGGACTTAGACATAATTTCACTCTCACAACATTATGGCTGGTTGGAGAGAGTCCGAACCACAAGTACCGGGTCCATGGTTCTGGGCGTATACTGGGGGGACGGGGACGACTCCCATTAACCCCTGACTATACCGGGGATACGCGTATCACAATGCCTTACTGGTCTGTGCTGAAGCAGGGCATTCTGGCAGCCAAGTGGCTTGACCTTTATTAGTGAGCCTGGTTACCCCCTCTCGGAACCACAGACTTAGAAATCGCCAGCTCATATACAGTGCATAAAATATATTTATATATATACCCTTATACACCATTTTAATAAAAAATATCACAAAATTCTTCTAAGTCCCTCGGGAAAAGTGAAAGACGCGCATGTTCATTTTCAGAGCTCCTAGACCTACCAATAAGAAGTTAGCCAAAAAGTAGCTTCGATAAACGCTTAGGTTAAGTTTCAGAGTTGCTTCTAATGTACCAAAGCTGGACTTAGACATAATTTCACTCTCACAACATTATGGCTGGTTGGAGACAGTCCGAACCACAAGTACCGGGTCCATGGTTCTGGGCGTATACTGGGGGGACGGGGACGACTCCCATTAACCCCTGACTATACCGGGGATACGCGTATCACAATGCCTTACTGGTCTGTGCTGAAGCAGGGCATTCTGGCAGCCAAGTGGCTTGACCTTTATTAGTGAGCCTGGTTACCCCCTCTCGGAACCACAGACTTAGAAATCGCCAGCTCATATACAGTGCATAAAATATATTTATATATATACCCTTATACACCATTTTAATAAAAAATATCACAAAATTCTTCTAAGTCCCTCGGGAAGAGTGAAAGACGTGCACGTTCATTTTCAGAGCTCCTAGACCTTCCTATAAGAAGTTAGCCAAAAAGTAGCTTCGAAAAATGCTTAGGTTAAGTTTCAGAGTTGCTTCTAATGTACCAAAGCTGGACTTAGACATAATTTCACTCTCACAACATTATGGCTGGTTGGAGACAGTCCGAACCACAAGTACCGGGTCCATGGTTCTGGGCGTATACTGGGGGGACGGGGACGACTCCCATTAACCCCTGACTATACCGGGGATACGCGTATCACAATGCCTTACTGGTCTGTGCTGAAGCAGGGCATTCTGGCAGCCAAGTGGCTTGACCTTTATTAGTGAGCCTGGTTACCCCCTCTCGGAACCACAGACTTAGAAATCGCCAGCTCATATACAGAGCGTAAAATATATTTATAAATATACCCTTATACACCATTTTAATAAAAATATCACAAAATTCTTCTAAGTCCCTCGGGAAGAGTGAAAGATGCGCATGTTCATTTTCAGAGCTCCTAGACCTACCTATAAGAAGTTAGCCAAAAAGTAGCTTCGATAAACGCTTAGGTTAAGTTTCAGAGTTGCTTCTAATGTACCAAAGCTGGACTTAGACATAATTTCACTCTCACAACATTATGGCTGGTTGGAGACAGTCCGAACCACAAGTACCGGGTCCATGGTTCTGGGCGTATACTGGGGGGACGGGGACGACTCCCATTAACCCCTGACTATACCGGGGATACGCGTATCACAATGCCTTACTGGTCTGTGCTGAAGCAGGTCATTCTGGCAGCCAAGTGGCTTGACCTTTATTAGTGAGCCTGGTTACCCCCTCTCGGAACCACAGACTTAGAAATCGCCAGCTCATATACAGTGCATAAAATATATTTATATATATACCCTTATACACCATTTTAATAAAAAATATCACAAAATTCTTCTAAGTCCCTCGGGAAGAGTGAAAGACACGCACGTTCATTTTCAGAGCTCCTAGACCTTCCTATAAGAAATTAGCCAAAAAGTAGCTTCGAAAAATGCTTAGGTTAAGTTTCAGAGTTGCTTCTAATGTACCAAAGCTGGACTTAGACATAATTTCACTCTCACAACATTATGGCTGGTTGGAGACAGTCCGAACCACAAGTACCGGGTCCATGGTTCTGGGCGTATACTGGGGGGACGGGGACGACTCCCATTAACCCCTGACTATACTGGGGATTCGCTTATCACAATGCCTTTCTGGTCTGTGCTGAAGTAGGGCATTCTGGCAGCCAATTGGCTTGACCTCTATTAGTGAGCCTGGTTACCCCCTCTCGGAACCACAGACTTAGAAATCGCCAGCTCATATACAGTGCATAAAATATATTTATATATATACCCTTATACACCATTTTAATAAAAAATATCACAAAATTCTTCCAAGTCCTTCGGGAAGAGTGAAAGACGCGCACGTTCATTTTCAGAGCTCCTAGACCTTCCTATAAGAAGTTAGCCAAAAAGTAGCTTCGAAAAATGCTTAGGTTAAGTTTCAGAGTTGCTTCTAATGTACCGAAGCTGGACTTAGACATAATTTCACTGTCACAACATTATGGCTTTTTGGAGACAGTCCGAACCACAAGTACCGGGTCCATGGTTCTGGGCGTATACTGGGGGGACGGGGACGACTCCCATTAACCCCTGACTATACCGGGGATACGCGTATCACAATGCCTTACTGGTCTGTGCTGAAGCAGGGCATTCTGGCAGCCAAGTGGCTTGACCTTTATTAGTGAGCCTGGTTACCCCCTCTCGGAACCACAGACTTAGAAATCGCCAGCTCATATACAGTGCATAAAATATATTTAAATATACACTACCGACACGCTTTATCACTCTGCGGCCAGATCCGCAAGCCGGGAGATTTCCAGGCTTGCTAGTGGCCACCCCTCGGCGTGCCGCGCGTCATAGACACGCGGTCACGCGTCTTCGGGAGCGTGCGCCCCCTGCACGCGCGTCCAGGGGCTCCCCGAGGGAGCCCTGGTGTCCCGCGATCGCGGTACAGCGGCAGGGGGTTCCGGGGGACCCGGCGGACCCGGCAGCGGTAAGGAGAGCGCCCCGATCGGAGGGCGCTCTTCCGCTGCTTCGGCGCGCGCCCGTCACTCTCGGGCGCGCGCCAGGCTACTGCTGCGGCCAAGAACGGGCAAATTCTCGAATAAACTTGGCCGCAGCAGTATACCCTTATACACCATTTTAATAAAAAATATCACAAAATTCTTCTAAGTCCCTCGGGAAGAGTGAAAGACGCGCACATTCATTTTCAGAGCTCCTAGACCTTCCTATAAGAAGTTAGCCAAAAAGAAGCTTCGAAAAACGCTTAGGTTAAGTTTCAGAGTTGCTTCTAATGTACCGAAGCTGGACTTAGACATAATTTCACTCTCACAACATTATGGCTGGTTGGAGACAGTCCGAACCACAAGTACTGGGTCCATGGTTCTGGGCGTATACTGGGGGGACGGGGACGACTCCCATTAACCCCTGACTATACCGGGGATACGCGTATCACAATGCCTTACTGGTCTGTGCTGAAGCAGGGCATTCTGGCAGCCAATTGGCTTGACCTTTATTAGTGAGCCTGGTTACCCCCTCTCGGAACCACAGACTTAGAAATCGCCAGCTCATATACAGTGCATAAAATATATTTATATATATACCCTTATACACCATTTTAATAAAAAATATCACAAAATTCTTCCAAGTCCTTCGGGAAGAGTGAAAGACGCGCATGTTCATTTTCAGAGCTCCTAGACCTTCCTATAAGAAGTTAGCCAAAAAGTAGCTTCGAAAAATGCTTAGGTTAAGTTTCAGAGTTGCTTCTAATGTACCGAAGCAGGACTTCGACATAATTTCACTCTCACAACATTATGGCTGGTTGGAGACAGTCCGAACTACAAGTACCGGGTCCATGGTTCTGGGCGTATACTGGGGGGACGGGGGGGACTCCCATTAACCCCTGACTATACCGGGGATTCGCTTATCACAATGCCTTTCTGGTCTGTGCTGAAGCAGGGCATTCTGGCAGCCAAGTGGCTTGACCTTTATTAGTGAGACTGGTTACCCCCTCTCGGAACCACAGATTTAGAAATCGCCAGCTCTATTACAGTGCATAAAATATATTTATATATATACCCTTATACACCATTTTAATAAAAAATATCACAAAATTCTTCCAAGTCCTTCGGGAAGAGTGAAAGACGCTCACGTTCATTTTCAGAGCTCCTAGACCTTCCTATAAGAAGTTAGCCAAAAAGTAGCTTCGAAAAATGCTTAGGTTAAGTTTCAGAGTTGCTTCTAATGTACCGAAGCTGGACTTAGACATAATTTCACTGTCACAACATTATGGCTGGTTGGAGACAGTCCGAACCACAAGTACCGGGTCCATGGTTCTGGGCGTATACTGGGGGTACGGGGACGACTCCCATTAACCCCTGACTATACCGGGGATACGCGTATCACAATGCCTTACTGGTCTGTGCTGAAGCAGGGCATTCTGGCAGCCAAGTGGCTTGACCTTTATTAGTGAGCCTGGTTACCCCCTCTCGGAACCACAGACTTAGAAATCGCCAGCTCATATACAGTGCATAAAATATATTTATATATACACTGGCGACACACTTTATTCTAGCTCGGCTAGTCCCACGAATTCGGGTATACCCGGGTGTATTGAGGTTTGTGACTGTTTTCTGCCCGAGTGCATTGAGTTATTTTCCAGGCAGGGATTGAAGCATTTTATTCCCGCTGGCTGCAATACTGCACAGTATATATATATATACTGCATTACAATTCATGAATTTATGCCATCTGGTAGACACGCAAAGCATTGCAGCCTATTAAATCCTAATCATTATCATTTAACAGATCAGCCGCCCGTCAGCCAGGCATGAACCCAGGCTGGGAAGGCAAACGCAACGGGGCTTGTCAGAGGTGAGGAGTGGCGCATACCAGGTATCTGCCAGGTACATACTGGGTATTTGCTCGAATAAAGTGTGTCGGTGCAGTATACCCTTATACACCATTTTAATAAAAAATATCACAAAATTCTTCTAAGTCCCTCGGGAAAAGTGAAAGACGCGCATGTTCATTTTCAGAGCTCCTAGACCTTCCTATAAGAAGTTAGCCAAAAAGTAGCTTCAATAAACGCTTAGGTTAAGTTTCAGAGTTGCTTCTAATGTACCGAAGCTGGACTTAGACATAATTTCACTCTCACAACATTATGGCTGGATGGAGACAGTCCGAACCACAAGTACCGGGTCCATGGTTCTGGGCGTATACTGGGGGGACGGGGACGACTCCCATTAACCCCTGACTATACTGTGGATACGCATATCACAATGCCTTACTGGTCTGTGCTGAAGCAGGGCATTCTGGCAGCCAAGTGGCTTGACCTTTATTAGTGAGCCTGGTTACCCCCTCTCGGAACCACAGACTTAGAAATCGCCAGCTCATATACAGTTCATAAAATATATTTATATATATACCCTTATACACCATTTTAATAAAAAATATCACAAAATTCTTCTAAGTCCCTTGGGAAGAGTGAAAGACGCGCACGTTCATTTTCAGAGCTCCTAGACCTTCCTATAAGAAGTTAGCCAAAAAGTAGCTTCAAAAAACGCTTAGGTTAAGTTTCAGAGTTGCTGCTAATGTACCAAAGCTGGAGTTAGACATAATTTCACTCTCACAACATTATGGCTTTTTGGAGACAGTCCGAACCACAAGTACCGGGTCCATGGTTCTGGGCGTATACTGGGGGGACGGGGACGACTCCCATTAACCCCTGACTATACCGGGGATACGCTTATCACAATGCCTTTCTGGTCTGTGCTGAAGCAGGGCATTCTGGCAGCCAAGTGGCTTGACCTTTATTAGTGAGCCTGGTTACCCCCTCTCGGAACCACAGACTTAGAAATCGCCAGCTCATATACAGTGCATAAAATATATTTATATATATACCCTTATACACCATTTTAATAAAAAATATCACAAAATTCTTCTAAGTCCCTTGGGAAGAGTGAAAGACGCGCACGTTCATTTTCAGAGCTCCTAGACCTTCCTATAAGAAGTTAGCCAAAAAGTAGCTTCGAAAAACGCTTAGGTTAAGTTTCAGAGTTGCTGCTAATGTACCAAAGCTGGAGTTAGACATAATTTCACTCTCACAACATTATGGCTGGTTGGAGACAGTCCGAACCACAAGTACCGGGTCCATGGTTCTGGGCGTATACTGGGGGGATGGGGACGACTCCCATTAACCCCTGACTATACCGGGGATTCGCTTATCACAATGCCTTTCTGGTCTGTGCTGAAGCAGGGCATTCTGGCAGCCAAGTGGCTTGACCTTTATTAGTGAGCCTGGTTACCCCCTCTCGGAACCACAAATTTAGAAATCGCCAGCTCTATTACAGTGCATAAAATATATTTAAATATATACCCTTATACACCATTTTAATAAAAAATATCACAAAATTCTTCTAAGTCCCTCGGGAAGAGTGAAAGACGCGCACGTTCATTTTCAGAGCTCCTAGACCTTCCTATAAGAAGTTAGCCAAAAAGTAGCTTCGAAAAACGCTTAGGTTAAGTTTCAGAGTTGCTTCTAATGTACCAAAGCTGGACTTAGACATAATTTCACTCTCACAACATTATGGCTGGTTGGAGACAGTCCGAACCACAAGTACTGGGTCCATGGTTCTGGGCGTATACTGGGGGGACGGGGACGACTCCCATTAACCCCTGACTATACCGGGGATACGCGTATCACAATGCCTTACTGGTCTGTGCTGAAGCAGGGCATTCTGGCAGCCAATTGGCTTGACCTTTATTAGTGAGCATGGTTACCCCCTCTCGGAACCACAGACTTAGAAATCGCCAGCTCATATACAGTGCATAAAATATATTTATATATATACCCTTATACACCATTTTAATAAAAAATATCACAAAATTCTTCCAAGTCCTTCGGGAAGAGTGAAAGACGCGCACGTTCATTTTAAGAGCTCCTAGACCTTCCTATAAGAAGTTAGCCAAAAAGTAGCTTCGAAAAATGCTTAGGTTAAGTTTCAGAGTTGCTTCTAATGTACCAAAGCTGGACTTAGACATAATTTCACTCTCACAACATTATGGCTGGTTGGAGACAGTCCGAACCACAAGTACTGGGTCCATGGTTCTGGGCGTATACTGGGGGGACGGGGACGACTCCCATTAACCCCTGACTATACCGGGGATACGCGTATCACAATGCCTTACTGGTCTGTGCTGAAGCAGGGCATTCTGGCAGCCAAGTGGCTTGACCTTTATTAGTGAGCCTGGTTACCCCCTCTCGGAACCACAGACTTAGAAATCGCCAGCTCATATACAGTGCATAAAATATATTTATATATACACTGGCGACACACTTTATTCTAGCTCGGCTAGTCCCACGAATTCGGGTATACCCGGGTGTATTGAGGTTTGTGACTGTTTTCTGCCCGAGTGCATTGAGTTATTTTCCAGGCAGGGATTGAAGCATTTTATTCCCGCTGGCTGCAATACTGCACAGTATATATATATATACTGCATTACAATTCATGAATTTATGCCATCTGGTAGACACGCAAAGCATTGCAGCCTATTAAATCCTAATCATTATCATTTAACAGATCAGCCGCCCGTCAGCCAGGCATGAACCCAGGCTGGGAAGGCAAACGCAACGGGGCTTGTCAGAGGTGAGGAGTGGCGCATACCAGGTATCTGCCAGGTACATACTGGGTATTTGCTCGAATAAAGTGTGTCGGTGCAGTATACCCTTATACACCATTTTAATAAAAAATATCACAAAATTCTTCTAAGTCCCTCGGGAAAAGTGAAAGACGCGCATGTTCATTTTCAGAGCTCCTAGACCTTCCTATAAGAAGTTAGCCAAAAAGTAGCTTCAATAAACGCTTAGGTTAAGTTTCAGAGTTGCTTCTAATGTACCGAAGCTGGACTTAGACATAATTTCACTCTCACAACATTATGGCTGGATGGAGACAGTCCGAACCACAAGTACCGGGTCCATGGTTCTGGGCGTATACTGGGGGGACGGGGACGACTCCCATTAACCCCTGACTATACTGTGGATACGCATATCACAATGCCTTACTGGTCTGTGCTGAAGCAGGGCATTCTGGCAGCCAAGTGGCTTGACCTTTATTAGTGAGCCTGGTTACCCCCTCTAGGAACCACAGACTTAGAAATCGCCAGCTCATATACAGTGCATAAAATATATTTATATATATACCCTTATACACCATTTTAATAAAAAATATCACAAAATTCTTCTAAGTCCCTTGGGAAGAGTGAAAGACGCGCACGTTCATTTTCAGAGCTCCTAGACCTTCCTATAAGAAGTTAGCCAAAAAGTAGCTTCGAAAAACGCTTAGGTTAAGTTTCAGAGTTGCTGCTAATGTACCAAAGCTGGAGTTAGACATAATTTCACTCTCACAACATTATGGCTTTTTGGAGACAGTCCGAACCACAAGTACCGGGTCCATGGTTCTGGGCGTATACTGGGGGGACGGGGACGACTCCCATTAACCCCTGACTATACCGGGGATACGCTTATCACAATGCCTTTCTGGTCTGTGCTGAAGCAGGGCATTCTGGCAGCCAAGTGGCTTGACCTTTATTAGTGAGCCTGGTTACCCCCTCTCGGAACCACAGACTTAGAAATCGCCAGCTCATATACAGTGCATAAAATATATTTATATATATACCCTTATACACCATTTTAATAAAAAATATCACAAAATTCTTCTAAGTCCCTTGGGAAGAGTGAAAGACGCGCACGTTCATTTTCAGAGCTCCTAGACCTTCCTATAAGAAGTTAGCCAAAAAGTAGCTTCGAAAAACGCTTAGGTTAAGTTTCAGAGTTGCTGCTAATGTACCAAAGCTGGAGTTAGACATAATTTCACTCTCACAACATTATGGCTGGTTGGAGACAGTCCGAACCACAAGTACCGGGTCCATGGTTCTGGGCGTATACTGGGGGGATGGGGACGACTCCCATTAACCCCTGACTATACCGGGGATTCGCTTATCACAATGCCTTTCTGGTCTGTGCTGAAGCAGGGCATTCTGGCAGCCAAGTGGCTTGACCTTTATTAGTGAGCTTGGTTACCCCCTCTCGGAACCACAAATTTAGAAATCGCCAGCTCTATTACAGTGCATAAAATATATTTAAATATATACCCTTATACACCATTTTAATAAAAAATATCACAAAATTCTTCTAAGTCCCTCGGGAAGAGTGAAAGACGCGCACGTTCATTTTCAGAGCTCCTAGACCTTCCTATAAGAAGTTAGCCAAAAAGTAGCTTCGAAAAACGCTTAGGTTAAGTTTCAGAGTTGCTTCTAATGTACCAAAGCTGGACTTAGACATAATTTCACTCTCACAACATTATGGCTGGTTGGAGACAGTCCGAACCACAAGTACTGGGTCCATGGTTCTGGGCGTATACTGGGGGGACGGGGACGACTCCCATTAACCCCTGACTATACCGGGGATACGCGTATCACAATGCCTTACTGGTCTGTGCTGAAGCAGGGCATTCTGGCAGCCAATTGGCTTGACCTTTATTAGTGAGCATGGTTACCCCCTCTCGGAACCACAGACTTAGAAATCGCCAGCTCATATACAGTGCATAAAATATATTTATATATATACCCTTATACACCATTTTAATAAAAAATATCACAAAATTCTTCCAAGTCCTTCGGGAAGAGTGAAAGACGCGCACGTTCATTTTAAGAGCTCCTAGACCTTCCTATAAGAAGTTAGCCAAAAAGTAGCTTCGAAAAATGCTTAGGTTAAGTTTCAGAGTTGCTTCTAATGTACCAAAGCTGGACTTAGACATAATTTCACTCTCACAACATTATGGCTGGTTGGAGACAGTCCGAACCACAAGTACTGGGTCCATGGTTCTGGGCGTATACTGGGGGGACGGGGACGACTCCCATTAACCCCTGACTATACCGGGGATACGCGTATCACAATGCCTTACTGGTCTGTGCTGAAGCAGGGCATTCTGGCAGCCAATTGGCTTGACCTTTATTAGTGAGCCTGGTTACCCCCTCTCGGAACCACAGACTTAGAAATCGCCAGCTCTATTACAGTGCATAAAATATATTTAAATATATACCCTTATACACCATTTTAATAAAAAATATCACAAAATTCTTCTAAGTCCCTCGGGAAGAGTGAAAGACGCGCACGTTCATTTTCAGAGCTCCTAGACATTCCTATAAGAAGTTATCCAAAAAGAAGCTTCGAAAAACGCTTAGGTTAAGTTTCAGAGTTGCTTCTAATGTACCGAAGCTGGACTTAGACATAATTTCACTCTCACAACATTATGGCTGGTTGGAGACAGTCCGAACCACAAGTACTGGGTCCATGGTTCTGGGCGTATACTGGGGGGACGGGGACGACTCCCATTAACCCCTGACTATACCGGGGATACGCGTATCACAATGCCTTACTGGTCTGTGCTGAAGCAGGGCATTCTGGCAGCCAATTGGCTTGACCTTTATTAGTGAGCCTGGTTACCCCCTCTCGGAACCACAGACTTAGAAATCGCCAGCTCTATTACAGTGCATAAAATATATTTAAATATATACCCTTATACACCATTTTAATAAAAAATATCACAAAATTCTTCTAAGTCCCTCGGGAAGAGTGAAAGACGCGCACGTTCATTTTCAGAGCTCCTAGACATTCCTATAAGAAGTTATCCAAAAAGAAGCTTCGAAAAACGCTTAGGTTAAGTTTCAGAGTTGCTTCTAATGTACCGAAGCTGGACTTAGACATAATTTCACTCTCACAACATTATGGCTGGTTGGAGACAGTCCGAACCACAAGTACTGGGTCCATGGTTCTGGGCGTATACTGGGGGGACGGGGACGACTCCCATTAACCCCTGACTATACCGGGGATACGCGTATCACAATGCCTTACTGGTCTGTGCTGAAGCAGGGCATTCTGGCAGCCAATTGGCTTGACCTTTATTAGTGAGCCTGGTTACCCCCTCTCGGAACCACAGACTTAGAAATCGCCAGCTCATATACAGTGCATAAAATATATTTATATATATACCCTTATACACCATTTTAATAAAAAATATCACAAAATTCTTCTAAGTCCCTCGGGAAGAGTGAAAGACGCGCACGTTCATTTTCAGAGCTCCTAGACCTTCCTATAAGAAGTTAGCCAAAAAGTAGCTTCGATAAACGCTTAGGTTAAGTTTGAGAGTTGCTTCTAATGTACCAAAGCTGGACTTAGACATAATTTCACTCTCACAACATTATGGCTGGTTGGAGACAGTCCGAACCACAAGTACCGGGTCCATGGTTCTGGGCGTATACTGGGGGGACGGGTACGACTCCCATTAACCCCTGACTATACCGGGGATACGCGTATCACAATGCCTTACTGGTCTGTGCTGAAGCAGGGCATTCTGGCAGCCAAGTGGCTTGACCTTTATTAGTGAGCCTGGTTACCCCCTCTCGGAACCACAGACTTAGAAATCGCCAGCTCATATACAGTGCATAAAATATTTATATATATACCCTTATACACCATTTTAATAAAAAATATCACAAAATTCTTCTTAGTCCCTCAGGAAGAGTGAAAGATGCGCACGTTCATTTTCAGAGCTCCTAGACCTTCCTATAAGAAGTTAGCCGAAAAGTAGCTTCGAAAAACGCTTAGGTTAAGTTTCAGAGTTGCTTCTAATGTACCAAAGCTGGACTTAGACATAATTTCACTCTCACAACTTTATGGCTGGTTGGAGACAGTCCGAACCACAAGTACCGGGTCCATGGTTCTGGGCGTATACTGGGGGGACGGGGACGACTCCCATTAACCCCTGACTATACCGGGGATTCGCTTATCACAATGCCTTTCTGGTCTGTGCTGAAGCAGGGCATTCTGGCAGCCAAGTGGCTTGACCTTTATTAGTAAACCTGGTTACCCCCTCTCGAAACCACAGACTTAGAAATCGCCAGCTCATATACAGTGCATAAAATATATTTAAATATATACCCTTATACACTGGCGACACACTTTATTCGAGCTCGGCTAGTCCCACGAATTCGGGTATACCCGGGTGTATTGAGGTTTGTGACTGTTTTCTGCCCGAGTGCATTGAGGTATTTTCCAGGCAGGGATTGAAGCATTTTATTCCCGCTGGCTGCAATACTGCACAGTATTTATATATATACTGCATTACAATTCATGAATTTATGCCATCTGGTAGACACGCGAAGCATTGCAGCCTATTAAATCCTAATCATTTTCATTTAACAGATCAGCCGCCCGTCAGCCAGGCATGAACCCAGTCTGGGAAGGCAAACGCAACGGGGCTTGTCAGAGGTGAGGAGCGGTGCATTCCAGGTATCTGCCAGGTACATACTGGGTATTTGCTCGAATAAAGTGTGTCGGTGCAGTACACCATTTTAATAAAAAAATATCACAAAATTCTTCTAAGTCCCTCGGGAAGAGTGAAAGACGCGCACGTTCATTTTCAGAGCTGCTAGACCTTCCTATAAGAAGTTATCCAAAAAGAAGCTTCGAAAAACGCTTAGGTTAAGTTTCAGAGTTGCTTCTAATGTACAAAAGCTGGACTTAGACATAATTTCACTCTCACAACATTATGGCTGGTTGGAGACAGTCCGAACCACAAGTACCGGGTCCATGGTTCTGGACGTATACTGGGGGGACGGGGACGACTCCCATTAACCCCTGACTATACCGGGGATACGCGTATCACAATGCCTTACTGGTCTGTGCTGAAGCAGGGCATTCTGGCAGCCAAGTGGCTTGACCTTTATTAGTGAGCCTGGTTACCCCCTCTCGGAACCACAGACTTAGAAATCGCCAGCTCATATACAGTGCATAAAATATATTTAGGGTTAGGGTTAGGGTTAGGGTTGAAAGTGAGGGTTGAAATGGGTGGAATTTTAAAGGGGAGGGGCTTAAAAACGGTGGGAGGGGCTTAAAATGGGTGTGGCTTAATAGAATAGTGGGTGTGGCTTAATGGGAAAGTGGGAGGGGCTTAAAAATGGGTGTGGCTTAATAGAAAAGTGGGAGGGGCTTAATAGAAAAGTGAGAGTGGCTTAAAAACGGTGGGAGTGGCTTAAAAACGGTGGGAGGGGCTTAAAAATGGGTGTGGCTTAATAGAAAAGTGGGAGGGGCTTAATAGAAAAGTGGGAGTGGCTAAAAACCCGTGGGAGTGGCTTAAAAATGGGAGTGGCTTAATAGAAAAATGGGAGGGGCTTAATAGAAAAGTGGTAGTGGCTTAAAAACGGTGGGAGTGGCTTAAAAACGGTGGGAGGGGCTTAAAAATGGGTGTGGCTTAATAGAAAAGTGGTAGGGGCTTAATAGAAAAGTGGGAGGGCTTAAAAACGGTATGAGTGGCTTAAAAACGGTAGGAGGGGCTTAAAAATGGGTGTGGCTTAATAGAAAAGTGGGCGGGCTTAGTAGAAAAGTGGGAGGGGCTTAAAAACGGTGGGAGTGGCTTAAAAATGGCAGTGGCTTAAAAATGGGTGTGGCTTAATAGAAAAGTGGGCGAGACTTAATAGAAAAGTGGGAGGGGCTTAAAAGTGAGTGGAGTTAGGGTTAGGGTTAAAAGTGAGGGTTGGATTAGGGTTAAACTTAGGGTTAGGGTTGAAAGTGAGGGTTGGGTGAGGGTTAGGGTTAGGGTTGAAAGTGAGGGTTGAAAGTGGGTGGGGTTTAAAAGGGGAGGGGCTTAAAAAAGGTGGGAGGGGCTTAAAAATGGGAGTGGCATAATAGAAAAGTGGGAGGGGCTTAATAGAAAATTGGGAGTGGCTTAAAAACGGTGGGAGTGGCTTAAAACAGATGGGAGGGGCTTAAAAATGGGTGTGGCTTAATAGAAAAGTGGGAGGGGCTTAATAGAAAAGTGGGAGTGGCTTAAAAACGGTGGGAGTGGCTTAAAAACGGTGGGAGGGGCTTAAAAGTGAGTGGAGTTAGGGTTAGGGTTAAAAGTGAGGGTTGGATTAGGGTTAGGGTTAGGGTTGAAAGTGAGGGTTGGGTTAGGGTTAGGGTTAGGGTTGAAAGTGAGGGTTGAAAGTGGGTGGGGTTTAAAAGGGGAGGGGCTTTAAAACGGTTGAGTGGCTTAAAAATGGGCATGGCTTAATAGAAAAGTGAGAGGGGCTTAATAGAAAAGTGGGAGTGGCTTAAAAACGGTGGGAGTGGCTTAAAAACGGCGGGAGGGGCTTAGAAATGGGCGTGGCTTAATAGAAAAGTGGGAGGGGCTTAATAGAAAAGTGGGAGTGGCTTAAAAAGCGTGGGAGTGGCTTAAAAATGGGAGTGGCTTAATAGAAAAGTGGGAGTGGCTTAATAGAAAAGTGGGAGTGGCTTAAAAACGGTGGGAGTGGCTTAAAACCGGTGGGAGGAGCTTAAAAATGGGTGTGGCTTAATAGAAAAGTGGGAGGGGCTTTATAGAAAAGTGGGAGTGGCTTAATAGAAAAGTGGGAGTGGCTTAAAAACGGTGGGAGTGGCTTAAAAACGGTGGGAGGGGCTTAAAATGGGTGTGGCTTAATAGAAAAGTGGGAGGGGCTTAATAGAAAAGTGGGAGTGGCTTAAAAACGGTGGGAGTGGCTTAAAACCGGTGGGAGGAGCTTAAAAATGGGTGTGGCTTAATAGAAAAGTGGGAGTGGCTTTATAGAAAAGTGGGAGTGGCTTAATAGAAAAGTGGGAGTGGCTTAAAAACGGTGGGAGTGGCTTAAAAACGGTGGGAGGGGCTTAAAATGGGTGTGGCTTAATAGAAAAGTGGGAGGGGCTTAATAGAAAAGTGGGAGTGGCTTAAAAACGGTGGGAGTGGCTTAAAACCGGTGGGATGAGCTTAAAAATGGGTGTGGCTTAATAGAAAAGTGGGAGGGGCTTTATATAAAAGTGGGAGTGGCTTAATAGAAAAGTGGGAGTGGCTTAAAAACGGTGGGAGTGGCTTAAAAACGGTGGGAGGGGCTTAAAATGGGTGTGGCTTAATAGAAAAGTGGGAGGGTTAGGGTTAGGGTTAAAATTGAGGGTTGGATTAGGGTTAGGGTTAGGGTTGAAAGTGAGGGTTGGGTTAGGGTTAGGGTTGAAAGTGAGGGTTGAAAGTGGGTGGGGTTTAAAAGGGGAGGGGCTTAAAAACGGTGGGAGTGGCTTAAAAATGGGCGTGGCTTAATAGAAAAGTGGGAGGGGCTTAATAGAAAAGTGGGAGTGGCTTAAAAACGGTGGGAGTGGCTTAAAAACGGTGGGAGGGGCTTAAAAGTGAGTGGAGTTAGGGTTAGGGTTAAAAGTGAGGGTTGGATTAGGGTTAGGGTTAGGGTTGAAAGTGAGGGTTGGGTTAGGGTTAGGGTTGAAAGTGAGGGTTGAAAGTGGGTGGGGTTTAAAAGGGGAGGGGCTTTAAAACGGTTGGAGTGGCTTAAAATGGGCATGGCTTAATAGAAAAGTGAGAGGGGCTTAATAGAAAAGTGGGAGTGGCTTAAAAACGGTGGGAGTGGCTTAAAAACGGCGGGAGGGGCTTAGAAATGGGCGTGGCTTAATAGAAAAGTGGGAGGGGCTTAATAGAAAAGTGGGAGTGGCTTAAAAACGGTGGGAGTGGCTTAAAACCGGTGGGAGGAGCTTAAAAATGGGTGTGGCTTAATAGAAAAGTGGGAGGGGCTTTATAGAAAAGTGGGAGTGGCTTAATAGGAAAGTGGGAGTGGCTTAAAAACGGTGGGAGTGGCTTAAAAACGGTGGGAGGGGCTTAAAATGGGTGTGGCTTAATAGAAAAGTGGGAGGGGCTTAATAGAAAAGTGGGAGTGGCTTAAAAACGGTGGGAGTGGCTTAAAACCGGTGGGAGGAGCTTAAAAATGGGTGTGGCTTAATAGAAAAGTGGGAGGGGCTTTATAGAAAAGTGGGAGTGGCTTAATAGAAAAGTGGGAGTGGCTTAAAAACGGTGGGAGTGGCTTAAAACCGGTGGGAGGGGCTTAAAAATGGGTGTGGCTTAATAGAAAAGTGGGAGGGGCTTAATAGAAAAGTGGGAGTGGCTTAAAAACGGTGGGAGGGGCTTAAAAACGGTGGGAGGGGCTTAAAAGTGAGTGGAGTTAGGGTTAGGGTTAAAAGTGAGGGTTGGATTAGGGTTAAGGTTAGGGTTAGGGTTGAAAGTGAGGGTTGGATTAGGGTTAAGGTTAGGGTTAGGGTTGAAAGTGAGGGTTGGGTGAGGGTTAGGGTTAGGGTTGAAAGTGAGGGTTGAAAGTGGGTGGGGTTTAAAAGGGGAGGGGCTTAAAAAAGGTGGGAGGGGCTTAAAAATGGGAGTGGCATAATAGAAAAGTGGGAGGGGCTTAATAGAAAATTGGGAGTGGCTTAAAAACGGTGGGAGTGGCTTAAAACCGATGGGAGGGGCTTAAAAATGGGTGTGGCTTAATAGAAAAGTGGGAGTGGCTTAAAAACGGTGGGAGTGGCTTAAAAACGGTGGGAGGGGCTTAAAAGTGAGTGGAGTTAGGGTTAGGGTTAAAAGTGAGGGTTGGATTAGGGTTAGGGTTAGGGTTGAAAGTGAGGGTTGGGTTAGGGTTAGGGTTAGGGTTGAAAGTGAGGGTTGAAAGTGGGTGGGGTTTAAAAGGGGAGGGGCTTTAAAACGGTTGGAGTGGCTTAAAAATGGGCATGGCTTAATAGAAAAGTGAGAGGGGCTTAATAGAAAAGTGGGAGTGGCTTAAAAACGGTGGGAGTGGCTTAAAAACGGCGGGAGGGGCTTAGAAATGGGCGTGGCTTAATAGAAAAGTGGGAGGGGCTTAATAGAAAAGTGGGCGTGGCTTAAAAAGCGTGGGAGTGGCTTAAAAATGGGAGTGGCTTAATAGAAAAGTGGGAGTGGCTTAATAGAAAAGTGGGAGTGGCTTAAAAACGGTGGGAGTGGCTTAAAACCGGTGGGAGGAGCTTAAAAATGGGTGTGGCTTAATAGAAAAGTGGGAGGGGCTTTATAGAAAAGTGGGAGTGGCTTAATAGAAAAGTGGGAGTGGCTTAAAAACGGTGGGAGTGGCTTAAAAACGGTGGGAGGGGCTTAAAATGGGTGTGGCTTAATAGAAAAGTGGGAGGGGCTTAATAGAAAAGTGGGAGTGGCTTAAAAACGGTGGGAGTGGCTTAAAACCGGTGGGAGGAGCTTAAAAATGGGTGTGGCTTAATAGAAAAGTGGGAGGGGCTTTATATAAAAGTGGGAGTGGCTTAATAGAAAAGTGGGAGTGGCTTAAAAACGGTGGGAGTGGCTTAAAAACGGTGGGAGGGGCTTAAAATGGGTGTGGCTTAATAGAAAAGTGGGAGGGTTAGGGTTAAAAGTGAGGGTTGGATTAGGGTTAGGGTTAGGGTTGAAAGTGAGGGTTGGGTTAGGGTTAGGGTTGAAAGTGAGGGTTGAAAGTGGGTGGGGTTTAAAAGGGGAGGGGCTTAAAAACGGTGGGAGTGGCTTAAAAATGGGCGTGGCTTAATAGAAAAGTGGGAGGGGCTTAATAGAAAAGTGGGAGTGGCTTTATAGAAAAGTGGGAGTGGCTTAATAGAAAAGTGGGAGTGGCTTAAAAACGGTGGGAGTGGCTTAAAAACGGTGGGAGGGGCTTAAAATGGGTGTGGCTTAATAGAAAAGTGGGAGGGGCTTAATAGAAAAGTGGGAGTGGCTTAAAAACGGTGGGAGTGGCTTAAAACCGGTGGGATGAGCTTAAAAATGGGTGTGGCTTAATAGAAAAGTGGGAGGGGCTTTATATAAAAGTGGGAGTGGCTTAATAGAAAAGTGGGAGTGGCTTAAAAACGGTGGGAGTGGCTTAAAAACGGTGGGAGGGGCTTAAAATGGGTGTGGCTTAATAGAAAAGTGGGAGGGTTAGGGTTAGGGTTAAAATTGAGGGTTGGATTAGGGTTAGGGTTAGGGTTGAAAGTGAGGGTTGGGTTAGGGTTAGGGTTGAAAGTGAGGGTTGAAAGTGGGTGGGGTTTAAAAGGGGAGGGGCTTAAAAACGGTGGGAGTGGCTTAAAAATGGGCGTGGCTTAATAGAAAAGTGGGAGGGGCTTAATAGAAAAGTGGGAGTGGCTTAAAAACGGTGGGAGTGGCTTAAAAACGGTGGGAGGGGCTTAAAAGTGAGTGGAGTTAGGGTTAGGGTTAAAAGTGAGGGTTGGATTAGGGTTAGGGTTAGGGTTGAAAGTGAGGGTTGGGTTAGGGTTAGGGTTGAAAGTGAGGGTTGAAAGTGGGTGGGGTTTAAAAGGGGAGGGGCTTTAAAACGGTTGGAGTGGCTTAAAATGGGCATGGCTTAATAGAAAAGTGAGAGGGGCTTAATAGAAAAGTGGGAGTGGCTTAAAAACGGTGGGAGTGGCTTAAAAACGGCGGGAGGGGCTTAGAAATGGGCGTGGCTTAATAGAAAAGTGGGAGGGGCTTAATAGAAAAGTGGGAGTGGCTTAAAAACGGTGGGAGTGGCTTAAAACCGGTGGGAGGAGCTTAAAAATGGGTGTGGCTTAATAGAAAAGTGGGAGGGGCTTTATAGAAAAGTGGGAGTGGCTTAATAGGAAAGTGGGAGTGGCTTAAAAACGGTGGGAGTGGCTTAAAAACGGTGGGAGGGGCTTAAAATGGGTGTGGCTTAATAGAAAAGTGGGAGGGGCTTAATAGAAAAGTGGGAGTGGCTTAAAAACGGTGGGAGTGGCTTAAAACCGGTGGGAGGAGCTTAAAAATGGGTGTGGCTTAATAGAAAAGTGGGAGGGGCTTTATAGAAAAGTGGGAGTGGCTTAATAGAAAAGTGGGAGTGGCTTAAAAACGGTGGGAGTGGCTTAAAACCGGTGGGAGGGGCTTAAAAATGGGTGTGGCTTAATAGAAAAGTGGGAGGGGCTTAATAGAAAAGTGGGAGTGGCTTAAAAACGGTGGGAGGGGCTTAAAAACGGTGGGAGGGGCTTAAAAGTGAGTGGAGTTAGGGTTAGGGTTAAAAGTGAGGGTTGGATTAGGGTTAAGGTTAGGGTTAGGGTTGAAAGTGAGGGTTGGATTAGGGTTAAGGTTAGGGTTAGGGTTGAAAGTGAGGGTTGGGTGAGGGTTAGGGTTAGGGTTGAAAGTGAGGGTTGAAAGTGGGTGGGGTTTAAAAGGGGAGGGGCTTAAAAAAGGTGGGAGGGGCTTAAAAATGGGAGTGGCATAATAGAAAAGTGGGAGGGGCTTAATAGAAAATTGGGAGTGGCTTAAAAACGGTGGGAGTGGCTTAAAACCGATGGGAGGGGCTTAAAAATGGGTGTGGCTTAATAGAAAAGTGGGAGTGGCTTAAAAACGGTGGGAGTGGCTTAAAAACGGTGGGAGGGGCTTAAAAGTGAGTGGAGTTAGGGTTAGGGTTAAAAGTGAGGGTTGGATTAGGGTTAGGGTTAGGGTTGAAAGTGAGGGTTGGGTTAGGGTTAGGGTTAGGGTTGAAAGTGAGGGTTGAAAGTGGGTGGGGTTTAAAAGGGGAGGGGCTTTAAAACGGTTGGAGTGGCTTAAAAATGGGCATGGCTTAATAGAAAAGTGAGAGGGGCTTAATAGAAAAGTGGGAGTGGCTTAAAAACGGTGGGAGTGGCTTAAAAACGGCGGGAGGGGCTTAGAAATGGGCGTGGCTTAATAGAAAAGTGGGAGGGGCTTAATAGAAAAGTGGGCGTGGCTTAAAAAGCGTGGGAGTGGCTTAAAAATGGGAGTGGCTTAATAGAAAAGTGGGAGTGGCTTAATAGAAAAGTGGGAGTGGCTTAAAAACGGTGGGAGTGGCTTAAAACCGGTGGGAGGAGCTTAAAAATGGGTGTGGCTTAATAGAAAAGTGGGAGGGGCTTTATAGAAAAGTGGGAGTGGCTTAATAGAAAAGTGGGAGTGGCTTAAAAACGGTGGGAGTGGCTTAAAAACGGTGGGAGGGGCTTAAAATGGGTGTGGCTTAATAGAAAAGTGGGAGGGGCTTAATAGAAAAGTGGGAGTGGCTTAAAAACGGTGGGAGTGGCTTAAAACCGGTGGGAGGAGCTTAAAAATGGGTGTGGCTTAATAGAAAAGTGGGAGGGGCTTTATATAAAAGTGGGAGTGGCTTAATAGAAAAGTGGGAGTGGCTTAAAAACGGTGGGAGTGGCTTAAAAACGGTGGGAGGGGCTTAAAATGGGTGTGGCTTAATAGAAAAGTGGGAGGGTTAGGGTTAAAAGTGAGGGTTGGATTAGGGTTAGGGTTAGGGTTGAAAGTGAGGGTTGGGTTAGGGTTAGGGTTGAAAGTGAGGGTTGAAAGTGGGTGGGGTTTAAAAGGGGAGGGGCTTAAAAACGGTGGGAGTGGCTTAAAAATGGGCGTGGCTTAATAGAAAAGTGGGAGGGGCTTAATAGAAAAGTGGGAGTGGCTTTATAGAAAAGTGGGAGTGGCTTAATAGAAAAGTGGGAGTGGCTTAAAAACGGTGGGAGTGGCTTAAAAACGGTGGGAGGGGCTTAAAATGGGTGTGGCTTAATAGAAAAGTGGGAGGGGCTTAATAGAAAAGTGGGAGTGGCTTAAAAACGGTGGGAGTGGCTTAAAACCGGTGGGAGGAGCTTAAAAATGGGTGTGGCTTAATAGAAAAGTGGGAGGGGCTTTATATAAAAGTGGGAGTGGCTTAATAGAAAAGTGGGAGTGGCTTAAAAACGGTGGGAGTGGCTTAAAAACGGTGGGAGGGGCTTAAAATGGGTGTGGCTTAATAGAAAAGTGGGAGGGTTAGGGTTAGGGTTAAAAGTGAGGGTTGGATTAGGGTTAGGGTTAGGGTTGAAAGTGAGGGTTGGGTTAGGGTTAGGGTTGAAAGTGAGGGTTGAAAGTGGGTGGGGTTTAAAAGGGGAGGGGCTTAAAAACGGTGGGAGTGGCTTAAAAATGGGCGTGGCTTAATAGAAAAGTGGGAGGGGCTTAATAGAAAAGTGGGAGTGGCTTAAAAACGGTGGGAGTGGCTTAAAAACGGTGGGAGGGGCTTAAAAGTGAGTGGAGTTAGGGTTAGGGTTAAAAGTGAGGGTTGGATTAGGGTTAGGGTTAGGGTTGAAAGTGAGGGTTGGGTTAGGGTTAGGGTTGAAAGTGAGGGTTGAAAGTGGGTGGGGTTTAAAAGGGGAGGGGCTTTAAAACGGTTGGAGTGGCTTAAAATGGGCATGGCTTAATAGAAAAGTGAGAGGGGCTTAATAGAAAAGTGGGAGTGGCTTAAAAACGGTGGGAGTGGCTTAAAAACGGCGGGAGGGGCTTAGAAATGGGCGTGGCTTAATAGAAAAGTGGGAGGGGCTTAATAGAAAAGTGGGAGTGGCTTAAAAACGGTGGGAGTGGCTTAAAACCGGTGGGAGGAGCTTAAAAATGGGTGTGGCTTAATAGAAAAGTGGGAGGGGCTTTATAGAAAAGTGGGAGTGGCTTAATAGGAAAGTGGGAGTGGCTTAAAAACGGTGGGAGTGGCTTAAAAACGGTGGGAGGGGCTTAAAATGGGTGTGGCTTAATAGAAAAGTGGGAGGGGCTTAATAGAAAAGTGGGAGTGGCTTAAAAACGGTGGGAGTGGCTTAAAACCGGTGGGAGGAGCTTAAAAATGGGTGTGGCTTAATAGAAAAGTGGGAGGGGCTTTATAGAAAAGTGGGAGTGGCTTAATAGAAAAGTGGGAGTGGCTTAAAAACGGTGGGAGTGGCTTAAAACCGGTGGGAGGGGCTTAAAAATGGGTGTGGCTTAATAGAAAAGTGGGAGGGGCTTAATAGAAAAGTGGGAGTGGCTTAAAAACGGTGGGAGGGGCTTAAAAACGGTGGGAGGGGCTTAAAAGTGAGTGGAGTTAGGGTTAGGGTTAAAAGTGAGGGTTGGATTAGGGTTAAGGTTAGGGTTAGGGTTGAAAGTGAGGGTTGGATTAGGGTTAAGGTTAGGGTTAGGGTTGAAAGTGAGGGTTGGGTGAGGGTTAGGGTTAGGGTTGAAAGTGAGGGTTGAAAGTGGGTGGGGTTTAAAAGGGGAGGGGCTTAAAAAAGGTGGGAGGGGCTTAAAAATGGGAGTGGCATAATAGAAAAGTGGGAGGGGCTTAATAGAAAATTGGGAGTGGCTTAAAAACGGTGGGAGTGGCTTAAAACCGATGGGAGGGGCTTAAAAATGGGTGTGGCTTAATAGAAAAGTGGGAGTGGCTTAAAAACGGTGGGAGTGGCTTAAAAACGGTGGGAGGGGCTTAAAAGTGAGTGGAGTTAGGGTTAGGGTTAAAAGTGAGGGTTGGATTAGGGTTAGGGTTAGGGTTGAAAGTGAGGGTTGGGTTAGGGTTAGGGTTAGGGTTGAAAGTGAGGGTTGAAAGTGGGTGGGGTTTAAAAGGGGAGGGGCTTTAAAACGGTTGGAGTGGCTTAAAAATGGGCATGGCTTAATAGAAAAGTGAGAGGGGCTTAATAGAAAAGTGGGAGTGGCTTAAAAACGGTGGGAGTGGCTTAAAAACGGCGGGAGGGGCTTAGAAATGGGCGTGGCTTAATAGAAAAGTGGGAGGGGCTTAATAGAAAAGTGGGAGTGGCTTAAAAAGCGTGGGAGTGGCTTAAAAATGGGAGTGGCTTAATAGAAAAGTGGGAGTGGCTTAATAGAAAAGTGGGAGTGGCTTAAAAACGGTGGGAGTGGCTTAAAACCGGTGGGAGGAGCTTAAAAATGGGTGTGGCTTAATAGAAAAGTGGGAGGGGCTTTATAGAAAAGTGGGAGTGGCTTAATAGAAAAGTGGGAGTGGCTTAAAAACGGTGGGAGTGGCTTAAAACCGATGGGAGGGGCTTAAAAATGGGTGTGGCTTAATAGAAAAGTGGGAGGGGCTTAATAGAAAAGTGGGAGTGGCTTAAAAACGGTGGGAGGGGCTTAAAAACGGTGGGAGGGGCTTAAAAGTGAGTGGAGTTAGGGTTAGGGTTAAAAGTGAGGGTTGGATTAGGGTTAAGGTTAGGGTTAGGGTTGAAAGTGAGGGTTGGATTAGGGTTAAGGTTAGGGTTAGGGTTGAAAGTGAGGGTTGGGTGAGGGTTAGGGTTAGGGTTGAAAGTGAGGGTTGAAAGTGGGTGGGGTTTAAAAGGGGAGGGGCTTAAAAAAGGTGGGAGGGGCTTAAAAACGGGAGTGGCATAATAGAAAAGTGGGAGGGGCTTAATAGAAAATTGGGAGTGGCTTAAAAACGGTGGGAGTGGCTTAAAAACGGCGGGAGGGGCTTAGAAATGGGCGTGGCTTAATAGAAAAGTGGGAGGGGCTTAATAGAAAAGTGGGCGTGGCTTAAAAAGCGTGGGAGTGGCTTAAAAATGGGAGTGGCTTAATAGAAAAGTGGGAGTGGCTTAATAGAAAAGTGGGAGTGGCTTAAAAACGGTGGGAGTGGCTTAAAACCGGTGGGAGGAGCTTAAAAATGGGTGTGGCTTAATAGAAAAGTGGGAGGGGCTTTATATAAAAGTGGGAGTGGCTTAATAGAAAAGTGGGAGTGGCTTAAAAACGGTGGGAGTGGCTTAAAAACGGTGGGAGGGGCTTAAAATGGGTGTGGCTTAATAGAAAAGTGGGAGGGTTAGGGTTAGGGTTAAAAGTGAGGGTTGGATTAGGGTTAGGGTTACGGTTGAAAGTGAGGGTTGGGTTAGGGTTAGGGTTGAAAGTGAGGGTTGAAAGTGGGTGGGGTTTAAAAGGGGAGGGGCTTAAAAACGGTGGGAGTGGCTTAAAAATGGGCGTGGCTTAATAGAAAAGTGGGAGGGGCTTAATAGAAAAGTGGGAGTGGCTTTATAGAAAAGTGGGAGTGGCTTAATAGAAAAGTGGGAGTGGCTTAAAAACGGTGGGAGTGGCTTAAAAACGGTGGGAGGGGCTTAAAATGGGTGTGGCTTAATAGAAAAGTGGGAGGGGCTTAATAGAAAAGTGGGAGTGGCTTAAAAACGGTGGGAGTGGCTTAAAACCGGTGGGAGGAGCTTAAAAATGGGTGTGGCTTAATAGAAAAGTGGGAGGGGCTTTATATAAAAGTGGGAGTGGCTTAATAGAAAAGTGGGAGTGGCTTAAAAACGGTGGGAGTGGCTTAAAAACGGTGGGAGGGGCTTAAAATGGGTGTGGCTTAATAGAAAAGTGGGAGGGTTAGGGTTAGGGTTAAAAGTGAGGGTTGGATTAGGGTTAGGGTTAGGGTTGAAAGTGAGGGTTGGGTTAGGGTTAGGGTTGAAAGTGAGGGTTGAAAGTGGGTGGGGTTTAAAAGGGGAGGGGCTTAAAAACGGTGGGAGTGGCTTAAAAATGGGCGTGGCTTAATAGAAAAGTGGGAGGGGCTTAATAGAAAAGTGGGAGTGGCTTAAAAACGGTGGGAGTGGCTTAAAACCGGTGGGAGGAGCTTAAAAATGGGTGTGGCTTAATAGAAAAGTGGGAGGGGCTTTATATAAAAGTGGGAGTGGCTTAATAGAAAAGTGGGAGTGGCTTAAAAACGGTGGGAGTGGCTTAAAAACGGTGGGAGGGGCTTAAAATGGGTGTGGCTTAATAGAAAAGTGGGAGGGTTAGGGTTAAAAGTGAGGGTTGGATTAGGGTTAGGGTTAGGGTTGAAAGTGAGGGTTGGGTTAGGGTTAGGGTTGAAAGTGAGGGTTGAAAGTGGGTGGGGTTTAAAAGGGGAGGGGCTTAAAAACGGTGGGAGTGGCTTAAAAATGGGCGTGGCTTAATAGAAAAGTGGGAGGGGCTTAATAGAAAAGTGGGAGTGGCTTTATAGAAAAGTGGGAGTGGCTTAATAGAAAAGTGGGAGTGGCTTAAAAACGGTGGGAGTGGCTTAAAAACGGTGGGAGGGGCTTAAAATGGGTGTGGCTTAATAGAAAAGTGGGAGGGGCTTAATAGAAAAGTGGGAGTGGCTTAAAAACGGTGGGAGTGGCTTAAAACCGGTGGGAGGAGCTTAAAAATGGGTGTGGCTTAATAGAAAAGTGGGAGGGGCTTTATATAAAAGTGGGAGTGGCTTAATAGAAAAGTGGGAGTGGCTTAAAAACGGTGGGAGTGGCTTAAAAACGGTGGGAGGGGCTTAAAATGGGTGTGGCTTAATAGAAAAGTGGGAGGGTTAGGGTTAGGGTTAAAAGTGAGGGTTGGATTAGGGTTAGGGTTAGGGTTGAAAGTGAGGGTTGGGTTAGGGTTAGGGTTGAAAGTGAGGGTTGAAAGTGGGTGGGGTTTAAAAGGGGAGGGGCTTAAAAACGGTGGGAGTGGCTTAAAAATGGGCGTGGCTTAATAGAAAAGTGGGAGGGGCTTAATAGAAAAGTGGGAGTGGCTTAAAAACGGTGGGAGTGGCTTAAAAACGGTGGGAGGGGCTTAAAAGTGAGTGGAGTTAGGGTTAGGGTTAAAAGTGAGGGTTGGATTAGGGTTAGGGTTAGGGTTGAAAGTGAGGGTTGGGTTAGGGTTAGGGTTGAAAGTGAGGGTTGAAAGTGGGTGGGGTTTAAAAGGGGAGGGGCTTTAAAACGGTTGGAGTGGCTTAAAATGGGCATGGCTTAATAGAAAAGTGAGAGGGGCTTAATAGAAAAGTGGGAGTGGCTTAAAAACGGTGGGAGTGGCTTAAAAACGGCGGGAGGGGCTTAGAAATGGGCGTGGCTTAATAGAAAAGTGGGAGGGGCTTAATAGAAAAGTGGGAGTGGCTTAAAAACGGTGGGAGTGGCTTAAAACCGGTGGGAGGAGCTTAAAAATGGGTGTGGCTTAATAGAAAAGTGGGAGGGGCTTTATAGAAAAGTGGGAGTGGCTTAATAGGAAAGTGGGAGTGGCTTAAAAACGGTGGGAGTGGCTTAAAAACGGTGGGAGGGGCTTAAAATGGGTGTGGCTTAATAGAAAAGTGGGAGGGGCTTAATAGAAAAGTGGGAGTGGCTTAAAAACGGTGGGAGTGGCTTAAAACCGGTGGGAGGAGCTTAAAAATGGGTGTGGCTTAATAGAAAAGTGGGAGGGGCTTTATAGAAAAGTGGGAGTGGCTTAATAGAAAAGTGGGAGTGGCTTAAAAACGGTGGGAGTGGCTTAAAACCGGTGGGAGGGGCTTAAAAATGGGTGTGGCTTAATAGAAAAGTGGGAGGGGCTTAATAGAAAAGTGGGAGTGGCTTAAAAACGGTGGGAGGGGCTTAAAAACGGTGGGAGGGGCTTAAAAGTGAGTGGAGTTAGGGTTAGGGTTAAAAGTGAGGGTTGGATTAGGGTTAAGGTTAGGGTTAGGGTTGAAAGTGAGGGTTGGATTAGGGTTAAGGTTAGGGTTAGGGTTGAAAGTGAGGGTTGGGTGAGGGTTAGGGTTAGGGTTGAAAGTGAGGGTTGAAAGTGGGTGGGGTTTAAAAGGGGAGGGGCTTAAAAAAGGTGGGAGGGGCTTAAAAATGGGAGTGGCATAATAGAAAAGTGGGAGGGGCTTAATAGAAAATTGGGAGTGGCTTAAAAACGGTGGGAGTGGCTTAAAACCGATGGGAGGGGCTTAAAAATGGGTGTGGCTTAATAGAAAAGTGGGAGTGGCTTAAAAACGGTGGGAGTGGCTTAAAAACGGTGGGAGGGGCTTAAAAGTGAGTGGAGTTAGGGTTAGGGTTAAAAGTGAGGGTTGGATTAGGGTTAGGGTTAGGGTTGAAAGTGAGGGTTGGGTTAGGGTTAGGGTTAGGGTTGAAAGTGAGGGTTGAAAGTGGGTGGGGTTTAAAAGGGGAGGGGCTTTAAAACGGTTGGAGTGGCTTAAAAATGGGCATGGCTTAATAGAAAAGTGAGAGGGGCTTAATAGAAAAGTGGGAGTGGCTTAAAAACGGTGGGAGTGGCTTAAAAACGGCGGGAGGGGCTTAGAAATGGGCGTGGCTTAATAGAAAAGTGGGAGGGGCTTAATAGAAAAGTGGGAGTGGCTTAAAAAGCGTGGGAGTGGCTTAAAAATGGGAGTGGCTTAATAGAAAAGTGGGAGTGGCTTAATAGAAAAGTGGGAGTGGCTTAAAAACGGTGGGAGTGGCTTAAAACCGGTGGGAGGAGCTTAAAAATGGGTGTGGCTTAATAGAAAAGTGGGAGGGGCTTTATAGAAAAGTGGGAGTGGCTTAATAGAAAAGTGGGAGTGGCTTAAAAACGGTGGGAGTGGCTTAAAACCGATGGGAGGGGCTTAAAAATGGGTGTGGCTTAATAGAAAAGTGGGAGGGGCTTAATAGAAAAGTGGGAGTGGCTTAAAAACGGTGGGAGGGGCTTAAAAACGGTGGGAGGGGCTTAAAAGTGAGTGGAGTTAGGGTTAGGGTTAAAAGTGAGGGTTGGATTAGGGTTAAGGTTAGGGTTAGGGTTGAAAGTGAGGGTTGGATTAGGGTTAAGGTTAGGGTTAGGGTTGAAAGTGAGGGTTGGGTGAGGGTTAGGGTTAGGGTTGAAAGTGAGGGTTGAAAGTGGGTGGGGTTTAAAAGGGGAGGGGCTTAAAAAAGGTGGGAGGGGCTTAAAAACGGGAGTGGCATAATAGAAAAGTGGGAGGGGCTTAATAGAAAATTGGGAGTGGCTTAAAAACGGTGGGAGTGGCTTAAAAACGGCGGGAGGGGCTTAGAAATGGGCGTGGCTTAATAGAAAAGTGGGAGGGGCTTAATAGAAAAGTGGGCGTGGCTTAAAAAGCGTGGGAGTGGCTTAAAAATGGGAGTGGCTTAATAGAAAAGTGGGAGTGGCTTAATAGAAAAGTGGGAGTGGCTTAAAAACGGTGGGAGTGGCTTAAAACCGGTGGGAGGAGCTTAAAAATGGGTGTGGCTTAATAGAAAAGTGGGAGGGGCTTTATATAAAAGTGGGAGTGGCTTAATAGAAAAGTGGGAGTGGCTTAAAAACGGTGGGAGTGGCTTAAAAACGGTGGGAGGGGCTTAAAATGGGTGTGGCTTAATAGAAAAGTGGGAGGGTTAGGGTTAGGGTTAAAAGTGAGGGTTGGATTAGGGTTAGGGTTACGGTTGAAAGTGAGGGTTGGGTTAGGGTTAGGGTTGAAAGTGAGGGTTGAAAGTGGGTGGGGTTTAAAAGGGGAGGGGCTTAAAAACGGTGGGAGTGGCTTAAAAATGGGCGTGGCTTAATAGAAAAGTGGGAGGGGCTTAATAGAAAAGTGGGAGTGGCTTTATAGAAAAGTGGGAGTGGCTTAATAGAAAAGTGGGAGTGGCTTAAAAACGGTGGGAGTGGCTTAAAAACGGTGGGAGGGGCTTAAAATGGGTGTGGCTTAATAGAAAAGTGGGAGGGGCTTAATAGAAAAGTGGGAGTGGCTTAAAAACGGTGGGAGTGGCTTAAAACCGGTGGGAGGAGCTTAAAAATGGGTGTGGCTTAATAGAAAAGTGGGAGGGGCTTTATATAAAAGTGGGAGTGGCTTAATAGAAAAGTGGGAGTGGCTTAAAAACGGTGGGAGTGGCTTAAAAACGGTGGGAGGGGCTTAAAATGGGTGTGGCTTAATAGAAAAGTGGGAGGGTTAGGGTTAGGGTTAAAAGTGAGGGTTGGATTAGGGTTAGGGTTAGGGTTGAAAGTGAGGGTTGGGTTAGGGTTAGGGTTGAAAGTGAGGGTTGAAAGTGGGTGGGGTTTAAAAGGGGAGGGGCTTAAAAACGGTGGGAGTGGCTTAAAAATGGGCGTGGCTTAATAGAAAAGTGGGAGGGGCTTAATAGAAAAGTGGGAGTGGCTTAAAAACGGTGGGAGTGGCTTAAAAACGGTGGGAGGGGCTTAAAAGTGAGTGGAGTTAGGGTTAGGGTTAAAAGTGAGGGTTGGATTAGGGTTAGGGTTAGGGTTGAAAGTGAGGGTTGGGTTAGGGTTAGGGTTGAAAGTGAGGGTTGAAAGTGGGTGGGGTTTAAAAGGGGAGGGGCTTTAAAACGGTTGGAGTGGCTTAAAATGGGCATGGCTTAATAGAAAAGTGAGAGGGGCTTAATAGAAAAGTGGGAGTGGCTTAAAAACGGTGGGAGTGGCTTAAAAACGGCGGGAGGGGCTTAGAAATGGGCGTGGCTTAATAGAAAAGTGGGAGGGGCTTAATAGAAAAGTGGGAGTGGCTTAAAAACGGTGGGAGTGGCTTAAAAACGGTGGGAGGGGCTTAAAATGGGTGTGGCTTAATAGAAAAGTGGGAGGGTTAGGGTTAGGGTTAAAAGTGAGGGTTGGATTAGGGTTAGGGTTAGGGTTGAAAGTGAGGGTTGGGTTAGGGTTAGGGTTGAAAGTGAGGGTTGAAAGTGGGTGGGGTTTAAAAGGGGAGGGGCTTAAAAACGGTGGGAGTGGCTTAAAAATGGGCGTGGCTTAATAGAAAAGTGGGAGGGGCTTAATAGAAAAGTGGGAGTGGCTTAAAAACGGTGGGAGTGGCTTAAAAACGGTGGGAGGGGCTTAAAAGTGAGTGGAGTTAGGGTTAGGGTTAAAAGTGAGGGTTGGATTAGGGTTAGGGTTAGGGTTGAAAGTGAGGGTTGGGTTAGGGTTAGGGTTGAAAGTGAGGGTTGAAAGTGGGTGGGGTTTAAAAGGGGAGGGGCTTTAAAACGGTTGGAGTGGCTTAAAATGGGCATGGCTTAATAGAAAAGTGAGAGGGGCTTAATAGAAAAGTGGGAGTGGCTTAAAAACGGTGGGAGTGGCTTAAAAACGGCGGGAGGGGCTTAGAAATGGGCGTGGCTTAATAGAAAAGTGGGAGGGGCTTAATAGAAAAGTGGGAGTGGCTTAAAAACGGTGGGAGTGGCTTAAAACCGGTGGGAGGAGCTTAAAAATGGGTGTGGCTTAATAGAAAAGTGGGAGGGGCTTTATAGAAAAGTGGGAGTGGCTTAATAGGAAAGTGGGAGTGGCTTAAAAACGGTGGGAGTGGCTTAAAAACGGTGGGAGGGGCTTAAAATGGGTGTGGCTTAATAGAAAAGTGGGAGGGGCTTAATAGAAAAGTGGGAGTGGCTTAAAAACGGTGGGAGTGGCTTAAAACCGGTGGGAGGAGCTTAAAAATGGGTGTGGCTTAATAGAAAAGTGGGAGGGGCTTTATAGAAAAGTGGGAGTGGCTTAATAGAAAAGTGGGAGTGGCTTAAAAACGGTGGGAGTGGCTTAAAACCGGTGGGAGGGGCTTAAAAATGGGTGTGGCTTAATAGAAAAGTGGGAGGGGCTTAATAGAAAAGTGGGAGTGGCTTAAAAACGGTGGGAGGGGCTTAAAAACGGTGGGAGGGGCTTAAAAGTGAGTGGAGTTAGGGTTAGGGTTAAAAGTGAGGGTTGGATTAGGGTTAAGGTTAGGGTTAGGGTTGAAAGTGAGGGTTGGATTAGGGTTAAGGTTAGGGTTAGGGTTGAAAGTGAGGGTTGGGTGAGGGTTAGGGTTAGGGTTGAAAGTGAGGGTTGAAAGTGGGTGGGGTTTAAAAGGGGAGGGGCTTAAAAAAGGTGGGAGGGGCTTAAAAATGGGAGTGGCATAATAGAAAAGTGGGAGGGGCTTAATAGAAAATTGGGAGTGGCTTAAAAACGGTGGGAGTGGCTTAAAACCGATGGGAGGGGCTTAAAAATGGGTGTGGCTTAATAGAAAAGTGGGAGTGGCTTAAAAACGGTGGGAGTGGCTTAAAAACGGTGGGAGGGGCTTAAAAGTGAGTGGAGTTAGGGTTAGGGTTAAAAGTGAGGGTTGGATTAGGGTTAGGGTTAGGGTTGAAAGTGAGGGTTGGGTTAGGGTTAGGGTTGAAAGTGAGGGTTGAAAGTGGGTGGGGTTTAAAAGGGGAGGGGCTTTAAAACGGTTGGAGTGGCTTAAAAATGGGCATGGCTTAATAGAAAAGTGAGAGGGGCTTAATAGAAAAGTGGGAGTGGCTTAAAAACGGTGGGAGTGGCTTAAAAACGGCGGGAGGGGCTTAGAAATGGGCGTGGCTTAATAGAAAAGTGGGAGGGGCTTAATAGAAAAGTGGGAGTGGCTTAAAAAGCGTGGGAGTGGCTTAAAAATGGGAGTGGCTTAATAGAAAAGTGGGAGTGGCTTAATAGAAAAGTGGGAGTGGCTTAAAAACGGTGGGAGTGGCTTAAAACCGGTGGGAGGAGCTTAAAAATGGGTGTGGCTTAATAGAAAAGTGGGAGGGGCTTTATAGAAAAGTGGGAGTGGCTTAATAGAAAAGTGGGAGTGGCTTAAAAACGGTGGGAGTGGCTTAAAACCGATGGGAGGGGCTTAAAAATGGGTGTGGCTTAATAGAAAAGTGGGAGGGGCTTAATAGAAAAGTGGGAGTGGCTTAAAAACGGTGGGAGGGGCTTAAAAACGGTGGGAGGGGCTTAAAAGTGAGTGGAGTTAGGGTTAGGGTTAAAAGTGAGGGTTGGATTAGGGTTAAGGTTAGGGTTAGGGTTGAAAGTGAGGGTTGGATTAGGGTTAAGGTTAGGGTTAGGGTTGAAAGTGAGGGTTGGGTGAGGGTTAGGGTTAGGGTTGAAAGTGAGGGTTGAAAGTGGGTGGGGTTTAAAAGGGGAGGGGCTTAAAAAAGGTGGGAGGGGCTTAAAAACGGGAGTGGCATAATAGAAAAGTGGGAGGGGCTTAATAGAAAATTGGGAGTGGCTTAAAAACGGTGGGAGTGGCTTAAAAACGGCGGGAGGGGCTTAGAAATGGGCGTGGCTTAATAGAAAAGTGGGAGGGGCTTAATAGAAAAGTGGGCGTGGCTTAAAAAGCGTGGGAGTGGCTTAAAAATGGGAGTGGCTTAATAGAAAAGTGGGAGTGGCTTAATAGAAAAGTGGGAGTGGCTTAAAAACGGTGGGAGTGGCTTAAAACCGGTGGGAGGAGCTTAAAAATGGGTGTGGCTTAATAGAAAAGTGGGAGGGGCTTTATATAAAAGTGGGAGTGGCTTAATAGAAAAGTGGGAGTGGCTTAAAAACGGTGGGAGTGGCTTAAAAACGGTGGGAGGGGCTTAAAATGGGTGTGGCTTAATAGAAAAGTGGGAGGGTTAGGGTTAGGGTTAAAAGTGAGGGTTGGATTAGGGTTAGGGTTACGGTTGAAAGTGAGGGTTGGGTTAGGGTTAGGGTTGAAAGTGAGGGTTGAAAGTGGGTGGGGTTTAAAAGGGGAGGGGCTTAAAAACGGTGGGAGTGGCTTAAAAATGGGCGTGGCTTAATAGAAAAGTGGGAGGGGCTTAATAGAAAAGTGGGAGTGGCTTTATAGAAAAGTGGGAGTGGCTTAATAGAAAAGTGGGAGTGGCTTAAAAACGGTGGGAGTGGCTTAAAAACGGTGGGATGGGCTTAAAATGGGTGTGGCTTAATAGAAAAGTGGGAGGGGCTTAATAGAAAAGTGGGAGTGGCTTAAAAACGGTGGGAGTGGCTTAAAACCGGTGGGAGGAGCTTAAAAATGGGTGTGGCTTAATAGAAAAGTGGGAGGGGCTTTATATAAAAGTGGGAGTGGCTTAATAGAAAAGTGGGAGTGGCTTAAAAACGGTGGGAGTGGCTTAAAAACGGTGGGAGGGGCTTAAAATGGGTGTGGCTTAATAGAAAAGTGGGAGGGTTAGGGTTAGGGTTAAAAGTGAGGGTTGGATTAGGGTTAGGGTTAGGGTTGAAAGTGAGGGTTGGGTTAGGGTTAGGGTTGAAAGTGAGGGTTGAAAGTGGGTGGGGTTTAAAAGGGGAGGGGCTTAAAAACGGTGGGAGTGGCTTAAAAATGGGCGTGGCTTAATAGAAAAGTGGGAGGGGCTTAATAGAAAAGTGGGAGTGGCTTAAAAACGGTGGGAGTGGCTTAAAAACGGTGGGAGGGGCTTAAAAGTGAGTGGAGTTAGGGTTAGGGTTAAAAGTGAGGGTTGGATTAGGGTTAGGGTTAGGGTTGAAAGTGAGGGTTGGGTTAGGGTTAGGGTTGAAAGTGAGGGTTGAAAGTGGGTGGGGTTTAAAAGGGGAGGGGCTTTAAAACGGTTGGAGTGGCTTAAAATGGGCATGGCTTAATAGAAAAGTGAGAGGGGCTTAATAGAAAAGTGGGAGTGGCTTAAAAACGGTGGGAGTGGCTTAAAAACGGCGGGAGGGGCTTAGAAATGGGCGTGGCTTAATAGAAAAGTGGGAGGGGCTTAATAGAAAAGTGGGAGTGGCTTAAAAACGGTGGGAGTGGCTTAAAAACGGTGGGAGGGGCTTAAAATGGGTGTGGCTTAATAGAAAAGTGGGAGGGTTAGGGTTAGGGTTAAAAGTGAGGGTTGGATTAGGGTTAGGGTTAGGGTTGAAAGTGAGGGTTGGGTTAGGGTTAGGGTTGAAAGTGAGGGTTGAAAGTGGGTGGGGTTTAAAAGGGGAGGGGCTTAAAAACGGTGGGAGTGGCTTAAAAATGGGCGTGGCTTAATAGAAAAGTGGGAGGGGCTTAATAGAAAAGTGGGAGTGGCTTAAAAACGGTGGGAGTGGCTTAAAAACGGTGGGAGGGGCTTAAAAGTGAGTGGGGTTAGGGTTAGGGTTAGGGTTAGGGTTAGGGTTAGGGTTAGGGTTAGGGTTAGGGTTAGGGTTAGGGTTAGGGTTATAGGGGAATACGAAAATTTAGGTATGTGACTCATTTGGGTACTAACCAATCAGAGAAGAGTTAGGGTTGAAAGTTAGGGTTGAAAGTTAGGGTTGAAAGTTAGGGTTGACACTTAGGATTATTTTTCTATTTTTGTTTGGCCCAGGGTTATAGGGGAATACGAAAATTTAGGTATGTGACTCATTTGGGTACTAACCAATCAGAGAAGAGTTAGGGTTGAAAGTTAGGGTTGAAAGTTAGGGTTGAAAGTTAGGGTTGAAAGTTAGGGTTGAAAGTTAGGGTTGAAAGTTAGGGTTGAAAGTTAGGGTTGACACTTAGGATTATTTTTCTATTTTTGTTTGGCCCAGGGTTATAGGGGAATACGAAAATTTAGGTATGTGACTCATTTGGGTACTAACCAATCAGAGAAGAGTTAGGGTTGAAAGTTAGGGTTGAAAGTTAGGGTTGAAAGTTAGGGTTGAAAGTTAGGGTTGAAAGTTAGGATTATTTTTCTATTTTTGTTTGGCCCAGGGTTATAGGGGAATACGAAAATTAGGGTTAGGGTTAGGGTTAGGGTTAGGGTTAGGGTTAGGGTTAGGGTTAGGGTTAGGGTTTAGGGTTAGGGTTTAGGGTTTAGGGTTAGGGTTAGGGTTAGGGTTAGGGTTAGGGTTAGGGTTAGGGTTAGGGTTAGGGTTAGGGTTAGGGTTAGGGTTAGGGTTAGGGTTAGGGTTATAGGGGA
The DNA here is from genome assembly GCF_040206685.1 of Ascaphus truei. NCBI lineage: Eukaryota > Metazoa > Chordata > Amphibia > Anura > Ascaphidae > Ascaphus > Ascaphus truei. The sequence goes on along the minus strand of NW_027454407.1, from coordinate 13,772 downwards.
ATACGAAAATTTAGGTATGTGACTCATTTGGGTACTAACCAATCAGAGAAGAGTTAGGGTTGAAAGTTAGGGTTGAAAGTTAGGGTTGAAAGTTAGGGTTGAAAGTTAGGGTTGAAAGTTAGGGTTGAAAGTTAGGGTTGACACTTAGGATTATTTTTGTATTTTTGTTTGGCCCAGGGTTATAGGGGAATACGAAAATTTAGGGTTAGGGTTAGGGTTAGGGTTAGGGTTAGGGTTAGGGTTATAGGGGAATACGAAAATTTAGGTATGTGACTCATTTGGGTACTAACCAATCAGAGAAGAGTTAGGGTTGAAAGTTAGGGTTGAAAGTTAGGGTTAGGGTTAGGGTTAGGGTTAGGGTTAGGGTTAGGGTTAGGGTTATAGGGGAATACGAAAATTTAGGTATGTGACTCATTTGGGTACTAACCAATCAGAGAAGAGTTAGGGTGGAAAGTTAGGGTTGAAAGTTAGGGTTGAAAGTTAGGGTTGAAAGTTAGGGTTGACAGGATTATTTTTCTATTTTTGTTTGGCCCAGGGTTATAGGGGAATACGAAAATTTAGGTATGTGACTCATTTGGGTACTAACCAATCAGAGAAGAGTTAGGGTAGAAAGTTAGGGTTGAAAGTTAGGGTTGAAAGTTAGGGTTGAAAGTTAGGGTTGAAAGTTAGGGTTGAAAGTTAGGGTTGAAAGTTAGGGTTGACACTTAGGATTATTTTTCTATTTTTGTTTGGCCCAGGGTTATAGGGGAATACGAAAATTTAGGTATGTGACTCATTTGGGTACTAACCAATCAGAGAAGAGTTAGGGTTGAAAGTTAGGGTTGAAAGTTAGGGTTGAAAGTTAGGGTTGACACTTAGGATTATTTTTCTATTTTTGTTTGGCCCAGGGTTATAGGGGAATACGAAAATTTAGGTATGTGACTCATTTGGGTACTAACCAATCAGAGAAGAGTTAGGGTTGAAAGTTAGGGTTGAAAGTTAGGGTTGAAAGTTAGGGTTGAAAGTTAGGATTATTTTTCTATTTTTGTTTGGCCCAGGGTTATAGGGGAATACGAAAATTTAGGTATGTGACTCATTTGGGTACTAACCAATCAGAGAAGAGTTAGGGTTGAAAGTTAGGGTTGAAAGTTAGGGTTGAAAGTTAGGGTTGAAAGTTAGGGTTGAAAGTTAGGGTTGACACTTAGGATTATTTTTCTATTTTTGTTTGGCCCAGGGTTATAGGGGAATACGAAAATTTAGGTATGTGACTCATTTGGGTACTAACCAATCAGAGAAGAGTTAGGGTTGAAAGTTAGGGTTGAAAGTTAGGGTTGAAAGTTAGGGTTGAAAGTTAGGGTTGAAAGTTAGGGTTGACACTTAGGATTATTTTTGTATTTTTGTTTGGCCCAGGGTTATAGGGGAATACGAAAATTTAGGGTTAGGGTTAGGGTTAGGGTTAGGGTTAGGGTTAGGGTTAGGGTTAGGGTTAGGGTTAGGGTTAGGGTTAGGGTTAGGGTTATAGGGGAATACGAAAATTTAGGTATGTGACTCATTTGGGTACTAACCAATCAGAGAAGAGTTAGGGTTGAAAGTTAGGGTTGAAAGTTAGGGTTGAAAGTTAGGGTTGACACTTTGGATTATTTTTCTATTTTTATTTGGCCCAGGGTTATAGGGGAATACGAAAATTTAGGTATGTGACTCATTTGGGTACTAACCAATCAGAGAAGAGTTAGGATTGAAAGTTAGGGTTGAAAGTTAGGGTTGAAAGTTAGGGTTGAAAGTTAGGGTTGACACTTAGGATTATTTTTCTATTTTTGTTTGGCCCAGGGTTATAGGGGAATACGAAAATTTAGGTATGTGACTCATTTGGGTACTAACCAATCAGAGAAGAGTTAGGGTTGAAAGTTAGGGTTGAAAGTTAGGGTTGACACTTAGGATTATTTTTCTATTTTTGTTTGGCCCAGGGTTATAGGGGAATACGAAAATTTAGGTATGTGACTCATTTGGGTACTAACCAATCAGAGAAGAGTTAGGGTTGAAAGTTAGGGTTGAAAGTTAGGGTTGAAAGTTAGGGTTGACACTTAGGATTATTTTTCTATTTTTGTTTGGCCCAGGGTTATAGGGGAATACGAAAATTTAGGTATGTGACTCATTTGGGTACTAACCAATCAGAGAAGAGTTAGGGTTGAAAGTTAGGGTTGAAAGTTAGGGTTGAAAGTTAGGGTTGACACTTAGGATTATTTTTCTATTTTTGTTTGGCCCAGGGTTATAGGGGAATACGAAAATTTAGGTATGTGACTCATTTGGGTACTAACCAATCAGAGAAGAGTTAGGGTTGAAAGTTAGGGTTGAAAGTTAGGGTTGAAAGTTAGGATTATTTTTCTATTTTTGTTTGGCCCAGGGTTATAGGGGAATACGAAAATTTAGGTATGTGACTCATTTGGGTACTAACCAATCAGAGAAGAGTTAGGGTTGAAAGTTAGGGTTGAAAGTTAGGGTTGAAAGTTAGGGTTGAAAGTTAGGGTTGACACTTAGGATTATTTTTCGATTTTTGTTTGGCCCAGGGTTATAGGGGAATACGAAAATTTAGGTATGTGACTCATTTGGGTACTAACCAATCAGAGAAAAGTTAGGGTTGAAAGTTAGGGTTGAAAGTTAGGTTTGAAAGTTAGGGTTGAAAGTTAGGGTTGAAAGTTAGGGTTGACACTTAGGATTATTTTTCTATTTTTGTTTGGCCCAGGGTTATAGGGGAATACGAAAATTTAGGTATGTGACTCATTTGGGTACTAACCAATCAGAGAAGAGTTAGGGTTGAAAGTTAGGGTTGAAAGTTAGGGTTGAAAGTTAGGGTTGACACTTAGGATTATTTTTCTATTTTTGTTTGGCCCATGGTTATAGGGGAATACGAAAATTTAGGTATGTGACTCATTTGGGTACTAACCAATCAGAGAAGAGTTAGGGTTGAAAGTTAGGGTTGAAAGTTAGGGTTGAAAGTTAGGGTTGACACTTAGGATTATTTTTCTATTTTTGTTTGGCCCAGGGTTATAGGGGAATACGAAAATTTAGGTATGTGACTCATTTGGGTACTAACCAATCAGAGAAGAGTTAGGGTTGAAAGTTAGGGTTGAAAGTTAGGGTTGAAAGTTAGGGTTGAAAGTTAGGGTTGACACTTTAGATTTATTTTTCTATTTTTGTTTGGCCCAGGGTTATAGGGGAATACGAAAATTTAGGTATGTGACTCATTTGGGTACTAACCAATCAGAGAAGAGTTAGGGTTGAAAGTTAGGGTTGAAAGTTAGGGTTGAAAGTTAGGGTTAGGGTTAGGGTTAGGGTTAGGGTTAGGGTTAGGGTTATAGGGGAATACGAAAATTTAGGTATGTGACTCATTTGGGTACTAACCAATCAGAGAAGAGTTAGGGTTGAAAGTTAGGGTTGAAAGTTAGGGTTGAAAGTTAGGGTTGAAAGTTAGGGTTGACACTTAGGATTATTTTTCTATTTTTGTTTGGCCCAGGGTTATAGGGGAATACGAAAAATTAGGTATGTGACTCATTTGGGTACTAACCAATCAGAGAAGAGTTAGGGTTGAAAGTTAGGGTTGAAAGTTAGGGTTGAAAGTTAGGGTTGAAAGTTAGGGTTGAAAGTTAGGGTTGACAGTTAGGATTATTTTTCTATTTTTGTTTGGCCCAGGGTTATAGGGGAATACGAAAATTTAGGTATGTGACTCATTTGGGTACTAACCAATCAGAGAAGAGTTAGGGTTGAAAGTTAGGGTTGAAAGTTAGGGTTGAAAGTTAGGGTTGAAAGTTAGGGTTGAAAGTTAGGATTATTTTTCTATTTTTGTTTGGCCCATGGTTATAGGGGAATACGAAAATTTAGGTATGTGACTCATTTGGGTACTAACCAATCAGAGAAGAGTTAGGGTTGAAAGTTAGGGTTGAAAGTTAGGGTTGAAATTTAGGGTTGACACTTAGGATTATTTTTCTATTTTTGTTTGGCCCAGGGTTATAGGGGAATACGAAAATTTAGGTATGTGACTCATTTGGGTACTAACCAATCAGAGAAGAGTTAGGGTTGAAAGTTAGGGTTGAAAGTTAGGGTTGAAAGTTAGGGTTGAAAGTTAGGGTTGAAAGTTAGGGTTGAAAGTTAGGGTTGACACTTAGGATTATTTTTCTATTTTTGTTTGGCCCAGGGTTATAGGGGAATACGAAAATTTAGGTATGTGACTCATTTGGGTACTAACCAATCAGAGAAGAGTTAGGGTTGAAAGTTAGGGTTGAAAGTTAGGGTTGAAAGTTAGGGTTGAAAGTTAGGGTTGACACTTAGGATTATTTTTCTATTTTTGTTTGGCCCAGGGTTAAAGGGGAATACGAAAATTTAGGTATGTGACTCATTTGGGTACTAACCAATCAGAGAAGAGTTAGGGTTGAAAGTTAGGGTTGAAAGTTAGGGTTGAAAGTTAGGGTTGACATTTAGGATTATTTTTCTATTTTTGTTTGGCCCAGGGTTATAGGGGAATACGAAAATTTAGGTATGTGACTCATTTGGGTACTAACCAATCAGAGAAGAGTTAGGGTTGAAAGTTAGGGTTGAAAGTTAGGGTTGAAAGTTAGGGTTGACACTTAGGATTATTTTTCTATTTTTGTTTGGCCCAGGGTTATAGGGGAATACGAAAATTTAGGTATGTGACTCATTTGGGTACTAACCAATCAGAGAAGAGTTAGGGTTGAAAGTTAGGGTTGAAAGTTAGGGTTGAAAGTTAGGGTTGAAAGTTAGGGTTGAAATTTAGGGTTGAAAGTTAGGGTTGAAAGTTAGGGTTGACACTTTGGATTATTTTTCTATTTTTATTTGGCCCAGGGTTATAGGGGAATACGAAAATTTAGGTATGTGACTCATTTGGGTACTAACCAATCAGAGAAGAGTTAGGGTTGAAAGTTAGGGTTGAAAGTTAGGGTTGAAAGTTAGGGTTGAAAGTTAGGATTATTTTTCTATTTTTGTTTGGCCCAGGGTTATAGGGGAATACGAAAATTTAGGTATGTGACTCATTTGGGTACTAACCAATCAGAGAAGAGTTAGGGTTGAAAGTTAGGGTTGAAAGTTAGGGTTGAAAGTTAGGGTTGAAAGTTAGGGTTGACAGTTAGGATTATTTTTCTATTTTTGTTTGGCCCAGGGTTATAGGGGAATACGAAAATTTAGGTATGTGACTCATTTGGGTACTAACCAATCAGAGAAGAGTTAGGGTTGAAAGTTAGGGTTGAAAGTTAGGGTTGAAAGTTAGGGTTGAAAGTTAGGGTTGAAAGTTAGGGTTGACACTTAGGATTATTTTTCTATTTTTGTTTGGCCCAGGGTTATAGGGGAATACGAAAATTTAGGTTTGTTACTCATTTGGGTACTAACCAATCAGAGAAGAGTTAGGGTTGAAAGTTAGGGTTGAAAGTTAGGGTTGAAAGTTAGGGTTGAAAGTTAGGGTTGACACTTAGCATTATTTTTCTATTTTTGTTTGGCCCAGGGTTATAGGGGAATACGAAAATTTAGGTATGTGACTCATTTGGGTACTAACCAATCAGAGAAGAGTTAGGGTTGAAAGTTAGGGTTGAAAGTTAGGGTTGAAAGTTAGGGTTGAAAGTTAGGGTTGACACTTAGGATTATTTTTCTATTTTTGTTTGGCCCAGGGTTATAGGGGAATACGAAAATTTAGGTATGTGACTCATTTGGGTACTAACCAATCAAAGAAGAGTTAGGGTTGAAAGTTAGGGTTGAAAGTTAGGGTTGAAAGTTAGGGTTGAAAGTTAGGGTTGAAAGTTAGGATTATTTTTCTATTTTTGTTTGGCCCAGGGTTATAGGGGAATACGAAAATTTAGGTATGTGACTCATTTGGGTACTAACCAATCAGAGAAGAGTAAGGGTTGAAAGTTAGGGTTGAAAGTTAGGGTTGAAAGTTAGGGTTGAAAGTTAGGGTTGAAAGTTAGGGTTGAAAGTTAGGGTTGAAAGTTAGGGTTGACACTTAGGATTATTTTTCTATTTTTGTTTGGCCCAGGGTTATAGGGGAATACGAAAATTTAGGTATGTGACTCATTTGGGTACTAACCAATAAGAGAAGAGTTAGGGTTGAAAGTTAGGGTTGAAAGTTAGGGTTGAAAGTTAGGGTTGACACTTAGGATTATTTTTCTATTTTTGTTTGGCCCAGGGTTATAGGGGAATACGAAAATTTAGGTAAGACTCATTTGGGTACTAACCAATCAGAGAAGGGTTAGGGTTAGGGTTAGGGTTAGGGTATTAGGGTTAGGGTTAGGGTTAGGGTATTAGGGTTAGGGTATTAGGGTTAGGGTTAGGGTTAGGGTTATAGGGGAATACGAAAATTTAGGTATGTGACTCATTTGGGTACTAACCAATCAGAGAAGAGTTAGGGTTGAAAGTTAGGGTTGAAAGTTAGGGTTAGGGTTAGGGTTAGGGTTAGGGTTAGGGTTAGGGTTAGGGTTAGGGTTAGGGTTAGGGTTATAGGGGAATACGAAAATTTAGGTATGTGACTCATTTGGGTACTAACCAATCAGAGAAGAGTTAGGGTTGAAAGTTAGGGTTGAAAGTTAGGGTTAGGGTTAGGGTTAGGGTTAGGGTTAGGGTTAGGGTTAGGGTTAGGGTTAGGGTTAGGGTTAGGGTTAGGGTTAGGGTTAGGGTTATTAGGGTTAGGGTTAGGGTTAGGGTTAGGGTTAGGGTTAGGGTTAGGGTTATTAGGGTTAGGGTTAGGGTTAGGGTTAGGGTTAGGGTTAGGGTTATTAGGGTTAGGGTTAGGGTTAGGGTTAGGGTTAGGGTTAGGGTTAGGGTTAGGGTTAGGGTTAGGGTTAGGGTTAGGGTTAGGGTTAGGGTTAGGGTTAGGGTTAGGGTTAGGGTTAGGGTTAGGGTTATAGGGGAATACGAAAATTTAGGTATGTGACTCATTTGGGTACTAACCAATCAGAGAAGAGTTAGGGTTGAAAGTTAGGGTTGAAAGTTAGGGTTGAAAGTTAGGGTTGAAAGTTAGGGTTGAAAGTTAGGATTATTTTTCTATTTTTGTTTGGCCCAGGGTTATAGGGGAATACGAAAATTTAGGTATGTGACTCATTTGGGTACTAACCAATCCGAGAAGAGTTAGGGTTGAAAGTTAGGGTTGAAAGTTAGGGTTGAAAGTTAGGGTTGAAAGTTAGGGTTGAAAGTTAGGGTTGAAAGTTAGGGTTGAAAGTTAGGGTTGAAAGTTAGGGTTGAAAGTTAGGGTTGACACTTAGGATTATTTTTCTATTTTTGTTTGGCCCAGGGTTATAGGGGAATACGAAAATTTAGGGTTAGGGTTAGGGTTAGGGTTAGGGTTAGGGTTATAGGGGAATACGAAAATTTAGGTATGTGACTCATTTGGGTACTAACCAATCAGAGAAGAGTTAGGGTTGAAAGTTAGGGTTGAAAGTTAGGGTTGAAAGTTAGGGTTGAAAGTTAGGGTTGAAAGTTAGGGTTGAAAGTTAGGGTTGAAAGTTAGGGTTGAAAGTTAGGGTTGAAAGTTAGGGTTGAAAGTTAGGGTTGAAAGTTAGGGTTGAAAGTTAGGGTTGAAAGTTAGGGTTGAAAGTTAGGGTTGACACTTAGGATTATTTTTCTATTTTTGTTTGGCCCAGGGTTATAGGGGAATACGAAAATTTAGGTATGTGACTCATCTGGGTACTAACCAATCAGAGAAGAGTTAGGGTTGAAAGTTAGGGTTGAAAATTAGGGTTGAAAGTTAGGGTTGACACTTAGGATTATTTTTCTATTTTTGTTTGGCCCAGGGTTATAGGGGAATACGAAAATTTAGGTATGTGACTCATTTGGGTACTAACCAATCAGAGAAGAGTTAGGGTTGAAAGTTAGGGTTGAAAGTTAGGGTTGAAAGTTAGGGTTGAAAGTTAGGGTTGAAAGTTAGGGTTGAAAGTTAGGGTTGAAAGTTAGGGTTGAAAGTTAGGGTTGACACTTAGGATTATTTTTCTATTTTTGTTTGTCCCAGGGTTATAGGGGAATACGAAAATTTAGGTATGTGACTCATTTGGGTACTAACCAATCAGAGAAGAGTTAGGGTTAGTGTTCAAAGTTAGGGTTGACCCTTATGATTATTTTTGTATTTGTGTTTGGTTAAAAAAGAATAGAACATTTTTAGTTATGTGACTCATTTAGTCACACTTGACCAATGAGAGTTAAGTTCTGAATAATTTAGGGAGGGTGTGGTTTGGGGTTGAAAGTGTGGTAAGAAAAAGTGTAAGTGGGTAAGCAGGTGAGGGAGGTTGTGGGTAGGTGGGTGAGGGAGGTTTAGGGATGTATGGTGGGTGTGGGTTAAGGGAGGTTGAAGGTTTGTGAGGGAAGGTGGATGATGAAGAGAGTGGGTAGGTGGTGTTGTAGGTGGATTAGGGAGGGTGAGTAAATGTGTTTGGGAGGGTGAGGATGAAGGTGGGTGAAAAAAGTGTGGGTCAGTTAAGGTATGGGTGAGTGGGCAAGGGTGAGGCTGGGTATGGGTGTGCAGGTAAGGGTGGTGAAGGTGAATTTTAATATGGATGATGGAGGGTAGAAGGTGGGTGAGGGAGGTTGGGTGAAGGAGGGTTTGGGAAGGTGATGTTGAAGGTGGGTGAGGGATGGTTAATATGGGTATAGGAGGCTTTGTAGGTAAGGTTGAGGCCAGTAAGGTAGAGTAAACGTGGGTAAGGGAGGGTGATGATTAAGGTGAAGAGGGAGGGTGTGTTTAGGTGGGGTTAAAGGTTGGTGAATGTAGGTGAGGTAGGTTGAAAGTGGATGAGTGAAGGTGTGGGTGAGTGAAGGTGTTGGTGAATGGGCAATGGTGGGTGGGTGAAGGTGGATGAGGTGGTGGGTTATAGTGAACATGGGTCAAGGAGGGTAAGAGCAGGTGAGGGAGGGCATGGAATCAGTCTGTGAGCCTGCCCTTTCTATTTTGTTGTATATATTCTATTCCCTATCCAATTGACATGTTGCATTTATATGCAGTTAGTCATTCAAAAATTTGAAAACTCTTGCATTCGTTGCATGTTAGCGAGAGGCACCCTTAGAGGTAAAGAGCTAGCTTTTACCTCACTACTAAGTACTTGGACATTGAGGACTAGATCCATTTTGTACAGAGCGGAGCTTCTCCTCTGCCGTATGCTAGGAGTGAAGAAGCACTACTGTCTATCGTCCGTAAAGGGGTATGCTTTCTTCCCCCAATTTACAGTCGAGCTAGCGCTGCAGATGGGACAGTAGCGAAGAGTTCACTGCCTGACTCTAAAAGGGCACACTCGTGTAAAGGGAGAGAAATCAACTCAAAGCTTTATATCCTGAGAGATAAAAGCAATGCATTGTGTAGGTGTACTCACTTACCTCTACTACTTACCTCCTTGTTTGTATGTCCTTTGTGAACAGCATCTTGATAGACGAACTTACCTATTTTTCATACTGCAAATAAATTTTACCCAAGATAAGTGAAAAAATATAATGCAATCCCCTTTAGAGCAATGCAGTTGAGGACCCTCTTTCACTGATGGACTAAATAAACGATGCTTAGACTGAGTGAGAGAGGGGTTTGTGAGAGAGAGGGGAGAGTGGTAGTCCTTGAGAGAGAGAGAGAAAGAAAGGACATTTGTGAGAGTAAAATACAGGTGATTTAGAAGGAGCAGGGATGCTAGTCAGGGAGAGTAATAGAGAGCAGGGAGAGAAGAGACGGTGTGAGAGAAAGAAAGAGAGAGAGAGAAGTGGAAGAAAGAATGTGTGTGAGAGCAAGAGACGGGTTGAAATGAAAGAGATAGAGTGGCAGTAAGAGAGAAAAAATTTGAGAGAAGGGAGAGGGAGAGAGAAGGGAGAGGGAGAGAGAAGGGAGAGGGAGAGAGAAGGGAGTGACAAGTGTGAGAGGAGGGACAGAGAAGGGAGAGGGGAGAGAAGAAGGGAGAGGAGAGAAAAGGAAAAGGGAGAGAAAAAGGAAAAGGGAGAGAAAAGGAAAAGGGAGAGAAAAGAAAAGGGAGAGAAAAGGAAAAGGGAGAGAAAAGGAAAAGGGAGAGAAAAGCAAAAGGGAGAGAAAAAGGGAGAGAAAAGGGAGAGAAAAGGGAGAGAAAAGGAGAGAAAGGGGAGAGAAAGGGGAGAGAAAAGGGAGAGAAAAGGAAAGGGAGATAGAAGGAAAAGGGAGAGAAAAGGAAGAGGGAGAGAGAATGGAGAGACAAGGGAGAGGGAGAGACAAGGAAAGGGAGAGAGAAGGGATAGGGAGAGAGAAGGGAGAGGGAGAGAGATGGGAGTGACAAGGGAGAGAGGAGGGAGAGCGAAGGAAGAGGGGAGAGAGAAAAGGGAGAGAGAGAGAGAAGGGAGAGAAAGAGAGTGATGAGGGAGTGACAAGGAAAAGGGGAGAGAGAAGGGAGAGGGAGAGAGAAGGGAGAGGGAGAGAGGAGAGAGAAAAGGGAGAGAGAGAGAAGGGAGAGGGAGAGACAGAGAGAAGGAAGAGGGTGAGAGAGAAGGGAAAGGGAGAGAGAGAGAAGGGAGAGGGAGAGAGAGAGGTAGAGGGAATGACGAGGGAGTTATAAGGGAGAGGGCGAGAGAAGGGAGGGGGAGAGAGAGAGAGAGAGAGAGAAGGGAGTGGAGAAAGAGAGAAAGGGAGAGGGGAGAGCGAAGGAAAGGGGAGGCAAGGAAAAGGGAGAGAATGGAGATAAGGAAAAGGGAGAGAGCATGGAAAGGGAGAGAGAAGTAAGAGGGAGAGAGAAGGAAGAGGAGAGAGAAGGGATAGGGAGAGAGAAGGCAGAGAGAAGCAGAGAGAAGGCAGAGGATAGAGAAGGGAGTGAGAAAAGGGAGAGAGAAAGAAAAGGGAGAGAGAAGGGAAAAGGAGAGAGAAGGAAAAGGGAGAGAGAAGGAAAGGGAGAGAGAAGGAAAGGGAGAGAGAATGGAGAGACAAGGGAGAGGGAGAGACAAGGAAAGGGAGAGAGAAGGGATAGGGAGAGAGAAGGGAGAGGGAGAGAGAAGGGGGTGACAAGGGAGAGAGGAGGGAGAGAGAAGGGAGAGGGATGAGAGAAGGAAAAGGGAGGGGAAAGGAAAAGGAGAGAGAATGGAAAGGGAGAGAGAAGGAAGAGGGAGGGAGAAGGAAGATGGAGAGAGAAGGAAGATGGAGAGAGAAGGAAGAGGGAGAGAGAAGGAAGAGGGAAAGAGAAGGAAGAGGGAGAGAGAATGAAGAGGGAGAGAGAATGGAGAGACAAGGGAGAGGTAGAAACAAGGGAGAGGGAGCGACAAGGGATAGGGAGAGAGAAGGAAGAGGGAGAGAGAGAAGGAAGAGGGAGAGAGAGAAGGAAGAGGGAGAGAGAGAAGGGATATGGAGAGAGAGAAGGTAGAGGGAGAGAGAGAAGGAAGAGGGAGAGAGAGAAGGGAGATGGAGAAGAAGGAAGATGGAGAAGGGAGAGAGAGAGAGAGAGAGAGAGAGAGAGAGACAGAGAGATGAGGGAGTGACAAGGAAAATGGAGAGAGAAGGGAGAGTGAGAGAGAAGGAGAGGGAGAGAGGAGAGAGAAGGGAGAGAGAGAAGAGAGAGGGAGAGACAGAGAGAAGGAAGAGGGTGAGAGAGAAAGGAATGGTTGAGAGAGAGTAGGGAGAGGGAGAGGGAATGACGAGGGAGTTATAAGGGAGAGGGAGAGAGAAGGGAGGGGGAGAGAGAGAAGGGAGTGGAGAGAGAGAGAAGGGAGAGGGAGAGCGAAGGAAAGGGTAGGGGAAAGGAACAGGGAGAGAATGGAGAGATAAGGAAAAGGGAGATAGCATGGAAAGGAGAGAGACGGAAGAGGGAGAGAGAAGGAAGAGGGAGAGAGAAGGGATAGGGAGAAAGAAGAGGAGAGAAAGGCAGAGGGATAGAGAAGGGAGTGAGAAAAGGGAGAGAGAAAGAAAAGGAGAGAGAGGGAAAAGGAGAGAGAAGGAAAAGGGAGAGAGAAGGAAAGGAGAGGGAAGGAAAAGGGAGAGAGAATGGAGAGACAAGGGAGAGGGAGAGACAAGGAAAGGGAGAGAGAGAAGGGATAGGGAGAGAGAAGGGAGAGGGAGAGAGGAGGGGATGACAAGGAGAGAGGAGGGAGAGAGAAGGAGAGGAGAGAGAAGGAAAAGGGAGCGGAAAGGAAAAGGGAGAGAGAATGGAAAGGGAGAGAGAAGGAAGATGGAGAGAGAAGGAAGATGGAGAGAGAAGGAAGATGGAGAGAGAAGGAAGATGGAGAGAGAAGGAAGATGGAGAGAGAAGGAAGAGGGAGAGGGAAGGAAGAGGGAGAGAGAATGGAGAGACAAGGGAGAGGTAGAAACAAGGCAGAGGGAGCGACAAGGGATAGGGAGAGAGAAGGAAGAGGGAGAGAGAAAAGGGATAGGGAGAGAGAGAAGGTATAGGGAGAGAGAGAAGGGATACGGAGAGAGAGAAGGGATACAGAGAGAGAGAAGGTAGATGTAGAGAGAAGGGAGATGGAGAAAGAAGGAAGATGGAGAAGGGAGAGAGAGAGAAGGGAGAGAGAGAGAGAGAGAGGGAGAGAGAGAGAGTGATGAGGAGTGACAAGGAAAAGGGAGAGAGAAGGGAGAGAGAAGGGAGAGGGAGAGAGGAGAGAGAGAAGGGAGAGAGAGAGAAGGGAGAGGGAGAGACAGAGAGAAGGAAGAGGGGTGAGAGAGAAGGGAAAGGGAGAGAGAGAGAAGGGAGAGAGAGAAGGGAGAGGGAGAGAGAGAGGTAGAGGGAATGACGAGGGAGTTATAAGGGAGAGGGAGAGAGAAGGAGGGGGAGAGAGAGAGAGAGAAGGGAGTGGAGAGAGAGAGAAGGGAGAGGGAGAGCGAAGGAAAGGGGAGGGGAAAGGAAAAGGGAGAGAATGGAGAGATAAGGAAAAGGGAGAGAGCATGGAGAGGGAGAGAGAAGGGAGAGGGAGAGGAGAGGGAGAGGGAGAGAGGAGAGAGAGAAGGGAGAGAGAGAGAAGGGAGAGGGTGAGGACAGAGAGAAGGAAGATGGTGAGAGAGAAGGGAAAGGAGAGAGAGAGAAGGGAGAGGGAGAGAGAGAGGTAGAGGGAATGACGAGGGAGTTATAAGGGAGAGGGAGAGAGAAGGGAGGGGGAGAGAGAGAGAAGGGAGAGAGAGAGAGAGAGAGAGAGGGAGAGAGAGAGAGTGATGAGGGAGTGACAAGGAAAAGGGAGAGAGAAGGGAGAGAGAAGGGAGAGGGAGAGAGGAGAGAGAGAAGGGAGAGAGAGAGAAGGGAGAGGAGAGACAGAGAGAAGGAAGAGGGTGAGAGAGAAGGGAAAGGGAGAGAGAGGAGAAGGAGAGAGAGAAGGAGAGGGAGAGAGAGAGGTAGAGGGAATGACGAGGAGTTATAAAGGAGAGGGAGAGAGAAGGGAGGGGGAGAGAGAGAGAGAAGGGAAGGAGTGAGAGAGAGAAGGGAGAGGGAGAGCGAAGGAAAGGGGAGGGGAAAGGAAAAGGGAGAGAATGGAGAGATAAGAAAAGGGAGAGAGCATGGAGAGGGAGAGAGAAGGGAGAGGGAGAGAGGATGAGAGAGAAGGGAGAGAGAGAGATAAGGGAGGGGAGAGACAGAGAGAAGGAAGAGGAGGGGTGAGAGAGAAGGGAAGATGGAGAGAGAGAGGGAGGGAGAGGGAGAGAGAGAGGTAGGAAGGGAATGACGAGGGAGTTAAAGGGAGAGGAGAGAGAGAAGGGAGGGGAGAGAGAGAGAGAAAGGGGAAGTGGAAGGAGAGAGAGAGAAGGGAGAGGGAGAGCGAAGGAAAGGGAGGGGAAAGGAAAAGGTGAGAGAATGGAAGGAGAGAGAGGAAGGGAAGGGAGAGAGCAGGGAAGAAGGGGA